>NC_140594.1:402413859-403081359 GCF_964204655.1 Triturus cristatus | reverse complement strand
CCGGCCGGGCCCCTGGACCCAGCCGGGGCTCCCGGGACCGCAGGCGCAGGGGAAGCCTCCCCGGGCCCTCTGGACCCCGTCCCGGGCACCCTGCCGCGCGGCAGGACCCGGGACGGAGCCCGGGGCGGGGAGGCCGCCCTCCCCGGGGCCCCCAGGGGCCAATGAGCCCAGACAGGCCTGGGGAGGCTCCCCGGACACAACGGAACCCCGTCCCAGGCCTTTGGCAGTGCCGCAGGCCGGGGGGCGGGGCCCAGGGCCGGAGACCCCGACCCGGGGCCCGGCCGGGCCCCTGGACCCAGCCGGGGCTACCGGGACCGCAGGCGCAGGGGAAGCCTCCCCGGGCCCTCCGGAGCCCGCCCCGGGCACCCTGCCGCGTGGCAGGACCCCAGACGGAGCCCGGGGTGGGGAGGCCGCCCTCCCCGGGGCCCCCAGGGGCCAATGAACCCAGACAGGCCTGGGGAGGCTCCCCGGACACTACGGAACCCCGTCCCAGGCCTTTGGCAGTGCCACAGGCTGGGGGACGGGGCCCAGGGCCGTAGACCCCGACCCGGGGCCCGGCCGGGCCCCTGGACCCAGCCGGGGCTCCCGGGCCCGCAGGCGCAGGGGAAGCCTCCCCGGACCATCCGGACCCCTTGTCCAGGGCACCCTGCCACGCGGCAGTCCCCGGGGCAGCATCCGGGCCCGTCCTGCTGCCGGCTGAGGACCGAGAGGGGTCCCAGAGTACCCTGTCTCTAGTAATCCGGAGGAAGGCTACATAGCGGTAGGGCTCCCGCCTTAACCGTGGGCTCTCTGCTTCCCGGGGGCTGGGGGACAGCGGCTGGGACTCGGGCACGGGGAACACCGACGGAGCTCTCGGGCCCGGGCGCCCCGGGGGTAGGACTGCCCGGGACCCGTGGAGCCCGACCCTGGGCACTTTGCCACGCCGCGGGCCGGAGGAGTGAAGCCTGGGAGGATGTTGCCCGGGCGTAGCACATCTGGTCCCCGGCAAAGAACCGCCAGCCCCGGAGGGGTCTTCCGGCATACCCTGCCCCTACTAATCCGGAGGAAGGCTACCCACCTTTCTTGTAACCCTCGCGCTCCGAGTGACGGAGGGGACCCTAGGCGCGGATGCGCCCGGCCTCCTGGAGCCCTGGCTGGGATCCGCGAGGCGGATGGACCCTCATCGGGACTTCCAGGCTGGCCCGGCCATCTGGTCGCCCTATTGGAAAGCATTGCGCGCGACCAGATGGCCGAGGGGAGAGGTGCAACCAGATGGACGGGACTGACAGGACTCCCATCTGTCCAACCCCGAGCCTTCGCGCTAGGGTTCCCGCCTGCCCACGCAGGGCTCCGTGGCTGCAGGGCTCCGTGGCTGCAGGGCTCCGGGGCTGCAGGGCTCCGGGGCTGCAGGGCTCCGGGGCCTGCAGGGCTCCGGGGCCTGCAGGGCTCCGGGGCCTGCAGGGCTCCGGGGCCTGCAGGGCTGCAGGGCCTGCAGGGCTGCAGGGCTTTGGGGCTGCAGGCCTCGGTGGCTGCAGGGCTCCGGGGCTGCAGGGCTCCGGGCCGCCTGCAGGGCTCCGGGCCGCCTGCAGGGCTCCGGGCCGCCTGCAGGGCTCCGGGCCGCCTGCAGGGCTCCAGGGCTCCGGGCTGAAGGGCTTTGGGGCTGCAGGCCTCGGTGGACGCCCGGGGGACCCATGGAGCCCGTCCTGGGCACTTTGCCTCGCCGCGGGCTGGAGGAGGGAGCACCCGACGCCCCGGGGATCCGCGAGGCGGATGGACCCTCATCGGGACTTCCAGGCTGGCCCGGCCATCTGGTCGCCCTATTGGAAAGCATTGCGCGCGACCAGATGGCCGAGGGGAGAGGTGCAACCAGATGGACGGGACTGACAGGACTCCCATCTGTCCAACCCCGAGCCTTCGCGCTAGGGTTCCCGCCTGCCCACGCAGGGCTCCGTGGCTGCAGGGCTCCGGGCCTGCAGGGCTCCGGGCCTGCAGGGCTCCGGGCCTGCAGGGCTCCGGGCTGAAGGGCTCCAGGGCTGAAGGGCTCCAGGGCTGAAGGGCTCCAGGGCTGAAGGGCTCCAGGGCTGCAGGGCTTTGGGGATGCAGGGATCCGGGCCGCCTGCAGGGCTCCGGGCCGCCTGCAGGGCTCCGGGCCACCTGCAGGGCTCCGGGCCGCCTGCAGGGCTCCAGGGCTCCGGGCTGAAGGGCTCCAGGGCTGCAGGGCTTTGGGGCTGCAGGCCTCAGTGGACGCCCGGGGGACCCATGGAGCCCGTCCTGGGCACTTTGCCTCGCCGCGGGCTGGAGGAGGGAGCACCCGACGCCCCGGGGATCCGCGAGGCGGATGGACCCTCATCGGGACTTCCAGGCTGGCCCGGCCATCTGGTCGCCCTATTGGAAAGCATTGCGCGCGACCAGATGGGAGAGGTGCAACCAGATGGACGGGACTGACAGGACTCCCATCTGTCCAACCCCGAGCCTTCGCGCTAGGGTTCCCGCCTACCCACGCAGGGCTCCGTGGCTGCAGGGCTCCAGGGCCTGCAGGGCTCCAGGGCCTGCAGGGCTCCAGGGCCTGCAGGGCTCCAGGGCTGCAGGGCTTTGGGGCTGCAGGCCTCGGTGGCTGCAGGGCTCCGGGCCGCCTGCAGGGCTCCGGGCCGGCTGCAGGGCTCCGGGCCGGCTGCAGGGCTCCGGGCCGGCTGCAGGGCTCCGGGCCGGCTGCAGGGCTCCGGGCCGGCTGCAGGGCTCCGGGCCGGCTGCAGGGCTCCGGGCCGGCTGCAGGGCTCCGGGCCGGCTGCAGGGCTCTGGGGCTGCAGGGCTCCGGGCCTGCAGGGCTCCGGGCCTGCAGGGCTCCAGGGCTCCGGGCTGAAGGGCTCCAGGGCTTTGGGGCTGCAGGCCTCGGTGGACGCCCGGGGGACCCATGGAGCCCGTCCTGGGCACTTTGCCTCGCCGCGGGCTGGAGGAGGAAGCACCCGACGCCCCGGGGAAGTGACGTCCGGGCTTGGCCCATCTGGTCCCCGCCTGAGAACCGCAATCCCCAGGAGGGGTGTCCCGGCATACCCTGCCCCTACTAATCCGGAGGAAGGCTACCCACCTTTCTTGTAACCCTCGCGCTCCGAGTGACGGAGGGGACCCTAGGCGCGGATGCGCCCGGCCTCCTGGAGCCCTGGCTGGGATCCGCGAGGCGGATGGACCCTCATCGGGACTTCCAGGCTGGCCCGGCCATCTGGTCGCCCTATTGGAAAGCATTGCGCGCGACCAGATGGCCGAGGGAAAGGTGCGACCAGATGGCCGGGACCGAAAGGACTCCCAGCTGCCCACACCGAGCCATAGCGGTAGGGCTCCTGCCTGCCCTTGCAGGGCTCCGGGGCTCTGCACCAGGGTCCCTTGTCCCGGGCAGATGGACACTTGGCAGGCCGCAGGACGTGGGATCCCAGGCCCTGACCAAACATCAGGAGGCCCGGGGCCGGTCCCTGCTTCTCAACGCAGCCAGGCCGGGGAGATAGGGGAGCCTGCCCAAGCACGAGGGACCCCAGTCCCGGGCACACGGTCCCTCAGGTTGTGCGCTCGTTTTCAACAAATTTTTTTTCAAAATTCCGCGAAGAGGCATTCCGCAAATTCCGCCCAGCCCTAACCACAACCTAACCATAACGCCACCCCTTCTTTAACCCAGATTCTCACACTAACCTTAAACTCTAAACATACCTCCATGCAGTAACACCTAACCTATCATTTTTAGCCTGTATAACACCTCAATTTAATGATTCCTATTTAAGATTTGTTTTAGAAATCTCAACATTAAATTCCTAGCAAAAGTTTTTAACGCCTGCGGTCGAAAAATACTTTTTGTTGTAATGCCTTTTCATTGTAGCAGTTTCTTTGCAAATGTAGTTTTTCCTGCCTACAGAGACAAACATCCATTCTAGACACCCCCCCCCCCCCCCACCCGGACATCACTAGGAAAGGCTCCTCCTTCCATGGAGCTTCCCCACCTGACAGTACACCTTTCCAGGCTCCTTTCTGCACTTTGGGGAGATGGGAGGTGGATGTGGAAGTTGTATGGCTGGTAGAAAAGGAAGGAGGATGCACAGTCTTAAGTGATGGAACATCCAGGTCGCTGTGCCACCAGGCACACACCCAAAATAATGTGCATCGACCATGGATTTAAAGGACGCTCTCAGACCATGCCAGTCACCTCATGTTGCAATGGATGGAGCGGTGGATCATTGTTTCGGAGTCGCTTTCTTTCATTCCTGATGGAGTTGTTTGAGGTGATGTGCGTGGGTTTCCACGGGGTATGATGCCAATTAGGCGATCCTCTCGGCTATACCACTGGCAGGAACACCAGCATCAGGGCCACGGGCACAGATTAAAGCTTAGTCTCGGGCAAGGAAATGTGGGCAGCATACCTCTCAGGCATCGAAGAAGCCCTGCAGATCCACCACGGAAAGGTTGGCAGGAGCCTCCTTGATTAAGCCAGACTATAGTTTCTATTCGTAGTCCAGGAAGATGGGCACCAGTCTAGTGGAAATCAGTTCATATTTTTAGGAGCCGGCCTGTGAGAGAAAAATAGTTCCTGTGGTTTCTTCTCATCCTGATCTCGGGACACTATTGTGGACTGGGCATGGTTCTGTACTCCAGCCACTTTGGCAGAGAGAGAAAACATCTCTTTGTAAGGAGTCCTTCATCTGATTGGCAGTGCTTGAATGCAGGCTTCATCTCACACCTTTCACACAGGGCTGCCCTGGTGAACGCCGCTCACATTAACTCCAGAGAGAGGAGAAGGAAAGAGCTGCAATGAAATGTGGTGAGGGTGGCCATGTTGCTGTGCTGATAGACACACCCACCATTACACACATTAAATGCTAGTTTTTAAAGATATTCCAACTCGCAACACATGCACTGCCCATGCACTAGGTGCAGGTAGGCAGAATGTCCAATTTATGGGGGACAGAAGCCACTTGATTATAGGTGGTGGCCACTAGAACTCTCCCTGGTGGTGCTGCACTGGTGTACCCACAACCACTATTATCCGCGGCCACCAAATAGAAACCTAGTCTCCGGGGATAATGCAGTTGAAGGGAATACTCCCTTATGGACAATTTTGGGTATCATTTTTGGGTTTGCCTTTTTCCCCAGCAGGTCTCTCGGATTCTGAAAGATAACTGAGGTCATGGTTCACCACATACACTGAATAGTGGACCTTGCATGGGGAAACCTGCAGGATGGGATAGCTACTACCAAGATCTGCAAACTTTCAGCCCTAAGGAGCTCTGAAGTTGCTAAGGCCCCAAAACCAAGCTAAGTTGGGTAAAACGTGTACAATCGCTTCACCGACAGTTCTGCGAAAACATTGTGTGTGAACGAAACTGAACAACCGGTGTAGAACAGAACTAGGATGGAAGGTTCCCACTATTGTTATGCGTTCATAAACAGATTGTTAACTGTAGGCTCCATCTGAACAGAAGAATAGTGACACAACCTCGTTACACAGCTAAATATACAATGAACAAAAACAGAAACCACACAAAAACCCACACCCCAAATGCACATAGTTAAGTTGCCAGGTCATGAACTAGCCAATTGCCAGCCAAGTGTCAACCTAGGAGCAGGCTACATTAAACAAAAGCAAGAGGAGAGGATGTAACCTTACAGATAGAGCGGTCAACCTCGAAGCTGGGGAACCGGGTTCGAGTCTCGGCAGCGACGCTAAAAACATCCAGTGATTCTAGGCAAATCACTTAATCTCCCCGTGCCTAACAAAAATGAATGTGTTCTTCTGTAACGAAACTGGTGCTCCAGTAAAGCGCTCTGATACCAGATTTCTCAGGTCTAGTTGCGCTATATAAAACTCTTAAAAAAAAAAAAAACATTACATCTCAATGTATTGCCTACTGGGAAGGAGATCTAGAGATGGACCTCAAGCTGGACTTCTTCAGGTGCTTGCACAAGAACTACAGCCCAGCTTAATATCCCAAGTCTGTAAGGAATACACTAGAAAGACAGAGGCCTCCTTCGCCAATTAATATGTGTTTTGCTTACTGAGTCTCATTTGACTCTGTACCACCAAAAATGCATAAATGAAGTGACTTAAAAAAAATGAGACTGGTGCGTTGCAGAGTTAATGACCACAAACTTTAGACTAAACATGTCGACACAAACTTTAGACTGAAACATGTCGACACAAACAGAAGAGGAAACCAAGACAGGCTGGGCTCTGCACTCAGGCTGTCACAAGTGGATTAGAAATTAAAAGAGATTTTCTACCTCACCGTCCAAGGTACAGCACTACGAGAGGCGCAACCTCGGGGCAGGAATGAACACTTCCTAAGACAGGAAGGGGAAGAGCACCTTGCATCATCCTAGGCAGCTAAATGTAGTAAGTGGCAGGCGTGTCCTGTCCTGCTGCCAAATTAGACATGAAATGTAATATCAAACATGCATACCCAAAACAGAAAGGTTTTGAAAACAGAAGAGTTACAAAGTAGCTCCTACTGCTGTTTTTTCATGGGTTATGTCACAAGTTAACTTAAGCAACACAGGAAGTAACTCGTCAAGCAAGTAGAGCTTACTTAATAAATCTTACTGTGACTGTCCCTCTTTGAGAAGTAAAGTCCAGCCACAAAAATAGAAAAGTCAAGCATTTTTCAGATCTTCACCTGGATGCCTAGCATTCTTTTAAACTCCTCCCCCCTTTTTCATTTGTAAATTAAATAGTTCTGCGTATGGAAGTTTACAGTCTAAACTCAGCGTCTCCAATGAGTAGCTTGTAAGCTACCAGTAGCTCACCAGCTACCTCGGAGTAGCTCTTCTGTGTGCAGCTTACTAATATAAAAGCTTTTGCTTGGTTGAATTATCTGTGTACCAGAATTAAAAAGCATATATTCAAGATGAAAATGTATATTTTTAGAACTCATAAGCTGATGTTTGGAGAAAAATGGTTACATTTTCAAAATAAATTAAAAGCTATTATTTGAATTGGGGAGATGTATTACTCCTATTATTACCTTGGTGCCAGGGGGATTGCAGCTATGCCCGTTATGCATTACCCATGTAAATGCATTCAAAATTGATAGTGGTTTTATACCTTTATTGCAGGCAACCCCGCTTAATGCACTGATGTGATCACTGTTGACAATCCTGGACGGGGCGGTCACTATCACATCACTAACATTAGTAGCTCAGGAGGATTGTTATTCAACCTAAGTAGCTCTCATTACAGAAAAGGTTGAAGACCCCTGGTCTAAAGGCTATGGATGTTGATTCACCAAAATGGCATGGGTAGCAGATTTGAAGTTGTGCACACTCTGACCCACCATTACATCAAAGCTTTGTCCCACCCTTGGCCCCAAAGAGAACGGAGAAGAAACTAGAAAAGTTAAATAATGCGGCGACTGGCCGCTTTATTTTCTGATCCGGACCACTGTGCACTTAAAGCCCAAGGATACTACAAAGGAATGCGCCAGGGGTATCACAGCAAGAGCCTTGCTACTCTTTGATTGACATCCAAAAGTGAGGCTAGAGCAACAGAGTGCAAGTTACTAACATTGATTACACACCTAATCATTTAATCCACCTTTATATCATTCGGCCCCCTTTCTCCCCCTTGAACTTTTTTCTCCTAAAGTTACAAAGTTCCATGGAGTAGAGATGGAGTTGATGGGGATGTGAGGAGAGTAGTTTTTTTTTACTCAAGTTCCATGTGTTTTGTCACCTGACAGTCACTTGGAACACAAACAACCTGTCCAATCCCCCGCACCCTCCCCCAGCCTAAAAAGTGTCAGTGATCATGGCGCTCGACTCAAGTGATTTGTATGAGAGAAGAGACGGTGGACTGGCAGAAGAGTGGGGCAGAATGGACAGGCGTTGGTTGGATAACAAGAGAGGAAACAGCTGGATGTACAAGGGGTTGACAAAGGGGGATGCTTAGGAGGAGAGAGTCTGGCTTGAGATGTGCCTGGCTGGTAATGGAGTTTTACAAAAAAAAAAGCCTGGCAATAAAAAGGCAAAGGAGGGGTGGGTTTGGAAGTATGGCTGCCGTGGCGTTAACTCGGTCAATCCCAGTTTTCCCATTGTAAATATGGGGCTACAATTCCCAGGATCAGACTGGCGTATCTGGCAATCAGGCTGTGCCCGAGGGGCTGGCCTGAAAAGCCAGTGTGTTGCCTGGTTGGCCTGCTAGGGTTGTTTTTACTATGGATCGCCTAGATATATATATATATATATATATATATATATATATATAAATTTAAACATTGCCTCTAGCAAGCTCAAATCCATGCAGTCTTCTATTCCTTCCAAAACACTTATACAGCGTTTCTTTTGCAAGTTCAAAACTGCCCCAACTTGCAACTATGGGCCATTTTTTGGAAGTCATCTGAATCACTTTATGGGGGCCACTTTTCTTTTGGTGTCCAATTTGAAACTTTGAGGGATAATAGAGACAGTAGGAGGGTTGTATCGCGAGAAGGGATAGCACTGACGGCCCTTGGTGGGAAGGAAAAGAAGCAGTGGAAAGACCATTGCAAGTGGGGCTCTCTGGGTGGGGAGAAACCAGAGTTCCACAAGAGGAGGGGGTAGAGCTGTGTGGAGATGCAATAAAGGTGGCAGCAGACGGTCCTGAGAGGAGAGGGCTTGAGCAAGCGGACGGGGGCCTGGCGCGAGCGGGGCCTCGAGAGAGGACGCCGGCAGCAGAGGCTAAATGCTGGCTTTGTGCAAGTCGAGGCCTGCTCTTCTTGAAACCCCGCCAAGTTCTTCAATGAAGGCTTCGCAAGGTCAGCGCCGCGGTGACGTCACCGGTACAGTAGGAGAACCAGGGAAGCGGGCCCACTGCAGCCCCGAGGAATGAGTCATACGAGCGAGATTGAAGAATACGGACGGAAAGCCCCCACTGCAGCAGTGAGGCTGCCGCAGCGGGCGAGGTGCGCACACTGACGGGGCCAGGACGATGAAAAGGGGTCGGCGGTGAGGGGAGAGAGAAGAGACGGGAAGGAGGCGGCCGGGGAAGAGAATGCAAGGGAGCTAGAAAAGGAACGAAAAGGCAGCCTTGATCGAAAAAAGATTAAAACAGCGAAATAGCATGAAGGGCATAATTGTCACACTAGGGACGGACGATTTGAAAGCCTAATGCAGACTGAAAGCTTGCAGGGAGGCGTGATGCAAGTGAAGATAGCACCCAGCCGAGCAATGATAATCGCTCTCCGCCGGTGCGTCAGCGCGGGGAATATGCACCACGTGGCCCTCCTAGTCTAGCTCACAGAGTGGATGCGTTGAATTAAATAAAATTCAGAGCTCTCTATCTCAGAGACAGCGGCCAGGAACATCCTGTGGCATTTCATCATTGCACTGAAAATGATGGGTCAGGCTTTTAAATTTTATCTGAGGGTAGCAGTTCAGGGAATAAACATCCGTAGACACCTTACTGTATACTCTCCGGCCATGCATTTATCTCTCTTCCAGCTGACTCACTCCACTGGCTAAAGAACACCCCTTCCGTCTCCTTCCTTCTACTTGAATCACTCCAAGGAATGGTGGAAAGTGCGGGTGTTCACAAGGCCTGGATCCACACCAGATTTTCAGGATAAACACAGATAACCACCGGCTGGGCTTTGACCCTGCCCTTTTCAACTTTCCCCGTTTAGTCTCTGTGATGTTAAGTTATCACCTCCCCCGGGGAGCCGACGGTCACCAGTGGGGCCTTCCTGTAATGTGGACTGACACCTCTGAGAAATGTAGTTACTGGTTGAGGAGAGTGAAGCCCTACTCAAGCAGCAACCACAATCCTGGTCAGGGTAAAGCACAAGCAAACCCCAAATTAATCTGTGCTGGACCCTCTGGTAGCTTGGCACAGATCAGTCAGGCTTAACTTAGAGGCAATGTGTAAAGTATTTTTGCAGCACTTCACACAGTAATAAAGTGAAAACACAAGAAAAATCCCACACCCATTTAGAAAAATAGAGTAATTTCTAATAAATAAAATATGACCAGAATGGCAAAACTCCAACCAGTAGAACCGGAGACGTGCAAGTGTAAAACGTTTCAGTAAATATAGTGCCAAAAAGGACAAAGAGCCAAATGTGGCTATCTGGTTGCGCCAGACCGTGTTAAAGTCACTAGTTCAAGGTGGACCGCAATGGCGCACGGGACAGCTACAGGGACCCAATTAGGCCCACTGAACAAGAATACCTAAAATCCTGGTTGCAGAGGATTGCGAGGTCCCACGCCAAGGATGCATCGAACAGCCAATGCGATGGGTCTGTTCCATTGAGCTGCGAAGCTATGATGCGAGGCCCTGTATCATCGTCAAGGATCCAGTCGATGAGGGCTTGAGATGCAAAGTCCGAAGTCGATATGTGGTGTGCAGTCAATGCAATGTGTTGGTTCCAAAGATCGGCAAGATTGCGATGCAAGAAGCTTCATCGCCATCAAGGCTGTCATCGATAAGAGATTTGCAATGGGTGGGCCTGCATCCATTAAGCTTTGTACAACAGCCATTCCTATGCAGACTGCGAGGTCAATACGGAGTCCTTGTGCTAGGAGAACCTTAGCAACAGAGGTGATGCGTCTGTTCTGCTGGATCCGTAGATGGTTTGGCAGAGCACCTTCAGGCCCACTTCCAAGGGCCCAGGACTGGAGTGGCACCACTTGGCAGGGTAGGACTCACAGATGACAGAGCTCATGTGCTGGGTTCAAGGTGGTTAAAGCCTTCTGTCCCCGAGGCTGTAGTCAGAAGGCCAGCCAACTAGCCCTTAAAGTCAGTTTGGGGTCCTGGGTTCAACAGATGCAGTTCCAGTCCTTCTTACCCAGACAAAAGGGAAGCAAGTCAGTACAGCAGGACAGCAGTCCTTCAAAGCAGAAGTCCAGCAGAGTAGCAGTCCTTTCCAACAGCACACCAGTCATTCTTCCTGGCAGAGTATCCACATGTCCCGAAGTATACAAAAGAGGTGGTGTGTGGGATTCCAATATTTATACCTGTGCCTTCCTTTGAAGTGGGGGAAGCTTCTGGAGGTTTCTATTCGAAGTCCTCAGGCATCCTGCCTTCTCTGTCCTGGCTCCAGACTAACTACAGGGGGTATGCAGCCCTTTGTGATGAGGCAGGGCACAGCCTATTCAAGTATATGTAGGGCTCTGCCCTCGTCCTGGCAGTGATGGGCTATCCAGGCATGCCCAAGCTCTCTATTGTGTGGGACTGTCTAGGAGGAATGCACAAAGCCGAACTGACAGCTACACTCAGCATTGTGACCTAGAGACAGGTTGCAGGCATTAAATGGCTAAGGTGGGAAAATACCAACCTTCTAAAAGTGTCATTTTCACAATTTAAATTCAAATTGGACTCCACCATGAGGGAGGATATATCATTACAATTCCAAATACACCAACATGAACTGGTTACCTGCTCCCACTTGGAAGTTATCACTTACTGAATGTAATTAGGTAACTCCAATGTTAGCTTATGGGAGAGGTAGTCATTTCAGTAGTGAAAAGCAAATTTAATAGTTTTTCACTACCAGGACATACAAAACTAAATAGTACATTTCACACTTTTTAAATTTACTGCACGCTGTCCTTTGGGCAGTCTGTGACCTACCCTATGACTTACTTACATGTAAAATGATGTTTGAGCATGGCAAAAGGCTTATTTTGCCAAGTTGAAATGACAGTTTAAAAACTGCACACAGGCTGCAATTGAGGACCTGAGATGGTTAATGTGCTACGTAAGTGGGTGGCAAAGTCAGTGCTGCAGACCCACTAGTAACATTTACTTTAAAGGCGCTAGGCCCAGGTAGTGCTACTTTACTAGGGACTTACAAGTAAATTAATTATTCCAATTGGGTATATGCCAATTCCACCTTGTTTTAAGAAGAGAGCACAAGCATTTTAGTACTTGTTAGCAGTGGTAAAGTGTGCAGATTCCAAAAGTCAGCAAAACCTAAACAGCAAATAGGAGGTTTGAATGCAAAACGTTAGGGGGGGAACCACACCATGGATGCCAGCTTTAAGGGTCAGGTGGGACACCAAAGTGCTCTCTCTTTTAGAGAGCGACTCCTGTACCTCTGACCTGCGTCTAAGAAACTGAGTGGTGGTGACGCCTAGTGAAGGAACAGGCTTTTTTAACCATATTCTTCAAAGGGCAGAAGTCTAACAGATTCCCTTGCATAGAGGCTTTACCCGTAACCAGGTTTTTCAATTACGTATGACTGGGATATGTGTGGAAGGCTCTTTACACTTTTTACGTGTGATACAAGTCGAGTCTGAGGCTTTAAGCATATTTACCAGAATGCAGGATCAATCCAATTTGGATTTCACGTGCACGAGTCAACCTGAAACTGTGGAGGGCTTTGTGTGAGGTGCCATGGTCCCTATGTTCATACCCCCACCCCTGGTGTGATTAGAATCTAGAGGAATACAGTGTACGGTCTGTAAAGGTGCCAGAGCCTCTTTGAAGTTTTCACCCGTACCACAGTGGGAGTTCTCCCAGCCTATCTTCCCCTCTTCCTGCCCGATTTGCATCTACAAGAGCCATGTCCTGTAAACAGGTCTACCTGTGCCCGTTTGAACCAGGAGAGAGGTCTACTGATGATGGCTCTTGCTTGAGCGGATTAGGCGATTGGACGAACCCACCAACTCCTTAATTTTTGAACTAAGGAAAAGAGCGGACTAGCCAGCTCTGAAAATAAATAGTGGTTAACATAATCCATTTATTGGTTACAGAATTTGTCATTGACCCAGGAAGGGACTGTACACCTGCGAAAGACTGAGCCTGGGGTAAAATCTACCCAACTGCTGCAATTCTGCTAGACTGGGAACTGACCCTGGAAGCACTGCTGTGCTGCCTTACAAGCAGAAGAGTCCTGCCTCCTGTGGAAGGGGCTTCTTCGACCTCACACTGCACAGAAGAGCAAGAGCCTACTTGGGATGGAAAATGTATTAGTTCAGCTTCCCGAGAACCTGATGCAGCCTTTGGGGCGGGGGGGACTGAGCCGCCCAACGACACAAGGTAATTTAGCCGCTGTGCTGGAGAAGTAGTTTAAGGACTGTCTATCACCTGGGACCCAGGGGAGATTCTTCACCTGCACTTTCTTTGCTGCTTGGTCTCTGATTGAAACAGTGTGCGAGAATCCTGTGTGTCTTTAAGTGCTTCTGGAAACCTGGATGTCTCCCTTAATTCCATTTCTTGTCCTGGAAAGGTAAGCGATCCAGGTGACGCTGTTTTTACTTCAACCACAAACAGCATCAAATACACTTGCACAGTTGATATCCTGATTTGAACCTGTAGTTGCCGTCTCCACCTCTGACTTAGCTGGAGCTGCTGCTGTGTTCTAGATCTGTGCCCGCGTGCCTGTGGATGTCCACATTAAGCCTTATAATTTCAACAGTGACGGGTAGTTTCAGAGATATAATACTGCAAAGTGCATTCTGCTCAGCATTAGGATACTGATTAACAGGCACAAAGTTTCAGTTGTTGGCCCTCACTAAATCCCTCTTGGGCTCATGGCCTCCTGTGGATTGTGTGCTTGACCTCAACGCCTGACACAGCCCTCTTACCGTCACACTCTTATGAGACTGGTAGAAGTCTTTGCGTGGACACTCCATTGAGTGTTGCGCTGTGGGAACTTTATGCAATGTAGAGTCTTAAGGGCACTGCTAAGCAACCGTAGTGAACGCTTACAAAAGCTTGAAATTCAGCTGTGATCACCGCAAGGTAACCACAAAAACTCCCAGCGCCTCTGAAGTGTACCCATCCGACTGGTGGGTAAGCTGGAGGTGCTGCATACATTTTATCCAATACAGCACAGACTTTTGACGGCCAGGCCCATTCGTGCAAACAGTGAAACCATCCCAAGTGAGATCACTGGTGACCATCGAGTCACGTGGCCAGCACGTGCGCGACTAGAATGCGGAAGAAATCATTGTCCTTTAGGAGAACCCGGACCACAGTCCTCCACATTTAATGACTGCCACCTAGAGCATAGATACTATATTAGCATTTGTGGTCCTCTCTTAGGCCAGGAAAGAACTATAGAGCCCTTGTTTAATGGAGTAAGGCACTGGCTTAAGTAATGGTCTTGTTAAGTGGTATTTTGTGTGTTTCCGAGTTTGCAGAGTCTAACCCTCAGCAACTCCATGAGCATGCCTTGGACTGCGCCGTCACACTATCCTCAGTGCCAATAGTTAAAAAAAAAAAGCACTTGGCGATCTAGAATGGTAGGCCCAGGACATCAGTGATAAACAACACTAATGGTCACAAATGGAGCCCAGTAACCTCCAGTTGCAGCAGTGGGTAACCGGATCCCGATGTCACTCAGTATATATGGGCTCCATTTAGCCGCACTCCATGTAAGGAATATGCTACTTACCAGTATGCATCTGTTCTTGGCATGTAGAGCTGCAGATCTACACACTTGTGCATAGATCGCCATCTGGTGTTGGGCCCGGATGTTTGCAGTTTGTTTTTCCTCTTGGAAAGTCTTTGGAAGTCACGAGGTCGGTGACTCCTCCTTAGGATCGTATTGCGCATGGGCTTCGGCTCCATCCTCAGATTGTTTTTCGCCAGCAGGGAAAGATGGAGCGTAGTAGTAACAGTGAAGATGCCCATGTGTGTGCTATCTAAATAAGATAAACTGGGACAGATACAGGTAGCCGGGGAGGCGGGTGGGCGTGTGTAGATCTGCAGCTCTACATGCCAAGAACAAATGCATACTGGTAAGTAGCATATTCCGTTCGAGGCATATGAGCTGCAGATTACACACTTGTGCATAGATTATATAGCAGTACCCACCGTTAGCGGCGACCACCCGTATCTGTTGCAGTTGTTTGAAATAACGATTTGAGTACAGCCTGGCCCACACTAGCTTGGTGCTTAGTTTGCACATCTACACAATAGTGTTTGGTGAAAGTGTGCGGTGTTGACCATGTAGCTGTTTTGCAGATATCATCTAATGGGATGTTCCCTAAGAATGCCATGGAAGCCCCTATTTTTCGTGTAGAATGGGCTTTCGGGGGAATGGATAGCGTTCACTTTGCTTTATGGTAGCAGATTTGAATGCATTTTACAATCCACCTAGCTATCCCCCATTTTGAGATGGGGTTACCTTTGTGCGGTGGAGAGAAAGAAACAAACAGTTGTTTGGTCTTACGGAAAGGTTGTGTTCTCTGAATGTAGTAGAGTAAGGCTCGTTTGACATCCAGTGTGTGAAGAGCCCTTTCTGCAACGGTCTGTGGTTGCGAGAAAAATACTGGTAGTTCTACTGTTTGGTTTAGGTGAAAGGGAGAAATGACTTTAGGGAGGAATTTTGGGTTGGTATGGAGAACAACCTTGTTATGGTGCATTTGGTGAAAGGGTTCTTGAATGGTAAGTGCTTGTATCTCACTGACCCTTCTAAGGGAAGTGATGGCTACAAGAAAAGCGGTTTTAAATGTTAGGAATTGTAGTTCGCATTTGTGCAGAGGTTCGAAGGGAGGCCCCATTAGCCTTGTGAGAACGATATTCAAGTTCCACACAGGTGAGGGCGGCACTCTGGGGGGAATTATTCTTTTAAGGCCTTCCATGAAGGCTTTGATGGCAGGCACTCTAAAGAGTGATAGATGTTGCCTGTTTTGTAGGTAAGCTGCAATAGCTGCGAGGTGTAGTCGAATGGACGTGTAGGCTAGGTTGCACCTTTGTAGGTGGAGTAAGTAGCCTATGATGTGTGGAATGGACACGTCCAGTGGATTGATGGTGTTATGGCAATAAACAACAAAACGTTTCCACTTAGCGGTGTAGCACGTTCTAGTGGTAGGTCCTCTAGCTTCTTTGATGACGTTCATACAGTCAGGGGGAAGATTTAGGTATCCGAATTCTAGGATTTCAGGAGCCAGATCGCAAGGTTGAGCTGCGCTGGGTCCGGGTGTTTGATCTCTCCATGGTTCTGGGTTAAGAGGTGTGGCGAGAGGTGTAGTTTTTGGTGCGGTACTACAGATAGTTCCAGCAGTGTGGTATAACACGGTTGTCTGGCCCACATTGGAGCTACTAGGATTAGTGTGAGGGAGTGTTGTTGTAGTTTGCGCACCACTAGTGGAATGAGTGGGAGAGGCGGAAAAGCGTACGCAAATCTGCCTGACCAGTTCATCCATATCGCATTTCCTTTGGACAATGGGTGTGGGTATCTGGCGGCGAAGCTTGGGCATTTGGCGTTTTCGTGGGTGGCGAAGAGGTCTATCTGTGGATGCCCCCACATTTGAAAGTACGGGTGAAGAACTTGCGGGTGAAGCTCCCACTCGTGGATCTGTTGTGTCTGCCTGCTGAGCAGATCTGCCACTGTGTTTTGGACTCCTGGGACACGCTGAGCTAGGAGAAAGATTTTCTGGGGTATTGCCCATCTCCATATGCTCTGTGTTAGGTGAGAGAGCTGTGTGCCGCCTTGTTTTTGAATATAATACATGGCTGTCATGTTGTCTGTTCGGATCAGGACTGCCTTGCCTGAAATTGGAGTTTGAAAAGATTTTAGGGCTAAGAAGATTGCTAGTAACTCCAGATGGTTGATATGGAGTAACTTTTGTTGAGGTGTCCACTTGCCCTGTGCGGTGAGATGTAGTAGATGAGCTCCCCAGCCGGAGAGCGATGCGTCCGTTGTCAGTACTATTTGAGGAACCGGGTCCAGGAACGGTCGACCTTTGGAAAGGTTTGTGGTGTTCCACCACTGCAGAGAGCGATGGGTGTGACAGTCTACCAACACCAGATCTGTTAATTGACCCTGGGCCTGGTTCCATCGGCGCGCTAAGCTCTCTTGGAGAGGACGCATCTGGAGTCTTGCGTGAGGCACTATGAAAAAGCAAGAGGCCATCATCCCTATTAGTTGCATAAACACTCGAGCTGGAAGGGAGTGTTGTACTATGAATTTTGTGCGTAGAGCTTGAATGCTTGCAATCCTGGCAGGATTGGGGTAGGCTAGTGCTCTTGAGGTGTCTATGGTGGCACCGAGGTATTGTTTTATGTGGGATGGTTGGAGATGGGACTTCTGGTGGTTTACTGTGAAGCCCAGCTGGTGGAGTAATTGAATGGTGGTAGACATGTGTTGTACACACTGTATGACCTGGCTTTTATCAGCCAGTCGTCTTTGGACCGGACGGACTTACACGCCGGACAGTCTCGAGCCTCGTGTTCAGGGGAGAGGCAGAGATTGCCTACCTCGTGGAGATCGGTGTGGGGAAATATAACCCACATCGACGGCACTTTTTAAATGGAGTCCTTTCCATTAGCCAGGACCGAAGCTTGGAGAGGCCCGAATGCCGTCGTCGACGACTGGAACTGAAGGTCCGTGCCGATGAGAAGGCGCGTCGAGTGGGGGAGATCGCGATCGAAACAATACCGCGGTTTGGGGTGAGGATTGCGCGTCGACCGTTGAACTGGAAGCTGTTCGGAACCGGAGCGCGAAGATTACATCCGAGCCCGATGGCGGAAAAAAACAATCTGAGGATGTGGCCGAAGCCCATGCGCAATACGATCCAAAGGCCCAACACCAGATGGCGATCTATGCACAAGTGTGTAATCTGCAGCTCATATGCCTCGAACATCTATTTTCTGTGGATATTCTGTCATTCTAGTCTTTAATCTGCCCTCCGGGATCTAAGATAGACATCACAGATGTAAAGGCCCTGCTAGAGAGACACTACATCTACTGCTTCTCTGTGGGGATAGTTATGGGTCATCATAGAGAGGGCTGCTCTGTGCACTCGGTATCCATCCCTTGGGAAAACTATCTTTAACTATTTAGTCTCAAAGTATTTTCTTTTGGCCGCATGGAGTGCGAGTCGTATGAAGTGACTCGTGAAAAGGCATAATGAATGAATGAATGAATGAAATCCAATTTGTAATGTGCTACTAAGCCCAAAGGGCGTCAAGGCGCCTAACCAAAGAATGCTAGTTAGATCAAATGAACTTGCTTACTGGTAGGCCTTGATGAAACACCACGTTTTGAGCGCTTTTTTAAAGAGGGCTAGTGAAGGTTGGGCCTTAATCTCCGAGGGGAGGGCATTCCATAATCGAGGGGCCACGTTAGAAAAGGCCCTGCTGCCCCACCTGACTTTCTTGGAACGGGGAACTACAAGAAGATTCATCTTGGAGGAGCGAAGACACCTGCTTGGGAGATAGCAGGTTAGCAGGGAACCTAAGGCATCAGAGGATCCGGCCAATAGGGCTCCATACGCCAAGCACAGAAGTTTGAACAAGATCCTATGCTGGATTGGAAGCCAGTGCAAACTCTTCCTGGCTAATGTAGCCGAGGAAGCATTAGGTACAGCCAGAACAAATCTTGCTGCAGCGTTCTGCACAGCCTGAAGGCATTGAATGAGACCCTTGTTGATATCTGCATATAGTGCGTTGCAATAGTCCAACCTTGAACCCACTAGCGCAACCACAATCTGCTTACGGGCCTGGGGGGAAAGATAGTGAACGATTCTCCTAAGAATCTTGATAACCCCCGCAGCAGGTGGCCAACGTTCTATTGACCTGGAGAGTCATAGTCAGCGAGGTGTCAAATATAACGCCA
The DNA here is from genome assembly GCF_964204655.1 of Triturus cristatus. Taxonomy (NCBI): domain Eukaryota; kingdom Metazoa; phylum Chordata; class Amphibia; order Caudata; family Salamandridae; genus Triturus; species Triturus cristatus. Next base: position 403,062,862 of record NC_140594.1, on the reverse strand, counting down.
AGGTTCCTGGCAGAGTGGGATGGAATAGGGCAGGTTCCCAAACATGGGGGCCACCACTCACTGGACCAAATATCCTGATTCTTACCAAAGATCAGGACCTCGGTTTTATCTCCGTTCAACTTTAGGGAGTTTTGGATCATCCATTCGGAGACTGCTTGCATGCAGTTCCTAAAGTTGAACGCGGATGTACTAACCGAGTGAGCCAGGGACACCATGATTTGGGTGTCATCGGCGTATGACACCACCTCCATCCCCTGCGATTTCACAAGCCTAGCAAGTGGGGCCACGTAAATGTTAAACAGGGTCGGGCTCAAGGCCGACCCCTGTGGAACCACACATTGCAAGGATTTGGCAGGGGAGAGGAACTCTCCAAGCTTGACCCTCTGCTCTCTTAGATCTAAAAAAGAGGACAAAAGGCTCAGGGCCGGACCCGCCACTCCTACCTCCCTCAGACGTGATGTTAAAGTCGAGGGAGACAGGGTATCAAATGCTGCCGTTAGATCAAGTAGGACCAAAAGAGTGGTCTGACCTTGATCCACCTTCGTTCGAATATTATTCACCACCATAGTGAGTGCAGATTCCGTACTGTGGAATTTCCTGAATCCATGCTGGGAGTTGTCCAGAAACCCAGAGGAATCCAGGAAAGCAGACAGATGAAAATTAAGGTGGGATTCGAGCATTTTGGCTGGGGCAGGCAGCAGAGATATGGGTCTTAAGTTTTTGAGCATTTCTGGGTCCAGGGTGGGCTTTTTAAGCAGGGGCTTCACTATCGCCTTTTTCCAGGCTGCCGGGAAAGTACCCCGTGCCATAGCACCATTCATCACCTCCATCAGAGGCGGTAGTAGGGTGTCCCTAAATGCTTTCAGCACTTTCAGGGGACAAGGGTCCGAAGGAGAGGCCGACTTTGTCCTGTCCAACAGAAGATCAAGCTCCTCAAGGGAAAGCGGCAGGAAATGGGTGAGGGTCTTAGTGGGATCTCTGGTCCAGGACTCCAATTTTGCGAGGGCCAAGGGAGAGTGAGCCCCCAGGGTACTCCTCTGTGTTTCCAGAGCAAGATAGATATCCTCAATTTTATTATGGAAAAACTCAGATTTTTATTACACAACTCCTGTGAGCCCACAACTGGATCAGGCACTTGTAGGGAACATAGGGAGTCCACAATCTTAAAAAGTTCCTTAGATGATGTGAGGGATGTGGTAAGGTTGGAGAAAAACTCCTGCTTTTCCTTTATCACCCTGACCTGGTATTCTCGCAGCAGACGTTTGTGTGCCTCTCCTTCAGTGGGGTCCCAGGATTTTCGCCATCTTCTCTCCTGTCTCCTGCAGCTCTGCCTCAGGAGCCTTAACGGCTCAGTGAACCAGGGAGCTGAAGGTTTACGCCTTGCTGAGTACCGAAGGGATGCAGGGGCTAGCACATCTACAGCTCTAGTGATAGAATTAGCGAGCTCTTGTGCAGCCTCACCAGCTTCCCTGATAGATGAATACGAGATACATCCTATAAACGGAGCAAGGGATTCGTTGGTAATATTCCTATAGCTCCTTTTGGGTTCTCTGTTGATGGAGCTCAGCTTAGGCGCACCTGCAGGGGAAGATGCTAATTCTAGAGGCACTGCCAAATGGTCAGACCAGACCAGAGGCAGGGGGGGACCAACCGAGAGTCTCGGGTCGTTAGTAAACACCCCGTCTAGTATATGGCCAGCCCGATGGGTTGGGCTGTTCACCAATTGAGTAAAGCCACACGCGTCCAGCGAGTCCACCAAGGAAAGCGTATCTTTAGACCCCAGGTCATCCAGATGAAAATTTAAGTCCCCTAGTATGGGAAGATGGAGTTTACCAAAATAGGGTTCCAAAATTCTAAAGAGCTCACAGCTGAAGTTGGATCTGGGTTCAGGAGGTCTATAAATAAGGATGCCTGTAAAGGATACCAAAGGGGAACAAGAAATAGAAAAGTACATAGCCTCAAAGGAGTCAGAGGGCTCAGACAGGGCGTTAATACTACAGGCAAAGGAAGCTTTATAAAGAATTGCCAGCCCGCCCCCCCCTACGTCAAGTTCTGTAAGCCTCCACAGCAGATCCTCAGCCTCAAGGGTGATGTCTGGGCGTCTCACAGGGGAAGAAACTCTATGCTGGACAACACCTGAAGAGTTCCACTTTTACTGCTCCGACTCATCCCTTCCCTTTGCCGCCCCTACTAGCCTTGTAGATTTCATTGTGGCTAGCCCTTTTACTGGCAACCACTTCCTGTAAAGTTTCCCAGCTCTCTTACGACCCATTCCTCTATTACCCACAGTAAATCTCCCTGCCCCATCACATACAGTGCTAAGCTACAATGTTATTATGTTTACCATGTAGAAGTCAATAACAAATTTGGGTTACAGAACAGAAAAGGGAAGAGATGGGAGGTATGAGCGGATACGAAGAGCGTAGCCGGAGCTGGCATGGGAGGAGGGTGGTAATGTGCACGGAGGAGGATCGTTTCCTGCTTCACACAGGGTGGACATCAAGTCAATAGTTTACCACCACGATTAGTATGTTTATGTCATGGCAGTAGAAAACTATGGTAAAAAAAGTTATTTTTCCCCTTTTTAAATATGAAGTGAAAGTAACAAATAAGAAGAAATCACTTCAAAAGTGTTGAATTGCTGTCTAGGTAAATCCCAAGGGATCACAAAAGCATATGGGTGCAGCACGGCAAAAGAGGAATGCACCAGAGAGAACGTAATAAGGGTGAGTGCTTTGTGGCAAAATCAAAAAAACATATATGGTGCATGATATAGGCTTTTAAGAAAAAGGTGAGGATCAGACCACCTCCTCTGGTTAGTCATAAGAGGTGGTTTGCGGACACAGATGGGATGCACTTGTAATATCAAGCAGTGATCAGCAGTTCAGTTATCAAAGCCAACAATGCATTTCAGCCAGGGGCGTAACACAGGCCCCCGCGGTGCGGGGGGGGGGCCAAGCTCCAGGGGGCCCCCTCAGCACAGCACTCTGGCTGCAGGGCTCCTGATGGAGTCCGGAGGGGCCCCCCCCAGGTGCCTTGCAGGGAGGCCCCCTCAATGTTCGTTACGCCAGTGATTATTTCAGCCTCTTCATTCAAGCCATGTTTAGCTATTATATAAGGAGAATATCCTTAGTTTTCTTTTTCCTTAGAATTCACACGGATGGACTCAGCATTGCATTTGTTGTATGCGATCTATGCCAAAAAGAAGAAAGACTTGGTTTTGGGAAGTTGGTCGAAATCATCTGATTGTGGCATTGTAAGGTCCATTTTAATGATATTCTGAAAGTGTTCTTGGATATTTTCTTTCACAGGTCATACAACACTGCCAATACCCAAGGATTCAGGGACAGTTTTGTAATGCCCAATTGGACTTATGTAGTTTTGACCACATACAACACCGCAAAGTGTTATAACCATGAGTTTCTGTTACAGAAAGAAAGCAAATGTATCCTCCATCTAGACACAATAAAAAATGGCCTGAATAAAGAGGCTGAAACGCATTACTGGTGTAAATGACCTATAGCAATAAAAGCATATTTTAAGAAATGCTAACATTTTAACACCTCCCCACATGCCAGATGTTAATGTCATGCTAAAACAGTCTTTCTCCAGTCATGATCAATAATTCATTATCAGGTATATGTCTCTGTATAAATCCAATGCACAATTACTCAGTAGTTGTTAATAAGGCAAACAGAGGAATAAGAAAGTGCAATAAATCAGGTATACTCAGTTAATTCAATCTGGAAATTCAGAATCTAAATCACATCTACTTTGAATGTTAAAATGTTGGCTTAATTATGTGGCTTGCATTATATAAATAAAGCGTGTCAGAAGCATGTGTTTAACTATTCTCTCAAGAAAGCAATGCAGTATAAGGCCTTGCCGTTTTATTTAGTTCTTTATCTGATCTCATTATAAACCATAGAAGAGACTGAATGCGTCCAATGGAGTAAAAACGGAGTGGACCAACCTTAGAATTCTGTTCATCTTTAGCGCAGAAGGCAAGTTTGTCCAGAATAGACTATTCTTTGCTAATGATTTCATGTGTGTGTCTAGGACAAATAATAGTTCTCTCTTTTCTAAATTAGCTTAAAATAAAATTTATAAAGACTAGTTTTCAAATCCTCACATCTTTATACCATGTGTATAGGTTTATTCCTCTAGGTAGATTGGGACAAAGCATGCACAAAGTTGATGTACCAAATATTCTCTCTTAAATGCACTGAAATGTGTTGCTGAGGTTCTATGGTATCATACTCTGTTAGAGCCTTTATAACTATTAACCACTTATTGATCATGACAGTGCAACATGGAGGCCATTACTATTTCAGTATCTTAGTGTCTCGCTTAGAAAAATGTTACTTTATGGCACTGTATCAATACACTACTTAAGATGTCTGTATTCTGAGATCACCATTTGTTAGTGAGATCTCATAACTAATGATGTGATGGCTTTGTAAACTAACTTTGCCCAGCGACTAGGTCTACGGTTAGACAACCAAACTATGGCGTCACTAGACGTATGGAACAGAATGTGCCACATTCAAGCTTCAGATTGAGTTTATAACTAAAGTGCCAGTAGCCTTCAAGGTACCGACCGCAATAAGAAAACTACCAATGCAGACCTCTGCAGACTGCATATAGATCTGCTGCTGCTGCAACAGAACTGTACAGATTATTTCTGAAAAGCCCCCTCTTTGCAACTAGAGCCCCAGCGGTTTGCTTCTTTTTATATACCTTTCACCATCTATAGATAAGAAATTGAAGCATTGGATCTATTTATGACTGTATAGCATTGCAGGTGCATTTTATCTATGTGAGGAATGAGGAATCTAAGGAGAAGGTGGTCTGCTACTTGCCTTTTTTATTTTTTATTAAAAACTTACTACCATGTATCATATATGTCCTTTGTCACAGAGCCCTCACCGTACTTATTTAATACTGTGGTATGTTTCACTTTACAGAGCTGCACCCAAGTGCCGCTTCATGAACATAGACCATAATTGATTGACCAGCATTTAAAATGACTGGTTATTATATATAATTTCATTCTTGAGACATCCCTAGGCCAACCAGCCTTAATACAGGGGAACATCTTGGCTGAATTGTTTCAAGAGCTGCCATCTATTTAAACAGGACAATTGGATGGTTAAACATATTCGTCTCTCCTTGTGTCTTTGTGCTTTTCCAAGAAAATGATCACTGCTGTAATTCGTGGATGTAATTTAGGAACTTTCAGTATTTAAAATGCAATACTTGTGGTTACTGCTTAAATACAGTGTTGAGCCCAACCCGGTCTTCTGAGTTTATATATGGACAACAAATTTGTTTTCATCTAAAGTTGAACTATAACAAGGGGACGACTTAGTCCTGGGGCCATCACAAACTTCAAAGAAAGTTTTTTTACAAAAACAAATGCATGTTTCAGTGTGTATGATCTACAGGATAGAAAATGTGCCCCAAAATGGTCCACCTTTACAGAGCCCACCCCCTCATCAATGAGGCCCAGGAGGTTCTAGCTGTGGAGGGACCACTCCCGCTGTTCCCAATCCTTTTCCTTCTTTTTGTGTTTGTTCCAAAAGTAGACCAAGCATTTTATTTTTGCTTTGACTTAAGATAACTATCTTGTTTGCAAAATCGGAGGCAAAACATGTGACCAGAAGAGTTATTTTTAACCAGTCTTGTCTTTTGAAATGTCTGACCATGGTTACTCGGACCAATGAACATTGCCACGTGACCCGCAAAGACACGGCTAAAGAAAAGTTAACGTTCAGTGCCCCATGATAGTCACAGTTGTGTCTTTAGACCTAATACATTCCCTGGCATGTTTCGGAGCCTGTTGCTTGAGAATATTCAGGAAACAAGATCTTTGCAAGGACATGGAATGTACAACCATGTACAGCTACTCCTGGAAGGAACATTTACTGCATCTCGAGCAGGTATTTGACACATACAGGATTGAACGTGAATGACAAATGCAGCACAAAAAGGACATTTAATGAGATATTGTAGGGGGAGGTGTGTCCCAGTAATATCCACTCAGTGCCCGTTTCTGAATTCACTGTGTTAGCAACACTTAAAACACTGGATGTAAATCTCTATGTCAACAATCTTTTGAGGTTCCACATATGATGACAAGTCTGACTCCCAGCACCACTTCTTTGTAGTAACACATACATCTGAGGTAGGACTAGAGAACGTCCTGTCGGAAGTAGGCCAGTCCATATAAACACAAAGAGGTTATTCAGAACATATTTAGGAAGAGCCTCGGTTGTAAAGCCATTGCTTATGTGTACCCCGGAAATGCACGTGCAGTCCGCTCATAACAGCCAACTGTTGAAGTGGAGTGCGTTCCTCCAGGTTGTCTATACTGAGGTTTCTGTGGGAAAGACTAGGTGCAAAAAAATGGTGATCATCTTCGAGTGTGTGACCCTAGAACCAAAGAAGTCTCCGGGAAGCGGCAGACTATTCACATCCCTTTGGAACAAAAGCATAGGATTCAGAAGGGGATACGAGAGTGAAGCTTATCGGAGTGTCCCCAAAAACCCACAAGGTGAGTAGTTGTTGCACCTTTGCAGAGCTGTGCTTTCATAGCGAAAACGGGCATGATTAAATTTACCACTTCTACTCAGTCCATTAACCAACTTGAACGACGGACAACCGAGAACTCAAGGATAAGGAGACATGAAATAGCCTACAGTTAACCTGCTGCAATCATAGTAAAAGAAGGTGGTGAAGAGAGATAGCCTTGTATGCGTTGGAAAATTTAATAGAGCAAGGTCTGAATTAGCCAATAGCCAATGATCTTTCCTTAGGTAGACCCTATGTCGAGTCAAGCAGACGCTCCTATGCACAAACCTCTCTCAAAGAGGACCTCAGGTGGTCCAGACACACACGGTCTCACAACAATAAATCACAAAAGGAATTCACAAGAAATTTGCGTTGAGTACAGTGCAGCGATCAGAAGACAAACACATGAAGTATCTGAGCTCGTTCGTTCTGGACCCCCTCAACCACTGAATAGGAGTTTGTTGTTAGTCCGTGTTTAAGACACTATTTTTGTGCACTTTGTCCGTTTTTATCGTAATTGTCATTCCTGTTGGAATACTCTGAAGCAACACAAAGACTTCTGAACTACTACACAAACACTTGGAGTGAAGGTGTATTTTATTTCCACATTATATACATGTAGGGTCTGAGCTTAAAAGAAACATTGCTGGTTGAACATTTCACAGATCCCCCCTGCGTCTATATTTTCACTTTGCCAAAATGTGCTAGAACAGGGTGAAGGAGTGGCGGCAGTCTCCAAGTGCGCATGACTGTTTGGCCGGCTGTCAAGGGCCGGCCAAACTGTAATGCGCAATTTACATGTTCTCCACCGGCTGTATTGTACAGACTGGGTGGAGAACATGGGCAGGCTCCCAGCCCCTGTCTGAGCGCTGAACCACGGCACTAAGACCAATCACAACGCTGCATTGCAGCGTTGTGATTGGCTTAGGGGAGTCTGAAATTACAGACTTGAAAGCAACCTTAAAGTAGGTCTTGCAGCTACTAGGCAAGCTCAACTTCACAGTGAGGCTCATCCCAGCAGGAAAGCCATTAGCTAAGATATTGGATTGGCTGACCCGGGGCTCTCTCAGAAGTACCACAGGGTTAAGCCGACAGTTGGGGCCAAATGAGACCTCATGCAGTGGAAGGAATTCCTGGCTACCTTCGATGGGACTCTAATTTGGCAGGAACCCTGGGTGTCTGCGGAGCAGCTGAACCTCTTCACAGGCGCAGCAGGGGGACGAAGGCTTCGAGTCCATCCTGCGGTCAGCGTGGGTGCAAACCGGTGGCCGGACAGTTGACATGGAGTAGGCTGGAATAGAAATGTGGCACTGCTTGAGCAATTTCCCATTGTGGCGGCTTTTTCACTATGGCAAGGGAAGCTGGCCAACAGGCAAATAACGCTTTGGTCTGACAATCGCGCAGTGGTGCAAGTGAGAAACGTAGGCACTGCAAACTGCTCAACGGTGTTCGGCCTGCTGCAATGGTTGGTGGGCTGCCAGCTTAGTGCAAACATAGCAATAAAAGCCAGACATGATTCTGGCAGCAATAACTCGATCGCAGATGCGCTCTCATTTTTTGTGAGCTCGTTTCCTCCACTGGCACCTTGGGCAGACTTGATGGTGACGCCATTACCCGGTGACCTGTGGGATGTGGTGGGGCAGACTTAGCAGTCCTCATTGATAAGGCCCGCGTGCCCAAAACTGCCATCACTTATCCTAAGTGCCAGGGGTGCTTCTAAAAAGTGACTGGGGGCGGGAGCGGCAGACTGGGAGCGTACAGCACTAGTGAAGTAGAAAAGGTTATACACTGGGCATTCACCAGAGGGAGGTTGAAAGCCTGGACTCAGACCCACCTAAGCGCCATGGCTTATAACTGCAAAGTGAACAGAGGGAAGGACCCAACCAATTCCTTTTAATGCTGCACAGTGATGCAGGGATGGGCCCGAATTCAGGGGAGAAGCAAGGATGACAGGCAGCCCATTTACTTCACCAGGTTGAGAAAGTTACTGGACATGCTACCTAACATTTGCAGAACACCCGGGGAGATGGGCCTTTTCAAGGCAGTCTTCAGCCTAGCACTCTCTGGGGCTTACAGAGTCAATGAGCTGGTGGCTCCCTCCAGAACTGACCCGGGGAACGAGTACCTTCGGCTTTATGACTTGTACTTGGGGGTAGAGAAATATGGCACTAAACCTTAGGTGGTCCAAGGCCGACTAAGAAGAAAAAGGCAAAGTCACTTGGCTCAATTGCCTCGCCTTCTCCTATCACTGCCCCAAATTCCTTATGCATAGTTACCTGCGGGACAGACTGCAGGGTGACCCGCCACGGTTCACTCACCTCGACAGCACTTACCTCAGCAAGTGCCAATTCACAGATTTGCTGGTATGGCGTTAGCACAGGCCAGCCTCACGCCTGGGCCCTTTGGGTCACATTCCTCTCACATTGGTGCAGCCATGACCGCTGCTTCCCACAGCTTGGGAGAAGGTAGGGGCGGGGAGGGCTCAAGTGTCGTGGCAGGTGGGCTTACTTCAGACCCGACAGTAACTAATGCAGGGCTCAATTTTGTCGCTACCGAGGTTGGATTTGGAAGACAGACGGTTTAGATAGTGGACCACTCCTACATTACAAGGGCCCAGCGTTAGGCCAGCAATCCAAAACTTTACGGTAGTATATGGCTGCGCAACACCACAGTGGCTTGGACGGGCGGGCCAGGCATGAAGTGATCATTTGTTGCCCGAGTGCATGAAGCGCTGCGGATCCTTGCAACAACCGGACACCATTGTAATGCCCCTTGGTGGCAAAGACCCCAATTGGGCTAGGCTGCAAGCGACTGTTGGAAAACGGTGAAGGCTGGCCTTGTACTAGTCTCCCGACTGCTGCGTCCCACGGACGTGCTGTCGTCGGAGATGATGGCAAGGTTTGAATGGAGAGGGGCCCTTAACCATAGCATGGCAGAGAGGTCCAAGAAGCTTAACATCTCGAAGAGTACATTTCACAAGGGCATGGGATGGGACGTTGTCAGGCATGGCCGCGTTAACCTCCAGATGAGAGGTTACTAATCCGACGAGGTTCACTTATCCAGGGCAGGGAGGTACATGGCCGCGCTGAACATTAAGGGGGGCACTTGAGCTGTTAGGTTTTTCTTAGGGTAGGCAGTTTTTTTTAATTCTCCCAAGAAACAGGGGATGGGGGAGTGGACAGCGGTCAAAGAGCCACCAGCAGCATGGCAGGGGACAGCTACCAGGATGCCCAAGAAATTACATCAAACGATGACAAAGAGAAGAATGCCCAAAACAGGGTCCTAGGGATGCCCCATGACAAAGGGCCCTGGTAGCAAGTAAAGGGCTAAGTGATGGCCAGTGTGGGCAGACACGGCACTTGCTGCCCAGGCACAGGGCAGTGAAAGCCAAACATCGGTAGCAAGCGGAGGCCTTAGAAGCCGCGCCCTGCTGTACCAAGGAGGCAGCAGAAAGAGCGGCCACAATAGAGCTCAGGGTGACGGACTAAGTGAGATATGGCCAACCAATAAGGATTGGGACTATAAGATGAATTATAGATGGCCACGATACAGATTGTTACCACTGTAAACGAGTGGCTTATCAACAAACGACCCAATGACGTTCAAGATAGCTGCATTTCCTGAAACATAATGGTGACCCATGTTTTGTCTCATTGTGAATAATGTAGCAAACTGCGGCCACTCTAATGGTCTGTTGTGTCCTTTGTGGCTAGGCAATTGGTTGGAAACGGTTAGAGGGCCCAAGAGAGGCTCACCCACGGGGGAGATGGGGCTTTAAGTGCAGGCACGAGAGGCGTTAGCTGGACTTTAGAGAGGACTGAGACTAAAGCCCGACAGAGGGACATGCAGCAATTGGCCAGCATGTTTCAAAGCATCCAATTAAGGCAGCTGTGGCAGGGTCATCACGCGGCAGGGCCGGCTCATCCGCAATGGCGGAGAAGCATCGCCCCACAGGCAGAGCCAGCAGCTAAAAAATAAAATGATTTTGGATTATAGTTTTATTTTTATTCAGCTTGCTCAGCCAGGCTGGACAGGAAGGGGTGGTGCCGGGGCATGGGAGGGGGTAGTAGGAGGAGTGCTCATGTGTGTTTGGCTGGCCGTCTCATGCTGACCAAAACACATGCACACTTCAGTTTCTCTAGCCCGGCTGAATTGAGCTGCTGGGCTGGAGAAACCCCACAGACTCCCTGGTCTGCGTAGGGTGTCTTTCTAGCCTGCTCAGACCAATCCCCACGCTGCTCTGCAGTGCGGGTATTGTACAGAGAGTCTGATGCAGCCCCAGTGTCTGCTGGGACACAAAGAGGAAGCACCCAGCGGGACGCGGGCGCCAACTTTAAGTAAGTGTTTTTTTGTTTTGTTTTATTCTCCCCCACGCTCCCCCTCTACCCCCGCACCCTACCCACCACCTTTTGTGTGTGGCTGCCACCACTATCACGTGGCCAAATGGGGCTCTGTGAGGGGACCCCCTGTAGTGTTCACTGTGACCATCATTCCACCCTCCTGCGCTAGACAATCGCGGGCGTTTCAACCACTCAGAGACTTGGCAACTAAACAGGGGAGTAGATTGCAAAGCCCCTTGCCAAGCCCCCCCCCCCCCCCCCCCAAAAAAAGCCTCAACAACAAGAGGAAGACCAGAGTTCGCATCCCACGGGTGAGTGTATGCCAGAGGATGGGTCCTCGGAATGCCACACAGCAGGGCACCGGAGGGGCGGGGGGGACAGCTACTAGGATGGCCAAGAGGCCTCGAAGCTGTGACCCGCTGTACCATGGAGGCAGCAGAAAGAGCCGTCCCGCTAGGGCTCAGGGCGATGGACTGAGTGATGTAGGGCCAACCAATAAGGGTTATGACTAAGATGATTTATGTCTGGTCAGGATACAGATTGTTACGACTGTAAACAGATGGCTTATCAACAAGTGGCCCGATGACGTTTAAGATAGCTGCGTGTACTGAAGCATAATGATGACTCATGATTGTGAATAATGTAATACACTGCGGCAGCTCGAACGCCAAAAGGTCTGTTGGGTCCTTTGTGGGTAGGCAATAGGTTGGAATGGCTAGAGGGCCCAAGGAAGGCTTGCATCGCTGGGAGGGATCATTTACAGTGCCAACCCCAAGCGCACAAGAGTCCTCACTCACAGACCACGTGAAGTACTACCAGAAGCAAAGTGTCCATCACACATACACTCAACAGGTATAATACGTGCAGGAGCAAAGGAGGCATTGCTTACACACAGAGGGAGTAGAGCGTATGCCATAGTAGTGCAAGCTTCTCTCACTCACAAGCGCAGCACAGTCAGCAGTAGTGCAAGCTTCCTCCTTACAAACGGAACGTAAATAGCACACAAAACAGTACAGTCTGCTTCTTTCAATATGCCTCTGCACTCCAAATCAACACTGGGGGGGGGGCCGGTTGAGAGATCAGTTCAAATTGTAGTACTTAATTTATGAAGAACACTGTTGAGTCCAGGAGTTGCAAATACAATGATTTCAGAGTCTTGATTAAAACACATGCCTGTTTCTTCCACCACCCTACACTGCCTGTTTTTACCTCGCTGTTGCAGGTTCTTTTTCACCCATGCTTTCTCCATTGGTTCCCATCTGTCTCTTTGTCCTTTTGCTGCATTTCTCTTTCTCTCTCTTGTTCCAAGTCAAACTCTAATGATGAAAGGTAAGTGCAGGTCCCCAAAAATGAATGTGGATGCCCACCAGCACAAATTAAGCTTCCACCTTTGGTGCTCTTACAAGAAAACAACAAAAAAGAAATACCAAGACTCTAATGTGAAGCTGCTGCTCTTCGTACACTGTCCTGAACACCTAGGCTTATGTGCTATGAAGCCCTTAGCACCCCTTCTACCCTGCCTCTTAACTTCACCTACGGCACATATGTCTTCTCCCATGTTAAACAAACTACAACTAGCTCTCTTTCAATCACACACCAGAAGGGTACCCAGGAAACCGATAAAAATGTAAGCACTCAGTGACACATTCAGGGCTAGAAAGCCATACAATTAAACCGGAGTAGCTACCACTCAACAAGCTAGAAAGTACAATAGCCCTTGCAAGGGCTATGGAAAGTGGTAAATAAATACTTAAACAAAATGATACAATCTAAGGCGGGCCCTGAGAGGTACACTCACCGCTAGCCCTGGAATTAAAGCGAGCGTGAGAGCGCGGTTGCCAAAGCCCAACGTGGTCAGGGTCATTACCACAAGATCAATTTAAGAGCCACAGAAAAATAAATAAGTTGCTTATAATGGGAGCATTCTGTCAAAAGTAAAAAAACACAAGGATAAACAGTATTTAACGAAGATGCCTCAGTATGGGAACGTACCACAAACACGCATTTCAGTTTGCGAGGCCTAATCCAAGCTCCCACGGCGTTGCCTCAGCTCGAAGCTAGTGGATGAATGGAGCGAGTACGTAAACTGTTATGAAAACAAAACCCTAATCTGTCCACACATACCTACTCACCACCACGGTGTCATTAAAATGTGTAAACCTCTCACCACCCATACTACCACTGAAAACAGCAGCGACCGCAAGCTTAAAAAGAAATAAAAAACAACAAAACTTTATCCCCTTCACTGAAATGCCATTTCATTGACACAACATGCATTGACTAAGAGCCTTTTGGCTAGATCAATGTTTATTTTGTCATGCTTTTTGTAAAACTTTATTGTTGGCAGAGCTGCCAATCCCTAGACGATTAATACGAAAACCCACAAAAAAACAATTGGCTAAAGCCAAAAATTATTTTGGTCTCATAAAGCACACATTGCCATTGTAGTCTCTGGCACTGTAGGTAACTGCTTTGTGGGTGTATAGGTCTCTTGCAAAAGAGCAGAATGCAGTCACTCACAGTGAGGTTAGCCAGTGGTAAGTGGCTTGACCCATTCCCCCATGCTGAATATTACAGTGAAGAATACAAAAAAAGTGATGGAGGGAATTTATCTCAGCCACTTGTGATTACTCGGAGCCATGTTAGTCCATCATTTATTTTGCCCACCATGCCACCTCAGAGTAGACCCAGCCATATGTGTATCAGCTTTGCTCCTGCTCAATAGGACCAATCCAGCCCAAACTGCCAAGCCAGGTCCTCTCTGAACTGGAACACAAGCAACCCAAGACCGAGTTTGGGACACTTTGGCCTCCCCATGCAACTGCAGCGGTGTTCCACTGGCATTAGGAGCTTGGGACCATGTCTGAGTATACGTCTTCTCGTCAAGTTTTTGGGATTTCCGGCCTGGCAAAGGATGGGCTCCTAGCAGTGCATGTGCTACCAGTTGCGTTGAATTTGAAGGCTTTGTAGCTCACTCTATCCAAGTGAAGCGCTTTATGTCACACAACAAACTACAAGGTGGATTGTGGCAGGGAGATATAACCAGTGCAAATCTTTCAAGCATCCTAAGCATTTGGCACCCCGAGTGTGACGGGTATGCCCAGACGTGGGTCCCGTGCTCTCCATGCCACTGGAATCAAGCTATCCTGGCTGAAGAAGGGTGATACCCCAAAACCGGTCCTAGGATGCTTGCTTCCAGTCCAGGGAGGACCTGGCTTGGCAGTTCGGGCTGGACTGTTCCCATGAGGCACAGGGTCAAGACTGATTTGCATATGGCTAGGTTCAAACTGGAATGGCATGGTGAGCAAAAAAACGACGAATTTAGGCCCAGATCTCTGTACTGGGGTGAATGTATGACATTGTTCTGCATTCTGTCCATCAACTGTTGGTTTTGCACCTGGTTTAGCACGGCACATGATGGAGGATGAGCTAGCTTTCGTAGGCAATGGGAGTGCATTTCCTGCATTCCTGTGGGTAGAGATCCAGACACTGAAGTGAGGAGGATTGAGAGAGGGCTACATTTGGGATTTTGATGAAGACTTTGTTAGCAATCAGATTAGTTCTTCCCAGGCAGTGCCACTTAGTAGCTGCTAGAGATGAAGTGTGAACTGCTCCTGTTCAAGGGAGGCAGCTTCTCTCTTGAAGAAGCAGCATTCCGGATAGAGTGGAGCACAGGACTGCTGTACACCTTTCCTCCACAGCCTCTCCTGCCCCAAGTTCTGAAGATCGGGAACGACTGAGCCAAAGTCTTCCTATTGGCCCCAGATTAGCAAGCATAGTATGGTACCCAAAACGTCTGGGCATGAACATCAGTCTCCTGATCAGGTTACCAGTTGGGGTGGGGGGGGGGGGTGGGGGGGCTGGGAAGTCTCTTGTTGCAGCAGCAGGGCAGAGTCTGCACAATCTTCACGTCCATGCATAGATATTGAGCAGCAGCTGTTGACTGGGTTTAATCTTCCTCCTGAAGTTGTGGATGTTATCCTGGTTGTCAGACGTCCCTCTGATAGGGCTGTCTACGCCGGTCGCTTGCACATGTTTGTAGCCTGGTATGGCAACAGCAGTGCAGACTCATTCCAGACCAAACTGTCGGGTGTAAAGTTGTTAGTTTTATTTCTGGTCCTGTAAAAGACTTGTAGTGGGCACCATTAAAGGTTATTTGTTGGCAGTTTTCACCTTTTTATGTTTACCGTACCAGCTGTCCTTGTTTAAATCAACTGTTGTGATGAGGTTTCTAAGAGGTTTAACTCATTTCTTTCCTACAAAAGCTTTTTGTGATGCCACAGTGAAATCTTAAGTGGACTCTCACTTTCCTCATGTGCACACCATTTGGTCAATGCACAGCACAGGCAGGCAGGCAGCTATAAAACTTGCTAAATCGGTCTACGTTACTGCAAGAATTTTGGAGGCGAAAAATCCCTCCAAGGAGTTGTTTAAAATGGTAACGGCGCTATCAAAATGCCCGGGTGACAGAGGATTTCTGCCTGACCAAAATTTTGTGGAACAAATGGCCGCGTTCTTTCAGAATAAAGTTCAAATGGTATACAATGGGCTAGCCACCACTGAAGGGGTTCCAAAAAATGACCAGTGCTGATTCTTTGGATCATCGGGCATCCCTGCAAAGGTTGTCTCGTTTTTCCACTCTGGAGGAGGATAAAGTTGCCAATTTGTTATTACATACTAAATCGGGTTCACCTCTGGACCCTTGTCCTCCTCATATATTACACCTGGTATCGCAAGAAGTAAGTTCTTCCTTGACCCCTCTACTAAATGCGATTATTATCTCCGGGGAATTTCCCTCCTCGTGGAAAAAGGCATGCATTAAGCCCATTATAAAAAAAGCCTCCTTAGACCCCCTCAGAATCAAAACACTATCGCCCAATCACCTGTCTCCCACTACCATCAAAAATCTTGGAGAAAGTCATGAATCGAGAACTGACAGAATATTTGCTCAGCAGTAACATTCTGGACTTTACACATGGTTTTCGCTCTCGGCATTCCACCGAGTCAGCTCTAATCACGGCCACAGAAGAGATCCGTAAAGTGATGGACGGGGGAGGCAGAGCTACACTCATCCTGTTACATCTGACTGCAGCCTTTGATACCGTAAATCATGCAGTATTGCTGCGATGATTGAAGGATGTGGGTATTGAAGATGTGGCTCTGACTCTACTCACATAATTTTTGACATCACGAGAACAACTGATCCACTGGAATGGCCTGCAATCGGGAATTTTCCATCTCCCATGTGGAGTCCCACAGGGTTCTGCCTGGTCTCCAACATTATTTAATCTATATGTCAGTCCCCTGGCTCGGGTAATGAAAGATCATGGTATAATGTTGGTGTTGTATGCGGACGACACTAAACTAGTGGTTTCTGTGACCCAAAGTGTTGGGTTAACAGCTGAGAGGTTCCGTAACTCCTTACAGAGGTAATGGCATGGATGAATTTTTTAAAGATAAATACAGAAAAAACTGAGGTCCTAGAGTTTGGGCAACTACCTTCTGTATGGAGCCAAATCTGGTGGCCACTGGAGGGAGGCATCTGTCCAGTCCCTGGTGCCCAAGGCCAGGAACCCGAGATTTGTGCTTGATAAAGACCTTAAATTTGCCTCACAAATGAATCAAGTTTCCTCCGCATGTTTTTTCACATTAAAAATCCTGCGGAAGATTCTGCCCTTCATTCCTCTGTCACTTCGGAAAACAGTGGTTGGAGCTCTGGTTTTGTCCAAAATCGATGATTGTAATGCCCTTTATCTGGGAGCTAGCAAGGGACAGATCAAAAAACTTCAATCGCTTGAGAACGCTGCGGCTCGGATTCTACTTGGCTTACCTAAATATCACCCGACGTCAGCGGTGATTAAGGAACTACATTGGCTCCTAGTCCATCAGAGAGTGAACTTTAAAGCCCTCTGCTTATTGCACAAGGTTATATATGGAGGAGGGGCTGCGGATATCCAAACCTTGTTTTCTGTATACCAGCCCCAACGCTCTCTCAGGTCTGCCAATACAGGATTGGTTTGTGTCCCCAGAACAAAAAGAGTTAGATGGGGAGGAACGGGGTTCTCTTACCAAGCATCCATCTTATGGAACTCCCTCCCTGAGACAATCAGGTTAGAATCCAATAGGGCCGTTTTTAGGAAAATGAGAAAGACCTGGCTCTTTCCAAGGTCTTAAGATCTGCTGTTTTCTGCATCATACTCGCCCAGCGCCAAGACGCCTCGGCAAAAGTGCGCTTTATAAGTCCTTCAGTCAGTCAAGCCTCCTGGCTCTGGAGATAGTGTTTTAGTTTGCAGTAATTTCAACTCATTGCAGTAATGAACCCCAAGCTCTCTCGGTGCAGTCGCCTTACCCCACCTTTTTCCCCCAGATAAAGTGGTATCGAGAATTATCGTGGCCTCTTTGCCAAAATGTCTGCTTTCCACGCTGGTCAATCCCTCACTTTGCCAGCATTATTAGCTCAACGTCAGAAGAGGAGAAGACACTACATCACCTGGACCCCAAAAAAAGTGTGTTCAGCTTGTATGTTGATAGCATCAAAGACCATCAGGTGGACAATCACCTCTTTGGCGGTTCTCTGAGGCAAATAAAGGCAAGCGGTGCAGAAAAGGCCTTTGTCGAAGTGGATATGTCTGTGCATGAAGATTGCTACGAAGCAGTCTCCCGAGGGGCTCAGGGTCCTTTCTACCACAACCGAAACTGATGCCACTGCCCTGGCATGTGGAGCATATGTTCTTGGCATCTGTCAGGCTGTGATGCGTGCATCTGCCCACAAAGCACTACAGCCATGGACAATCAGGTCCAACGGGAAGGGCATTTCAGTTGTGCAGTCCTGCAGCATTTTTTTGGTATGATCATTCCACATTCCCACCACCTGCTTTTCATCTATTCTAAAAGCAAGGAATCTGTGGTTAGAAGTATAAATCAGAAGAACAAATTCGTTTCCTTTGGTAATGCTCTTTCTGACAGCATATTCCTTGCCGCCCACCCTCTTCCCCCGTTCTGTGGAATGGTTGCTTACTACATCTGAAATGGGCCCAACTTACAGATCTGCAGACTGGAACTCAGATTATTGTTGGGGTCCATGTCCAAGGGCGGGTACTGTCACTTCCGGTGCAGAGCAGAAGTCAATGTGGAGCTGTATGGTGTTAACTATTGGCACATGGGAGCAGTGCTGTTTAAATGTTTTGGATCTAGTTTGGACCTGGGGATATTCTAAAGTTGAGGAGTCTGTGGTTAGATAGAGTATCCACTAGAAATATTTACCAAAGGTAGGTAACTTGTTTGTCAGGCTTGCCCTTTTGCCTCTCCCCCACTGCTGTTTGAGAGAGGCCGATGACAGCCAGATGAAGAAACCTCATTCGCTCTTGCATTTCATTGTGCTCTTGTTGGGGGGGTACTCCCATTTGGAAACAGCCTCATTACAACCTGCTGTGAGAAGCATTACTACACACAAAGGCTTGGTCAGAAGAGCAGACTGAGAAGGATCCTTGAAAGAGAACCCTCCTGAAACGTGTGACTTTTGAGTCAGTAGATCAACATCCTCAGTCTAGAAAGTGTATAAAACTAGGTTCCATACCACCTCACTTTTTTCTAGATGCAAGTTCTTCATACCCAAGGAAGGGAGTGCTTTGCAGAGTACTCTAAGGAGTGCTGTGTGACTAGGGCTGGTGTCTGCCTGACAGCCAGTCTCCTAGAGGTGAGGGAGCATCACTTAAAAATGGCACTTTCTGTTGGAGGAGGCAATAGTCTGCCTCGTGCCAGGGAACCTGCCAGCCGAGATAGATAAGGAGTCTGTGTGACCCTGCAGGAAGAAATACTGTCCAGGAAAAGAAGCTCAGCAGGTTTCTGTCCTGAGTAGCACCTAGAGGAAGAAGACTACCTGAGAGCAAAGTCGGGAGCAACCCATGCTGCACAGGGTTCCCTGGTCTCTCTGGGATTCCCAAAGAGAACCACGAAAGGCTATGTGCTTCCACAGACTGACATGGTTAGGCTATAATTACCTCAATGTACAGATTGACATGGTTAAAGCTGCACCTGCCTTGGTGCACTGATCAGCCCAATTGGTGCTGCAACTGCCTCGACATACTCAACAGGCCGGAATGGACTGCGACTGCCATGATAAGCATCTGCACAGTGGTGCCAGGGGCCTGCTGACCAACATCGGAAAAATCACCTTAGCCGTGCTTGAAACAGAGGAGGCCGCACCCAGCTTCCCATGTACTGCATTGAACTACATAGGATCACTCTTTTGACCTAGGTGTTGCCAGCGAACATTTAGCCGAGGCCAGTTGTGACCTCAGCTCGAGTCTTTCTTGTGTGGGAACCTGCCCTGGTGATAATTTGCTTGACCAGGTGTTTATTTGGCCTCAGTTCAGCCCTCGCGAGCATTGGTCCTCCCTCTACAGAAGCATCGCCCCCTCATTGGTGCATTATAGTTATACTCAGTTGAGAGACCAGAATCTGAAGGAGCTTGGATTCTGGCATAAGGCTCTGGTGATGAACTAGTCTATTGGGAGATTGGCAGATGTTCCATAAGTCTTGTATTTCGGTCTCACCTAGACAGCACGTACACTGCCTCTTAGTGACCTGTTTTTTTAGGCTTCACCTTTTTCATTAAGTAAAGCACTTTACCAAGGTATAACCTTTTTTTAGCTGGCTCCCTTGTGTACTTCTCCACACGCCCTGTATTCTTCCGGATATCCCTGGTGTTGCTTGCTGCCTCTCGCCCTCCCACCTCTGTACTGATTACATCCACCCTCCCTCCCTCGTCTCTGTTGCCTACAAATAGCCGTCCTCGCTCATCTGTTGCTTGCCCTCACACTCTCTCATCCATGTTGCTGCTTGCCCCATCCATCCCCTTGTCTGCGTTTCTTCTTGTCCTCCAATCTGCCTCCCTCATCCATGTTGCTGCTTGCCACCAAACCACCTTACCAGTACTGCTCCTTGCCTGCCCCACCGTCGATACCCGAAACGCTATGATGCACTTTTTGCCCCATGCCGTCTGTTGTCCATGTTGACACACCCACCCTCGGTGCTGCTTCCCACCTTCCTCCATGCTGCCTGCCACCTTGCTCTCCTTCTTGCAAGCAATTTACAAAAAAACAATAACTTTCAGCAATGCTGCTGTACAACATGCTAGACCTGGAGAAGGCCAATAGCTCTCGTCTCCTTGAAGAGACCTGTCGGGTTTGCCAAATCTCGATATAAAAAGCCTGTAGGGTTGTGGCAGAGGAAATACTTCTGTTCGTTAGGAGAGAGGTCTTTGCACTGTATAACAAATGTTCATCTTTACTCCACATGGTGGTATATCTTCTTCAGGAGAATAAAGGGCGGAGTCAACCTGGCGGAATTCAAACCGGCTATTATGGTGTGTGGCGTTTTTAAAGCACAGCAGTTCACGAATTAGCCTTCCCAGGAGACCCATCACTTATTAGGTATTGATCCTGCCTTAACCGCTCCGGGCTTTCAGAGGCCTTTCCTGACTTCCCTGTAGACCAATCGGTCTGTGGGTGGGTCAAGCAATAAAATGAAGTATGAAATCAGTAATGAAAATTGGTAATTAAAATAGCTCCGTATCCACAAGCACACCCTAGAAAAGAAAGGGGAACATTTGTAACTTGTTTATCTGAAATGTGCTAGAGGGTCATAAGTCGAGTTTGTTGGGTTCTAGGTCTGACCTATAGACCTTTTTAACGGTCTCACCAGCCTAATTTTCTGCAGAAATCCGTTTAAGTTTCATTCGCGGTTTGCAATCGCCCACCACAGCTTTCAGATGAGGGCAAGGGGTCCGCCCATTGTAGGTCCGGTGTTAGGCAAGACCTTTTTCTTTTACTAAAAAAAATCATATATTACACTTCCTGTTTCCACAATTTATGTGGCACTCTATGCTTGAAAGGGTATTAGCTTGACAAATTTCAGGTGTTCCGTTGTGTCAGGACAAAGCTATGTCTCTCTGACGAGATCTAATAAGCGAGAAACACGTGACATGGGACTATGCAAATAATATACTTAAAAACTCTGCTGGAAAACCAGAGATAGTTAGGTCAACTGTTTCATAGAAAAGGCTTTTTTTTTGTTGCTAATGACTTGACACGTTTAATGAATCTCCACAAAACTTTCCAAACAGGTGCTATTCTTTTACTAGTTTATGAATGGAAAGTTTCAGGGCGATCCATCAAGCAGGGGCGAAGAAAAAAGGGAGATCCAAAACACAAAACCCCCCTGCATTTTTCCATAGACTTCTTTAGACAAGGCTGCAGCAAAAACTGCTGAACGGAATAATACTACTTTTGTCAGGAAGCTAGCTCTTGGTCCGCAGATTGTGCTTTTTGTGAATTCCGTTCAGTAGTTTTTGAGAAACTAAGGTTGAAAAATAATTGCATATCTGAACGGTTAGGTCCACGAGAGCGCCAATTTAAAAATAGAGCTTTCTGATTGGCCCAGGGAGATTTATATCCCTTTGGCTTTCGCGCTCGTGTGGGAGTCAGACTCCTGATTGGCTGTCAGCAACATGAGAAAAATGTTGATGGCAGCCATTACAGGTCTTAGTTACTTAGTCCTCTGTCCTGAAGCAAAAAATATATATATATATGTGGGCATAGTAGGATACCCTGACCCCCTAGGCCCCGTAGGAGGGGGACCCAGAAGTACCCCCTCTCCCAAGCTAAAGTGAATATAAAATCATCATAAATGCAGGGTTGGAAAGAAAAAAAAGCCAACTGGGCCACAGTCATTTGTTATAGGCCTGGGGGAGCCTACCCTCAGGGCTGAAATCATAAAACAAATGGAGGGGGAGCTTACAGCCCCCCTCCCCAAGCCTCTAAAGGCCTTTGGGAGCCCACCCCGGGGATGAAATTACTGTAAATAGAGAGGAGCGCGTGCCTCCCCCTTCCCTGACCCATTGATGGCCCCGGAGACACCAGCCCCAGGGGCCAGCTCAGTAGCTATTTCCATGGGAGCCCACCCCTGGGACATATATGGTTTCCCTGCCTGCACCAGTGTGGTCAGAGAAATCTGTGTTTGCTCTCGCTTGATGGGAGCGCTGTTTAACGTTCCCGCTAAGCGGGAGCAAACACTAAGTCCGCTGCAGTGGGCTGGAGCATTGAAAATGCTCTCGCCTGCTGGCTGCGGACTTTTGATCTGTTTTGCGGGTAGGCAAACTAATCAGAATATTGCTCCCACCTGAGGGAGCAGCATTAGGAGTTGCTCTCTCTGAGCGGGAGCAGTGCCAGCTCCCGCTCCATGCTGGGGCTGCGTGGGCCTTGGGGTTACCCTTTGTCCTACAACAACTATATCGTGCTATCCTGAGTGGGCACCAGGGCTCACACCTTTAAATGTTCAGGGCCCTGGGGGATGGAGTCCTGGGGCTGACAATAGCTCGGGGAGGGGGGGGGGGGGGGGTTGGACCTTGGTGATGAACAGCACCACAAACCGCATTAGTCAATTAACTTTGCATAAGGTGTCCCTATAGTGCTCAATTTGGCCTTGTGTACCCTAATTGGGCTCGCTGTGGTAGCTGCTTTTCTCTCCCTTCGGTCTCAGGGAGTAGCCAAGTGCTGCTAGAGTCTGGTGGTCGGGATTCGAGCGAGCCAGTGGGGCAGGGGGACAGAGTGAAAGAATCCATATTTGCTGAAAGGACATGTTAACTGACAACTTGCTTATGTGCAGTCATGTAATCCTTTTTTTACATTTTATAAGCAGATTTGTATTGCTTTTTTTAATATGGTGATGACATACCATTTATACACAAGAATAGCAGGCACGTAGAAGACAAAGCTGTACGTTACTAAGACTTTTGCAAATCTGGAATCTAAATGGCAACAATGGGAAAGTGTCCCCTTAAACTAAAAGGGAAAAGAAGGGCTTGAGAAGCTTCTGAGTAGGAACCTTGGGCTCTGGTGAGGAGTGGGGGATCCCTTTGGAGGGGTGTATGGTGGGTGTACCACGTTAGTCATTATGCATGCAAGCCTTTTAACTTGACTCTTCTAGCGTCAACTCCTGGCTCACTCCAACTGTGATCCATAGCGAACTACAGACGATTCCTGTGCCCCCTTCTTTGCTCTAGTTCTTGTTCAACTTTACCCGACTATGTTGTAGTAACCTTGTGTGAATGAGGGAAATATTCCAGCTAGATGGGAAGATCTTTTATATTTTGTCGATTCTACTGATGTACACCCGTTTTTAATCAATGTTATATAGTGGTATTGTTATTTTATTATAAACTTCTATTACTCATGTATCCCTGTCGAATTTGGCCTATATTTTCATTCCATGACATGAATTGCACTTTTATATTTTTAACCTTGTATTGTTTTTATAGATTGCTTTTATGGATGGCTAACTGCCACCGAATAAAGTTGTATTGAATTGAATTGACTCCTGTGCCAAACGGGCAATCCATTAAAAGCTCAGCATCCCTACGCAGGGGGCCACTCTGGAGGGCGGCCCTCTAGTAGCATCAGGTTTCCCTCCCCCAGGGGTTTGGCTTGGGGAGGAGTCCCCACCAGGGTCGCGGGTGTGCCGCGTCACGTCCAGTGCGCCAGGTAGGGTGATGGGGTCCCCCCTCACCATGTTTTCTGCCTCTTGTACACCGGATGTGCCACGGACGCCTCCACTCTCGTCACGCTATCTCGCCATGCCGACTGCCCCCTGTTCGCCGATTGTTTGCCCGCAGTTTCGCTTGTGAGTGGCCCTCCCCCACCCCATGGGGTTATGCTAGTTGTTGGTCCCTGCCCCGGGCTTAGATTTGAAATCAACAGCCCTAGGCTGTGTGGGCAGCCCGGGGGAAGGGGTAGAGGGGAATCGGAAACTTTGCGCGCCTCCCTGCACCGGGCGGCCCGATCCCAGTCACTCCTGCCGGGGGGTGGGGCTACTAGCATCTGGCGGCTGTAGGAGCGGTCCTTGCTGCGTCTGGGCTTGGGGGCGGGGCATCGTCTGGCGACCAAGTTGCAAGCCAGGAGGGCACGCTGCACTGCCTGGGTCTGGTCCAGGCGCGGGGCTCTCACCTGCACATCGGGCACCGGAGTCCCGCCTTTGTGGAACCAGGGCCGTGCAGGTCGTGCCGCGGTGTTGGCCGCTGTTCCGCACCCCTTTGCCGCTTCGCACCGAGAGGGGCCGGCATTTGATCCTCGGGGTCGCGGCCGCATCCGGTGATCCGGGGCATACCACGGGTGCCTCCCAGTGCAGGGAAGGCAATGTGGACGCGGTGCCTTCGTGTGGGCGCCCCAATGCTTCCGGGTCTAGTCGCGCCCCAGCAGCAGGCAAGCCCCATCCCCCACTAGCGCTCTATCACTGCCGGTGTAAGGTGCGCGCTGGAGGTGGGCAGACACGTTATCGAACTTTATGGAGGAGGTCAGAGCGGGCCTCATGGCTGTTGGCAACCCCAGTGTGGTCAGCAACACGAACAGTGGCGTGAGGGTAGCTAGGCCTGAACCTCCCACGCAAGTACAGGGTGTCCCATCGATCATGCATGCTTGGGGGGAGGTGGAGGTGCAGTTAACGAGCAAGGTTGCCACACGGGAACCTGTAGCAGGGGGTTACAGGGCCTGAGCCAGAACCTGGGGCAGTTGAATACACACAGCACCCATACGGGGGCAGAAGCAGTAGGGGGGACAATACTCGACTTAGGCAGCCAGCAACGGGCAGAGTCAGCCCCTCCGTCCACAGCAATATGCTCCCCCCCCCCCTGGCAACTGCCTCCAAGGCGACCACGCCACCCGCACCCCCAGCAGCAAGTACTCCCTCCCCTCCCGCAGCGATACCCACCGCGCTCCCTGCGCCAGTGCCACTAGTCACATTGGCCCCCCTGATGTCAGGCCGGTGCACCTTAGCGTGGGAGGTGCCACTTGCGGCTAAAGAAGGAATATGGAGGAGGGAGTTCATCGATATCTTTACCCTGCTATTGCACGGGCCGAGAGGGTGGACACCAGGAGAATGGGTGGCAAGGAGGAGGAGGACAAGAAGGTTCACTTCCAAGCATGGCCGGAGAAAACAATTGAAAGATGGGGCCAGGCCTTCGCAATTCTGGCAGCGGTAGTGATGGAGCAATACCCCGAACAAGGGCCTGGTTTGTTTCAATATGCCGGCATCATCACTGACGAGGCGGAGACTAACGGCGGGATGGGCTGGTACAAGTACAACTGAGTTTAGAAAAAAGATGGTCAGATGCCCGGAACTGGGGTGGGACCAGTTGGAGGTGCGTCTTTGGGTTCAGCACATGGGCAAGGGCAGGGTTGAGGCCAGCGAGAAGTCAAGCACCAACGATAAGAAGGGGGAGACGAGCAAGGGCCAGCGGCAGGACAAGAAGGGTCAGTTCAGGCAGCCGTTCGGGGAGGCCGTGGTGGGGGGTAGAAGCAGGGACCCAGAAGAGTCTTTAGTGGGATGTGCAGGCTGTATAACGAGGGTGCATGCTCCTGGGGTAAGTCCTGCAGATTCTCCCACACATGCAGCAAGTGTGGCTCCACACACTCTGCCACCTCTTGCGACAAGCGCGAGCCTGCATCAGTGCAAGCCCGACACGACAAGTAGGCCTCCGGCTTGGCCTTACAGGGCCAACGCCCCCCCCCCCCCCTTCTTCCCTTGTTCACCTTGCACGCCCCTCCCACGGGTTCCCCTGCTAGGGAGCGCAGGGACAAAGGTCCATCCCCCATTGTCACTTCCAACTTGCTACCCCTGTTAAGGGATTATCCGAATGGGAAGGACAGAAAGTTACTTGCACATGTGTTTTTGGAAGGTTTCCGAATTCCTTATCAGGGGCCCCTGGTTTGCAGAGATTCTGAGAACCTTAGGTCTTCCAGGGATCAACCCGAAGTCGTAGGGGCCAAGATTAAAAAAGAAGCGGCCCTGGGGAGGGTGGCGGGCCCCTTCCAGCATCCTCCTCCCCCAAACTTTGTGGTCTCTCCCTTGGGTGTGGTTCCTAAGAAGGAGCCAGGGGCCTTCAGGTTGATTCAACATCTGTCATACCCGGATGGGGATTCGGTGAACCACTGACTGGAGGAGGGTCCCGGCTCGGTCTCATACTGTTCTCTTGACATGGCAGTGGACATGGTCAGGAGGGCGGGCAGGCAGGGGAGCGTGGTTGGCCAAGGCGGACATCGAGTCAGCATTCCATCTACTACTAGTCCACCCGGAAAGCCAGCACCTCCTTGGGTTCAGGTAGCAAGGAGAATTATTTTACGACAAATGCATGCCCATGGGGTGTGCTGTGTCTTGTGCCTACTTTGAGGCCTTCAGCTCATTCCTGCAGTGGGCACTCTCAGGAAGATTTAACGTGGAAGGGGTGACCCACTACCTTGACGATTTCCTGTTCATCTGGGGTGTTGGTACGCAGGAGTGCAGCAGGGGGCTTCAATGCTTTCAAGACATGGCCCGACACCTGGGGGTGCCGTTAGCACCCGTTAAGATGGAAGGCCCTGCGCAAGTTCTCGCGTTCTTGGGCATCGAGCTGGACATGGTGATGGGCGTGTCTAGACTCCCTGCTGAGAAGGTGCAGGCGTTGCGTCAGGACATCCAGTCACTGCTGGGGAAAGACAAGGCTCCTTTGGGTGTCATCCAAAGCCTCTTGGGCAAGCTCAACTTTGCTGCCAGAGTCATCCCGACGGGGAGGGGGTTCGCTAGAAGATTAGCCAGGGCCACAGCAAAAGTGTCTAAGAAACACCACCTTGTCAAGTTGGCAGTAGGCCTGAAGAAGGACCTGGCCATGTGGGGGGAGTTCCTGTCTCACTTCAACGGGACTGTTATCTGGAGGGCTCCCTGGGCGGACAGTCCCGAGCTCAGCCTTTTCACGGATGCATCAGGGAGGGAGGGCTTTGGGGCAATCCTAGGCGAGGAGTGGTGCGCACAGGAATGGCCCAACGCCTGGCGCAAGCGCGGCATCACCTCCAAGATCACAGTTTTGGAGCTGTTCCACCTGTGGCCAGAGATCTTGTCAGACAGAAAGGTCTTATTCTGGTCGGACAACATGGCGGTGGTGCAGGCCATCAATGGGCAGACAGCCAAGTGCCCGCTGGTGCTCTGCTTGCTCAGGGAACTAGCCAGAGGGAGCCTGCACTGCAATATGGAGTATAGGGCTAGACATATATCGAGGGGGCAAGAACGTGGCAGCTGACGCGCTCTCTCGTTTTCAGTGGCTCCGTTTCCGGGAAGCCTGGCCGCAGGTGAGTGCGGAAATGACCCCCTTCTCTGCAACCCTCTGGAGGATCTTGGAGTGGAACAACAGTTGAGAGCCCTGGAAGAACGTTCCTTGGCCCCAGGTACTCGGAAACGCTACGTGGCCCAGCTGGCCGCCTTCAACAAAGTGGGGGAGGCCTTGGGCTTGTCAGGGCAACCTATGGAAGGCAAAGTACAGGCGTTTGTGGTATGGGCCAAAAAACAGGGGGAAGAGCCACTCCTGGGTCTGTGGACATCTGGCGGCAGTCAGCCACGATGTTAAAATGAGGGGAGGGCAGGACCCAGCTAAATTCTTTGTCATTAGGGCGGCCCTGAAGGGGTGGGCCAGAGAGGAACCCAGGGTTCCAGACAGCAAGTCCCCGATCGATTTCCACAACCTGCAGGCCATGTTAGACATCCTGGGAAGAGTTACCCACTCGCCCTATGAGGCTTCCCTCTTTGCAGCTGCGTTTTGCTTGGCGTTTTTTGGAGTTTTCCGCATTAGCGAAGCTGGTGGCTCGGTCCAAAACAGACAGGTCAGGGGACGCATTGGGTATATTGGATATTGGGTTGGAGGGTAAGTTGACCATCCACCTCAGGAGGTCGAAAACAGACCAGAAAGGGAAGGGGTTGAGGTGGAGTTATTGCCGTTGGGAGACCCCTGGTACTGCCCGGTTTCCAAGGTCAGGGAGTACTTATCACTTCACCCAGTGGCACTGGGGTATTTATTGATCCATGCCGACCTGGTGCCGCTTACCAAATACCAGGTGGAGCGTTTAATGGGTGCTTGCTTGTCCAGTGCCGGCCTCCTCCAGACGGATAAAAAATATTCAAACCACTCTTTCAAGATTGGGACAGCCACCACTGCATTTGAATCAGGCATGGAACCTGAACGTGTCAAGAAAGTGGGACGCTGGGAGTCCCAGTGTTACAAACGCTATATCCGCCCTTGAAGGCGTCTGTGTAGAGGAAATTAGTGGTGTGGCTGGCAGTGTTGTGTGCCACATGGTTTGATGTGTTTTGTAGTGCAATGGCATAATGTCTTTGATTAATAAAAATACTGAGTTGAACCGTGTCCTTTGTTTTATCAGGGTCACGAGTATGGGTCATTGGGCACTCAGCCATCTCCCGGTTGGCCCGTTGGGCATCGATCAGGAACTGGTCGATTCTCGCAGACAAAGTTTGAGTGGTTGGGTTTCCCAGGAATGAGATGGAGCAGCCTCAGGAACAGACTGGAGCAGTTGCTAGCTGCGCTGGGTGCCCCGCCTAAATTTTTTGGTGATCCATCTGGGGGGCAATGACCTCACTACCTCTGGGAGGACTCTGCTCCTGCATGCCATGAAAACTGACTTGGGGGAAATTAGTAAGCGCTTGGGTCAGTGCGAGCTCTGGTGGTCAGAGATTGTGCCACGGAGAGTTTGGCAGGGGCGAAGTCTGGCGAGGCTGTTGAGCGGTCCAGGAGACGCGTTAACAGCTCCATGCGCAAGTTCACTCAGCAGAGGGGCCTGGGATTCATTAGACACAATAGAGGGTCAAGGGATACTTTGAGGCAGACGGGGTACACCTCACACCAGTAGGGAGGGACTTGTTCTTGTTAGACTTGCAAGAAGCACTAGCACAAAAAGGTTGCAGGTAAGACAGGAGCGGTTGGTGGGGGGCCCTGGCGGCGACAGGGGCCGCCTCCAGGGCTGTGGCGGAGTTACAGGGCGATCTAGAAGCAAATGGGTACAGAAGGGTACCTCTGCGCGGCACATAGGGGTGCCAGAGCCGAAGCCCAGGAGCCTCATGGGAGGTTCATGGAATCTGTGTCGGCGCCCCGTTAGTCCTTCAGGCGGTTGTGGGCCTGAGCAACCGGGGCCTTGCCTAGCTACACTCCGCCCTGAAAGGGGCGTCAGTATAAGGGACCAAGGGTCAGGTGATCCTGGAAGGGGATCACCAGAAGGTGCAGTACTAAGTGGTTCGCCACGGTGCTGCTAGGCTCATCAGGCGGGCAGGTGGCGAGAATGCTGCCTGCCCTTGGATTGCCCGTAAAATAACCCACCAGATTACATAACGTATGTAATAAACCTGCAGCAGTGTATAAACTTGTGTGGTGTGTATTTTTTTGCGGGCTTTCATGTTAAGGGGGGGGGGGAGGGGGGGGGGGACATTTTGCCATGATGGTGCTATTCATTGATCCATCCACCCCGTCTAGAAAGCATGACAAGGGCAAAAGCACTAGAAAAAGTCGCGTACTGTAGGTGACATCTCCTTGACACCTCCCTCCCCCGAACTCACACTTCTTTCCCTTCTCGCCTAAGTAATTGGGCTGCATTACAAGACGACTGCACGTGACGTTTCTCAGAGTCTGATTAATGCCTCTCGCGGTGCCCCACAGAATGCCATGCGGCGCTGTGCACAGGCTGTGAAAGTCACTGTGAAAACATGCATTTAATTTTCATTTCGCACACCATGTGACCCGAGAGACAAACAAACGCCCACAACTCGAGTGCCGGCGCTGACCGGCCTGCTCCAGTCTCATGGAATGGGGTCGTGCGCGTCACAATGCGCGAGTGGGATTAAGTGCATCCTTTCGAGAATAGACGGACGCTCTAGAATTACTCGACTGCACGTGCTGCTGGCTGGACCCGGACAATGCGCAGCCCATAAAAGGTCGCAAACAAACACCAGCACGCGCTGTCCACGCGACACATCCCTAGAAATGGGAGAGGCCGTGTGACGGCAAATATAAAGAAGAAACAGAGGGCTTGGAAAGCAGGCAGAGACAGCAACCTTAATACTAGTAAAATAGCTCAGAGTATCAATGCGCCTGCTATAGAGAAGTGTGAGCTACATGTAGACCCGAGGTGCATTTCGCAGTCTGGTCTAGGGCGGCCATCTTTCCATGATCAATCCACAGGACAATTTGCGCAAGCACGAGTGGGGGCGTTTGTTGAAGTGTGTGTGTGTGTGTGTGGGGGTGGGGGGGAGGAGTTGCATAGTTCATTTTTGGAATGTCATTCTAAATCCCACTCCTCCAGGTCACGCCATCTCAAAAGGTACCTCGGCCAGAGACGGAGTTTATCGAATGTGATTTACTGCATTTGAGTTCTAACTAATGAGTTCTACCTAATCCTTTTTCCAAATCCCAGAGTAAGCCTTACCGGCTCACTGTTACAACGTCTGAGAAACAAGTTTAGCAGATGGACATCAATACATGGTCCATATGGGCCTGGTTCCAAGTCAATTTTAATTGCTGCAGTTCTGAGTAGGCCTGGGCAAAAATTTCGTTCCGTTCGCGGAAATTGCGATAATTTGACATTTTTGCGTTCCGCGGAGAGCACGAAAATGTCAAAAATTCCGGTTTCCGCAGCTTGGCGATAATTTGTTTCTTGCTCGCGCTGTAAAATGATACATTCTCGCGCGCGCGCGATCGCCTTACCTGAATCCCTGCGTTCGCCGACAAGTTTTCTTGATCCGGTCGCGTTCTCCATGAGATGTTGTATTGTTTTTAGCCATTTGCGCTGTCTCGCGACAGTTCGCGCCCGCAGTGACGTCATGCGTCGCGCGATCACGTCTTTCTTCTCGCGATCATGCACCGCGAGAACAACTCAAAACAAGATGGCCGCGCCCGCAAGCAGCCACATGGGTAAGTTGGCGACCCGCAACCATGCAGAAAATCGCGCGAACATGCCGGAAAAAAACTTCCGCATCTTCGCGATATTTCTGCTTGTTTGCGATAATTTTAAACATTCTCGCGATAATTTGCGAAGGTTAATTCCGCAAATTCCGCCCACCCCTAGTTCTGAGACCCAGAGGGACCCGCCTCAGTTAAAGTCCTAAATATACCAAAAATACTGCCCAGTGACCACTCGCTGCCATGAGACCTGGTCAGTGGGTATATTTTATCCATTGGAACAAGAATACTTAACATCTAATCTCTGCTTTACCTTTTCAGCTGAATATACCGGAAATAAACACTATTGTGAAGCTAGGCAAGGCCCACAACAGTGACATTTTCTTTAGAATGCCCGCCCCTCGTTCTCGGCACCATAATCACTGCTACTCCAGTTGTACACTAATAGACTACTTGGAAAATGGAACCAGCGAACACAGTTTTTAATCCCAGCCTCCCAGTTAGCCACATTGTGTACTCTTGAGCTATCCATTTTTTGTTTAATTTCCCTGCTCCCTTTTGGCAAGATTAGGAGTATTTAGAATAAATTTAACAGCTGTTAGTAGGTCTGGATACAAAATTGACTGGATAGTAACCGGGTGGAGGAGGAGAAGTGCCACTCTCATGGCATATTCACCAAAATGAAATAGTGGTAAATGCGTAGCCTTTTAATCCAGTAGTAGTGAGCTGCAGTCTCAGGCCCACTACTTTAACCAACTGTTGATCCTGGGCAAATCATACACTCCCTGTGTGTCTGTTCAATGAGCTTACAAAATTGTCAGCACTCTGAAATAAGATTAACAGAAGAAAAAGCAAGGACACACCTAGCATGGTGTTTGTCAGCAAGTGGTGGGATTTCAGTCACAATAGCTGAACATATTCCTAAAGCTGTATTGTGCAGAACCCCTTCAGCGGTGCAGCAGCCCCTTCCTCCTAACCACCGACAGGTACCTCTGTCACAGCTAATAAGGGCTGAAAGAGTGAGAGTTGCTTGTCCTTTGAAAGGGTTAAAAGTGGCGTGAAACCAAAATGCAGGACAATGGGAATCCCACAGTGCCTCTGTGCGGGAAGCGGACAGGAACCATGATTACAGGGCAGTCCTCCAAAATGTGGCATGGATGGCTACCCTCGTCTGGTCAAAAGACCCATTTCAATGTCGAAAGAGCAAGGGTGGAGCTATAAATAGTGGAGCAGGTGCAGTTGTACCAGGGATGTGAGAGGCTCACTAAATCGCAAATACTGCTGTACTTTACTACCAAACAGGGAAGGGGGGGGGGGGGGTTGGTCCTTTTCCCTCCTTACATCATGGTGCATGACACCTTTGCTACACAAGTATCCCTCACCTGTCCTAAAGAGCAGAGCTGCTCTTCACCTTTGTTTACTTGCATGCCCTCCCAGCCCATGCCCATCGAGCTATCCCAGGGAGTCGGATACACCAACTCTTAAGGACTCTTGTGGAACAGGGAATCAGGGCAGAGGGGACTGGGGGGGAAAGAGCATCTGAGACAACTCTGGTGGAAACATGACTAACACCTGAGCAACACAAACTGCAAACCTCAGACACAGCAACCTAGGGATATTGTACCCAAGAACAACAGAAAGCGTGCAAAATGGAGACAGACCTGTACCAATTACAAGGACACAGGAAACCAGACCTCAGGCTGGCTGTAGATCAGCAACAATAAACACAGATGAGAAACAGAACATTCCCAGGTACTGCACTACAAATACCGACACACAACCAACCACCTGGATCATTTAAAAGGACACCATACCCACTGCCCCTGCACAATACTTCCATGGAAGAAACAGGTTTGGAAGAGGGCTCAAGACCTGTTCCTCACTTCGAACTGCCATGCATAGACAACCCAATACAGTACAAGCTTGGTATTCACACAGACTGGGTTGAAGGTAGCAGAGCCAGCTCACGTCTCAATATGGAGCACCTTCACCAGGATAATGTACACCCTCCAAACCATACTATGCAGTTTAGGAATGGAATCCCCACAGGAGAACCTGTCCAGGATGAATCGCAACCATACACTGATGTCTGCACAAAGTTAAAAAGAGGCCAAGTAGTGAATGCTGTGCTATAAAATACCTAGTAAAATAAAACACCACAACAATCGTAAATTAACAGAGTTTAAATAAATTATGTTGGGGTGCCTAAAGTAAAATAGATAATTTCCAGAGACCTACCAGCATCTACAGTGGAGAAATACTATAACCAGGATCAGCATCGCCCAGAGTACCCATAACTACCAATGCACTTCAACTTAATCTCAGAAGGTTGCAAGAGATTAAGTCTACCTCCCAACCATGCATTCCCAGGTCTTTCTCTAGGGACTGTAGAATACAGGGGGCAGTCCACCATTTTGGTTTGGGATTGCTGTGGCAAAGTAGATGTGCTCGCTTGCTGGAACTCGAACTACTCGGCATGAATGAACTTTGGGCTTCTATTGCTGTATGTTTATGCACTGACTCAAGGTGAGGAATGAGGGCATGACTGATGAGGCCCTTTAAACGTTTCAGGAGAAGTCGAGTGGTAATTGGGTTTGTATAGAGCATCATACTCCCGATGAGACAAAAAAGTGCATTAATGGACGGCAGCATGGTACTCGAAGAGGAAGTGCTTGACTGTAATAGTGTTAAGTTACATGTGACCTGCTTGGGAAGCATTTTGGTGCTGTATGTGATTGACCAGAGAGATGCGGTTATCAGTGGTGCAGCGCAAGATGGTGCCCCCCCTTCAGAATGTTAAGCGGGGCTCACAAGTCTCATATTTTACAAATATTCATTGGCTTTTTGGGGAATGGGGCCTCTCTGAAGGGTTTTGGGGCCACTGAAGG
This sequence comes from Triturus cristatus, assembly GCF_964204655.1. NCBI lineage: Eukaryota > Metazoa > Chordata > Amphibia > Caudata > Salamandridae > Triturus > Triturus cristatus. The sequence goes on along the minus strand of NC_140594.1, from coordinate 403,029,299 downwards.
GTTGGAACCCCCACCCGTGCCACAGGAGCAGCAGGGGGCTGTTAGACGCCCCTTGTTCTGATCAGTGACATAACACAAAATGATGGCGCCTCCCTGCAAAATGTGATGAGGGGTAACCGAGTCTCAAATATCTCATGGATAGTCATTGGCCTTGGGCTGAATGAGGACCCAGGGCTTTAAGTGGGCTGGGTCTCACGGGTGCCGAGCACCAGCATTTTTTTAAAGGAGGCCTCGAAATGGGTTTCTATCGAGCCTTGGCGGTCCGTTTTCTTTCCGGACTGCAGTGACAGCAGGCACATCGATGGGTGCGTGCTCTCACTTCTCACTAGTGGAGAAGTTACGGCATTACGTCATGCCAGGCGAGTGTTGTAGGCGAAGGGAAATCCTTTAAAGAGTCATTTTCTCTCTGGATTTCCCTTCTCTTTTGGAAACTCAGGAGCAGCAACATTGTCGTGGTGTCACCAGGGCTTTAAGTGGAAGCTTTTTCTATATTATATACAAACCATAGTTGCTGCTTATTTATCTTATGCAACTATCGACAAAGCCAAAAGTCGTGACTTGTCGTGGGTATGAAGTTACTTGTTGTATCATATATATGGATGCAATGACAGAAACAGCAAAATACAAGTCGGGCGGCACTATGCTAAGCACAGATTTTTAGCTTATGTGTTTTTAACCATGTCCTAATTTTCATTGGCCACGCCCCTTGGAGACCCCCCCCCCCCCCCCCCCCCCCGTTTCTTCATTCCACTTAAAGCACTGTGGAGACCCCTGAAGGGTTGGGGGTCCCCTGGGGTCCCCTGTGCCACAGGAGCTGTAAGTGCCTGCGTTACGCTCCTGGCTCTTATACCTTCTTGTAGTGCCAAGTTGCCGCTGCAATGCATCAAGATCGCTTAAAATGGAATGCAATTTACCTTCACGCTAAAGTCAGGGCCACTGGAATTATGCGGCAGGGGAGCAACAAGTTATGCGTCAGGGTTCACTAAATAATGTGGCAAGAAAAGGAAAATTTTGCAGCATAACAGCACATTTTTGGGGGGTATTGCTTTATTATATTGTAACGTTTACTCATGTCAATACTGTCTGGCCAAAAATGTCACCTCATTAGTCCCAGTTTATCAACTAAATTCTGAAATAAGCAACTGAAAGAGGACTAGTTAACCCTTAGCAATAGTCTAGTACTCGTGACCACATCTTTAGTAACTTTTGATCCGTTTGAACTAGAAACGTTTTTTAATGAAAGTCTACATATTATGGATTATATGTGGCAAATAGTTAATTATGTGAAAAAGGCTGTATTCACAAAATTGCATCATTTGAGTGGCCCTGGCTAATGTGAACAAACCAGTAAACAAAACTTTGAACATACTCTATTAACCTCACACAACCAAAATCCAACAATCAACACACAATCAATTGGTCGCCTTTCCAGCGCGCACCAATGGAAGGCCAGTTTGAGAAATACGCTTTCAACGCCACGGAGTTTATGGTTGGCGCAACACAGATGTAAGGAAGTAACCTAAAACTGTATAAAAGGGATTTCTTTCATCCCAGAAACAGGACTCAGGCAGAGGAATCACGTAGGCATCTTTTTAATGTACCGACGGGTGCGTCCTGCTCATATTCCTTTAACGACTGCTCCGGCCTTGATCCAGGAAAAGAATCTCTCGTTGAAGGTTTACCAGAGGGTTATGTTACTTGTCAGTGGTATTTGCTTACTATGCTTGATATCAAGCACCGGTTTAATTATTGTGCAGGTGCATACGAGTCACTCAGTGTCAAGAGCGATACAAAATGGAGATGCATATCAAAGGGGGCTAGGCAAAGATTTTAGGCAGTCAGTCTCTTAATTCTCTTGTATGACATGGCCTCCCAGAGGATTGCTCTAGCATCAGGCCTGGTAGTGAAGAGAATAAGGAAGCAGCAAACCGGCGGTGCATCACCTCTGGAGCTCACCCAGGAGCAGGGATGCAAAAACACACAGCTATTAATAGGCTTATCGGCTTAAAATAGCGCCGACTGCACCGTGGGACCTGGCTTCTGGGCACTGGGAGACCTGCAACGCGCCAGCAAGCAAAGCCCTTAAATGTAGCATGCCTGCCCCGACAGCTGAGTGCTAATCTGTGTTTTGGGGAATTTGGAAATGATTATCATGTGAGCGTGGTGGGTGGTGGTAGGGGTCCCCGGCACGGGACATGGTGCCAGCATGCCTATCTGATGTAGCTGTGCCCTGGATACAGAGCTGAACAGTGTGTCCCTGCCAGGAGTGCTGGGGGATCTGTATGTATGGGAACTCGGTGTCTAAGAAATTTGAGGGTTCTGGTGTATCAGGACGGGAACTTGGGGGTTCTCTTCATGGTCTGCGGTGCCACTGGTATCCGGAAGTAGATCTTCAGTGTTTCTGGGGCCTTGGATTTGGGAGTGAGGTGGGTTCTTGGGGTCTGTAAGGATATTTGATAACGTGATCCAGTAGATGGGTGTGGGGTTATTGGGGAAGGAGGCAGGCTGGGAAGAGAGTACCTTGGAAACTAATGCTATGTACATCAGGAATCTGCTGCATGGGACTCAGATCTTCCAACCATCCTTTGGGCCAAATAGAACACAAATGTTTCTAGGGAAGAGAAGGCCTTTGAGAAGCAGAGGCGGATAGTCACAATAGGTTTGGAAAAGCAAATTCCTAGGGCTGTAGTGATGCAATTATTGACCTTCATGGCCTATCTTAGTGTTCAGAGTCTTTTTTACCTGCTACGTTTTGAGAAGCACCCGTGTTGCAACAGGATCTGGCAGGACAGGAATGTGTCATGCTTTGCGAACAGGTGTGTACCCCTGCCCAGAGTGCACAGCTGCATCTGAAACAGGAATTCTGACTTTTTATTTGAACCTTGTGTCATGCTCACCTAGATTATTATAAGTGTGGTAAAAAAAGCTTTTTGTGTTGCGTAGTGTTGTCTCTCGACCATTCTCGTGTAAAGTTCTGCTGTTATGTGAATGCCAGATCATTGAGCTGATATTTCACATCTTGCGAATGTATCTTTGATGTGTGTTACACAATGATGGTTGTAGGACTTGGTGTGTGTGGTGAGAGTCAGAATGCTTGAACCAGTGGGAATCAATTAAGATGGCACCTTATTTGGCATGGAACAAGATTGAGAGTGCGTACAGCTTTCTCTTGACAGCAGAAGTGCATGGACTGCATTGCTATCATTGGGGGTACATGTTGGGGGTTGGAGACCCAGAAACTGAGGCTGCTGTTAGGTAAATGGTATGGGGGAGGGGGTTGAATTGCGGTTGCGGTTATTCAAGGTGAGAAAGTTTCTAGGCAGAGCCTATCCATTTTGTCAGCCCCCAAAGACTGCTCCAGGAGTGCTGATGAAAGCTAGGTGTAGAGATCTCACACTTCATTGCCCCTTTGTTTGGGAGACTTAAGCTTGGAGCAATCATCATTCCACCTTCTGTGTGAGCCATCACTTTGCACAAAGGCTGTGTCCGAGGAGGAGGCAGAAAACTACACTTGAAAGAGAACCAACCAAACTGTTTCTGAAACCTTTGACAATGGATCCAGCTCACCTGTCTGGAAAATGTGTATAAAAGTGGGATCCAAATCACTCCACTTTTTTGCAGTTTCATGTTATTCATGACCAAGGAACAGAGTGCTCAAAGGACTGCTGTGTGACCAAGGATGGTACCTACATGACAGCGAGTCTCCCAGACAGGAGGGGGCATCAATGAAGTCTGCACCTTCCGCTGAAGGAGCAGCGGGTCTGCCTAGAGTGGAGGTGTCTATCTGCCTTCCTTCTCAGAGATGGAATGTGTGTGCCTGGCCCTGCAGGAGGAGAGGCTGTCCAGAGGAGAAGCCCATTGTATTACCTGGGTGGGGGTTAGCCAGGGAGAGTAGAAGACTGCCAGAGAGCGAAGCCAGGAGTGACCTTTGTGTGGAAAGAGGTCCCCAGTTTCTCTTAACAGTTCTAGTAATGTCCCGCATAAGCCTTCTAGAGACATTAAGCATGGAGTGAGACCTGTAGTATGCTGTGGCAGAGAGTCCAGCAAAGCCACAGCCGAACTTGGAGCAAGAGCAATATTTGAACAGTGATGTGTGCCCTGATTGGTGCAGGGGCCACAACTGCTTAAGTCATCTACTGGGTCATGATTGGCTCAGAGGCTGCCCTTGCGGTATGGGTATCCTTTCTGCAACTTGCCGAGGGAGGCTACAACTGCTGAAGACGAGAGCTGGCGGAGTTTGCCGCCACATCAAAATCCCTGAAGTACTCAAGTCCCCAGTGAGGCCGTGGCAGCCCTGACATTCCGGAAAATAACATTAGAGGATCAATGCACACATCCATGCAGCACCCACCCATCCTGCATATCCAAGAGGCAGGTTACCATGGAGATTGAGAAATGTGTGCAAACAATATACTGAATAGTGGGCTGAGGCCTGTCACATGGACTGAGAATTTGAAAATGAATATTGCCATAAGTCAATACAAACTGCACTGTTGGATGCATACACGTCCTGGGGATGATTAAGTGAGCTGCACCTATTCCTAGCCAGTGCTGGGACCCAGAACAGATGCCAGGGATCACAGATGCTTGTGAAGTCCATGAGCGGGGGAGGGTACCAAGGAGTACAGCACCTCAAGAGCCCAAGCAGGATTTTAACCTGGTGCTACATTACCTTAGTTATGCGGAGTAGTATTAAGTGGCGCTGTATGCAGAGACGTTTTAAGGCATGGGCAAAGTGGGCACTGGCCCAGGGCCCCGGCCTTTCACAAGTCCCTCTGTTCTGATAGGACCAGCTCTGCTCTGCAGAGATTCTTGCCCTGATGACCGAAAGAATTCTTAAGCATGTTGTTTTAAATACCGTTTTAATTCATTAATTTTATTATGTGTGGTATGTGAAAGTCTATTACAGACATTTTGCAGAGAAATGTTTCGTTTAGGATTCTTGCAGCATCCCCCCAAAAATATCTTTTAGATCAAAACAGGACCTTATGTATGAGAAATGGAGATTGCTTGCAGTAATATTAGTGAGCTGCTGCTGGGTTACAATATTGGAAACACACGTCACTATCCCGGAATATTAGATGTAAACATATTTAGAATTTGGATGAGTGTGCCTTTGCACTATTAGCGACCTGGCAAAAATGGCATGAAAGAGCCGAAACTGGATCATAAATTCAAAGCTGCTCTGACCAGGGACCGCCAAAATACGTTTGGCCCCGGGCCCCCAAAATCATTAAGATGTCCTTCGCTTTATGATGAAAGTCCATTCTTTTATTCAAAAGAAAGCACTGGGCTGGACAATGCTTTATTATGAATTTTGGTTGACTGTCGTTCTCTGAGCTCTTGTCCCCCCCACACTACCTCCTTGAGCATCCTTTGACTGATTGCCCTTCCTACCCTGAGAGTCGCATGCAAAAAGGCTTCTATGTGGCCCATACTGTTGGACGGACATCAGGACACCGGTGGCAAACTACCACCACCATAACAGTTGTGGCCGAGTAGCCGCTGTCTGCCTACGTGGAGGGAGGGAGTCCCCAAACCCGATTATTGCCCCACACAAAAACTTTTCTTTCTGCAAAACCAGATCATTTTGAAACTATCCCAGCTAAATATAACCCACAAAGTACAATTTATGCCACTTGCAGAACTGCAACCCAATTTCATGGTGAAAAATGTAAGCACATCGTTTGTCAGCAAGTTTACCTTTTACGGAGCTTTTCTTTGCACAGTGACATTGTACAGGAAAAGAACATCTCTCGGCAGATGTCTTTTTTTTTTTTTTTAAATTAAAAAAAACACGAATACATGCAGTAAAGTTCTGGAAAAAAAATAGGACTTTCACATGATTGAAGCCCTACAGCAAAAATCTTAACCAAGTTGGAAAGTTTCCACTGACGTTGCAAAGGTTACAAAATGGAATTCCAAAGCCAGAGAGACAGCCTAAGCCTGGGGAAACCTCAAGGTGTGTGGGATTCCCACAAGCGCTTCTTAGATCATTTTCCGGAAAGCAGGAGCGCAACACAGAGGAGTTGAAACAAAGGCCTTTCCAGCATTGGACGTTGTAACCAATACTTCTTGGGCCACACGATGAGAGGGTGGGGCTTGCCCTCTGGGCAGAGCCTCAAGGCTTGCTGGCATGAATTTACAAGATGCCCTCGAGAAGCAAAAAGCTGAATTCCAAGTAGACGACAAGCAGTCGGCAGTTGTGGCTTGTAGGGAACGATGACGGGGGAGGGGGGAGGGGGCCAGGGGCGTGGATAGAAAAAAAATATATATATATATATATATATATATATATATATATATATATATATACACACATATATACATATATACATATACACACTTACCTGCTCATCCACCGCCCACACCTCTCCTCCATCCACCCCGTTTTCCTGGCTCCCGGCAGCACTCGGGCTCCCAGACTCCTTAGACAATCACAACGCTGCTGTCACCAGCATAACAGCAGTGTCTTGATTGGTGTGATGTGCCTGGTTCGGCGCTCAGACAGGGAATGGGAGCCTCTGCATGTTCTCCACCCAGGCTGTGCAATACAGCTGGGTGGAGTACATGCTAAGTGCGCATGACGGTTTGGCCGGCCCAAGATGGCTGGCCAAACCGTCATGCGTACTTATGATGCACCAACCACTCCTCCATCTGACGCGAGCCCAGCCCGCCCTAACCTGGCTCCATACAAAAACAAGCATTGGCATAACCAATAGGTCTCGCCTTTGGGACCTTATAAGTGTTTAGCAATGCAGCACATTATCCTGGGTGTTGCGCAGCCAGGAATTGAATAGCTATACAACTGCTACACACTAGTTCAAGTAGTCCGATTTAGAAATACATGATTGCATTAGTAAACATTTATGGACACATTGTAAGGCACTTTAAAGCACAAAGACAAGTGCCTTGATGCAAGTCAACAGAGCAAGAAGATTCTTAATGCGGCCACCATAAAGCTGTTTCCTTAATAAAGGTTACAAAAAAAAAAAACGGAGCATGCAACACTTCTCCCACTCTCCATGCTATTTTATGGCAATGAGGTATCCTTTGAAATAAATAAACAAGTTTTATGAAAATATCCGTCATACTCCTTGCAGTAACCTAACTAAAAAATAATCATGGTCCGCCAAAGTAATATCTTAAATTAATTACCACGAGAAAAAAATACAATAAAAAATATATTCCCCTGTCTTCAGTGGACTTCGAAAGCTATTGATATTAGAAGGGTTTGGGGGCATACAGGAGAGAAGAGGAAAAAATAAATAAATCAGCATTAAAGAAAATACAGCCCATTCTAAGGAGGTCAGATGAATTGGCAGCTGTTTATATACCCAGGTTCCACACAATCATTTTGAAATAAACCCACTGAACTGCTCTCGAGTTCCTGCTTGAAATCACTTGCCCTTATAAAAGTGTTTCTGTGCCTTCTTCCTCTGAACAGAGCAGGGGAATGTTTGCATTTCTTTTAAGTAAGACTGGTTTGATTAATGAGGCAATGAAACTCCTTTGTTAAGGAGCTTCTAAAAGTATTCAGTGGACAGAAGCAGATGTGGCTGCAAACTGAAGCCAGCCAACATAATTAAAGTACTAAAAAAGGTATCGTTGTGCAAGTCAAAATATTGGCAATTCTTTTTTTTTAGTTACATTTTTTCTTTCTTCATTCGTACCGGAGGACAAACATTGAAACGAGAGAAGAGCTCTACCTTAGCAGGGATGCGGATGTCTGTACCGGAGTGCAGCATGGTATGCATTCCAGCTCATTAATATCGTGAAAAAATATATAATAGAAAACAATTCGTCTAAGCATTTTATCAGGAATGGATGAAAGCCTAAATCAGCCCCGTCGTGTTGCGACTCCTTGTAAATCAAAGAAATCTCATTGGCTGATTAATGAATATAGTGTATTATTTGTTTCATGGTAAATGTACATCACATGAAAAACACACCACCAAACCAGAGCCATGAGGCAGCCTAAATGTCGAACACGCTTTGCAAACATGGTCCAATAATTTAAAACCCTGAATATCTACAAGATCTTTCTTCTCTATCCATAGCGGGTCATTGACCAGCTGGACCCCAATGAGTTAACAGCCCAGAACTGTACAGAATGAACACCCGCACTTCGACGGCTCTACGAGACCAAACCAGTGGCAGAAATATGCTTACTTAATATGCCTGAAAAACAAACAAATATAATACATGCCTGAAAAACGCACCAATTCCATATCTAGCACAATGCTTATTCCCTCCTGCGGGTTAAGCAACGCAAGAAATTCTAGGACCTTGCTATCGGGTGACTTTTTTTTCACGGCAAATTATAAAATATCCATATTCCTGCAGTACACGCAATAACATCAGCTGCATGCGTTACATTCAAAATCACACACAAAAAAAAAAAAGAAGCGGCACACATTTTTCAAGTAAAGGGGAAATGGCTGTGATTAGTTAAACTTCTCAGAGTTGCTCTGTGGGAGTGAACCTTTGCAAAAGAGGTGGTACATGCACCCACCTTTAGCCATTTGCAAGCTACTATTACAAAAATGACACAGGCAACAACCAACCCAATGCGTGGGGGGGGGGGGGGAGAAATCAGACCCACACAGAGTAATTTAGAGTGCTTACAAGAAGCCTCGCAGAGCAGCGCATGCGCGCTGGCTCAGGCTCGACCTAAAAAATAATGCTAATAACGCTCTATTATCATTTTATTTTTTCTTTGCACAGCTCAGAGAGCAGCCGCCGCTGAGGCAGTGGTGAGTGGACCTTCCGCCACAACTTAAGCAGCTACTGCGGGGGCTGGCACACTGAAAGTATAATTAATGCTTTATGGTTCCCCTTCTCTCTGGTATTTATGATCAACATTCTAAATTCAGTTTCACTAAAAGGTCATGACAGATAAGAGATCGGGGTCAGAGCTGGCTTGCAGCAACAACAGTGATAGACAGGGAAAGAGTGATTATGAAAAACTGGGAAGAAATGGGAGCGAAAAAGTATGGCAATAAAAAAAAGGCATGCAATGAAGATAAAAGAAAAGGGTAGAAAAAAGGGTGGGGGTAATTCTTAGGAGCAATATACCTCCTCTCTGCACCATTGCCCCCTCCCAAAAACTTGGAGGGGTGGTCAGACTCATTAAATCGCTCACTCCGTGCTTCAGAGGCCTGGTTTCTCCATTGGTAGCAATGGTAACATGGAAAGAATAACCAGCCATAGCTCCTATGACCAAGAGGCGGTGCCAAGCACACTAAGCTTTGGGCATGCAGAAGTACTATGTGCTAACATTTCCACAGACACACAGAGTGACATATGAGCCTGTTCTAAGGGACGCTGCCCAGCAGAGAGGAAGATGGAGTGCGGCTCAATGCCAAGGATGGGATTGCTCTCTTGTAATCCACGTGGCACGTGTTCAAATTGGCTTTTCACCCAAAATATACATCACAGGACATGTAGTTTTAATGGTTCCAATGTAAATATAAACCTACAAACCCCAGAACATGCTCTTAACTAAAAAGCCAGGATTTTATGCAGGAACAAATAAACCAAGGAGAGGAAAGAGGGTTGTTTATACTTATTCCATGTGCTTTCTGTAGCGCCAACTCAACAAATTTCAGGGCGCTCTGTATGGTGGGGGGGGGGGTAGAAAAAAAACTTTGCATCATTGACCAATTAAAATCAGGACCTCCTCATCCCTCTCGCTTGAATTCCTCATCTTATGAGGCCCAGTGGCAGCCGCTAGCTGGGGAAATTGGCGAGGCTGGACTTCGAACCCAAAGCAGCCCTGGCAATTTTTTTGGACCAGGACCCCACAGGGGTTGGAGCGCTGCTGCTTTTGTTACGGGGGGGGGGGGGCGATATTGCAGCACTGATGCAAAACCAACCCCCAGTAACTAAACCGGCCCGCATGGCTGCACAAGTGACCCACACCCTTCCAGGAAAACGCCTGATGCCCGCAACGACCATTCTGGCCCTGGAAAATTGGTTTGGCATAGCGCGTGGGGGGGGTAGGGTGGTGTTGGACAAAAAAAATAATAATATACCTGCAGCCTGTCGCCCGCTGCGTCTTCAGACGATGCTCACACAGTGTAGGAAGCTGGGTCGCTGTTGCAGTAACCCTCCACTTTTTGCCAGATTTCTGAAGCACTTTGACTTGATGCGCCCTGGGTCCCTGCCAATCAGGCTCACAGGGCCTGTGTTCTTTCCCAAAACGGTACCTTTGTACCCCCAATTGGCACCTCTCTGGCCACATGTAAGTCCCTTGTAAAAGGTACCATGGGTACCAACGGCACTGTGACTAGAGAAGGCCTCCAAGGGCTGCAGCACATATTGTGCCACCCTTAGAAGTCCTGTACCTTATCACATACACACACTGCGATTGCAGGCTGTGTGTTTTGGTGCACAGAAAAGTGAAGAGACGACATGGCGCACATCCCTGTGTGCCATGCCTACAACCCACTGCCTATGGAATAGGTCAGCCACCCCTCCAGCTGGGTGCACTATGCCACTGGTGAGGGTACAGGTGCATGAGCCTTGTACCCCTACCATGTCTATGTCCATTCTCAGACATCGTAAGTGCAGTAAAGCCATAAAGAGCATTTGCTCTGGGAGTCTGTCATTACGAATTCCACAGCACCATAGTGGCTTTACTGAATTCTAAGAAGTTTGGTAGCAAACTTCTCAGCATAATAAACCCACACTGATGCCAGTGTGGGATTTATTATACCCTGCACTCAGGGGGCATCTAAGAGATGCCCCTGAAAACACCACCATCTGCTAGTGGGTTCCCTGACTGGTAAACGCCAGTCTGCCACCACGAGACAGGTTTCTGAACCCCTGGGGTGGGAGCCTTCGCTCCCTGAGCCCAGAAACAAAGCCGTTCCTGGGCGGAGGTGGTCACACCTCCCCCAGGTCAGGAAGCGCCATCTGTGGCAGGGGAGCTTCAAAGGCCTTGCCATCTTTGTAATCTTTGTAATGCGACCACTCAGGTGGGGGAGGCAAAGCGAGGCCCACTCTTCAGTGCCCGCCAGCTTGAATGGCAGGGGCTCTCCAATCAGGATTAGGGATTGTGCCCACTCCCCATGTGGGCTGAGAACACCAAGGGTGTAGTCACCCTAAGATCAGTAGTCCATTGGCTACTGACCCAGAGAACCAAGAAGACAAGATTCCCACAACCTATGAAGGAGGACGACGAAAGAAGACACCCAGCAGAGGAGACTGCAGAGAAGAACTGACTTGGCCCCAGCCCTACTGGCTCGTTTGCAGTTTCCAGAGATCCTGTGCCAAAAGTCGACTTGTCCTGCAGCCAGAAACCTCCAGAACACCTGGGAGGACTGACTACCCTCAACAAAGACCGGATCTCCTGTGAACAGCAGCTCTGTTCAAAAGAAACTCACAAGACAGACCCCGAGGACAAAGAAAACTGTTGCCTGGAACCAACACTGCACCCGTCGCCTCCTATTCGAATCCGGGTGGCCCACCGGTCTAAGCGAGGTCCCCCAGTGCTCCAGAGTCTGAGTCCACCATGGGTTGACCCCTCCAGGAATCCTCGACGTCGTCTGCAGCCTCTGCACAGAGACCCTCCCCCAACCGTGAGGGATCCGGTAAAGTGAAATCCGAACTCAAAAGACACCCCTGCATCCAGCTTCCCTGCGGGGGAGAACCAGAGGTGCTCCTATGTCCCGAGCCCTCCAACTCACCTACCCAGATATTTGTTCCTCCCGGATGTCTTCCTGGACCGAGCCTGCAGCCAAAATCCAAAAATCTGCAACTCCCTTTGAAAGCAACAGGGCATCCGATGCCAAAACAGCACCCTGCACCCGGCCGCACCTGTGCTGCCATGGGTGTACCTTGCGTGCTAACTCGGATCCCCCTTTGCCCTGAGCTTAAGACCAGGAGCTTTGCTCCCACAACCTTGTGGCCTGCTCGTGAGCAGCCACCAACTGGAGGCCCCCTAACCAAAATTGGATAACATTGGGACTCTGCACCTGGCCGCCCTTGTGCCGCTGAGGGGGCTTGAAGAGTGCATCCTTGACCCTGGGGGGAACCCTGGTGCTAACCCCAGAATTCCTACCCCCACAACAAATTACTTACTTGTAAACAGTTAACTTCATTTCCTCCCATAGGATTGCATTGACTGCTTTTCTTTGAAAAATTTAAGTGTGGAGTTGGTTTGCATGGAAACTTGGAAAACTGCAAATATACAAAAACTGAATTACTAACCTTTTGTCCAAGTGTGATATCTAGGCATATCACAGTGGTTAGCAAAAGTAACTTAAAAAGTAATCCAATCAGTAACATACACAGTTCAGGCGTTCGTTATCTCCAGAATTGAATACGGCTGCTCTACCCTATCTGGCCTACCTAAGACTTCCACGGTCCTCAAAACTTGCCTCAACGCAGCAGCTAGACTCTTATCCGGCTCAAAAACATTTTACCACATTTCACCACATCTGAAGGCCTTAAACTGGCTTCCTCTTGAAGCCAGAATCCAGCTCAAGCTGGCCTGCATCACACACAAAGCCTTGTACACGAACTCCCCAGCATATCTATCCCAGAAAATTGTGGTATCTGGGAGATTCAGAAACTCCCGGTCCGCCAGAGACCGTGGGCTCCAGCCACCCTGCTTCATTACATTACCGAGGGTTCTCTGGGGCTGCACCAAGAATCTGGAACTCACTACCATCCTCCATCAGAAGAATACCTTCTCTGTCAATCTTCAAAACGGAATCTAAAACCTTCCTAATGAGCAAATTCCTCCTATAACTCTCCTTTGTCGCGCATACCACCTTTTATCATGGCTTTTGTTTCTGTGCATAATCTCCTGTACTGCTTGGCCCCCTCTGTGTACCAATTGTCACTTACAAATGTTCTGCCGCTTCTCTCTGCCTTCTGCTATCATTTGTCCCCTCGTATCCAATTGCTGGTTTTCTCTTTTTATCGCCATGTTGCTCGCCGATTTTGGTACTGCAGTGATTATTGTATACAACTCTAGGCTTTTGTCCTATTGTAGCCAATTCCCTAACCCCCATTCCTTGTATTTGCCTATGCCTAACCTGTACGTAACGTGTTTATCCCTGAGAAGCGCTCTGATACCCTAACGGGACACGTTCGCGCTCTATAAAACCTCAAATAAATAAATATAAATACACAGTAATCTGTAAAGTAACTGAAAAGTAATTTCAAACTGTTGACTTACCTGTAAATCAGCCACTGCATTGGAACCTGCATTGAACTGGAATTCATGGCATACAAACTGCAAAGTATTATTTCACTTACCTGCACCAGGCATGGCTTGGTTCTAGAAATAAAATAGCTAAATATAATTTTTGATACAAACAAATTGGTCTGAGTTCAGTCTGAATGTGTGACATCATTTCTTGACCGAGTGTGTACAACAAATGCTTAACACTACACTCTGATAAAGCCTTACAGCTCGCCCACACTATCACAAATAGAGAGCAAGGTGCCTACCTGTGGGGTCCCACTGGACTCTGTGCACACTACAACTCATGTTGGTATAGTATATACAGAGCCAGCTTCCTACACACAGGTTCCCAGAGTCCCCTGCACCAATCCAGACGCTACTCTAATGCTATTACCCAGCATGAGAGAAGCGTAGGGATTGGGCAGGGCAGACTGGTTCCATGTTCCAGCAGGGACTGGAAGCCTGTGCTCCTGAGCCCTGCCGATATCTCCAAGCAAAAGCCTGGTGATATCCAAGTGATGGCCAGACAAACCTACATGAGCACTGGCAGTGCCCTGAGTCCACCACTCCTCCTGATGGCCCCACCCTCAAGACAAGGCAGCGGCTCTGGACTCAAATAAAATTATAATAAAAGCAGTTGTATTAACTGCTTTATTATCATTTTATTTTACATGTGTCTGCTGGTTCCAGCAGTGGGGCGACGCTCCTCCGCCATAATGGAGGAGCTGCCCCCAATGAAGCCTCCATGTCTCTTTCGACCCTTTCCAAAGTATAAAAGCACCTCCACCCCTCCTTACTTGCCGTTTTTCTTTGTCGTTTGCCTATAGGCTATGGCGCTGTTCCGATGCAGTCCCGGCATCCGCCAGTGAGTGAAAATGTGGGTGTGGGACTTTAGGATCAGCTGCGGCGCCCTCGCAGGCAGTGTGGGACAGGTATGGTGGCCTCAGGGTCTGTAGCTTGGTCAGTAAGATCGGGGGTGTAAGCTTCGGATTCTACAACAATCACGCAGGCATTTTATGTTAAAATACATGATATGCGGGCAGGGTGCATGAGAGGGGCTTAAGGGGCAGTGGAAAGGGAGAGGAAGGCAGATTGGTTGGGGTACTAATCGAGGGAAAACATTTTTATAAATGTGTCAACATTTTTTAGGACTTTCAAAACAGACGGAGTGTGTGCGTTTGTCTGTGTGCATGTAAAAATTCCTAGCGAAATCCGACAGACACCTCGCCATACCCAACTGAAAGCCCCCGTACCCAACTATTTACCAGAAAATAAATGTATTAGGGGGTGTGACACCCCAAACACTCCCCCTGAAGCTACGCCCCTGGGCGGCCTCACCTGAGTTCCAGAATGGTGTGTGTGATGCCTCTCCTGGGGATGTTTCTGCGGTGCACCGAGGAGCAGCGATGTGCCTCTTTGCTGAGAAGTCCTGCAGGGGAGAAGGGCACTTTCATAAATCTATAGCAGAGCTATAGTTTTGTGCAATTAGTTCCCTTTTCTGTGTCCTGGATTTGAGGGCTTGGTCTGTGGCTTTCCTATTGGCCTATGGAGTGTTCCAGGGGGGTATTTAAGGACAACTGTTTCCTTTCTTCATTGTATTATGGAGGGTAAAAGGGGTGATAAGCAACAGCATTCTCCCTTTCCTTCTTCTGAGGGGGGGAGTGGAGGATGTAGAGATGCCTTTTGCGGACATAGGGGTCATTCTGATCATTCGGAGAGGCCGACTGCCCAGCAGGTTCAGGTCATGATTGATGAAGCCGTAGTGAGGGCCTCAACTTCCAAACCTCCCAATCCGAATACCCAGGCATCTGGGCTGAGAGATGTAGATACTTATACTGAGAGGGACTCATTATCTCAGAGATACAGTGTGTCTGGAGGTAAATTCCTTTCCAGAGATGAGTGAGGCGCTAATTTGTTGCATATCCAGAACAATCTAGTTTTGGATCCGCCACCTGCTCTTCTTGTTGGGTGGCCATTTCTACTATAGTCCAAGCCTACTGTGGTGGCTCTTCCTCTTCACTCAAAGTTTAAGGATGCTATTATTTTAGGTTGGAAGGAGCCGGATCAATTTCAGATTCTTAGATTCCTGCAAAAATCCTATGCTTTGGAGGAGGTGGATGCTCTCCCTCCATCCATTAAAGTGGACTTGATCTTTGCTCCGAAAATTGGCAGGCCATCTTTGAACCCGAATGACTGTTCTCCAGCAGATTCTGTGGATAAAAAAAAAATAGTCGATTCTGGCTTGAAGTGATGTTTTGGCGGTACGAATCTGGTGTTGAGGGCAGTGTCCTATGTGGCTCTCGCTTTTCAGTCAAGGATTTTGACTCTCTGGCTGAAGCGATGCAGGAGGGAACTGATGTGTCTGACATTTTGGTTCAGATGGAGCAACAATCTAAACTACTGACTGACATCTTCTCGAATACCATCTGAGCTGCATCTGTGGCCTCCAGCTCCATGGTGATGGTCTAAAGGAATATGTGCCCCGGGACTGGAAGGTGGATTTCTCAGAAAAAGCCTCCTTCCTGAAGCTTTCATTTGAGGATCACAAACTCTTCGAGGATCGGCTGGATGGTATGATGAGGAAATAGTTCAAGGATAAGAAACATTCCTGGTCCTATTGGTTGTCATCTGGTAAGAATTTCAGTTCCTGGACTCGGGAGACCAGGGACTATTCCAAGAAGGACTCTATTTTATTCTGCACCCTATCACAGGTACCAGCCGCACAAGTCTGGGTGGGCGCAAGATGGCTCCAGCAAGGCTGGGCCATCCAATCAGCACTGCTGACTACTCCAGCCCTCCAACCTTGGACAATGTTGGAAGGCAGGCTCATGGATTGTGACCACATTTGGGAAACCTGTGTCACCGATCAATGGGTTATGGACATTGCTCAGAACTATACTCTGTAGACTTCATCTCTTTGCCTCCAGACATGGGGTGCATCCCTACTCCCGTCCCCAAGGACCCTGTAAAGAGAGAAGCTTGGTGGGACAGCATCTTGGCCTTACTGTTCAAAAATGCATTTGTTTCCGCCCCTCCGGGCGAAAGGGGCAAGGAGGAATACTCCATCCTCTTTTTGGTCCAGAAGGTGTTGGGAGGCTATAGGCCAGTGCTCGGTCTCAAAAGGCTCAATCAATGGATCAGAGCGGTTTATTTTCTCATGGAGACGCTGCAAAGAATCATTCCGCTAGTCTCTGTACAAGACTTTCTGGCAACCAACGATTTGCAAGACCCATATTTGCATGTGCCTATCTGCCACGGCCATCAGCGGTTTCTTGTATTCCAGTTAGAGGGTTCACACTTCCAGTTCCTTGTTCTCCCATTTGGGGTGAAATCCACCCAACGGGTTTTCACAAAGGTTGTGGCTCTGTTGATGGCACTTCATCAGCACCTTATATGTGTCCAGCCCCATCTCAACAATTGTCTTGTGTTGGCCAAGTCTGTCCCTCAACAGCGGCACATATTCATCTGGTGGTCCACACATTGACATCTCACAGATTCCTCAAACACTGCAAAGTCTCAGTCGCTTCCACAGTAGGATCGGGTTCTTATAGGAGGTCAGATTCACACAGACCTCGGGATGGTTACTCTTCCAGACAGCAGGATGCAGAAGATTCAGACTCATGTTCTGCATCTCCTGCTGGCCTACCCTCTCAGAGTTTCAGATTGGATGAGAGTTTAAGGTGACTGGACTACAACTGTGTTTTTAGTTCCATGGGCTTGGGTACACTTAGACAAGTTGATTAGCTTCCTCCTTCATCACCAGGATCCTGCACCACAGGATATGCCTCTCCCTCATCTTGTGTCAGAGACCACGAGACAGGAACTGGCTTGGTGGTTGGACCCCTTAAATCTCTTTAAGGGGGTTTCTCGGTGTCCTTTCCCTCCATTGATAATCACTACAAATGTGAGCAAGAAGGCGGGGTGCCTGGATGTCTTTGCCTCAGGTCTAGGCTCTTTGGACTTCACTCAGAGGGTTAAAGTCCACCAACTGGAGGGAGCTCAAGGATATTTTGTTTGGCTCTCCTGATCTTTTCTCCACTGATTCTGCACCAGGCTGTCCTAATCCAGACTGACAATGCCACAGCAAAAAAACCTCGTCGGGGGGGGGGTGGGGGAGTCAACAAGGTCCTTGACCTAGTTGGTCATTATGGATCAGATCTTTTCTTGGTGCCAGGCCAGTCATTTTTCTTTAACAGTGGTTAATATTCTGGGTCTTTTGAACACTTGTGCGGACCTGTTGAGCAGGTTGAATCCCTCCTCCCCTGACTTTTGTCTCCCTCCCCTGTTGTTCAGTCAGATCCGTCAGAGGTGGGGTTGTCTGGTGTTGGATCTTTTTGCGTCTTCAGTCAATGCTCTTCTACCCCGCTTTTGCTCTAGGAGGAGGGAGGCGTTAGATGCTCTGGCCCATACTTCACCAGCAGGCCTTCTGTGTGCTTTCTCTCCTTTCCCTTTAACGCAGAGGTTTCTTATCAGGGTGAGGGAGCTCAGGTGATTCTGGTGGCTCAGGCGTGGGCCTGCTCCTCCTGGTTTTCTCTTCTAGTGACGATGAAGAGGGGCCCAGAGGGGCTGCTATTCATGGTTCCTTTTCTTCTGGTCTTCTCCCATTCTCTTGGAGGATTCCCTGGTTAGTCTCAAATTGACGGTCTGGAGATTGAGTGGGCAGGTTTGATCTTTCAGGGTTGCTTGGTTGCTGTCTCCTCATGCATTCAGGCTTCTCAGAGGCCGTCCACTAGGGCTTCCTATGCTAGTCATTGGGTATCCTATGGAAAATGGTGTGGGAAACAGCAGTTGTTACCCCTTCCGGTTTCTCTTCCTCAGGTATTGCAATTTTTGCAAGAGGGGTTTTTCTTGAGACTTCGTCCTTAGACCTTAAAATTGCAATTGGTAGCTATTCTGGCATTTCGGGCTTCTTGGGGTACTTTGGCAGACCCTCAGGGTCTGGTGCCTAAGTTATTCCAAGGGTTTTCTAACCTTCACCCTACAGTGTCTCCAGTTTGTCCAGTCTTGGATCTTCTTAGGGTTTTGCAGGCCTTGCGTTAACCCCCTTTTGAGACTCCATTCCATTAATATCCGGATTCTCACATTGAAGGTGTTCTTTCTGGTGGCCATTACCTTGGCAAAAAGGTTGGCGGAACAGGGTGCACTTTCTAATAAGGCTCTGTTGCGGAGGGTCTTTGAGAATCCAGTCGTTTTGCACCCAGGCCTGGCTTTGTTCCCAAGGTGAACTCTTCCTTTCATGCCGGACAGGAGGTAAATTTGCCTGTTTTCTGTCCTGATCCTCATTTTCCTGAGGAAGTTAGCATGCATTCCCTGGACGTCCGTAGGGCTGTTTTGGTTTATCTGGAGAGAGTGGAGGCCTTCAGGCAGGACTCCTCTTTATTTGTCATTTTTTAGCCTGCCCGGAAAGGTCAGAACCCTGCCACCCAAACTTTGAGCAGATGGATCCGATCGCTGCTTGCTTTGGCCCCGTGATACTCAAAGGTCGGCCCAGGGGCCACATGCGACTATCCTGACATTTACATCCATCCCCCTGGGCAGCAGCAGCACTGGTTACTCGACTCAGCAGTAACATGAAAAAGAAATTTCAATATACATCAAGCACTTATTTAAAAGTTAATTGCAGTTAGCGAATGGAAGTAACCAGGCCCTTAACTTTAGGAACACCTTCATTTTTAAAAACAGCAAATGTGTACAAATACAATAGTCTTTTCAAAATTCAAAACATGTATTTCATTGACCTGTAGAACTATTTCACCTTATTAAATCAAATTATAGCAGTGCATTCAGAAGTTATTTTTCATAAAGTGATGTTTTTCAAACATGAATTTAGAAACGTTCATGCTCCCCTTCTGACAACAATGCAATTAGCGTTTACATTCAAGCAAAGGAGATGGTTTTGAACAGCACTCATCCTGAAGTCATGCATTTCGAGTTCCTTTTATATGTGATAATGAAGAAAAAAGGAGGGAAATTGAAATAAAAGAATTGTCCAGGGTCACACAATTTGGTAAAGTGGAGAAGCCGGGATTCATCCCAGGTTTTCCGGTTTCACATTGTGCAAGTTCAGCCACTAAATATACATGCTTTGCTTCCCCTACACTGACTTTATACCCCCACTGGCATCAGTGCGGCCCTCGATCATACCAAAGACCAAACTCTGCGGCCCTCTGGAAAATGTTTGTGAATACCCATGCTTTGGCCTATTCCCAGTTGGTGTAACCTCCCCTTTGGGGGTTCAGGGTCGGTCAACGCGAGGTTTGTTGGCTTCTCTTGCTGAGATTGAGATTGGTCAATAGCTTTATTGTACGATTACTTAAAATCTTTACAAGCATGTTTGAAGTAAGATACACCAATATAAAATACAACAATATAAAGCTCAGACCTAAAGGTGCTAATAAAAACTGGCAACGTATGGGACTTGGGTCTGTTGGGCTGCAAGTTCTAAAATTAATCACCACAAAAGATTAAAAGACCGTAGATGGTGAACTTTTTTAATACATTAAAAGTGCAAAATAATCAAAAAATATTCGAGTGGCTCAGAGTTAAGCCTACACCCTATTTCTCAAGTCTCGAAATCAACTGCAAAATGTCAGTTTTCAAAGTAAGTATCCAGAGTGCAGGCTCACTAAAATAATGCATATGATGAGATAGATAGATAGATAGATAGATAGGATATTTCAACATCACTAAAATTTAAAAACACAGAGAGAGTAAACAATATCAAGAGTGATTTAAGTAGCAGGCAGGCATAGAGTTCAAAATTCAAAGTGCTAAATAGTCTGAATTGAAGGACCATTCACTAAAGTGTCACGTGCCGATGCAAGAGCGATTTAAAGACATGCATATATTTACACGGAGCCAAGTTCTGAAACTGTTCACTAAAGTGCCACATGCTGGTGCAAGAACGCTCTGTAAACGTGCATCGCAATCAAAGTGCAAAGTGCCCTGGTGTCAAAACTGGTCAAGTGAATCTACACAAAGCCCACCTTGGGGCATCCGCTTGGAGAGCGAGGATGCTTTATCATTATAGAGCCACACGCTAATTCCGAGATTTGTGAAATAAACACAACATATTTGTGGCTCTGCTCAGAACTAATCATTTCTTTAAAAGTGCCAAGTAACAGGTTGTCAAGCCGTATCCATGAAGGTAATTCTCAAGTTCATACTTAAAATTCTCAAGTGGCAGTTCCCGGGGGTGAGGGGTCATCTCACAGGAGCCTTCCAGCTTCAGCAAAGAACTTGCCAATCCGTGCTAGTTCCAATGGGACAACTGTTGTAAAAATATATAACACCTCTTTGCATATTCTTATCCCATTTTGCTGAAAAATTGCCCTTACCTAGACTCGCCTCTGAGGTGGAGTGCTGCACACCAACATACAAAGTGCTCTGCCGATTCAGAGTGATTTAGCACAGCCTGCACTGCCCATGACCTTGGGGAATGTTCTTCCAGTGGGACCTATAGTCCCATATCGGCAGCGTTAGGGGCCTATTCAGCAATATGTTCTTTAAAGCTTGTCTTCCCAAGGCTGCTTTTAAAATATGGTTGGCTAGAGGTGTCTTCATGTGATGTATCAAGCCCCACTGCTCCCGAGAAGGTTCCGATTTGATTCATATATGTCCTGTTCTCTTGATATCTGCGTGCCTTGCTATTTAAAGTCTTTTAAAGTACTCTTTAAGTGTTCTATTGTTTTGAGTGGGTTTGTTGTACACTCGGATGTAAAATTCAATAAACCTCTGGCCCGTTCAAGACACTTTGACCAGCTGCTCTTGTTATCCTAAATATCACATTCAATGCAAAATGTGTTAACAAGCAGCTTAGCAACCACATAGACCATTTCAACTTGCTTGACCAATTCAGATCTGGTTTTCGGACAGGGCACAGTACCGAATCAGCCATGACTCACATTATAGACGACGCATTACAAATAAAGGACGAAACAAAGCTGGTTTGCTAATCCTGCTGGACCTATCTTCAGCCTTTGATACCGTCAAACACGAAAACCTACTAGACCTCCTGAAACATAGAAGGGGACTATCTGGTACAGTTCTAAATTGTTTCACTTCCTTCCTCCTAAACAGAACACAAAGAATCAAGATCAGCCAATCTTTATCCAAGCCCACCCCTGTCACTTTAGGAGTGCCCCAGGGTTCTTCCCTCTCTCTGACACTCTTCAATTTATTTATGGAACCACTCACCGAGCTTCTCAACTCCTCAAATGTCCAATATCACATGTACGCAGACGACACACAACTCTACATTAAGGTCCACTCACTTGAAGACATCAAGTCCCTCAACTCGACGCTGCAGAAAACAGACATGGCTCGCCAAAAACCATTTAAAGCTAAACACCCTCAAAACAGAATTCCTCCTAATCGCCACCCCCAGCCAAACAACCATCATCCGTGAATGGATGAAGCACCTAACTGCACTCGATGGCCAACCCCAAATTATAGACTCTGTGTAATCATTAGGAATACCTTTGGATAATAAGCTTAATGTGCAAAATCACATCAGCGCCGCAACAAAAGGAGCACAGTTTCAGATGAATACCCTGAGAAGATTGAAACCCTTCATACCTGCAAATGACTTTAAACAGGCAGTTCAGACTCTTGTAATTCCCAGAGTGGACTATGGGAGCATAGCTCTCTGCGGTCTTCCCAGATCTACGACAGCCCCCCTTAGAGCCTCGATCAACTCAGCCGCTAGACTCATCACAGGCTCCAAAAGAAACTCTCACATCTCCCCTGACTTTCGTGCCCTGAACTGGCTACCTCTCGAAGCTAGAATCCAATTGAAAATTGCGTGCATGACACACAAGGCACTGCACCACAAAACCCAAAGATATCTAGCGGAGAAATTGGTATCATCGGGTGGTATCAGAATGACCAGGAGTTCCGATAACCTTCTACTGAAACCACAACGATTTTCCAGAAGAAAACATACAACCAGACCTTCTCAGGAATGGCACTCAGGATATAGAACGCCCTGCCTCCTGACACGAGACTGAACCCCTCCACGACATCTTTCGAAAAAGAAGTGAAAACGATTCTTTTGGTCAAATTCACTTGAACAATTTTTACATCCATGTAAATATGTGTTTTTCTATACTAGCTACCATTCCTTTATTTATCTAACTCACAGTATTTTTATGCTTATGTCTACCACCTGTATTTGCCATGTGAAGCGCTCTTATACCCGCAAGGGTCTTGTTCGCGCTATACAAAACACTCCCAAAAAAATCCTTTTTGCATTCAATGTCCCTTTTTACCAGGTCAAACTCGCGTCGGATCAATGTGCGCCGGGTAGTTGAGGAATGTTGAATATTTTCCTATATGCTGCTGTATGACAGCACTCTAATCGCTCAGTAAATATGCTGGGGAAAGCAAGATGTCCATAGCTTATCATGGGTAGTGGTTTCGAAAGAATTACTCTTTGGATTCCCCTCTGCCGAGTGAGGTGGTCTTGGCTGATTTCACTGCCAGAGCCTCTTTGTCAATTTTGAGCCTGCCAAAAAGGTCAGAAACCTGCCACCCAAACTTTGAGAAGATGGATTCGATCACTGCTTGCTTTGGCCTATTCCCAGTTTGGTGGCCCTCCCCATGGAGGGTTTAGGGTCACTCTATGCAAGGTTTGCCGGCTTCTCTTGCCGAGTATCAGGGGGTTTCTTTGTCTGAAGTGTACAGGGCGGCCACTTGGGCGCTCCCCTCTACCTTTATCAACATTACCGGATTGTTCCGGGTCCTGCAGTGGAGGATCTGTTGGGATCTAGGGTTTGGTCTTCAGTGCTGTGACCGTAGTTTACTTTTTGTCAATCAAGTGTGTGGTTGCTGAAGACTGCTCCATTATGCTGGCATTTCTTTGGCTTGGGCAAATCTTTTATGCTGAGGAATCTACGCGAGAGGGGGGGCGAGGAGAGAATGCTTCGATGACTTACCGGTAATTGCATTAGTCCAAGTCGTTCTCTTGCTTGGATGCCTACCACCCCCCTTCCCAGCCCTGTGGGTCCAGGCCAACTGTGTTTTCAGGGGCTTGGTGACGAAACAGCAAGTAAGGAGGGGGCTTTTACCCTTTGGAAAGGGTCAGGAGAGGCACGGAAGCCTCATATGGAGAGGGATTTAAGCGAGAGAAGGGCTTGGAGTAATGCAATTACTTGTAAATAATCAAAGCATGACACCATATATCACAAAAAGGAAAATAATGTGTTCCTTTGGTGCCATTTCATTACAGTGATCTGCTCACTACCCTATTTGCGCTCACAAGGCACACACACACACTCCTGTTTCTTCAACATATCTACGCACGTGTTTAAAAAGTTTAATGGATGAAACCCTACTTGATGGTTTGTCCCCGAAAGCCAGCATGCCACAACATCCCTCTTACTGCTTCACGACACGCAGGGCTGGCTTTAGCACTGGTGTCGCCCAATGCAACAATGTTTTTTGGCGCCCCCCAATGACCACCTCCACCACGGATTCCCCCCCCCCAACCACCCTTTCACAGTCTCCATAACCACTCTCTCAGATTCCTTAAATTATTTTTGTAGTGTCACTCATAAAAGTGAAGGGTGTAAGAACACATTACACAGAGACTATCAACCATAGGTGTGTACATCAGTGTATAGGAAATGTTACATAAGACAGTGGACAACAAGGGATGGATTCACATGTCATCCATATTGGTAGGCAGTATAGCTGAAGAGTACTTGGTCTGGAGAAGCACAAAAACTCAGAATTTAAAATGTAACACAATGGTTTGGGGCTCTCTTTAATAACGAGAACTGATTTGTACCTAAATAAACCCTTTTTGCAACATTAGAATGAAAGTCTGGGGAAAAAATCCATATGCTCTAATCTACACCTTGACGTCTACCTACAGTTCTTTGATGACAGTTAATAGGTCACTGTAAACTGCAACTAACAAAAGGAAGTCTCTGACAAAAGCAGTAACCCACTGACCTATTAACATTACATTCACTTTGTAAGCTGCATGGTACATGTTCTTTGCCGCAGGCATGTTAACACTATGCGCTACCTCACCATGAATCAAAACTTCCACGAATCAAAACTTTTACTAGACAAAACTCGATCTCGCTTGGAAGAACATCAATCACCGGAGTTTTCCTGACATTTAAATTGTTGCCTGAAAATTGCTGAAGGACAAGAACGCGGCGGCAAGTGCTTTTAAGCACACCTTAAACTAGGAAACATGCGCCCCATGAGAAGTCAGCACCCGGTGCGCTGGCACCGGTCGCACCGCCCTAGAGCCGGCCCTGACGACACGGAAGCTCTTACCAGTGGCGCTCCTCTGTGCTCAGTTTAACAAATTCCGCTGATGGGAGGTTAACTAAGTCAATACTCAGGGGTCTCACGTTTCTCAAGTCCAAACTTCAGCAGCTCATCCAGTCCAGGTTTTAATTTGCATCCCGGTACTTTCTGTCCCTTATTTTATAATTGGATAAACAAGATAATAAATCCCAGGGCGCAAAGGGAAACAAAATGGACGGATGAGCTACTCAGCATGTGGAACCAGGAAACGTCAGAGCTCTGTGGCCGGGGAAGCTTCCGAAATACCTTTATTAAAAGGAAAGCTAGTGTGGGGTCAGGGTGCTCCCTGACTGAAAGGCCACAACTCATGCATTACTGTTATTTTGCAGTCCATGGCCTTGATATAATTTTCAAGCAGCACAAGGTTACTTGAGATCTGTCTCTCTCCCCACAACTTAAGGACTCTGAATACTCAACTGCACTCTCCCATTATTTCCAAAAGGATTTCAAGGACGCTCAACTGCCTTCGATTTAGTTTCTTACGAAAGTGAATCACTATTCACAATTTATTTGGGCTGTTAAAAGTCCAGTCATGTCAGGGTACGTTCATAATTTGACGACCCTGCATTTCGTGGGGTCAACCCTTAATCATGGGGCGCAAATAAATTAAAATGATCCACCCTACAAAGAAGCAAATATTAGTAGGTTAATTAGGCATGCAATATCTGACTAGTCGTATCACAAAAGTAAAACATAGGAAATTCACCACAATATTCCCTTAAACGAGTTTGGCCAAATCAACCAGCAATAAAGCAAATTAATCATGTAACAACGTCCCCTGATGCCATTTCATGAGCAAGGGCCATGCAGCACAGTGTCCAGTCTGGGCATTATGTTGTAATGCTAATTGTTTTAAACCAGGTCTTGAATGAAATTCAGGGTATGCACTCATTAACAGTAAAGTGTGTGAATCCGCCTAGCAACCCTGCCCGGGTGTCTCGTGAAAGCCTGTTCCTTAAAACGCTAAAGGTAGCATGTTTGTGCTGCAGGGGGTATCAGGGTACTGTATTTAAACCTTAATCTCCCATGAACTCTAAGGTGCATGTTGATGGGCGCTGACATGGTTAATCCACCTGGATACTGTGTGGGTTGGTTGGGGATTGGATGTTTTCTGTTCACGTCTCAGAGGTCGTAAACAGGAAACCACAATGACGCTAACAGGGCTTCGTGTCGTGTAAGCAGATATTGCAAAGTGTCCTGGAGTCTATCACAGCTGCTAATTTTCCCAGGTTCATGCACGATGAGCTGTTCCAGTCTGTTTTTCCCCTTGAATTCTGGGACTTGTAGTAATAAGTAAGACTACAAGTCCCAAATTTCAAGGAAAAAAATCCTGGACTGGAACAGCTAATCACGCGTGGGCCTGGAAAAAGTCGGCAGGGCTGCTCTGTGCCTTGTAGATCGCGTTCTAGTGATGTTCCCAGGGGCCAGGTATGAGCGGTAAGGTGTACCCGATTTCGGACACGTTGCTTCAATATTTGCAGTAAGTGCTCAAACGGGTTTCTGGTTTCGAGAAATGTGCTGAGACCATTTTGAAATTACATGTTTTAGTGGCCTCTTGGCCAGAATTTTATACCCCAAACATGGGAGTTAGGACAGTTCCCAGCTGTGTTCAAGGATGCTATGAAGCAATTCAACAAACCGCTGCCACACTTTAGTTTAATTACAAGGTAATGGTGCAATAAAAAAAAACACAAACGTATCCTACGCCCATACAGCTGTCACTAGAGCCCCAACCATTTTACATCCAGTTTGTTATCGTACAGCTCGTCTTGAATGGGCCCTAACATGGGCTCTTGCTTGGACAGCGAATTAATGAATACAGCTGCAACGCACAGTATCTGCCTACTTTCCAGAAATATACAGGCGCTGGTCAACTACGGGCAGCCCCTCCCTCCTGGTCATCTCAGACATTGTTTTCAGTAAATCATTGGTACCAGGTGCACTACTGTGATTAACAATGAAAGCAAACGAAGACTACAGCACCCAGAATGCATTAGGTCGCCACATTAAAGACCAGGTCTAAAAATACTGTCCAAGATGCTAAGGCGTGAGGTAGCCACTCTACCCACAACAACGTGGGCAACACCCTGTTCTAGGTACCAAGGCCTAGCCTATTAGCCTTGGACTTTATGGTATAGCAAGGAGTCTTTGTCTATGGCCATGCCGCCCGTCCACTGCCCCAAACAGTTGTACAATTTTACCATTATCCTACAAATATCCATGCAACTTTTTTTATTTTCACCACAAACATAAAGATCTTTGTTTTTGACAAGTTAATTTGCTTTCCTCATTATGAACCCCCAGATGGTCCGATTTGGCTGCGTACTGGAGCAGGTGTGTGCGTGCGCTGTACCCCCATTTTTTTGCCGAAACACACGTGCTCTGCATAGCAGCCAGGTGGTCCTATTTTACGTGAAGCTAATTCGACCACAGCCATTACTAAATTGCATGCTGGGACTTTTAGCCCATACTTGCAGTGTTAAAAGTGAAACTGCAACCCCCCAGAAAAAAATCATATTCTTGGATAAAATGCACGTCTGGACCAAAGTGTCACACATGACACGGCGGCACAAGACTGGGACGACTCCCTGTAAACATAAGAAATGTAAGAAACACACAATACACAAACAAATCAGAAAGCACAGTCAAACAGCACAGCAGCAAACAGAGCGAGCATTGTGCTTGTTATGGTGCGAGGTGTTGGCAGAGCCGCAAGCCCAGGGCTTGCATGGCTCGCTCGGAAGCCCTCCAAAAGAACCTCGCGTCACAGAAAACCATAGAAACTTCCACATACCTCGACAGTAAAAATAATTCCCCAGGCCGGTGAGCTGGAGACAGGCCGAGGGCGGGGCGGGGGTCCGGGAAACAAGTTATGAGACCAAAAAGGATGGCCGATTTCAGAGAAATACAGGGCGTGCCTTGAAGAGGAAGGTTGTGGGGGGAAGAGAAAGGATTTAATGCGCGTGGCCCACTTGGCATTAGAAAGGTGAAATTGGGCCCTCTGCGCAGCCGAGGAGAGATAGTTGCTTTACGGAAAAGAAGAAAGATTTCTCCAGCGTCCCTGTCAGGTGGGAGGAGACCGTCCGCCTGATCTAGCTTTCTATTGCACACCGATTTGAATTCTGGTACTTGTAGTTTTAAGTTCTTCGTAACAAACGCAGATCTCGAAATACCAGAATGCAAAGTGTGGCGAGCTGAAGAGTGGGGACTGGTGGGAATTAAAGCTCCAGGCACAGAGCAAGTTAAATGCTCTGGACTGGCTGAGTACCCCACATCTGGCAAAAAAACCATAAACAATCGGTGTTTGGGGGCACCTTCTCACCCGTCCAATCGCACAGCTTAGGTGACCCACTGGGCCCTTATCTGATCTTGCCAACTTTCACCTGGTGATCCATATTAATCCAGATTTGGAGCATATGCATACATCTTAATTTGCACTTCTTCCTTCACACATGGAGTAGTTATGCCAATTTCCACAGTTTCTAGTGTTAAAGTCGGGCCATCCGATCCTCTTACAAAAACACGACTAATGCAAATTCGTCTGAGGCAGTGCTGTTTATTTAAAAAACCCAATGCATTTCGGGCCACTGGTGCCCTTCGTCAGGGGTCACTACAATAACAAATGAAACAGAACAATCATTAGATTTTCATCAATTGACAGAATCACTATTTTGCAGTTAATTGTACGTTGATTCAAGCAAGGACGTTATTTTTATATATATACGGTGTGCCATACTTCCTAATCTGGCGCTGTGGAGCCTAAAGATGCCAAAATGTTCCACGAACTAGCACTTTGTGCTGTTCACTCCCTAATGTTTCCCAAAACCCATAGTATAACTTCTCCTCGTGTCCCTGTGTGAAAAAGATCTTAATATGGCGTCTAGTTCGTTCCCAAGTACCTCAAAATATTGTCGTTTGCGCCTGGCATGTTAATCTGCAGCTCGCACTTCCCATGAACCAAATGTGCCCTCACCTCTGTTCTACAAACATCAACACGTACACCCTCCAAACCTTACCGATCATTCCCACTATTTAACTGTTTAATCCATGCTGTACTAGTCCATATGACCATTTATATTCTTGCTCACATTCACCTCAAAAGCCCCGCTGTTGCGTTTGCTACTCTACAACCTTCGGAAAGCACTAATATTATCCTATCTACGCTGCAGCATTGGTGTTCCATACCTGCCACTGCTGTTGTAAAACTGCCGGCTCCATGTTTGTCATTAAGCAGATACAGGAACCCACCCTAGATCCGCCTCTTATTTAAACATTACTTCCCTCCCTTATTGGTCTACAATACTTAACATTTCCCGCCAGAAATACCGCATTCCCAAAAGGCTGTTGCATGAATTGACGGGGGAGAAGATGCCCCCAAACACCGATTGTTGATGACCCGGATGCTGCTGGGGCATGGCATCCACCAAGCCGCACGCATATAGATTGAAAATGATCAGCAAAGAAATGGTGTGCATCCCTACTCTCGTAAAAATGTTGAAAAAAAACATAAAGCCACAACTCACACCTGACATAGTGCAGCTTGAGTAAATCAATCAATCAGGGAAATTGTAAGCGCACTACTCACCCGTGAGGGTCTCAAGTCGCTGATGGGCGGGGGTGGGTCAGCAGTTCCGTTCAGTTGAAGAGCCAGGTCTTGAGGGCGCCCGTTCAGGTCTTGGCTACGATGTAGGAGAAGGATCTTTCCCCTGTCTTAGCTCTGCGGATGCAAGGGGTGAGGGCAAGGTTGGTGGATCAGAGGTTTCTTTTGGGTACGTGGAAGGTGATTCTCTCTTTGAGGGATTGGGGTCAGGTGTTGTGGAGGCATTTGTGGGCGTGGGTGAGTGTCTTGAAAGTGACAATCAATCAATCAAACATTTGTAGAGCGCACTACATACCCGTGAGGGTCTCAAGGCGCTGGGAGGGGGGGGTGCTACTGATCGAACTGTCAGTTCTTGAGTAGCCTCCTGATGGTCAGCAGGTCATGGGTCTGTCGTAGGCTCAGTGGGAGGGTGTTCCAGGTCTTGGCGGCGAGGTGGGAGAAGGTTCTCCCGCCGGTGGATGTTCTTCGGATGCGCGGACCGGGGGCGAGTGCGAGGTCGGCGGAGCGGAGCTGGCGGTTGGGGATGTAGAAGGAAAGTCGTCTGTTGAGGTAGGCTGGGCCGGTCTTGTGGAGTGCCTTGTGTGCGTGGATGAGGAGCTTGAAGGATATCCTCTTGTTGACGGGCAGCCAGTGCAGGTTTCTCAGGTGGGGGGTGATATGGCCGTGGCATGGTACGCCGAGGATCAGTCGCGCTGAGGCGTTTTGGATGCGTTGCAGTCGTTTGATGAGCTTGGTCGGGGCTCCTGCGTAGAGGGCATTTCCGTAGTCGAGTCTGCTGCTGACGAGGGCCTGGGTGACTGTTCTTCTTGTATCTGTCGGGATCCACCTGTAGATCTTGCGGAGCATGCGGAGGGTGTTGAAGCGGAGGAGGAGACAGCGTTGACTTGCTTGATCATGGAGAGCGTTGAGCGAGGATGATTCCCAGGTTGCGTGTGTGGTCGGTGGGTGTCGGGGCTGTTCCCAGTGCCGTCGGCCACCAGGTGTCGTCCCAGGCTGAAGGGTTGGAGCCGAGGATGAGGACCTCCGTTTTGTCCGTGTTCAGCTTCAGTCGGCAGATCTTCATCCAGTCGGCGACGGCCTTCCTTCCTTCGTGGAGGTTGGCTTTGGCGGTGATGGGGTCCTTGGTGAGGGAGAGGATCAGTTGAGTGTCGTCGGCGTAGAAGATTATGTTGAGGTCGTGCTGTCGGGCGACGTGTGCGAGCGGGGCCATGTAAATGTTGAACAGTGTCGGGCTGAGGGAGGATCCCTGGGGTACGCCGCAGATGATCTCGGAGGCTTCAGGTCAGAATGAGGGGAGGCGGACGCTCTGGGTTCTGCCAGAGAGGAAGGAGGTGGTCCATTCCAGGGCTTTGTCTCGGATCCCTAAAGCGTGGAGGCGTGCGCGTAGTGTGCGGTGGCAGATGGTGTCAAAGGCGGCGGAGAGGTCCAGGAGGATGGGAGCTGCGGTCTCACTGTTGTCCAGCAGGGTCCTGATGTCGTCGGTGGCGGCGATGAGGGCGGTCTCAGTGCTGTGTTTGCTGCGGAACCCTGACTGGGAAGGGTCCAGGATTCTGTTTTCTTCGAGGTATCGGGTTAGCTGTCTGTTGACGATCTTCTCGATGACCTTGGCCGGGAACGGGAGCAGAGAGATGGGCCGGAAGTTCTTGAGGTCTCTAGGGTCTGCCTTGGGTTTTTTGAGTAGGGCGTTGATCTCGGCGTGTTTCCAGCTCTAAGGGAAGGTCACGGTCTCGAGCGAGAGATTGATGATGTTGCGTAGGTGGGGTGCGATGGAGCTGCTGGCTTTGTTGAAGATGTGGTGCGGGAATGGGTCTGACGGGGAACCGGAATGGATTGTGCTCATGGTCTTGATGGTGTCATCGATGCTTACGCTAGTCCAGGCTAGCAGGGGGTCGTGGTCGATGGTGTGCGGAGAATCTGTTGTGTTGCTGTCTGTTGGGGATGTCTGGGTGTTGAAGCTGTCGTAAATGTCTGCTATCTTGCTGTGGAAAAAAGTGGCGAGGGAGTCGCATAGGGCTTGCGACGGCGGGATGTCGTTGGTGTTGGACCTGGGGTTGGAGAATTCCTTCACGATGTTGAAGAGCTCCTTGCTATTGTGTGCGTTGTTGTCGAGGCGGTCTTTGAAGGAGGTCCTCTTGGCAGTCCTGATGAGGTGATGGTGGTTGCAGGTGGCGTCCTTGTGGGCTGCGTGGCTGCCCGGGGTTTGTTCGCTGTGCCATTTCTTCTCTAGTTTCCGGCAGGCTCGCTTGGAGGCTAGGAGTTCTGGGGTGAACAAGCTGGACCTCTTGCTGGTGTCTCTATGGGGGGTTTCTTCAGCGGGGCGAGGGTGTTGGTGCAGTCATCGATCCAGCGTCTGAGGCTGTGGGCAGCGTCGTCAGTGTTGGAGGATTCGGTGGGTGGGCTGAGAGCGAGGTTTGCGTGTACTTGGTCTTCGGTGATTTTTCTCCAGCAGCGGCGAGGGATCTGTTGGGTGCGGTGGTGGGTTTCTGGAAGAAGTGGATGCAGCGGTGGTCGGTCCAGAGGAGTTCGGTGGTTTGGTTGAAGGAGACGTGGGGGCTTGCAGAGAAGATGGGGTCAGGCGTGTGGCCGGCAGAGTGGGTAGGCATTGTGAAGAGTTGCCTCAGTCCGAGGTTGGCGAGGTTATCGATCAGGGTTGTCGAGTTGCTGTCGTCGTTGTTCTCAAGGTGAAAGTTCAGGTCTCCGAGGAGGATGTACTCGGTGGAGGTCAGGGCGTGCGTGCCGATGAAGTTTGCGATGGAGTCGCTGAACTGGGGTCTGTAGACGAGGGTGCCTCTGAGGGTGGAGTTGGGGTCTGTGTGGATCTGGAAATGCATGTGTTTGGGGGTGCTGAGAGTGTCGTCGGTGCTGGTCGAGACCCTGACGCTGTTCTTGTGGACGATGGCGATTCCTCCTCCGACTCCATTGGTGTGGTCTCTGCGGGTGATCTTGTAGCCGTCTGGGATGGCTATGGCTATGTCGGGTGCGGAGTCGTCGTTCATCCAGGTCTCTGTCAAGAAGGCGACGTCCGGGGATGATGTGTCGAGCAGGTCCCAGAGCTCGACGGCATGTTTGCGTGCGGAGCGGGTGTTCAGTAGGATGCATCGGAGGTGGTTGAGGTCTTTCTTGGCGGGTTGTTCGGCGGCTCTGAGGCTGGTGTAGCTGCAGTTGCGGCAGGTGAAGGGACTGTGTGTGCGTTTCGGGGCAGCCTTGAAGCAGGTGTGGGTCCGTCTGGGGTTGAGAGCGTGGAGTGTGCTGGCATCGCAGCGGTGGTGGCCGTCATGGCGTGTGCGGGGACCAGGGGTTCTGGCGCTGGGCGCGGTCTGGGCGCAGACGGGCTTGCCTTAGGCGTGCCTTTGGCGTGCCAGTGGCTGCCATATATGGGGATGCGGGAGGGAGGAGCATCTGGGAGGCGGGAGGCAGGGGCAGCGAATGGGCAGTGAGGGGGCGGGGCCACAGCAGCGAGGGCACCGAAGGCAGCTGGGCACAATCGGGGGCAGCGAGGGGGAACAGAAGGCAAAAGAGGGCACAGAATGAAGGGCAACGAGGGGAACAGAAGGCAAGAAAACGGGCACAAATCAGGGGCAGCGAGGGGGAACAGAAGGCAAAAGAGGCCACAGAATGAAGGGGCAACAAGGCGAACAGAAGGCAAGCAACGGGCACAGATAAGAATGCAGGCACGGGGGGAGACAGGCAACAGCGGTCACAGACACCAGAAGACAGTATGGGCAGTACAGGGAAAGACAGACAGCGACAATGATACAAACCGAAGGCCTACCACTGGCCACCAGGGATGAGGCACAGGTGGTAGCCTGCGGGTGGAGGAGGGCCTCAACTTCTACAGCAGCGGCAGCTGGGGCAGGGTCAGGACACACAGGTGGAGCTGTGTGGTGGGGAGCGACCTACCAACAAGGTCAAGGGTCGCTCTCCTCACTGCGCAGCGGCCGCCATATATGGGGATGTGGGAGGGAGGAGCAGCTGGGAGGTGGGAGGCAGGGGCAGCGAATGGGCAGTGAGGGGGCGGGGCCGCAGGGGACGCAGCCGAGGGCAGTGGGCCACCATGTGTTGTGCCATGCTGACGGAGTGGTTCAGAGGACGAGGACTTCTGTTTTCTCTGAGTCTAGTTTCAGGCAGCTGTTGTTCATCCAGGAGGCAAAGTCCTGCATTCCTTCCTGGAAGTTGAGTCTGGTGGTGGTGGGGTCCTTGGTGAGGGAGAGGATGAGCTGGGGGTCATAGTCGTAGGATACTATGCTGAGTCTGTGCTGTTTGACTATGGTGGCGAGGGGGGGCCATGTAGATGTTGAAGAGGGTTGGACTGAGTGATGATCCCTGGGGTACTCCGCAGTTGATTTCTCGGAGAGGAAGGTTGGTAGTCTGATTCTTTGGCTTCTGCCGGTGAGGAACGAGTGGATCCAGTCGAGGGCGGTTCCTTATATGCCTGCATTGTGTAGTCTGGCAGTGAGTGTGCGGTGGGAGACGGTGTCAAACGCTGCTGACAGGTCGAGTAGGATCAGGACTGCAGTGTGGCCTTGGTCGAGGAGGGTGCGGATGTCCTCTGTGGCGGTGAGTAGGGCAGTGTTGGTGCTGTGGTTGCTGCGTAATCCGTATTGGGAGGGGTCGAGGATGGAGTTGTCTTCGATGAACCTTGTTAGCATTGCGTTGACGGTCTTCTCAGGGACTTTTGCCACGAAGGGGAGGAGAGAGATGGGCGGGTAGTTCTTGAGGTCTGTGGGATCTGCTGAGGGCTTCTTAAGTAGGGGCCTGACTTCTATGTGTTTCCAATTGCGTTTGAGTAGTCCTTTAGATCCGTTGAACATCTCACTGCTGACACTGGGCAAAGTGAGAACTCTAGGCATGTTGAACATCTCACACCTGAAATTGGGGAACACCTCACATCTGACACTGGGCAAGTTGAAATGTTTCTACTGGCTGCAGATCTCACACCTGGCATGACGGTGGCAGGTTGAGATGTCTTCACTGGCTGAACTTCTCACACCTGACACAGGGCAACTTGTGATATCTGGGTTGGTTCAACACCTCACCACAGGCAAAAAGGAGCAACTAACACAGGATGTGGTGCAAATTGAGAATTTTGGACACTCTGAACACCTAATAACGTGAGATGACTCGTACTTGACATGGGGCAAGGTGAGATCTGTGAGCTGGCTGAACATTTCATATCTGACATTGTGGTCTGACTCTCACACCCAACGTAGGACAAGTTGACATCTCTGCATTGCCAGAAAATCTTACAACTGATATCATTGGACAACTTGAGATCACTGTTATCTGTCAACAAGAAGTTCTATGTTCTGTGTCACAATGAATTACACCAGTGGTTGGGGGCAGTGTTTATTTTTAGGTGATTTGTCAAAAACTATAAACAGTACTTTTTACTCCGATCCCAGAACCATAAAGGGAAGCCATATTCAGAAAGCACTTCGGGACAACAAAAATTGTTGCAATGCACTTAACTTGTCAGACATCCTAGACAGATTTCAAGATCCCCCTTAACAAGTGTGAGTAGCGCCTCTATTCATTTTCTTCGTATTATGGCCTTTGAGGAACACCATTGCTATCAGGGATAATAAACCTGCAGGTACACAAATGCAAAAAGAAATGGCTGGTTGAGCTATCACACATGCCAAGGAACTTGAGGTTAGCACATTAGGTAAACTACTCACTCTTGACTAGAGATGGCTGCAGATCGCTTGGCCATGTGAGCTACCCACAAGTTACGTGGGCTAACTTGAGCTCTCTGGACTGGATGAGCTACTCACACGTGACATGGGCCGTATCAAGATCTACTGCAAGGTGGACTACTCACTCTTGACTTGGACCAGTGTGAGATCTCTGGGGGAAGTAAGCTACTCTCTACCAGTGGAATCTCCATAACGTTCCTGAAGGAAGCAAGAATTCTGTGACATAGGGAGAAACCACGTGATCTTCCCTGCGCTGACAGGGAACAGAAAATCCCAAACCTCAAGGAGAGACGTGTGAAGGCCTCCAACAAAGGAAGCCAATGGGAGGACCCAGCCCTTGCCCCGGTCCAGGGTACTAATCTCAGTAAGTGAACAAATGTTCAAGAGTGTTCAAAAGTACCAGGCATTGCAGAGAGATGCACAGGGTAAGCTCACAAAGGTCAGCCATTTACAAAAGGTCCCTCAAGAGGTGACTATAGCAGGCCTCTTACTCATAAGTACAAGGGATACATCTTAAGGACAGTACAGATAATCGAAATACTTCTTTATGGCTCAACATTTTATAATAAATAGTTTAATACGTAGCGCTTGCTTACAGTCTTGTAATCTCCATAGTGCTAAATGCAACAAATAATACTATTTCCTAACTCAACAGAGCTCATTCTATTAACGTTGGAAGGATGACAAGGGGTTTGGTCCAGCAAGGATTAAATTCTTTATTTTACACTCACATTTCATCCACAGGCGCATTTGCAACCGGAGCTATCAAGGAATCACAGTGGCTATTAGGGTGACCAACCGTCCGTAAATTTCATGGACCATCCGTTATTTGCCTATAATGTCCGTTGTCCGTAATCATACCTTTTACGGATGCCATTTGTCCGTAATTTTGGAGAAGTCTTAAGAGTTTAAATGTTTTTGCTATCGGGGCCAGCTCCCACGTCTCTCTTAAACTGTGGAGGCTGCAGCAGCCCCTCCCTGACTTTGCACAGACTGAGAACTGGCCCATTGTCATTCTGACTGCAGCCGATTGTCACATACAGAATGACAATGGGCACTTGTGTTTACCACACCTTGAAGCAATGTACTCTGGGAGTGCATTTGCTATCTAAAATATTTGAGTCATGTAGCGAAAGGCATGTGAGGCTACCGATAGAAATTAGTGATAATTTGGAAGCAGCTGTGACTCAATGTATAAGAAATTGGATTGCAAACTGATGGGCAGGCTGTGCATAGACTCCCTCAAAGTAAGAAACATGCTTCTCTTAAAGTAAATGTTGTATTTTAGTGGAACCAAAACAACTTTAACACGTTTACCGCTGCGGTAATTTCGCCGCGGTGCGGGGCGTTCCACTGAGTGGGCGGAGCTGCGTCGGCCAACAGACGTGCGCAGCACTACCGAGGTAGTGCTCGCGACAGCCGTTGGCCGATGTGCGCAATAAAGGGGTTAAAGGTAAAACATACAACACATGAAATCCACAACCCAATTTAGCGAAAGGAATACTTTATTGATTAATACAACAAAAACGTTTTTAAGGGGATAAGATGTATGACTATTATTATTTTTTTGAAGAAAAAGCAAAATGTGCCCATAGAAAGCAATAACGACATCACCTATCAATGTTGGACTATATGGATTAGGTGATCAGGTTGTACGTACCTTTTCAGGCCAACTACAATAATGCACGGGTCCTAATCAACATTTTTACCATGGGACTTTGGGGGTCTTTTAAAGTATGGCAGGCAGTCCGCTGTGTCAGGTGAGGCCCTTCCTCACCAAACGTGAATTGTGGACCATGCTTGGAGATCTGCACCTTGTCTGCATACGCCATTTTGCCATAAGAGCCTCCACCAGTGCAGCAGAAGTACTTTTGTCAGAAGCAAAATACCAGCGGACCGCCATGATATGTTGGCTAGTAGGCAATTTAACTCTTGTCATTAATGTATAAACTAATCCCAGTTTTCACTCCTCATTATTTTTCTGCCATTTCAATGGAAAACGTTCTGTAGGTAAAAGACAGTGCCTCCTTCAACAACGTATACAGTTTCTAGTCGCTAGCACACTTCAGTGCATCAATGAGAATCTGCAGTTTATGGCTCACAGAAATGAACCAGCCCAATCAGTATACTATTTCCCATATACAGGTAAACTAAGGAGGGCTGATATATGTTAACCGGGCATTCTATAGTAATGTCAACTCCTATCTAACCGTTCTGGCCCACAATAATACCATAACACTCAGCAGTGTGCAGCCAATTATAACTCATGCTGGCTGGTTAATAACTCCCTTTTCCTGCTTCTCTTACCCTCACACAAGACTGCTATGGGTCTTATCCATCACTCAGTACTGTACCAGCCGCTAAACCAGTCATCACCAGCTGAACAGAAATGGAATACCTGAAGTGATCGGACACACAGCTGGCTTCTCGGAGGACTGCACTCTAGTCCAGCCCTGACGGGTCCCATTTAGCTACCTTTTGTGCGTGCTGCTCTACATTTCACAATGGCACTCAGATATGAGATGCCGGTAACAAAGTCCATCCGAGCAGATCTTTCCGACCACTTCTCTCACCAACCATGCCTTCTCAGGACCAATGATCTGTAAACAAAATATCAGACTGGACAACCCAGTGCAGTAACCATATAAATAGATTATGATCATATGGATTACCACAAAAAGGGCCGCATAGTTGCTCAAAGCTGCGCACATACTGAAATAATGAAGTGCACATTTGTCTCAACCTTATATAAACTTATTTTGACTTTACTTATGTGGGTTGTCTATTTACTTGCCTATATACAATTGTGCGACCTCCTCTGATGTGTCTGTAAAATGTACCTTTTGTCCCAAATTTTTGTCCTGAATTTTGATCT
This sequence comes from Triturus cristatus, assembly GCF_964204655.1. Taxonomy (NCBI): domain Eukaryota; kingdom Metazoa; phylum Chordata; class Amphibia; order Caudata; family Salamandridae; genus Triturus; species Triturus cristatus. The sequence goes on along the minus strand of NC_140594.1, from coordinate 402,991,602 downwards.
TCTGTCCTGAATTTGTGTCCTGAATTTTGACCCTTTGTTCTGAATTTTTACACTCACCGTTCTGAATTTGCAGCCATGCCAGTTGGTCACCATAGTGGCTATCTGGTTTTGCTGCATCACCATGTTTTTGAGTAATGGCGCTGGTATTCTGGCTAGGTGTGCAGAGAAGGTTTACGCCCTCACATTTACAAATGGCACCATGTTGTCAGCAGAACCTGTATCCAGGCCTGGCTTACAGCCTGCAGCACTTTGCATGCTGGGACATGCATTCCCATCAGTACAATTGAAAAGCAAAACTACAAGTGTTAGCACAAAGTTGGCAAAAATGCCGGAAATGCTAAAGGTGGTCCTGATGGCTGCAGTTGCCGCAGTAGGAGTTGTGCTCTGCCCTCTCCTGCCATCACCGTCACATGTTTTGCATGGTTCATTCCCCTACATCTGGCAGGCCCTGTATCCGAGGTGGCCTGTTTTTGCAAAGAAGCCTGTGTTGCTGGGAGGGCTTCGAGATGCACTATCAGGTGACTGCATGACACCAGAACACCTTGTCTCTAGTCCCTAGCTTTCGTCTTTCAAAACAAGACGATCAAATAAACCAAAATGAGATGAACTAAGGCGACAACTCCCAGAATGGTTTATTAATTGCACGAAAGCCCCGGGAATTATAAGATTACCAAGTCAAGCTAGTTCCACGTCACCGTAAAAGCAGTCCTATTCAACTGGGTAAACTGAAGTGAAGCGGGGCCACAGCTCCCAGAATGCACAGGGTTGTCAAAGTGAAACCAGGACCAGAGGCACATGACTCCATGTCACCAGGACTCCACTTTTCCCTTTCCTGCATTTCACTTTTACATATCATTGTCGTCAGGTGTGTTGGTTCACATAAGGTGGGCCAAAACTACAATTCCCAGATTGCACTGATATATAAAAGCAACGCGCGGGAACAGAAAAGTGGTGTCCTTGTGACATGGACAGCTTGGCCACCGCAGACACGGAGCCATCTCGTGACCTTAAACACCGTTTCCTCGGTGTCGGGGAGCTGTCTCGGAAACATTCTGGAAAGAGTTGGTGAAAGTGCAAGCTTCCCTCTCACGGGGAAGGAAGTCTTCCCGAATGCTGTCTCTCTGTCACAACACCACCGCTTAGTTGTAACTGCACAGATGGCACTTATCTCTTGAACAGGCTCGTTTTATCCTTCAGCATAAATATTTATGCCTATTTATACTTCTTTTCTCTTGCCCTGCCTGGCACGTCGTTCCCACGCTTGGAAGGGGCGCGCGCACCCCACATCCCGACACTCGAAGTTAAAAGCAGAACATCTGAGACGGGGCGAGCTTGCCCGCGCCATAGCGGGCGGAGCTGGTGCACCTCGCATGAGCAGGCAGGGTTTATTATTTAATCTGCGTGTCCCGGCCCGAATTCCTAGAACAGCCTCTCTGTTTAGCTCCATTCTCTTACTTGAAAGGCCTTCATGTCTGAACAGGTGATGTTCATCCCCTCTGGGAACAGCCACTCCCAAAACGGAAGGCACGTGGCTTAGGGGAAATGGGGCGCGATACCGTACCGGAAGTCGTAGACCTGTCTGAGTGAGGCCAGCAAGACTTGAATAATCCGACTGTGCGGCGATTTTTGTATAATTAAAGATTTGCCGCTTTTGCCACATAATCTGTCACCTGTCACATAATCTGAAGATTGTTTTTAGCTCAAACGGTTCAAAAGTTACAAAAAATGCAGCAACAGGTGTTGCAGTGCAGTGGCAGGCCCTTTGCAAAGTTTGACTGGTCACCTTTCAGTTGCTTATTGCTATATTTGGGTGTTTAACTGATACTAATGAGGTGCAGCCAATGCCCAGACAGTGTTACTAAATTAACAAGCATTGAAAATGCAATAGGTCTCGCCTTGGGTTGGGGGATGGCAGATGGTAGAGAGCCTCTTAGGTAGATCTTAGCATGAGGCATGTAGTGGAGTGAGATTGTGTGGCATGGATTAGAGTGAAGTGGCATTGTGTGGAGTGACATTGGTGTGGCTTGGAGTGGAGTGGCATTGTGTTGTTGAGTGAGGTGGTGTGGGATTGCATGACACTGTGTGGCATTGAGTGGAGCGTGGTAGCCTTATGTAGTGTATAGTGGAGTAGCATTTAGTGAAGTAGAGTTCCATTGTGTGGCCAGGCATTGTGTGGAGTGGAGTGACAGTGTATAGCATGGAGTGGCATTATGTGGAGTGGAGTGCCATTGTGTGGAATGGAGGAGAGTGGAAATGTGTAGAGTGGAGTGGCATTGTGTGGCGAGGAGTGGCATTGTGTGGAGTGGAGAGGCAATATGCGGAGTGGAGGAGAGTGACACTGAGTAAAGCGGAGTGATATTTTGTGGAATGGAGTGGAATGATTTGGAATTGTGTGGCACATAGTGCACTTGTGTGGAGAGAGTGAAGTTGTGTGGCATGGAGAGGAATTAGGTGGAGTGTACTGGAACTGAGTCAAGCGGCTTGGAGGGGAATTGTGCAGGATGGAGTAGAATTGTGTGGCATTGCGTGGCGTTGAGTGGAATTCTGTGGAGTGGAAAGGAATTGTGTGCGGTGGAATTGTGTCACATGGAGTGGAATTGTGTGATGTTGAGTGTGGTGGCATTGTGTGGCATGGAGTGGCATTGTGTGGCATGGAGTGGAAACGTATGACATGGAGTAGAGTGGCATGGGTTTGTGTGGTGTGTAATTCTGTGGCAAGCAGTGGAGTGGAATTGTATGGTTTTGGAATTATGTGATGTGGAGCAAAATATTGCGGCGTAGAGTAGAATTATGTTGCTTGAAGTGTAAGTGTGTGAGGTTGTTGGAATGAAAATGCTTTAGCTGTGCTGTTTATGTATTGTGCCTCTTAAGTTAGCATTTGCGGCACCATTTTATGTTTGGCTGCTATTTTGAGTCATGATCAAAAATTATTTCTCTCTCTGCTCCTTATGCAAGCAGTTGCGATAGCTTTCGTTTCTCCAAGGTTGAGCCTTGCTGTAGAAATGAATACACTGTTCTTATTAGCACATACCTTTCCCACTAGATAGGCCTGCTCCCACCTCTAGAGCGGCGAGCATAGACAGAACGACCTTAGCAGTAAGATAGCGTGTGCCCAGTCTCAGGATCTAAACTCATTCTTGTGTGCCTTGTTTGTTCAACTGCCTCCAACTGGAAATTTCCAGCTAGGGCGTGTCTACATTGGTTCTGAATTGTACCTAATGTATCACCATGCTTGCTGAAGTCAGTCCCTCTGCAGCAATCCCAGGAGGCTGGTCAGACTGGACTCCGCTCGAGTGTACCTGAATAAATATACTTGGTTTGTATTCTCTACTGTCTGACCAACTCTTTATTTGTTTGGAAGGCTGAGAGGTGGTTGCAAGTGACCCGGGTGGCCCTATTCGGGTCATTTCCTTCAGTTGGTGCCCGAATAGGGACTCCCTCGGGTGACCCATCCTCACCCATGGACGGGTGGGGAGGTCGGGGCCATAGTCGGATCAGACGGGCAGACCAGGGATCCATGCATGAGAGAGTCCCTGAACTCGCAGCTGGCCCATCTGTCTGACCGGTCGGTGCCTCGCCCAGCAGTCATCCTGGCTGGGGTCCTAAACGGTGAAACCCTTGGATCTGACCGTTTGGTCTGAAGAGTCGGCAGTGGAGAGTAAATTAGTTTGACCTGTGTGCCCCAGGTGCGTTTGTTTTGGTTCTTTGTGGATATGGTACAATTTTGGTTTGTCTTTGGTACGGTCTGATGACCGATTTGGATACAAAGTGTCTGTGAACAATTTGCCAGGCAACCTAACAAATTTGGCTTACTTTTGAAAATGTCCGGGTTCAGCTGGCTTTGGTTTCTTGTTGTTGTTGTTTTGCTGATGCTCGACTGGAAGAAAGTCAGCCAGCTCCTCCGGAAGGCACTCCAAACTTTGATATGTGTGTGAAGCATGGCATTGGCCCTATTATGTTTAGTACATTATGGCACAAATATACGAGAGGACAATGCTGAGTTGCAGTTGCCTTTGACAGGCACCTTTGATAAACAAAACATGTCTTTCTTACAGGAGAAGTTGTTTGCAAGTGGGAGTAGGAAGCCTATGTTTGATTCCCTCAGAACATGGCAAAAAGAGGTTAAACAAAGGTGAATGAAAGCAGGGAAAGAGGCCCGGAAAGGGAGAATGCAAACACTGACTCAGAAGGCCGTAGCACATCATAGGGAGAAGCAGGAGATAGGGATTGAACGTGAAGATAGGAGATTCCGGTTGCAGATTGATACATCCTATGTAGCCCAAGAAGAAAATGATACGTTTATGGAACAATTGTTAGATACTCGACCCCCACTCCCTTGTGCCCCTCAGAGGGTATATCCTGCTCTTCCCTCCCCGGCCCAGCTGCCTGGTCCTCCTGCCTCTGCTGTTTCTGCCTCTGTTATTGTTGATCAGACTGCCTTGGCCACGGCAGCTCCCGTCCTTTCTTTGCCCCCGCCGTCTGTGACAACTGTGACTCCTGTAACGCCTATTGCTTCAGTCTCTCTCCAGCTCTTACCCCCACGACGCAGCCGACAATGACCTTAGTGCCCGCTCCCTCTGTTGTTACCCCCACCATGTTCCTCCGTTCCCCGACATTACTGATTAGTGGGACGCCGGTAAGCGGCCCTGAGGATAAAGATGGGACAAATTTTAAGGAGCACCTGGGGCGGACGTTGGTCCGGTCTGAGGTGGAAGATGCAGAGAAACAGGTGGTGGCTAATCAGGCTGCACAGTGGGCTCGTAACCCCATTTACAGTGTGGCAGATGTGTGGAGTGTCATGAAAGATTATGAGCCTTTTGTACAGCAACATGCCCTTCAGCATATGTCGGCTACTCTGATCGGTCTTTGGGAGCAGTATTTCAAGGGGGCAGTACCGCAGACTATATACAATATTATGGATTATGTATATGTTACTGATATGGAGCCTGCTCATGTATTTGGTAATGTTGCGGCATTAGTTGCTTTTCAGGAAAGGCTGTTAGAGAAGAGCCCCACCTCGGAAACTCAGTTTCCGATGCGGGAAGTTCATCCCATCTACCATACTGAGATACCAAAGCTAAGGGATCAGCATGATCATGTTACTAGACCAAGGGTAGAGGCCCGTTTCCAAGAACAATGGGTTTATACTCCATGGAAAAGGAGTGAATTTAGTCCCTTAAGACTCAGTTACCTGACCCTAGGAAAAATCCTACCCCTTATTATAAGGAGCTGACTGAAGCTGCCTCTTCGATGGTTATGATGTTTGCAGATATTTAAATGTTTTTTGGTGTGCTAGTTCCGGTTGATATTTGGAGACAAGTACACAGACAGGATCATGTTGCTGAATTGGGTGGTACCTGGAATCAAATTAAAGCATGGGATCAGGAACGGAAGCCAGGTGATAAGCCTAGAGCGGAGATACTTGCCTTGCCCAGCCGTATCATTACGTATATGCATTCTCTTATCCCTCCGAGAAAAGTTGAGTGGGACAAATTATCATCTTGTCATCAGAAGAAAGATGAGTGTGTCTGATTTTTTCACTCAGTTTGAAAATGTGTTTCTGGATTATAGTGGACAGGACATCTCGATCAAAAGTGGTGTGCATCTGTTTGTTAATAGGTTTGTCTCCAATTTGCTTCCCGAGATTGCGACCCAATTGCAGGCTTCCAAAAGCACCTAGTCCACCTCTTCCCTTCCTGTTATTCTGAATATGGAGCAATATTACGAGCATAGGGAAAATGAGTATAAGGAGAGGTCAGAAAAGAAGCATAAGGAGTTGAAGATCAAGGGTTTGTTACAGCAGGCTTCTAGAGGAAATGGTAGAGGACGTGGTGGCTCAGCCCAACAACTTCCACACACTAGCAGGCCCGTCAGCTCCACGCCTTTTCGGGCCGAATCACTGTGCGTACTGTAAAGAGGAGGGGCACTGGTGTAGCAAGTGTCCGGTGCTGTTGCAGAAGGTCGCGGCTCCTGGAGGTCGAGGTTCTCGTGGACAGGGTGGTGGAGCTGGTGGACAGGAAAGGGTTCAGATTACTGAGGCCTCGCAGGGTCGCTCTGACCAAAATTATTTTGATAACCCTCAAGGAAAACAGTATTACCATGATGATTATGACACGGATGAAGTGACCGGGATGTCTAACAGCTAGGACAGCCAGGGACAGGGTGAGAGACCTGTTCTGATACCTGTAGATCAGCCCGGTCCGTATGTTTGTGCAGATGTGCATGGTTTGATCAAGGAGTTTAAGGTGGATACAGGTGCAACTAACAGTTCTATTTCTTGTTCCTCGGTCCCTGAGGCAGCTCTGTCTGGCCATAATAATGTTTTGGTAGGTCTTTCTGGTGTACAGGTTGTGAGCCCCATTTCAAAACCCCTTGCGCTGACTATTGGTCTGAAGGAAGTGACCCGATTAGGGCTACCCGGGTCACTCGCGACCACCTCTCTGCCTTCCATACTAATGAAGAGTCGGTCAGACAGTAGAGAATACAAACCAAGTATATTTTATTCAAGTACCCACGAGTGGAGTCCAGTCTGACCAGCCTCCTGGGATTGCTGCAGAGGGACTGGCCTTAGAAAGTATGGCGATGCATTATGTACAGTTCAGAACCAATAAAGACATGCCCTGACTGGAAATTCACAGTTGGTAGCTGGTGAACAAAGGAGATACAGAAGGATGGGTTTCGATCCTGAGACCGGGCACATGCTAATTCAGTGCCAAGATCACTTTGCCTGCACCCACCGCTCTTAGGGTGGGAGCAGGCCCATCTAATGGGAAAGGTATGTACAGACAAGAACAGTGTATTCATTAGTACAGCGAAGGTCAACCTTGGAGAAACGAAGACTATCGCAGCTGCTTTGAGCTGGGACAGAGAGAGAGAGAGTGAGACAGTAGTTAGTTTTGGTCATGGCTCAAAATGGTGGCTGAATATAAAATGGTGCAGTGAATGCTAACTTAAGGAATACAATGCATGAATAACTCAGCTAAACCATTTTTATTCCAACAAGTCCCTTTATTGTGGATTTGCCGTTTTTGTTGACGTCTAATTGTGGAGAAAATTTGATGGGTTTGGACTTGTTGAAGAAATTGCATGCTACGATTTACTGCTCCCCAGAGGGTGTTTACATGACAATGGGTCCGAATGTTGTGCACGCTACGCAGTGTCTGTCATGAGATGCGCCTCTTCCTGTGGAGTTTAAAGATGTGCCACCCACACTGTGGGCAACGGGCGACACAGATGTGGGTTTATTGCAGATATCGCCCGTTTCGATACATGTCAAGGAAGGTGCTATTTTACCCTGTATCCCTCAGTATACAATATCACAGTTAGGTGAGTGAGCTTTGTTGTAAATTGTTGTGAATTATGTGAGATTTGATTGAGAAAGGAGTGGTTGAGGAGATGACTGCTAATGTTTGTAATAAACCTATTCTTCCTGTTCCCAAAAGTACTCCTTCCAGTTCCTCTGATGATCATGCAGACGTCCATCACTTTGTGATTGATTTGCGTGAAGTTAACAAGATAGTGATACCACAGTTTCCGGTAGTTCCTTACATTACGACTCTTTTGACAATGATTCCTTCTCTGATAAATTCTTTTTTGTCATCGACCTGAAAAACGTGTTCTTCAGTATTCCCATTCACCCCGACAGCTGGTATCTGTTTGGGTTCACCCTAGCTGGTAGAAGCTTTACCTTCTGTCGCGCTCCTCAAGGCTATACAGAGAGTCTGAGTGTCTATAGTCAGGCATTGAAAGGTCAGCTGGGTTCCTTGTCGCTCCCTACAGGTAATGTATTGCTTCAGTATGTCGATAACTTGCTCATCGCCTAGGATACAGAACAAGGTTGCAGAGACAGTATGGTTAAATTATTGCTCAACATGGCCATAAAGTATCCCTTTCCAAATTTCAGTATTGTCGACAGGAGTTCACCTATTTAGGTCACCTACTGTCAAAGGAGGGTAGGAGATTGACTCTGGAGCGCATAAGTACCATTGTTAAATATCCATACCACAAACTCAAAAAGATCTGCGCGCTTATGAGGTATCACTATTATTGAAGTACTGCATGGTGCGCATGATGCACAATCCTGGTACGGGTACCCCCCACACCACCTGGCAATTTTGCACCTCCCTCTTTCCCTTTTGAGGTCCTTCAGATGGATTATATTGAAATGGACAGGGTCAATCATTTGAAGTATGTGTTGGTTTGTTGTTTGTGCATTCAGTAAATGGGTTGAGGCTTACCCAACTAAAGAGAATACAGCCATAGCGACTGCAAAGGCACTCCTGAAGGGGTCCTTTCCTCGCTTCGGCTTGCCCCTTTTGATCTAGAGTGATAACGCAAGTCACTTTAATGCCAAGGTTATCCAGTTAGTGTGTGATGGTTTACACATAAAGCAGAAATTTCATGCTGTGAATCATCACCCCCAGTCAGCAGGTTTGGTTGAGAAGTACAATGGTAGTCTCAAACTGAAATTGGCAAAGATTCAGGAAAGTACAGGATTGCAGTGGCCAGATGCTTTACCATTAGCTCTTTTGTCAACGAGAACATCAGCACATTCTAGGACGGGATTGTCACCTTACGAGGTCGTGTTTGGACGCCCGACAAATGTCTGTGGCATCCCGCGGCGCATTGGTTCTCCAAGATTAAGTACCCTTTGTTGACAGATTGTAAGAAAGTGGGTTTCTGTTGCAGTGACCCCCCTTTTTTGCCTAATAGCTGATGCACTTTTCCTTGTTGTACCCTGGGCTCCTGCCAATCAGGTGCCCAGGGCCTGTGTTCCTTCCCTAAAAACTGCCTAACAGACAAAACCCAAATTGGCAAACCATGGCCACGTCAGCCCCTGGTAAATGGTACCCTAGGTACCAAGAGCCTTGTGACCAGGGAAGGCCTCTAAGGGCTGCAGCACTCATTGTGCCACCCTTAGAGACCCTGTACCCTAACACACACACTGCTCTTGCAGGCTGAGTGTCTGGATACAAGACAAAACAGAGAGTCGACATGGCACACATCCCTGTGTGCCATGCCCACAACCTACACTCCCCTGGCATACATCAACCACCCCTCTAGCTGGGTGCCCTATGCCAGTGGTATGGGCACAGAGGCAGGAGCCCTGTGCCCCTACAGTACCCAGGTCCATTCCTGGGTCCTGTAAGTGCAGTGCTGCCATCTAAGAGTATATGGTGCTGGGAGCTTGTCAAACACGAACTCCACAGCACCATAATGGCAGCACTGAAGACTGAGAAGTTTGGTATCAAACTGCTCAGCACAGTAAATCCACACTGATGCCAGTGTGGGATTTAATGTACCAAGCACCACAGAGGGAATCTTAGAGAGGCCCTCTGAAACCTAAACCTACAATCCACATCTGTTCTGAGGCTGCCTCGGCTGCCACACAGTAGACATGTTGCTGGACCCCTGGGTAGGAGAGCCCCTGCTCTCCTGGGTCTGCAACAATGCACATCCTGGGCGAGGTGCTAAATCTCCTCCCCCAGGATGGGCAGGGGGAAGCTTCAAAGGCCTCTGTGAGCTTCCCCAGGCCACTGCAACCCCCCACTCTGGCGGGAAGCTTGGCCGGAAACCCCCAATAAGGACAGGGGATGTGCCAGCCTGCCCACCCCACCCCTCAGGTGGGGGAGGCGAGGTGAAGCACATCTCCGGGCTCTCGCCATCTTGAAGATGGGAAGCCCTGCCCAATCAGGACTAGGCTCCTGCCCCCCACCCACAGGAGAGAGGCAAGATAGGGGGTGTACCCACCCCAGGACAGGGACCCATTGGCCGCTGCCCTTCACCTACCTGTAACACCCCTAAATCTAGTATTTAGGGGCACCCTGAACCTTCCTTCCCCAGATTCCAGATTCCAACATACAAAGAAGAGCAAGAAGAAAGAAGACCTGCCCTGCAGCTGCTAAGAAGAGGAAGACACAATTTGCTTTGTCCCCAGCCCTACCGGCCTGTCGACTCTCGAACCTGCTCCTGCTCCAACCCGGTATCTCTTGTGGCCAGCAACCTCACAAACCCCGGAGGACCTGGCTACCTTTTGGCTCTAAGCCCCTGGGACTCCCATGAGTAGAGGCTCTACTCAAAACCTACTTCTAATCCTTGGCAGCAGCTCGGAACCGCGAACCCAGCACACTCTGCACCAGCCAAGCCTGGCCAGTGTCAGAGTGAACAAAGACCACGAGGACGACCCCATGGCGACTGTGACCCCGAGTCCGGCACCCAAGGACCTCCCTCGACACTCCTGAAGCAGCCTGCAGCCTCAGAACAAGGTGCCCCCCCTACCGCGATCAACAGAGGGTAAGATTTCCCGACACCAAAAGGCACCCCTGCACGTGGCACCCCGCGGCACCCGGTGCCCAATCCCAGGGTACCTACCTATTCTCCAACTACCCAACTTACCTCTCGAAGTGGTGGTGGCACCTGAAGAATCCTCGTCCCCGAGCTTGCAGTCTTTTTCTAAACCGGAGATTTCCCATTGAAACCAATTGAGCGCCCGAAGGCTCAAAAGCACCCTGCACCCAGCCGCCCAAGTGGCCATGGCAGTGCAACCTCTACACCTACCTACTTTCCCACTTGCCCTGAGTAAGTGACCAGGAGCCCAGCTCCCACAGCCGCGTGGCTTGCTAGTCAGCAGCCACCAACCAAGGCCCTCCTATCCCTTATAGGATAACATTGGGCCTAACTCTCTCTGCACCCGGCCGCCCTAGAGTCGCTGAGGGTGAACCAACTGTACCTACCTGACCCTGGGGGACTCTTGAGTCTATGCCCAGAACCTCAACTCTGCCAGTCGAGTACTTACCTTTAAACCGATAACTCTATTTTCTTCATAGGGTAACATTGACTGGCTTTTTCCTGAAATTTCTTCTAAGTGTGGACTTTTCAAATCTTAAAATATTCACCAAAAATCAGCCGAGTAACGAAAACGAAAATACTCACCTGCTCTTAGGTGAGCTCCCAGAGCTGGATCTTGGTGCCCAGCACTGACTCTGAAAAATACTTACAACTGTACTTACCAGTAACCCAATTTTCTCCCATAGGAAATCATTGACTGTTATTCTGTGAAATTTCTTCTAAGTGTCAATTTCTACAATCTTTAAATATTCTTTAAAAATCGTATAATATCTGAAAACGTAATTACTTACCTGTTTTGGATAAAGGTCCCAGTACTGAGTCTAGGCACCCAGTACTGGATTACAAAAGTAACGAGAACATACTATACCTGCAACTTGAATTTTCTTCCATAGGGAATCATTGACTGTTTTCTTTGAAATATTTTCAACTTTTAAAATAGCTAAATATTGTTTAAAAATCATCACAGTAATTAAGTCGACTTTCATCACTTGATTCTAAGTACTGACCCAGGACTGAATCTAGGATCCAGTTCTGGAATTCCAAAAGTAATCCTAAAAGTAATCTGTGGCAAATAACATGAAACTTCCATTGAACTCAATGCATTATTGTGTTTAAAATAGTGTTGCCTATTGCAACCACATGTAACTGTTTACAAAACATATTGCATATTGCAAAAGTATTTATATAAAGCATCTCATTCTGAGAAAGTATATTTTAATTCCAATTGTTGGTTCTAAAATAAAACAAGCATATATTTTTTATATATAAACCATTGGCCTAGAGTTCAGTTATTGAGTGTGGGAGACCATTTGCTGACTGAGTGTGTACAACAAATGCTTTACACTGTCCTCTGATACTGCCTTACTGCTCGACCAAGCTACTACTTTAGAGAGTAAGGTTATATCTAACTTTAGCCTCTGCCAAGCCTCTGGGGACGGTGGACTCTGTACACCCTGTACCTAGTTGGGAACAGTATATACAGAGCCACTTTCTCACACAGATTACCTGTGCCAGTTAACTGAAAGTTTGCGCTCTATTCACCAACAGATTCACAACTCACTCCCACCCATACCAGAGAGGCCCGGTCATAACATCCAGCCTGGGGACTGGGTGTTGCTGAGGGCTTTCCAGCAGAAGATGAGCTTGGAACCCCGGTGGAAGGGGCCTGAGCTTGACTTCCACGACACCCGAACCGCTGTGAAAGTCGCCGGCCAGAAGATTTGGATTCATTCCAGCCACTGCCACAGGATACCCTTACCCTTACCCTACGACAACTAGAAATGGGGCAGCATTGGGGACGCGGAAGGTGAAAAAGTGCCTCAGTTTGTCGCTTTTGGTGATGCAAAGCTTACATGGACCCAGACGGATGCCGAAAACATACAATTTGCGCCCTCGGCTGAGGAATAGTGCACCAAAAGAGAAGTCAGACCAGTCAGGGATGGACTGTGCAAGTTAGGGTGTTCTTTGCTGTAGTACTAACGGTGTTAGTTTAGGGTAAGGCGAGATTGGTGCACTGTTCTGACACTGGACAGGATAAATTGAGTGTGCTCACTCAGGAGAGGGTACATTATCCTGATCGACACGGGATTTATCGAGAGCTAGGACTGAGCAAGCTCCACTGCCGGTGCTCAAGAGCGCCAATGTTGATGAACAATAGGAGCCTGTACCAGTGAGGCTCAGATGGACACTGGGAACAATTGCCTTTGCTATCAGTTGTATTGCATTCCTTTTCTTGCTTGATAATGCATCCGTTTGGTCGACCTATTGAGGAGGAGGAGCAGCCTTGTGAAGTACCGTGACTAGCGCAGGGCTGGTCCACAAAGAGTAAAATAGTTTTCGTATTGATAGTTGCAATAGGATTAATAATAGTGCCCGTAATAGCTTGGTTTCTGGAGGAAAAGTATCCTGTACATTCCTTAGTTGGTACAACACCCACTTCCCCTGAGCATATGTTTGTTACTTTGGCCTCTCACAAAGGGGAGCATAGAAAGACTTACACAGACAATGTATTTATACAAATGTTGCATCAAGCCCATGATGTGTTCAATAGAACTAATTGCTTCGTTTGTGGATTACTCCCATCAGTTGCTCACAAGAGCGATCATTTGTTGTCCATGTCATTGTCATATATTGGAAGTTGTGAGGGTTGGTCTGAATTGCTTGTTAGGGTGCACCATCATTTCCACCTCTCCACTCAGATTATGTCATCTGAGTATATAAGTTTTCACCACGGATTTACCCACTTGGAAAGGCAAGGACATTGTCCCTAAAATCCTGTATGAGAATATATAATAAAATGAAGAACGAAACATGGGTTAGGATGGAAATGGCTGATCTCCAAAGGTTCAACACCTCTGAGTACTTCCAATCTTTCCAAGATCGTAATGTTACTAAGGACAAACTGATGCTGGTGTCCGTGGTTAACACAACAGCTAGTTTCAGTGTCCAAGGGACAAGGCAGATAGAAGTACGGGAAAATAATTGCAAGTTCACCTACACGCTCAGCACGCTTAACAGTACGCCCTTGATCTTACCCCAGAATGTTTATTTTGTTTGCGGCTCCCAAGCTCACGTCTGACTTCCGAGGGGGTGGTCTGGTAGATGTTACCTCTCATTCCTTCTTCCCCCTGTCTATGTTGCCCCATCTAACTACCATAAAGACCACCAACTGCAACATAGGAGTATGTACTTGCCCCGAGTCAGAAGGGTTGTGGGCACTGTGGATATAGATCAGACAGATACCACCTGGCAACAGTTTGACGATGCTGCAAGGGGTCTTCTACCCTTCTGGGGCCCCATGGCTAATAGTTTCCACCTTCGTCGGCTAACGAGTTGTGGAAGGGGTCATTAATACAACAGCTGGGGTACTGACAAACATTACTGCTATGCTCCAGGCTACGAGGCTTGTTACCTTACAAAACAAGATGGTGTTCGACATCATCCTTGCTGATCAGGGTGGGGCATGTCGTATCATTGGCAGCAGCTGTTATGTTTACATACCAGAAAATGCCCCCAGTGTGTATACAGCTATACAATAATTGCATAGGCTGTCCTCAGACATACACCAAGAGACAGGTACTTGGACATTATCGGGGTGGTTCTGGAATATGCTGACAACGTGGGGTTGGAAGATCTGGTATTATTTTTACATGTTGTCTATGCATACACTGCCTTCCAACTTGTTGTACCTGTTGTATATGTGCTCTGACACCTAGACCAAAAATAGCAGTTCATGAAACCAGTGCCGCGATCATGCTGCAGAAACACATAAATAATATTATGCAGATCGACGAGGGTATCTTTGAATACTGATTGTGTACGCATCAGCTTATGGTCCTGGTTCTTATCTTTGTAATATGTTATCTCTTTCTAGATAGTACCTTGTAATGGTTAGCGAATGCTAAAAGGAGGGTCTGTTGGAATGAAAATGCTTTAGCTGTGCTGTTATTGTATTGTGCATCTTAAGTTAGCATTCGCGGCACCATTTTATGTTTGGCCGTCATTTAGAGTCATGATTGAAACTAATTTCTCTCTCTGCCCCTGCTGAAAGCAGCTGCAATACTTTTCGTTTCTCCAAGGTTTAGCCTTGCTGTACTAATGAATACACTGTTCTTATTAGCGCATACCTTTCCCACTAGATAGGCCTGCTCCCACCCTTAGCGCGGCGGATGCAGGCAGAACGACCTTGGCAGTAAGATAGCGTGTGCCCAGTCTCAGGATCGAAACTCATCCTTCTGTACCTTCTTTGTTCAACTGCCTCCAACAGGAAAGTTCCAGCCGGGGCGTGTCTACATTGGTTCTGAATTGTACATAGTGCATCACCATGTCGGAGGGAGGGTCGGAAATGAAAGCTAGGAGGCCATATAGGGTGCGTAATAGTGACCAGATATTTATTGCAGTTTTTTTGTATAGGCAGTAGAACAATGTGGAACAGGTAGTAGGCTGTTGGGGGTCTTGATTTCGGGATGCAGTTCATTAAGATGAAGAAACAACCAGGCCGTCGCTAGTAGACAACTTCCTCCCTTGGGTCTTGGATTCCTCCTCACCGGTGGTTCCCCAGGATACTCAGATGGAAGAAAAAATAAGTGGCGGTAAGTATTCTGGTTTCTGCTGTTCTTTTCTGTACTACCCTTCACCTCTCCCGGTGTTCAGTGCTGCACAGTGAGACCAAAAGGGGGACACGTGAGGGAGGGACGTGCAGGGGTGAAAAAGGTCGAGGAATACAAGGGAAGGAAAACAGTCCAGATTTCTAGTGTTTCTCTGCTCTTCTCAGGGAGAGGAGCAAATCAGGGTTGAAATGGGGAAATAAACAACAATCGTGAAGGCTTGCGGGGGGGGGGGAAGAAGCTTTCTCCGCTTCCACAACAACGAAGTCCCTCATAAAAAGAAAAAACAAAGAAAGGGAAAAAAAAACCATCAGCCCGCAATGGTCCCGAGACCGAGAATGAGAGACATATTTCAATGGAACACACACCTGAAGTGGCTGTTCGGTCAAGAACCGTTGTCTACCCAGTCTAAAACAATTGCCCACCCCCTCGCCTCCCCCTTTTTAATTCCCTGGTGACTGTTGACTCACCGCCAGTGCCGTAACTCTCCAGAGTTACGGCGGCAAGCTCGCGTCTCCCGGACGTGTCCACTACTCCTCGCTCCACGTCTCCTGCTCGTCTGGGACGGCGTTGGCGGGATGGTCGGTCCTTGGGATGTCCTCCTCTGGCATAGAAGGGGTTCTCTGCTCCCCGTAGTCTTCTGCCTTGGCGTCCTCAGTTTATCCGTCTCCTCCAGCTTCCGGGTTCGTGCCGTCTTCTCGCGAGATGTCCCTTTTCTCCACTGCTCGTGGTTGTGATTGGTCGTCTCCGCTGACGCTTTCCGCGTCACTCTGCAGGAGAGAGGGCATGAGGACTTTATTAACCCCGTAGTGGCTGGACCCTTTTTCTTCCTTAAGCGAGTGCCACGCCCCTGGGCCTGCGGCACTCTGCCCCCATCTGGGCTCTCCCTGACACACCATGATTGCTGAAGTCAGTCCCTCTGCAGCAATCCCAGGAGGTTGGTCAGACTGGACTCCGCTCGAGTGTACCTGAATAAATATACTTGGTTTGTATTCTCTACTATCTGACCAACTCTTCATTTGTGTGGAAGGCTGAGAGGTGGTCACGAGTGACCTGGTCGGCCGTAATCGGGTCACTTCCTTCAGTGTGAAGTGGAGTGCAATTATGTGGCATGGAGTGGAGTGGACTTGTGTGGAGTGGCGTCAAGTGGAGTGGAATTGTATGAAGTGGAGTCTAATTGTATGGAATGGAGTGGAATGATATGGAATTATGTGGCGTGGAGTGGAATTGTGCGGAGTGAGTGGAATTGTGTGGTTTGGAGTGGAACTGGGTTTAGTGTACTGGAATTCAGTGGAGCAGCATGGAGTGGAATTGTGTGGCATTGAGTGGCGTGTGGTGGAATTGTGGGGAGTGGAATGGAATTGTGTGATGTGGGATTGTATCACGTGGAGTTGAATTGTGTGGAGTGTAATGGAATTGAGTGGAATGGCATAGAGTGGAATTGTGTGGAGTAGAGTGGAATTATATGTCATAGAGTGGTGTGGAATGGTGTGGAGTGGAATTGTGGGGCATGGAGTGGCGTTGTGTGGCATGGAGTGGAGTAGCATTATGTAGCTTAGAGTGAAGTGGCACTAAGTGGACTGGAGTAGCATTGTTTGGCATGGGATTGTGGGGAGTGGCACTGTGTAGCATTGGGGTAAGTGACATTGTGTGAAGTGGAGTTGCATTTTGTGGAGTGGGGCAGAGTTCAGTGGCATTGTATGGAGTGGAGTGGCATTGTGTGGCTTGGTGTGTAGGGCCATTATGACACGTGGAGTGGCACTGAGTGGCGTGCAGTTGAGTGTAGAGGCATTGAGTGGAATGGCATGGCGTTGAGTGTCACTGAGTGGGGTGGCAGTAAGTGGAATGGCACTGTGTAGAGTGTAGTGTGGCATTGTGTGGTGTAGAGTACAGTGGAGTGTTCTTGTGTGGAGTAGAGTGTCATTGTGTGGTGTAGAGTGGCAGTCTCTTGGGTGGAGTGGAGTGGCATTGTGTGACATGGAGTGGAATTGTGTGGCATGGAATTGTGTGGAGTGGAATTGTGTGGCATTAAGGGGAGTGCTGTTGTGTGGAGTGGAGTTGAGTGTAGTGGCATTGAGTGAATTGGCGTGGTGTATCACTGAGTAGAGTGTCACTGAGTGGAGTGGCATTTAGTAGAGTGGCATTGTGTAGAGTGGAGTGGTATTTTGTGGCATATGTTGGAATTAAATTGTATTGAGTGGCGTGGAGTGGCATTGAGTGAAATGGACTTGCATTGTGTTTTGTTGAGTGTATTTGAGTCCCATTTTGTAGTGTCAGTGGCACTGTCTTGGGTGGAGTGGAGTGGAGTGGCATTTTGTGGCATGGACTGAGGTGGAATTGTGTGGAGTGGAGTGGAATTGTGTGGAGTGGACCGGAATTCTGTAGAGTGGAGTGGCGTGGAGTGAAATTGTGTGGAGTGGAATGGAAATGTGTGGTGGGAAGTAGCTTTGAATTGCATGGGGTGGAGTGGAATTGTGTGGCACACAATGGAATTGTGTGTCGTGGAGTATAATTGAGTGATGTGGAATTGTATGGCATGGAGTGGAATTGTTTGGTGTGAAGTGGAGTAGAACGCTGTGGCATGGACTTGAATTATGTGAGTTGAGTGGAATAGTGTGGAGTGGAATTGTGTGGAATGGAGTCAAATTGCTTGGAGTAGAGTGGAATTGTGAGGAACAGAGTGGTTTTTTGTGTGGCATGAAGTTGTGTGGCATGGAGGGAAGTGTGTGGCATATAATTGTGTGGTGTGTAATTGTGTAGCATGGTGTGTAATTGTGTGGTATGGCAATGTGTGGCATGGAGTGGAGAGGAATTGTGCAGCGTGAAATTATGAGTGGAATTGGACGGCATGGAATTTTGTGACATGCAGTAGAATTATGTGGCATGGAGTTAAATTGTGTGGCATTGAGTGAAATTGTGTGGCATAGAATGAAGTGGAATTGTGTGGAGTGGAATTGTGTGCCGTGGAGTGGAATGGAGTGGAATGATATGGAATTGTGTGGCCTGGAGTGGAATTGTGTGTAGTGGTTGAAATAATGTGGGGGTGGAGTGGAACTGGATGGAGTGTACTGGAATTAAGTGCAGCGGCAGGGAGTGGAATGGAATTGTGTGGAGTGAAATGGAATTGTGTAGCACGGAGTGAAATTATATGGCGCGGAATTGTGTGACGTTGAATGGAATTGTGTGGAATATAATGGAATTGAGTGAAATGGAGTGGAGTGAAATTGTGAGTAGTAGATTGGAATTGTGTCACATGTAGTGTAGAATTGTGTGGTGTAGTATTGTGTGAAGTGGAGTGGAATTGTATGGCATGACGAGGAATTGTGTGGCATGGAATTGTGTGGTGTGGAAGTGTGTGGCATGAAATTGTGTGACATTTAGTGGAATTGGATTGTGTGGTATGAAATTGTGCAGAGTGGATGAAGTTGTGTGGGGTGGAGTGGAATTGTGTGGCATGGAGTGGAATTGCGTGGTATGGAATAGAATTGTATTGTGTGGAGTGGAATTGTGTGACATGGAACTGAGTAGCGTGGAGAGAAGTTGTGTGACGAAGAATCTACGTAATGTAGAAAGTTGCCTGAGTTGTCAATGAATTGCTCTGCAGCGCTTCCAGGCCTCGTGCTATATAAATGCAACTATACACCACTATGTTACCAATTAGCTCGATCTAAAATCTATGTAAACATCTGATGCCTTTGATGCAATGCAAGAGCTTGTTTTTTAAAGATGTAGACTCAGTAATGACCTTTGTTTTTCCGGGCATGTCGAAAAGTCTTAGTTTGCTTAGGATCTTGACATTCCATTAAACAGTGAAGATGGTAGTAAATCGCAGGTCTCTTGGTGTAGGGTTGCTGTTTACAAATAAATGTGTTTTAGACTAGGAGGGACTGGTGTGCAAGTGAGCAACATACATCGTATCGGTTAGGCATAAAGGAGATGGAACCAGGTGGCGGCAGTGAAAGAAATAGTACCTCAATCACAGTGCTTGCAGCAGATAGACACTGCTTAAGATAAATCAATCTGTGCTTGGTCCATGCTCCACACAAAGAAAAGGATGTGAGGCTTGGTGCGCGCTGGCTAATTAGTATGCAACAAAGCAGAGAGGCAGTGATGCCAACAAATGGTCAGCAATGGGTGGCCTCCAAGCCCTTTACCATAAACAGTCGCCCTCCCCATGCGCAGCCCATGCTCTGTTGGCAGGCGAGACCTAAAAACAGTTAGTTCGTCTCATCAAAAGCACTGACAAGAATGTTTATGCAGCCTATGACTATGTCCTATTGACATTCTGCTCTGTTCTTCCAGCCAATGCGGGTGCAGATTCTTCAAAATGCTCAACAGTAATGTCATTGAGAATCGGCTATCTCAGTGTGACAGCTAATAGAGACCAATTTGTGTTATTTCCACACACGATGTGTGGGACATGATATATCTGCATTTAATAATATACCATCAGGGCTGGGGATGAGCCAGCCATATGTCAAGCAGTTTGCAGTGCTAGAAAGAGCTGTCTGCGTAACAGCTGAGGTTACAAACATTTTTAAAGCCAAAAGTTAGGAGAGAGTGAGCGAGACACACTGGAGGGAGCCAGTAGGAATGGACAGAGAGGGCTATATTTGTAAAGGAGTCCCTCATGCAGTTCAATGCAAACACTTGAGTGGGGGACGAAAAATACAGCCAGTAGCATTATTTGAGGCATGTATTCTCCACTGGGCTGGGGCACATATGTAATCCAGAGCCTTAATTGGGCCCCTGAATCATGCCCTCATGTGTCGCAGGAGCTCGAAGGAATTCATGGTGAGGCAACATCCCAGGTGTTTCCTGAGGAGTTAATAATGATAGCCGTGTTGACGGATGTATGCACTCCATGTTGTCCAACAAGGTGTAGATCTAAAATGTCTCTCGAACATAAGATGTCTCAGGCACACCAGTAAATGTCACTGACCCAGACCTATGTAGACCCCTGCATACTTAAACCCAAGGTCTCCTGAATTTGGTCGGTGTAATAATACATTGAGCCAAATCTCTAGACCAGAGCAAATTTTCTCAACTATCAAATTTCTAAAGAATGTTTGTCAACAATATTTGTATTTATTACTATACTTCTGACTTGTGTATGATTACTTGATAACCACCATATAAAGTTCCAAATGATGCCACAGATAGCGAGTTATTTGACAATTATGCAGAAAACGCAAGGCCAAAGAATCGCATAATTTCAGTTGGCCTATCCTATCGCTAGTATCACTTACCAGCATATCACAAGGAGAGACAAATATCCCAAGGTGGGGCTGTACAGGCAAGTATCAGGTGCCCCACCAATAAATTCCAAACCTATACGATTGTTTGCTTGTTTTATGTCTGTCTTTGAGCACTGAGTTTAGAGGCACCGTAAGAGAGTAGCAGGTGGCTTGTAAGTAAGTGTTTTTGGAAGTTGGTCAGAGTGATGGACTTCTTGTACAAGCAGATATCACCAAGACATACATTTTGCAAGTTCTGTTGATCACTCCACACACTGACACACTATCAACACATAACTAAATTCCCAGAATCATTCTCTATGCTCGAATCAGAAAAAACCCATAAAAGTGGCTCTTATGTGATTAGCAGTTCTCACTTACAATCAAACGTTGCATACCTTTAAAATATATCAAGGCGGAATTATAAAACAAACATATTATAATCTGAAGTCTACACACAATTACAGATAAGACATGAGAATGTTGATAAACCTTAGTGTAGGAAGCTGGCTCTGTATATGGTATTGCCACTAGGTGGTTATACCGTGCACAGAGTCCAGGTGTTCCACAAAAGTGGACATGGCTCAATGTAAAACCCAAAGTGCTCTTTTAGTGGTAGTGTGGGCAAGCAGCCTCAGGCCTAACTCAGAGGAGTGTAAGATATTTATTGCACAATATTGACCAATACTGGATACACAACTCAAGAAGTAGATCCAGACCAATTTAAGAAAAATATACTCTATTACTATTTTATTTTAAGACCAAGATCTTCGCAATAAGGTATGTTTTTAAATAAAAAATACTTTTCACTTTAAAAAAAATCGACACTTGGAAACTTTTCAGAACAGTTCAATGTTATCCTATACGGAAAACAATATCGCGGTTAAAAAGGTATTTAATACACTTACAATTTCAGTCTTCAGTACCAATGGTCAGCAGGGGGCAAGGGACAGGTGAGTACCAAAACTGCACCACCAGCAGCACAGGGGGAGCCAGGTGCAGAGGTCAAAATCAGAGTTCGGCCCAATGCTTTTCAATGGAGACTGGGAGTGCCTGGAGCCACACTGCTTGCAGGTAAGTAAATCGGCTGCAGGGGCCAAGCTTTGGGGGTTAGGACCAGCACAGGGCGATGGGGGGCACAAAGCATTACCAAACATACATCACCAGCGGCACAAGGGCAGCAGGGTGCAATTTCAGCATCAGGCGCCCAAAGCTTTTCAATGGGGATTCTTCCTTTGGTAAAAAGGCTTCAGGAGTTGCACTGGAGGTTGCAAGAGGGAGACCAACAAGAGCAGAGGTAAGTAGAGATGTCAGGGGGTCATAGGGGCACCGCTGGGTCAGCTCACCAAGGCCCAGAGGCGTTGTTTGCAGGGGTATCTTTCGACTTCGGAGTCTTCTTACTGGAGCCAATTGCGGTCAGGGGGAGCCTCTGGAGTCACACTTCAGGCGCTGCCGTGAAGATCAGGAGAGGTCATCCAACACTGGACATGAGGTCAGGATCGCGGGAGAAACTTCACTGCACAGGTGGGCCATTCAGACTCGGGCTGTGGGCATCGGGTGCAGAGTAGGAAGGAGACGCGGATCTGCCTGGATTGGGGGGTAGGGGGTCCGCTGTCCACAGGAGATTGGAGACTTTTTCGAAGGCAACAGTCCTCCCAGGGTTTCAGAGGTCACTGGCTGCAAGACAGGTCGCAGGTTTGGAGAAGCTGGAGACAGGCTGGTGGAGTTGGAGCCAAGGCAGTCGTTGTCTTCAGTCTTCTCTGCAGGAATGTCTTCTTCTTTCTTAGGTCATTGCAGATCGAGTTTCCAAGTCTGGGGTAGCCACCTAAATACTAGGTTTAGGGTTTGTTTAGGGGAGTAGCAGGTAGGGCCAATGGGCACCTTACCTGCGGTGACTACACCCTCTATTATGCCACCCTCCTACGGAAGGGGGCATGGACCTAGCCCTGATTGGAGGGGGTCTGCCCATCTTCAAGATGGTCGGGACTGAAAAATGTGCTTTACCTTGCCTCTCCCACATTAAGGGTGGAGTTGGCAGAGGTGGGCCCATCTCCTACTCTCCTACGTTTTCCTGCCGGTTTTCGTGCCCAAAGTGGGGGTGGAAACTGGGGGCTGCCATCTGCTGCCAGCAGCAGACGCTGGGGGTTGCATTACAAAGGCGGCAGGCCTTTGAAGCTTCCCCTTTCAAGCACTGGCCTATCCTGGGGGAGGAGGTGTGACACCTCTGCCCAGGATGTGCTTTGTGTCTGGTCCCAGAGAGCAGAGACTCTCTACCCAGAGTTTAAAAAACATATCTGGTGTTGGCTGGCTGCCTACAGCTGGTCAGATACCATACCAGGGTAGGTAGGTTTTCAGGGGGCACCTCTGAGGTGCCCTCTGAGTACATGGTAAATCACACACTGGCACTATTGTGGATTTACTGAAAGGAGTAGTTTGGTACAAACACTCCTGGGTTCAGTGAAGCCATCATGGTGCGGAGGAACTCGAGTTGTCGAGTTTGCAGCCCATGTACTCTCTATGGCTTCCCTGGCAATTACAATAGTAAGGAATGGACCCTAATATTGTAGGGGAAAATCTGCTCATGCAGATATGCCCTCACCTGTGGTATAGTGAACCCTGCCTTAGGGCTGTAAGGCCTGTTAGCGGGGTGACTTACATGTAGCTTCAGGCAGTGCTGGCTGGCATGGCACCCAGGCAGGGAGCTATGTCGACTTTGTTGTTTTCTCCCTTACAGGGACATGCAAGCTTCAAGGGCAGTGGCATGGTCCCAGTGAGAGGGGGTTCCAGGGGACCCTCTCCAGCTCCCAGGTCCTAAGTACCCAGGGTACCATTCACTAGGGACTTTGCAAGGGGAAGAAGTACCAATTGTAGACATGTATTAGGGGAAGAAGCACTGGCACAGGGGAACTGTTTGGCAAGGACCCTATGCACTACTACTGAAACCACATCAAAACCAGGCAAAAAGTGAGTGGCAACCATGCAAAAAGAGGCACTTTCTCACACTTACTAACACAGTTCTTTCAAAGAGGACAGGATACCATTTCAACCTAGCCGAATGGACTGCAATAGTTCATAAAAGTATCCCTTGGAAAAAGGGCAAGTGCTCTTGCAGAGCCATTTGTTAAAGGCTACACCTGTATATTAAAGTTCATTGTATAGGTGATTAATGATCTCCTCCACCCTAAAAGATGGCGTGCTGCCTGCCAAACTCTAAATCAGGCCTCGGTGTCATGAGTTAGTTTCAAGGACATAGTGCAAGTGGTAAGAGGGAGGAGCGCTCCACAGATTAGCTCCCCTCTGTCCTTCCAAAATTCGCACCTCCATCCCCTGTTACTTTCAGGATGAGAGATCAGATAAAAAAGTTTAGACCTATGTCTCTAGGGATATGCACTACAAGGTGGCTAATTGGAGGGTGTTTACCCTACTCAGCAGACATGAAACCACCATAGTCGGAGGTGGACATAAGAGGATAGGATGTAAGAGTGAGTAAATCTGTAAACAATACAAATGTACAGACGGTTTGAAATTGAATCGTTAGTGTTGTGAACTCAAACATCAACTTCCCTATACATTCTCCTTCTCTTCAGCCAAACGGAATAACAAGGGGTCCTGATTATTAACAGGGACAAAGAGATAGAAAAATGAAAACAGCGGGGAGAAATACTTGGCGACTTGCTTAATTACATTGGATTGTATTTATTTTTGTAAAAGTCTCAACAATATGCTAAATTATGCTTCAACGCTCAACAGCAGTAAACGACAAAGATAGCATCAGCACATACCAACATTATTCAGAATTCTGAATTGACTAAGACAGTGTTTCTTTAGCCACCATACACATTTAAGCCCATTCCACAGCTCTGGAGCTATTAACAAAGTCTGTTGGTGCTAGTGATGTAGGGGCGAAGGTGCACAGCCCGTCAGGCCCTGCTGGGGTGGTCCGAAAGCTGCCCCTACCGTAATAGAAATAATGGATGATTCCTGCGGTCACGTGGGACCAAGTTCTTCTTGCTACTGTGCATTACTACATAGGGGGAAAATGCAACAATTGGCCACGAGGATTGAGGATGCCCTACCGATGCCGGGCACTCTGCAACACCCTTTCGGCTGTGTCTGCCCCACCAGCCCGAATCTCTCTGTAGGTGTTGTTTCTCTCACTCACGGACCAATCCACATGGGCCCTGCAATTGTGACGCCACACTTGCCCTGGTGTTGGAGGGGAGCAAGGCAGTGTGGTGCAGCACATATAATTGCACGTGGTGTGCCCCTTTACAGGCCCCCTCATGCTGTTGGGTTGCAAGTCCTTGCTGAAAACAGCGACCCGCCTTACCTGGGTTGCACAGGGAGTATTGGCCTCCATCAAGGCCTGACACAGAGGCATAAGTAAGCCTGCTGGCAGGGCTGACAAACCTCTCTCTCTCTCTCTCTCTCTCTCGCTCGCTCTCTCTCTTCTCTCTCTCTCTCTTCTCTCTCTCTCTTCTCTCTTCTCTCTCTTCTCTCACTTCTCTCACTTCTCTATCTCTCTCTTCTCTCTCTCTCTCTCTTCTCTCCGGTTGGCAGGCTGGTTTTCAACTGCATGCTGTGGCCTGCAAACAGCCTAAAGGTGGGTTTTTAAAACCCGGTCTGTTTGACATATTGGGTGTTTCTGCTGCATGCCTCACCTGTGCTGCAGCGACTCTTACTTGCTATTAAAAAAAACACTTATATTAATAATGAGCACAATATTATGTTTAAATAAAACATGTGCTAAGTGCAAAATTTGTAGTAGGTAATCATATTTGAATGTTTTAGGCCTGCTCGAAAATCAAATGCTGGACTACGTTAACTTAACTGTCAATGTCATGTTAAATTGAATAAAAACGTATTAACACAGAATGGCCTGTTTTTCAAAATGATTAGTTGTTTGTGTAAGATGTTTTTCTTCTCTTTGCTGCAGATGTTGCAACTTCGGAAGCCTACTGCTAGTTAGTGAATAGACACTTGTTTTGTATTAGACAACTCATACTGAGGTTCTCATTGGGAAGGGACAATAACAACAGGAAGAATGATTAATGGGAAGAAGTTTGGACCTCAAGAAAATAACATTGTAACAGATCCTAGGACTAATGTCTGAAAGTCTATTATGCTCTGGTGAGAGCATGAGGAGTGAACCTGTTCCCAGGAGTTTGCTGGTATTCTATTGGTGGATAAAGATGACGAAAGACAATAATGTTGCAATGTAGAATTTGTGTGTTTAATAATAGTGTGTGTCCTTAAAGTAGCTAGGATTTTTTTGCAGGGGCTGATCTTGCAGAATTCCTTTCTCTGACATTCTCTCCAGAGATGTGTCTCTGATCCCCTAGACTCTACATGAGAGGTTACTTAGCCTAATTATATATGTCTTCTAAATTATGACTGAGATTACATTCACAGTCTGATTTGCAAAAGCTTTATTTTTGCTCATTGATCTCTTTCTCGATCAAAACTCTTTATGGGTTTCTGAACTGACACCTTTCATGTGATTATCCTAGCTTACTTAGAATAGGGAGTTTCCATTATGGAACAAGCTTGCTGCATTATTACTCTTTTGACTGTTATATTGATGAATATTCTGTTCTATTTTATCATCAAATATCAATTGATGGATTATATTATCTCCTAATGCTAAAATTGAAGATTAATTTCTAATGAATAAGTAGATGAAAACCAAAAAGAAGCTATTTGAAAATAAAAACCTTAAGCTCACACTATCTTTATTGACTCAATAATACGTCTTTAATGATGCATTGTTTATGTGGATGATTGCTCCCCATTTCTCTTCATCGACCATCAAAGGCCCATACGACCATTGGTGGGGGTTATTTAATGATTACACCTGAAGAGTGAGAAACAGGAAACTCTGCTCTTTCACCTGTTTGACCCCAACTACCATCTACACCATCGATAGGAGTAATAAACATATACCTGTATCTTTGCCCAGATGGGGATCACCAGCAGCTACACTACCAAGGGAGAGATATTCACTTCCCTTTCATGCATGCATCTTAGTACCACACTAAGCATGAAGACTCACAGTGATGTGGCCTCTGAATGCATCATTAGTTGCGGACCCACCAGCCTAAGGCAGGACGGCTGTGCAATGTTTGGACTCGCTGCTACAATTACTCAAGTGCTTCCTGTTCCCCCGACTCCGCATGTTCCTACTCAAAATCACCCACATTCAGACCAACATGGCGCCCGTCCCAGCCATAGAAGATCCATTTGTTGTTGAAGACCCTACGTCTTTGCAAGCACCCAAATGCAAGCCGTGGGTGGAAAGGTTGGAAACTTAATGTGGAACTATGGACATGGAGGAGGACAGACAGCATCCCATTCTGCTACACTTTGCAGTTGCCACTAATTGCAAGAGATCAAAAAATGTCTCAGAAACAGGTCACCCTGTCTGTACTCAACGCTGAACGCAGCACTCATAGAGCATTTTGAACCACTCGCAAATCCTGAATACGAGCGTTTCTTTCTACAACAAGCAAGGCAGAATCAGTGGGCACTATCCATGCATGCCTAAAGAATCTTGCAGGCACATGCACTCTGTCAAATGCTGACAAAGAAATTCGAGCCCAGTTCATTGAGGGATACTCATCTGCGAAACTGAGGAAGCAGATACTCCAGGTTCCAAACATGACCATGGCAAACATCTTAAGGCTAGGGCTCTCCAAAGAGCTATCCAAGAGATAAGCTGCTCACATGGAAGCTGCCTTCCAGCATTCGGTGAAGACAGAATTAGTCAACCAGGTCTTGAGACCACACTGGAACAAACTCAAAGGATGCCAAAAGCCACCTCTGACGCCCAAAAGCTGCCACTGGTGTCGAGGTCAATATCCATATCAAGGCAAATTGCCAAAGGGAAGGAAATGCTTCTCGTGTGGTAAGCCAAACTACTTTGTGAAGGTGTGTCATTCAACAACAATGCAGAGAGGGCAGAAGACAAAGTCAGATGACACAGTGGAAGACCCCACACCCCTGGAGAAGGATGGTGATATGGACAACCTTGAAAGCATGGTCCACGTGGTACAAGCAGCCAAGCCGGAGCAGTTCTATGGCAGGAGTGCATCCCAATGCACTGTCACCAACTGAACACCCACTGCTAGCGCTGATTGACATGGGGCCCTTGATTAACATCCTGGCCCAGACCCTGATCCAGTCCATTTGGGAAAGACCACTACTTCGCCAAACAACCACTAAGGGGTTTGCATTCGGGACAACCACGCCTCTTCCGCTCGCTGGTATTTTTACAACGGACATTCTCTACAGCGCTCAGTCGTCATGAGCCAAAGTATAAGGAGCAAAGGGTGGCACTGGAATCTTACTTAGCTGATATACGGCAGAACGGTTACAACTGGTGTGTTCTGCATTCAGTCTCCACACCACCAACATAGCAACGTTCATTAATGACTTTGCACCTCTGTTTGAAGAACTTGGCTGTCGGAAAAACAGGATGATTCATTTCCACATTGATCAGTCGATCCAACCAGTTGCATTAATCCTCCGGAGGGTGGCCTTCCAAATTGAAGAACAATCACTGGCCCTCCCCGAGAACTAACAAAAGCAAATGCTCAATGGGAGTGAGATACTATTCAAGACTAAGCTTTTTAAGCAGCAAAAAAGCCTTATCAACACCCACCATACTGGCATATTTTGACCCAAGAAAGGACTCAGAACTCTGAGTAGATGTCAGCCCCACTGGTCTTTGGGCTGTTTTGTCCTAGCATCAAGAAAATGGGGTGTGGGGCCCAATTGCCTATGCCAGCCAAGCCCCCACAGACATGGAATAGAGGTACTCCCACATAGAAAAAGAGGCCATTGCCATCCATTGGAGCTGCAGGCATTTCCACATCTACTTGTACGGACATTCGTTTGTCGTGCACATGGACAACAAACCTGTCCTTCTCCTCTTCAGAGGTTCATCATCGAAGCCTCCCCAAAGAATCGAAAAATGGATTCTTCAGCTACAGGAATATCGATTCTCTCTTGAGTATTGACCAGGAAGCCAAAACCCAGCAAATTATCTTTCCCGTCATACCCAGCCGGCTGCCCTCAGCAAAGATCAGATCCAGCAGAAAAAGAGGAATATGTAAGAATGGTGGTGGAGAGGCCGAGACTTCTGACTATGTCGGTAGAGGAAATAATTGAGGCAACCAAAATCCGACAAATGCCAAAAGCTGGTTGCTGATGTAGGCACCACAGGGAACTGGAGGGCCATGTCCCAGGGGACTGAAAAGGCGAGGTAAACCCTCAATGTCACTTTACAATATCAGACATGAACTGGCAGTCACCCAGGAGGGATACCTGTTGCGAGGATCATGTCTGGTCATACCTGGGAGGTTAATGCAAAGGTTGGTCGACCTCACCCATGCTGCGTACCAAGTCATCATTAAAATAAAGTCCTGACTCAGGAGCAAAGTCTGTTTCCCTGAACTAGGCGAGAAGGTGGAGCAGACGGTAAAATACTGCACCTTGTGCCAAACCACAGGTCCTCCAAATCCTCCGGTGAACATAATAACTGATATATTTTGACCTTGTACGAAGGCATCGTGCCAGTGCTGGCTTTAGGTGTTTTCCTGATGGTCGTCACATGCTGGTTTTAATTGATAAGTTCACTAACTATCCGGAAGTAGAGATGGTGAAATCCCCTACAGCCTGCCACACCACCCCCAAGATGCAGAAAACCATGGCAACTCACTGTTTGATCCAAGGAGCTTTGCAAGGATACTGGCCTGCCTTTCTGTAGTCACAATTGTGCCAAATACTTACAGTCCAGCGGCGTCACTCATCGGCAGGTCGCCCCAAAGCAAATAATGAAGCAGAATGTTTTATGAAGACTCTCGTGAAAGTTATCCTAATAGCCCAAGCCTCCGACAAGAATACGGAGAATGGGTTGTACGGCTTACTGAGAGTATACCGGTTCACACCGCATAGTACCACAGGGGTTAGTCCCAGTCTGTTGTGCTTCAGATGACATGTAGCGGACACCCTTCCCCAGCAGGACATTTCAACACACTGCCAGAAATGGTGACTCAAGCGGAACAATGGAGGAGAGTGCAGAATGAGAAAGTTTCAAATAAAACAAGAGCCTGACCTAGCAGGCTGCGGATTGGCGATTTGGTGCTGGTGAAAGATAGGCATCCTGCGAATACATTTTGCCTTCTTTTGGGATGGTACCCTGGCAGATAATCAGGATCCGTGGAACCATGGTAGCTGCCCAGAAGAACACAGAGTTCCTCACCAGAAGTGTCTAACTTTTAATGCAATTTTTGACATCGCTGTCGGCTGGAAAAGCAGAAGGGGACGATCGTCCTCAAAGTAACTATACAGGGGGCGGAAGGGGAAAATGGTGGAGAACAATCGGATGGCCTGGCAAGGAATACCACCACCCTCTCAAGTCCCAGTTTTCCAGATCCAGATCCAGAAGGGAGTCGAAACCCCAACATGTCTGGTGAAAACAGATATGCCAGTCCTCGTTCATCTCACACAAGACTGGCAGCAAACAGCCACGTCGCAACCAGTAAGGGGATGGACCCGTATCACCTGAGACCGAGATCTTTGCTTTCACAGAAATATATATAGAGTAAGGAGCATGAAGGATCCTTCCTGGTTTACCCGAGCACCACGGACCCCCGCCAGAAGAGCGATGGATTATGACATTCCAGAATTGAATGAGATCAGGAGTCTTTTACGCTGTGTTTGTTATCCATGGTGGTTTTGGTTGTTTTTGTCAGTTGTGTTTCAAGGTTTTGTTCTGTTTTGAGTTACGGAAGAATGTAATGTAGGGGCATGGATGACACAGCCCGTTGGGTCCAGGGGTAGTATGAAAGCTGCCCCTACCATAGTAGAGATAATGGATGGTTCCAGCAGTCACTTGGGACCAAGATAACAAAGGGAACCCGATTCGGAGGTTGAAGGTTTTGTCTTATTGGTCCCTGCTGTCTTCTACTGCACACCAGTACTTGTAGCATGGCCTTTGGGGGAAACGCAACAGTCCCCTCTGTTAACAAATTTGCATTTTGTTACGAGTTAGATACCACACTGCCACTTTATCTTGTTGGTTGCATTCAAGGGGGCAATGTTGACACAGCAGGGGCCGGTTCTACAGTATTCAAGATAACCACTAAATCTGGGCCCTAGAAGACTCGTAGCTTGCTGGTGACTTCTCTGGATCTTCCTTAAGCCCACCCATAAGACTTCATGGAAATGTGGGGGCTGCTTCGTCTACATTTGGCAAGAAACCAAGACAGGGCTCGGCAGGACATAGGACCGGACACAGCACCTCCTTGAATGGGTTAAAAACTCCCTCCATGTGCTTTCCGATGCCCTCTGCCCATGACATGTAAGAGGTGCTCACCCTTCGCCAATGTGAACTGGTGCTTAACAGACTTCAGTACTAGGCAGAGTTTTGACTTCAGCTGCGTCTATCCTCTAAACTCTCACCCGGCCATCTTGCTGCGGTAGCTTCTCATGCCCAGCTGGCATTGGCAGGAGTGCTCTAATCACTTGTTTAATTTAGGTGCCCGTAGGATTTTATTTAGGGATGCTGTTTGTCCATTGTGCACACCAGACAATTCGCTTCAAGCAGCAGTTAAATTGCTCTGCTGGCTAAAATTCAGAAGATATGGCTGCCAAGATGGCGCCGGCCCAGATGCTTCCATCCAAACCAATTCCAGAAAAGGGCGTACGTGCCTGCCGTAGCAATCAGGGACTCTTGTTCTCACTCTCTGTCATTTATTTCTGGTACACGCACATCAGCGGGGATTGGGGCATTCATTCCTCTGGGCTACTCTTCCCCTCTTGCATAACAGTGACGTGCAGCATGCGCTTCAGCGCGGAGCGTGAGTTCACTTCCGGGCCCTTCTAGTGCGTGTTAAAGCTGGTGCGTGTCAGTAAAATACAGTTTATGGAATAGCAGAGTCTTTACAACACAATATAACCTTTAAATCGTCATCGTGAAGCACCCTTACGTGATAAGGTTGTCAGTATAATTTGAAAAGCTGAAACTATTCTCCATAAATCCTACACCACAGCACACAAATCCAGATGACATAAATTACAGAAAGGCAATCTATTGTGCTCTTAAAATCAAGAACTTCTTAGGGTAGATTCTGTGACCCGACTGGGTATTGGTCTCCAGATCAAGTGATGATCAGAAGAGGTGGATGGATCTAATGCCAGATATTCAAGACATCCACTTATGACAAATTCCCATATAATGAAGCTAATTGGAACTAATTTATATAGTCATTGGCTATCTTGAAATTCTGGCACGTATCAGCTATCCCAAATCTATGTTGGATACCCCTGCTCTGGGTAATACTC
Organism: Triturus cristatus; assembly: GCF_964204655.1. Taxonomy (NCBI): domain Eukaryota; kingdom Metazoa; phylum Chordata; class Amphibia; order Caudata; family Salamandridae; genus Triturus; species Triturus cristatus. Next base: position 402,960,065 of record NC_140594.1, on the reverse strand, counting down.
ACTTATTTTCCTATAAATTAGTCTGTGGAGGGATAATGTTCATACAGCTAGCCTCAGGTGAAGTCTCCTACCCTCAGTGTCTTTTCATCCAATTCAGGAGGTGTTTCATTAGTTCACAGAACTCTTTATTGTCAGCCAAGGCTGTCCCTGTTTTCCTCTACTTCCAATGCTCTCCTGCCTACATTTTGCAAGAAAGCCTGGTGTCTAAATGCTTGGGGGATGGATGCCCTGTCGTTTCCTTGGCCTATGGCCCAAAGGATATTCTTTATATATTTCCAACAATTCCCCTCCTCCTGAGGGTGCTCCAAAAGATTCAGGGGGAGAATATCACATTAATTCTAATAGTTTGGCCTTTTTGTCCATGATTACCATCCACGATACACCTGTCAATACAAGATCATTTTTAGCTGCTATGTTATGTTATTTATTCTGATAAGGCGCAACAGCTACCCAAAGGTTTCCCTTCTCCTGTATTTCCGGCCTGGACACAGAAATATCTGGTGCATCTTAGCCTCAGGGCGTGGAAGTTCAGGGCGTTGGTCTCCAAAAATTAGGCCTCCAGAATACCCTCTACAATTGCTTCCTATGCTAAGCATTGGTAAAAGTTTGAGACATGGTGCAAAGATGAACAATCGGTAGCAATATCTTATGATCACTTCCATATTTTGGAATCTTTAACGGATTTTTAAAAAAAAGTCCTGGCTAATTTTTTATCAGCTCAATGGGCAGCCATTAGGGATTTTTGGAATCTTGAGGACATATTTCTAAAATTGTCCCTTTGGCTTTTAGACTGCTTAAAATCTTTAGTTTGATAAAATGTATAGTGCTGCATCCTCTTCCACTATTGGGTCTTCCAAGAATTCTTCATTTTGAGCCATTTAAGTTTTTAGACTCAACTTCCTTATTATTGATATCAGCAAATGTAGCTTTTCTGGTGTCAATCACCTCACTTAGGAGATGGGAGAGCTAGGTGTCTTAATTATTACTTATCCTTACCTTCAGTTTTTCTGAGACAAGGTGGTTCTTCATCAGGATCCTAAATTTATACCAAAGATGCAATCTGAACTTTACACGTCTCAAGAAATTGTAGGGGCCAGCTTTTGAGGAAGGCTGAAGTGACTCACTTCACTTATCTTTGGACATGAGAATGTCTCTTTTAATATATCTAAATAAAATAGGTGAGTTTAGTCATTCACATTTTTTGTTTATGTCTTATGGTCCTGCCAAAAAGTGAAATAAATCAACAATAGCCGCCCTGAGTAGGTGGGTACTTTTAGCCATTCCCCAAGCCTATTTACTGATGAAAGAGGACATTCCAGGAAACTTACAAGGTTGCCCTACTTGAGGGATAGCTACCTCATGGGGAGAAGCATGCGGGACATCTTTGTAGGAGATATGCAGAGAAGCTACACTGTCAACTCACCACAATTTTGTTACAGATTTTTGTTTGGATGAGGGAAAAATGGTGCTATTGTGTTTGGCTCTGGAGTATTAAAAGCTGCAGTGAATGAATTGTTAAAAATACTTATCAATAGACTATGTAAACCATGGTTGAATCTTCATATTATTCATACCTGGAGAACACAAAAGCTTGGCTTCATCCTCTGGAAGCGATTACAGGGACGAGGAAGATGAACGAAAGGGTAATGACCATATTACTTGCTGGTAATCTTTATTACTCCCAGTCTTCCTCGTCACAGGCCTCCTCCCCTCTCCCTCCCAACTGCAGTTTCTTTGGCACCTACAATCTTCTACTTTGAATAGTACTTGCAGGGTGGCCATAATAATGAGATTCAAGGATACAGGGAAAAAATTGGGATTTTAAGTGAAGGAGGATACATTCAAGATTGATTTCTTTTTTGTCTCTGCTTTACAAGGGTATCTGTTGGGGGAAGGGGGTTAGGCCCCCTCACATAGTATGGTCTGAGATGAGAAAGACTGGGACTCAGGGTCATGAAGATTATTGGTAATTAATAAGGCCATTCCCTGCTCGGATTCCACAGCATCCAGTCAGCAGTTAAAACAATTCTGCTGCACCTGAGACACTGCCTCACTGCTACAATTGATTTACATATGTTTATCTTCCTGTCTAAATGCATTGACAACGATTCAACTTCAGAAAATAGCTTAAAAAGTTCAGTTATTTAAATATGTCCTGCCCTCCACTGTTGTAAATGGAAAAAATTCTCAGAAAACTGACAAACTTGTGGTGTGGCGTGACAGAAGACGAGGGAAGAAATGAGGAGTGGCAGAGTCAGGAATACACTATATTCGGACAGTACATATTTACTATTCTTAAAAATACTGCACTTAAAGAAACTGACTAGTTGAAATTCTGTAATATAGCTCTTCAGCTTACTACAGTGGTCACAAACAGACTGCACTTGACACCTCCACTCTATTTTGACAAAATAACCCTTTTTGATAGGCCTAAGCCTTTTAAATATCTAAGTCATCCCTAAGTAGGCCTGGTGGCCCGGAAGGCAATGTGCATTGCAATAAAAAGTAGGATATGCAAATGTTTAATGTTATACATGCCTCTTAAAAGACTCAAAAGATATTTTTCTACTGTAGCACGGTTGGCTGTTACATAGGAAAACACAGAGATGGAATATGAAATACTAATACTGTATCTTGAGAATGGGGCTAGCTAGAAAAATAATTAAATAACTATTTGAAATTTGTATTAGAAATCCAAATTAATGGTGAAATCATATTTGTAGTAAATATTATTTAAAAGTAACTTTTAGAAAGTTACCTTTTCCCTGCCTGAAGTACCTCAAGACTAATCTAGATGTTTGCTCTCCCACTTTGCCAGCCTGTAATCATCATTTGAATAGGAGCGAAGGGTGTGAAATGCCTTCAAGGAGCAAACAATAGGCTGACCTAAATGGGCAGAGATGACCCCTCTGAACTCGACAGAATATGCAGGGTGGGACTATGAGCATCCCTTTTGACATTAAAGTATCACATTCTGCTTTAATGTCAACTCCTGCTTTACAGGTCTGCTGGGGGTTTCCATATAACACGTGAGAGACACTTCAAAGAGGCCTCTCCTGTCACAGACAAATGTTAGCTGACACCTGGGCAGGGCTCTTCCTTTGTCTCCCCAGCCACTCATAGTGGACCTCTCTTTGGCACTACAATATCAAAGCTTGCTTGACAGGTCTGCTAGGTTTACATATAAAACTTGGTTCGTGTATCAAAGAAGGGAACCAGGATGCCAAAACAATTCTTGTGTATCCACTGTCTGGTTGTGGAAAACCCTACTTTTTGTGCTTCCAGCTTATTGACTCTAGGCTCATTGAGGGTACCCTGGCTGCTTCCATCTGAATTTTAGTGTTGGATGTGTGAGGACACTAAGATTACTGTAGTACACTCCTGGGCACACACCCTGCCCTCAAAGCCCAAATTTAGTGTGGCCAAAGTCTTTTGGAATCTTGAAAGTTCCCAAAGTGGGTTGGGTTAGCCCCAGGAACCTTTACCCCATTACTTAGGGTGTCTCCAGGGGTCATTCCCAACCACTAGCTCATGCCATGTATAAATGTGACATCTCCAGGCACCCACTTCAAAATACTTCTGGACCTGTGGAAGATCAGAAAAGGACTCAACCTGTTGTCTAGAAGACTGGATCTACTCCCCTCTTACACCCAGTACAAAGAAGTGGTCTCCAAAGATCAGCTGACCAGTGGAAACTGGACCTTACTGGACCCTGTTGTTAGCTTCTGTCTGACACCCAGTGGGTCTCTAAACAACTCCCCTGAGACCCTAGTCGTGTACTCCTGTGGTGGATGGGTCTTAAAGGACTAAGCTAGAAGGTAAAATATTTTGCCCAGGATAAACCTTGTTGGAATATCTGACCCGTGCTTCATCCGGTGCTTAATTTGAGCCAGTGGTTGCAGGTGGGGCCCATCGGGGCTCACTTTTGGGGACTGGCACTTATTTTTCCTTATCGGAGTTTGAACCAGAGCAAGAAAGAGAAAAACACAAGGGGAAAGAAAGGAGGACAGGAAAGACTGAAACAACATGACAAAGGGAGTAAGCAAGAGCCTGCAGGAGGTAAATATAGAGGCAGGTGAATTAAAGAGATGGAATCAAGACAAGTCAGCCTAGGTATTCGGCACACTGACATTGAGTATTGTCAGGCACGGGCTTCTGAGCAAACCTTTGGACCCCGGCACTTATATTTTTTTACAAATTAAGCACTGTCTCAATCGCAGTCAACATCAAATTGTGTCTAGGCCCTGTTCTACCGTGACCATTGACTATCACTGGCACTTTGATCATCTTGGCACTATTTCTACTTAAAGCTTATATTTCCAGTTCTCCGTTTTGGATTTTTACCATTTTAGTGTCATTTTGTTTAGTAAATGTTGCTCTATTATTCTAATTCATTTGGGGATTTTCATTTCTTTTGTATTTCAAACTCATTACTGTTTTAGTACTGCATAAATACTTCACACATTTCCTCTAAGTTAAGCCTGTCTGCTCTGTGCCACTGACAAGGTGACTTGAGGTAGGTACACACATGCTGTCTGTTACACGGCTACACTCTGGAAGCATAGAAAAGGTGCATTCAAATACTAAGGGCCCGATTCACAGAACTAACTTAAGACAAAATCCTAAACTTACTACCATTTTGGTATGCACAGAAGGCACTTACTCATTTTGGTATTCACAGAAGACACGTACTCACTTCGGTATTCACAGAAGTTAGGAGTCCTAACTTTAGGACACCTAAATGCCTTCTGTGAATACCGAAAGTCTTGAAAGTAGGATTTTTCTCAGTTTAGGAGTCCTAAAGTTATGACACCTAACTTTACCACTACTAAACTGAGAAAAATCCTAATTTTAAGGGTTTCGGTATTCACAGAAGGCCTTTAGGAGTCCTAAAGTTAGGAGTCCTAACTTTACTACTCCTAAACTGAGAAAAATCCTAACTTTAAGACTTTCGGTATTCACAGAAGGCATTGAGGAGTCCTAAGGTTAGGACTACTAACTTCTGTGAATACCAAAATGAGTAATGCCTTCTGTGAATACCATGAGTAAGTGCCTTCTGTGAATACCAAAATGGTAGTAAGTTTAGGATTTTGTCTTAAGTTAGTTCTGTGAATCGGGCCCATAGATTTGCTTTTTAGAAAGAAAAAAGAAGTAAAATGGCTGCACAATTGCAAATGTATAAGTCAAAAAGCCTAGACTGTCCTGCTAAAGAGATACAGCTGGGGGGGGGGGGGGGTGCATAAACAGATTGATATACAGAGAGATGTTAGCAAAGTTCCTGCTGCACCTTACAAAAAAACACTCAAATACAAGGCGTGTTGTGTATTTTCATTCTCTTCTTCCACTCCCCACTCCGCCCCACCTTTCTTACCAAACAAATCAGCCTGCAGAATAATCAGATGACCACTGGTATTTTTTCTCTGCTAGTACTTCCTAGTCATAACAAATATAGTATGACCTTGTGTGTCCTGAATCTAGAAGTAGCTGCTCAAAACAATAAGTGAAAACTTCTTCTCCCCCGGCTAGAAAGTGCAAGAAGTTGAGTTTAGATTGTGAAAATGTCTAAAGACACTTGCGTGGAACAATCAGCAATGTTTTCTTGACTCATACTGAGATGATCTGTCTTGACTTGTGTGTTTTTGAAGGCATGAGTATGTTCACTACGCACTATATTTGCTAAAGGCCTTAAGACGAAAGTGTTTGTTTAACTCGAGCTCTTGCTTTGCTTTCAAAGAGTCTGCAAAATAACATTTTCTTATTGTTTTGTATGTGCTAGTTGCCAAGTGCCTTTTGCTCTGCGCTGCTTAGCTTGAAGGGGAACGGTAACATTTCTGTTTCTGCTTCGATCGCTGTCATTCGCAGCCAGGAGATAAAGACTTTACTTGTAGAAATGACTTTTCAATTCTCTGGTTTCCTTACTAAAGGGGGTTCAAATGCAACATAAAATAACACTTACTAAGCGGCGGCTGCCAGCAGGGTAAAGTGGTAGGGCAGCGCGGAGGACAATAATAAATAAATTAAAATGGAAACTTACCTGCCGCCTCGCTGCCTTGGTGCTCTTCTGCTCCTGATCACACTCTCGCAGACTCCCCTGCACCAATCCAGATGCTGCTCTCATGCTGGTAATAGTATTGCTCATTATGAGAGGCGCGCTAGGTTTGGGCGGAGAGGGCTGGTTTTACGCTCCCAGAGGCACTGGGAGCCCGTGCCTGCTGTTCTCCATGCAATAGTCTGGAGATATCTAAGTGCGCATGATGGTTTGGCCTTCCTAAGACATTTGGCCAAACCGTCATGCACACTTGCACTGCCATCACTCCTCCTCCATGCTGCTGTCAGAGGATGGCCCCGCCCTCAAGACTCGGCTCCGTCATGAAAAATAAAATGATAATAAAACTGCTTTATCACTTTAATTAACATGTTTTTATCTGCTGGCTGAGGCAGTGTGCAATGCTCCTCCGCTGTCGCTGCACTTACTATGCCTCAAATGAAAATGTTGTGCTCAGCTAGCATTGCTTCTCGAACCACACATAGTTCTGAGTGAAATGGGTGGAAGGTGCGTCTACCAGCTCCAAGGCAATGCTGTGGATTTTAGGATGTATACACAGTGCTAAACCTATGCTTAAAGAGTTTGCTGTAGAATTGGCAAAAGACTTTGGGCTACATGTATCAAACAATTTTGCATTGCGCAAACAGTGCGAATCGGCAATTTCAGCCGTTTACAAATGCCAAATAGCCTTTCAAGATGTATGAAAGGCTTTGTAGTCGTAATTTTAGTTATTCGCAAAAATATCGATTACCTAAAATTGCGACTACAAATAGGGAATCTCAATTTGCGATTCCCTTAGCACATGTACCAAGCATTTGCTAAATGCAAACTGTGCATTTAGGAAAGTGCTATTACCATCAACTCTAAGTCGATGGTAACCATGTGCAAATTTTTAAAAGAGCACAAAAATGCATTTTTAAAAGTGCCCTGTAGTGTACACGTGCCCCTAGGGCATGTGTGTGCTTTACATGTGCACATTTTATTTTTTGGGGGTGCTTCAGGGGGCCTTAGGCCCCCAGGCACCCTTAGTTTTGCATTACTTAATTTGTGATAACCAATTAGGTAATCGCAAATTAGCTACTGCAAAACCATTCGCACCTATGGGTCTTTAGGCTCATAGGAACGAATGGAGTAGTATTAACTAATAGCGATTACCTATTTACCGAATCGCTATTTGGTAATATTAAGGAATCGCAAAATCTTTGGTGATTCCTTGAATGCATAGCATTTTACGATTACCAAATAGTGATTGGGTAAAAATCGCTATTAGGTAATCGCAAAATGCTTTTTTGATACATATGGCTCTTTGTTCCTTTCTGTCTCGGTGTGGATAGTAGTGTGCTAATCCTATGCTTAAAAACTTTGATAGAAAAGAAGACATTTGAGGTGAGCAAATTCAGAGTGTCGTTGGTGTTGGAGGGTGCTCTCTATAGGAGCTGCTCTCCACCTAAACTTGGGAACTGCCCAATGTTCTCTGCTTCTTTTTTGCATAATTTATGCGCCACTCTATGCCTCAAAGGGTATTGTTTTGACTTATACTGGGTGCTCCCTCGTGTCTGGACAAAGCTAAGCCTCTCTGAAGAGCAATAATGATAGCGAAATACGAGTCAGGTGTTGCTTTTATTAATTCCAGATTAGCTTGGATGGTATTTTACCAATCCAAAGTGGTAATTCTGTGCATGGGGTGGTAAAACGCTTTTTTCACTTTATAGCTCGGCATGGATAGCACTGTGCTAATCCCACGCTTAAAGACTTTGCTGTAGAAATGGCAACATACTTTGTCCTTTTCCATCTCAGTGTGGATGGCACTGTGCTAATCTGTGAGAAGCTGGCCTGAAATATGATGTACACTTATGTAAGTGGACACCTAGCACCAGTTCAGACAACCCTTATGGTGATTTAAGAGGTCTAAGACAACCTTAGAAGCTCTAAGTGGTAGCTGTGGAGAGCAGCCTTCAAGCTTAGTCCAGAAGGAGTGTAAAGCAGCTTGTTTTACCATAATGCAATCTTAAAGTATGGATTAAGTAAAAAAGAATCAACAAAATGCAGCCTAAATAAGCTGCAGACCCATTTGCACTGCTTCAGAAAGAATATGTTGCAAATTTTTCAGATTTTTGTTCGTTTATTTTAAATATTCATTTGTTTTCCAACTTGACTTGATTAATAACGATAAAGTTGTCCAAATATCCATAAGCTTCACACAAAATAGTTGTGCCCATCCAGGCCTCTTGCTACATTGCGTCAGGACATTGAATTCATGAATTGCAGCAAAAATCTTATTCCCAATGCATTTCGGGCATCTTTAATTGCCCTTCGTCAGGGGAAGCTGTTACAATAAAATAAAACCCATGTTAATTATCCATATTATCACTCGTAGAAGTATTTACAACATTGCATGCTGTAACCTAAGTAAAAAAGAACCACACAAGGTTTTTATAAAAATATATATTTATTATATAATACTCTCTAACACATAGAACTATCTCCTACCCAGAGATATGCACAATACACACAATACTTTAGCAAAGAAACACAGTAAATAGCATTTAATACACAGTGGACCCCAGGGGGGACCAAACCATATACTAAGAAAGTGGTAGAAGAACCACGACTCGGTTCAAGACAATGTCGAGAGGACGTAGAAGTGCTGGAAACCCAAGGGACCACCTAAGGTAAGTAGATAGAGACACCACGGAGAGCGTGTGCAGTGTGGGAACACGACCGCGTGCTCCGTACAACTCTACGGGTAAGTCACGGTTGGATTTTTGTCGATTAAGGACCCTTCCCAGTGGACCCTGAAGAAACCCCGCAGTAGACAGAAGGTTGGAGAACCACCCCACCCATGGATTCCCTAGTACCCACGTTACCTACATCAGGGAAGCTGGGTGCATACGTGTGAAGTGGTGTCGGAAACAGCCGTCGAACCCAATGGAGGACTTCAGGAAAATACCGCTGCTGAAGAAGGAGAAAGTGTCTGATGGAATTCGAAGGTGGATTCTAAATGAGAGGTACCTGCAAGCATAGGGGACAGAGTCTATGTCACACAGAAAGGACCAGGAGTCTTGGAAGATGAATGCCCTCCAATGTCGGGTGTTGCAGGATGGATGACGATGACCTTGACTCTGCAGCTGTGAGGACCAGGTGATGCTGAGGAGGACCAGGAGCCATGCACAAGCAGTCCCACGAAGGATGTCGAGTGCTGAGGGGTCTGTGTCTGGTGGGAGCTCCAACAAGCCTTGGCAATGCAGGAGAATGGCCTCTGTAGGCTGCAGGGGTGTCCTGCTCATGCAGGGGCACCCTCTCACTTAGAACCAAACACCCTGCCTTCATGATTGCAAAGAACTGCCATAGGGGTGATTTATAGGTTTTAAGTGCAGTGGCCCTAGATATAGGAAACCTTTATCTTTAGTAAGTGGTGCTAGCACCAGCTTTCACAGGCTGCAATGGCAGGCCTGTAGTTCTATTTTGAATGGTCTCTCATGGGTGGCAAAATACATGCTTCAGCCCATGGGAGACTCCTGGAGTACCTTTGCCCTGGGTACCCTAATACCATATACTAGGGACTTATAAGGGTACCCCAGTATCTAATCCGGGATTTACCTAAGTACTGAACACAACAGTTTAGGGAGAAAGCAGATAGACTGGACTCCTGATTAGCAGGATCCCAGTCAGACTAGTCAAATACAGCTTAGCACCAGGCAAAAAGTGGGGGTAACCATAGAAGCAGATTCTACTTTCCTACATAATCCTATGCTTAAAATAAAAAGTTTGATAGAAAACCAAACATTTGAGGTGAGCAAATTCAGAGTGTCGCTGGTGTTGTAGGGTGCTCTATGCAGGAGCTGCTCTCCACCTAAACTTGGGAACTACCCAGAGTTCTCTGCTCCTTTTTGCATAATTTATACAGCACTCTATGCCTGAAAGGTTATTGTTTTGCCTTATACTGGGCGCTCCCTTGTGTCTGGCCAAAGCTAAACCTCTCTGAAGAGCTATAATGATAGCGTAACACATGTCAGGGGTTGCTTTTATTCATGCCAGGTTGGCTTAGATGGTGTCACGATCGTACCCAGGAGCGGTAGGTAAGGGGACTACACCTACCAGCATGCACCTGGGCAGGCAACCAGTTCTTGCCTGGAGGTGGGGCTGCTATATCTGGCCTTGCTCTAGGGGATCCGGTGCTTGCCACTGAAGTGAGTCAGAGCCCGCTGGGATTCGTTGGAGCAGCACTTCAGGCTGTGTTTGACAATCGGAGGAGAGAACGCGGTGAATCTCGGTATTTGCTCTTTGCAGGCCGCGTTTTCATCGGCTTCTACAGGGGAGCTGCCATCACTCCCTCTTTCTGCGTGCCTTGCGGAAGAAACGTCTTGTAACCACATGGGGTTTCAGGTGTATGTGGTAGGAACCGGGTGAACTCATGCTCTTCGAGTCACCCATAGTCCCGCTGATACGCCTTGCGAGCCACCCTACACCGCGACTTTTGACACGAGCGTGTGTACACGAGGAGAGCTTCCTCGCTACACGCACACGCCAGCTATGACTCTTTGACCCCGTTTTCTTTTGCCTCCTAGGGGAGGAACAGCGCTGTAACCCAGACAGGAGTGAATTAACCCTATCCTGGAAACCTGCAATTCTGAGGCTCCTTCATCGCAGTACCTACAGGCGTGAGACGTATCACGCCCACCTATCCTTGCTTTGACTTCAGATATTGAGCAAGCTCTCAGGGAAAGAGCTTTTCCTGCAACTTTGTTTCTTGCTTTCCTTTGGACCTTCCCACTACTCTTTGACTACCAGCGACCCTAAGGATATTGCCACAGAAGTGCATGTAAGTTCCCCGACGAGAGGGAAGTTGGCTAGCAGAGTATGAGGGGGAGAAGGTGTGACCGTGCCTAACGTAGTAACGTTGTTTGTTGTTGTCCCACCTGCAGCACCCTGTGAAGATCCGATGGGATTACCCTAGAGTACGCACATGCCTATTGCTCCTGAAACTGGTGATTCGCTAGGAAGAAGGCAACGGGATTTTCTTTCCATTACTCTTTGTTCTTTATCCCCTAACCCCTGCGCACTGCAGTGCAGGGTGGAGTGTTTGACATCCTCTTGTGGAGTAGTGCAAAGGAGCTTTGGGAGCTACGCATCGCCCCCGCTGGATCTGGAGGCTAGTGTACCCCTAGCGGAACCTGACAGATGGTTGTTTACAGTGGTGAGGCAGAAACACACACACACTCTTTCACATGCTCACATACATACTCGCACCCAGCACATACACCCCCACACAACCATTCACAGCATGCACAAATACACAAACATTCATACATACACAGTATACATGCATGCACATACCCAACATAAAAAAAAAAACTTACCAGGCCACAGCGATGATCTCGGGTGGTGGCTCCTGGAGGATTGGGACTGCCGCCTCTTCTCATTGGCTGGCGTGTTATCAGTCAGCTAATGAGAGGAGACATCAGTTCCTTACTCGTCACTGAGTGGGATTAAGTCAGTGAGACTGCTGACCCCACCTCACTATGAGACAAGTGTCACTGATGGACACTCGGCCCTGTGCACTTCAGGGCTTAAAACTGAAGCACCTAGGTCCAAGTCTATCAGTGACACTCTCCCTTTTCATGAGGGGTGGGGGGCTTACAGAAGACCTTGCTGGGCTGAGGAGGTCACACCCAACGGGCTGTGAAATCTTCAGCCTGGCAAATTTGAGCTCAGGCAGCCAAGTGCCCACACATCTAACACTTGTACTGTGCCTGGCTGTCTGCCCCGACCATGAAGAGCATCTGTCAGGCTGACCTTTGCTCAGTCTGATAGACACTGTGCCGGCTCGCAAAAAGGTAGCATGACAGGGCCCCTTGCCCTTAACAAGGGGCTGCAGTTGACCATTACCCCTTGCAGGACATTGCCATGCATGGCAGCGGAGTGCAACTGACTCTCAGACAGACCAATGGCAGAAGAGGGCTGACCCTAGGGCCCTATATGTATCTATATGGATATATATATATACATCTTGATGTGTGTATTATTTAATGATTTTTATTATCACATAAGCCTTGTAGGCATCTGTGCCTGTCAGGCCTTTTGAAGAGATTCTTGTAAGAATTATTATACTGCAAATCTTCTACCCTGAGGGTTGTCAGAAGAATTAACAACACCAACGTCCTTCCCACCAAAGGAAATCATTGGGATTTCATGTGACATAATAATACAGAGTAATAAAAATCCACCCATAAATGTCTATTGACTTTAACATATGCTTTTCACAATAAATATTTCTGTCTATTGCATTTTCTGTAACTCTTTATTATAAACAGATCAGACAGGTGGCATGTGCAATATATTTTTTGTGTGAAACAATCATGTCTATAACTGTTATCACTGATTTGTCAAAGCAACTCAGTCTTGTATTGATAATATATGATGGCCAGCTTTCCCACATGGCAACTATTAGGCATACAGTAATAAAATTATAAAAGTGTACTAAATTACAGTTATCATTGCAAAATACTATCTCTCCTATGAGAACCCAATAAGGAATAGGGTGTCACCTTACATAGCGGACTGGTATACCCCGGGTAGGAGTCTGGGAATTACAACGGCAGATCTCAGCTACTTCTACCCTCACTCCCTCTTGTCAAACCTTCCACTCTCATATCCACCACCGAGGGTTACCACTGAGACATCTTATTCCACCATTCCAACATCAAATAGATATGCTATCCTATCAGGACTGGACGAACAGGATTGACTCCCCAACCATGAAATTATGACTGATAATTCCCCTATCATGACTGATACTTCTAACTTACTTCCTGTAGAATTAAATTCTTTCGATATAGAAAACACAGGAGGTATACATATTGATCGACCAGAATACTCACCTGAATTTTCCTCTACTGATGTTTACCCTGGCCACGAGTCATACGATGCTCATAATGTGTCTTTAGTTTCCTGGAACGTAGCAGGATTGGCTGATAAAATAAGTGATCCTGCCTGGTTGGCATATGCTAAAAAATACACCATCATCTGCCTTCAAGAGACATGGATGGAAGACAACAGCGCATGTATTGAAGGATATCAAAGCTTTATCAGCCCAGCAGTTCCCTCAGTTAGAGGCAGGGCAAAGGGGGGGCTGGCCATTTTTGTAAATTTGGCTCTTTCCTGTGTTATACGTAACCTATATCACGCAAACAGAAATGTCCAAATACTTGACTTTAAGAGAGGCAAACGTGATTTGACCTTGATCAACTTTTATAATGCTACATCCAGTGAAGGGGATTGTAATATAATGTCTTTGAAAGATACGTTGGCAGAAGGCGCAGGTGTGATGTCACGCAATTTATTAATAGTTGGAGATTTTAATGTGCACCCCTGCGGTAACCCTCGAGATACCCCTATGGGGTCTCTAGGTTGTAACAAAGCGAACGGCTTTCATTTTAACCACACTAGATGTGGAACCCTCTTAAATGATTTGTTAAATGAAAATAATTTGTATGTAGCTATGTCTTTAGTACCGGAGGACAAGGTATATGACGTGCCAACTTTTAAAGGCTGTGCTCACGGGTCTTTTATAGACCATATGATATTGTCCGCTGACCTTACCACCCAGGCCTTTAGTTTCACTATTCAATCAAATATTTTTAGTGATCATAACCCCATAACTATCATATTGGGTGGTGGAATTTTTGTATTGCGTGGGCTCCGTGAAGACCGGGGAACCTTAAAATGTATTAATGGAAAACGTCGACTGAAGTGGAATTTAGTTAACCATGATAACTTTTATAATGAAATTAATAAGTTATGTGGCCAGGAACTTGCGGCTTGTGTATCAACATCTATTTCCCATGAACAAACCTTAGCCTCATTTGAGGTCGTGGTGTCTATCGTAGGTTCCATGCTGCTAGTTCCTGTGAAGGGACAAACTAGAAATTACCCTAAATGGTTTGACCACACCTGCTCCAAGGCAAGCAAAGACCTAAGAAAAGCATTGAAAATCATACCTAGGGACTCAGGCCTAATTAAAAATCTACGTGCGACTTACAAGAAAGCACTTGCTGGTCGTAAAAAGGAAATCAAGGCCATTACCTGGGATTCTTTGCTTGACCCCTCAACTCTGGGCAACAGCAGTAAATTCTGGGAAATTATAAATAAACCCCTATTCGACAACCCCAGTGATTCAGATCTAGGAACTAATATCCCAGAGGAGGACTGGGTTAATCATTTTAGTGTAATCTTTAAGAGTAATAAGCAACAAGCAGAATATGATTTTTTAACTATAAGGGCGAATTCTCTGTGCTTTCTGGATAACGAGGTAGAAAAGGCCATTCAAGGGCTAATTGGAAATAAGGCACCTGGACCGGATGGCTTACCTCCGGATCTTTTTAAATCTTGTACATCACTTTGGGCCCCCGTACTAACTAAAGTAATAAATGCTGCAACGGTTTTGGGTTGCCCGAAGTCATGGGGGCATTCGACAATTGTCCCCGTGTTTAAAAAGGGTGATCGCAGCAACCCATCATGTTACAGACCAATCTCATTGATAAACTCAGTAGCAAAGGTAGTGGGGGGTGTAATCCTGACCAGATTGACAACATGGGCCCAAGAGAATAAAATTCTGTCTCCAATACAATATGGATTCAGACCTGGTCACTCAACTGTGACCCAATGCCTGAATCTATACTTGATTACAGGTAAATATACTTTGGCCCGGAAGGGAACTATTCATCTGGCTTTTATGGACCTATCGTCCGCTTTTGATTGCGTGGACAGGGGTAAACTATGGGATATCATGTTAAAGATGGGTGTCGAGCAAAACCTAATCCATCTATTGGCTGATTTGCATTCTGACACAAGAGCGAACGTTCGCTACACCCAAGATTTGAAAGTGACCGGGGACATAAGAATTAATCGGGGTGTTAGACAAGGGTGTATCTTGGCCCCATTCCTCTTTAACCTGTACATTAACGAGCTAGAGGACTATTTGCTGAGATCAGGTACGGATTATCCTCATGTAGGTTCAAGAGGAGTTCCGGTTCTGCTTTATGCAGATGACGCCGTCCTGATTTCAAGGACAGCGAACGGTCTCCAGACACTTTTAAATTCATTTTATCTTTTTATGGAGTCTCGAGGCCTCAGTATCAATAACTCCAAGTCGTTTGTCATGAAAATTGGCCATGGTTCGCGAAAACCAAATTCCTTTACTATAAATGGGGAAAAAATTCCAACATCTAAAACTTTCTCATATCTTGGAATTCTTCTTGATGACCAATTATCCTGGGGCCCAGCAGTCCATAAAAAAAAGGGCGAAATGACTCGGGCCAACGCAGCCATATTAGGATTTGCGAGAAAATTGGGCAACAGCCCGGTGGCGGCCTTGCTTAAATTATACCAAGCAAAGAGCATTGCAGTTGCCTGTTATGGTAGTGAACTCTGGGGCTATAGCCAGACGCGAGACCTAGAGGTCACAGAAAATAATTTCTTAAAGAAGATCCTAAGGCTGCCTAGGGGCACTGGTAACTTCTCGGTTCACGAGGAGTTAGGTTTGCCCTTTCTAAGCGATAGACTAGCCGCAAATCCCATACTTTGTTGGATGAATTCTTGGTTGAATAATGATATACCCCTTACCAACGATATATTAAGAGAAGCCTTAACCTGGGATGGTAGATTCAAGGTCCCATGGCTGAAATATATAAAAGATTGTCTTACCGAACTTGGACGGCCAGCCCTGTTTTTAACCCCATCCACTATAACAAAAGCTGATGTCACATTTGTAAAAAAAGCATTTCTTACAACCAGGTACCTTGCCCGGGAGGAGGCCGAGTTTATGAAATGTAGTGTCAGGAAACACGCTCTACTTAAAACATGCTTACATTTGGAACCATATCTCTCGTGGCCTATATCTGGCTACGAACGATTTTTGTTGACCAGGTTCCGATTTGACCTGTTCCACCTCCTACTGGCTGTACCAAGAGGGTCCCATCGTGGACAAGTGCTACCTGCTTGCGGCTGCGACGGAAAGTCTCCGCAAGATCTGGAGCACTTTTTATTCTTTTGTCCGTATTATTCAGTACCTCGAAGGCTATATCTAAAGCCTTGTTTAAAGAAACTAAATTTTACACAGATTAAACCAGCACTTTATTTCCTTCAACTTTTGAACTGTGATTGTACTTTATATGTAAGCAGCTTTTTAAAACTAGCTATTACTTTCAGGAAAAGTATGGAGGGATAATTATGCTGTTTTTATTGTCCTATTCCCTAATGATTTTTAACTTTGAACAAATTATTTATATTCTTAAACCTGATTATTCTGCTAGATGCCTTTACTAATTCTGTTTACATAGTCCGCCCATCATACATAAGTATTGGACAGCTTTTTTAAACAATTTATCTGTGAAATGTTTATCCATGTATTGTGCTTTTATGATTGTTAAATCTTACAATCGAATAAAGTTATTTGAACAATAAGGAATATTGTAGTTCCTATCTTCCATTCCCACAGTTTGTTCAGGTTGGTCACCAACACCAAATCCCTTGCCTACTACAGTAATCTGTGAGATTCCGTGTAACTAAATACCTGCCTGCAGGCTTTGGTACCCTGAAATAACAAATCATCCGTAGCGTCTTCACTGATGAGCTAAGATCTTCTCAGCTTTCTGGAGCAAGAAGAGTTGTAAAAGAAAAAAATAATTTTTGCCACAGTTTTTACATGTTTCTAACTAGTGGTTCTGTTTTTACATTTATTCTGGTTTCAACCAACTTGCTGTTTGTGGTGGAAACATGTAGGAAACCCATGGTTTAACCAGAAAAGGTGTACATTTCTGAAAACTTGAACATTTCCAAATTCAGCAAGGGGTAATTTGTGTACATTGTTTATTGTTTTCCAAAATGAACTAATCATTGAAAAAAAACACAATGAAAATAAGTAGGAAACACAGCAATTGGTGGCAACTTGTTTGGCTGCAATTATTTACTCCAATTGCTGATTTACAAAGGTAGCATACCATTAAATCTGTCAGAACCCTCTGGTCACAGGGATATATAGTGTTTGCTGGTTGTCCAAAAACACACAATACCCATTGCCATCAACTGAGCTGCAGCTTGTAATGGTTTTTTATTGTGCACCGACCATGCAGACATTCATATGGTAAAACTCTAATGAATGAAAAATGGGTAAGATGAAAAACTATGCATTTTTGAAATGTGCATAAGATACTGAATTTAGAAATAGTGGGTATTTCTACACCACTAAATTTGAGATCACCCATACTTCATGTGATTCAGAGGGCAATTTGCAAAATATGCTATTTCTTGCACATTGTTTTACATTTAGAAGCCAATAATAGATAGAAATTCAATCCATAACAAATGTTATACTCATCTGTGTTTTCATACTTCTCCTGATAAAAAACTCTACCACACTTGTGTGGATGACTCTACCACCTGTGACACAAAAGACTCCTAAATGCAAGGTGGAGACATTAGCATTTCAGGTAAAAACAAAATGGCCTGCTTTGGTGATGGGGCTACCTGTGGTATATGAACCCAGGCTTGGCAGCTACCCAAAGAAACCTACCAAACCCATTTTTAAAAACTAGTCACAAAGGGAAGTCCAGGGTGGAGTGCCTTCCGTGAATCCCATGAAGTTACTCACAATACTTTGAAAACTCAAACTTTGCCTAAAATCACACATTGTCCTCCCATTTCTGTCAGGGAAACTTCTGGAGTCTGTGGAGGTGCACAAAGTTACTACCACCCAGTATTCATACATTTTCTCTTGGTGAGGAAGATCAGGATATCACCCCGCCAATGCCCCCCTTTCAATCCCCTGACATAGCGAGGATGCCTTTTGCCGACCAGAGCGCAGCTTGGAAAGGGTTAAATTTATTCAGCCCTTCTCACCCACAGGTACGGGAATGCCCCCTTCTAGACGTCCACCAATCACAAGGGGCCTCGTGGACTCAAGAGGCGGGGGTTCCTGTTGAAAATGCGGAAGACGCCGGCAAGAAGGAGCCCGGGAAGAGAACGCCTAAGGAGGGGGTGAAGACCGTTGTGGAGATGACCAAAAAAGGATGCCGAAAACCCGGAAGAGAAGCAAACGAGGATACCCTGCCAGACGAGGAAAGAGGCAGCGCTGATCGGGAGGAGTGGTCCGAAGAGTGGTGGACACCCCCATAGGACGCTTCTATGCTGCCTCAGCTCCGGAGAGCTGCGGCCACAGCGGTACGTGGGACAGGGCAGGGGATAGTACAAGGAAGGGAGGGGGGAGGCGAGTCTACGGGACTCCAGGGACACGGGGTAGTATAAGCGGGCACGTTTTTCTCCTGACACCTCACTAGCCCCATCACCCCTCCCCCCCAGCACTTTTCCGCACGCCCGAAAACGAATCGCCTAAACCCTTGCGCACGTCTGTAAAAACCACACGGTTGGGCTGCGCTTGTGTGTGTTCACGAAGAACTTGAAAGCCTCCTGAGTTACTAAGGAGACAAAGTTGTAATCTGACCAGAAGGAAAGGTCACTTTTGGTTTGGTTGCGGTTGCAACATCATTCTGCCCCTTTATTTCTTTAACTGCTCCTGTTTTCTACACATTCGTTTTCTTTTTGTTTTCCCCTCACTTCCCTCTTGGTACCCTTCACGCTACGGTGGTGGAACGTGACACACCTCACGTTATCGTTCATTTCAAGGATAGATATATTGACCACCTTCTCTCCTTTCTTTCGTTTTACTGCCTACTCCGGTTATTGTGCCACATTGTCACCCTACTGGGAGAGGAAGACCCACCAGCAACACCCGAGAAGCAGAAGACGCCCATACCCTCAACATACCGAATTGTTTTGGACTTTTTTGTTGTTTTCCTTTTGTTGTTTCCAATAAATGACGCCATCATTCAGCCTCACATAAGACCTCCTCGCTATATTTTCCGCCCTTCCCTCTCACACCTGGTGTCAGAAGTGGGATCCGGGAAAATGGAGGCAGTGATAAGAAAGATGGCTAAGAGCCAAGAAAAGCTGGAACGCTGTATGGAGAAGTTCCTGTCTGTAGTTGAGGAGGACCGGGAGAAAATGCAAAAGTCACTTGCAGAACAGAGTCAAACCCAAGAGACTGTTATAGGGAAGTTGGCAGACACCCTCAGCCAACAAAGGGGTACCATGGGGTTCCCCTCAGTGGTCCTGCAGAAATATGTGGAAGAAGACCCCGATTTTTTCTTTTCAAATTTCGAGCGCATGTCAAGAGCTGCCGGATGGGGCCAGGACAAATGGGGACAATATCTGGGCCCTTTACTCACCAGAGATCTCCAGGCGGCATACCAAGCCGTTAACCCATTAGATCTTACTCCTTACGACGACATCAAAAAAAGCATATTGGAGAGAATGGGCATAGACGATGAGACCTTCCGCTTACGCCTATGACAACTCAAGGAAGGCCCTCACAAAACCCCTCGGCCTTAGCTTATAGAGTCCAGGACATGGCTGACCGGTGGTTAAACCCCCTACAGTCCACCAAGGACAAAATCATGGAAAAGGTTTACCTAGAACAGTATTTGTCTTCCCTGTACCCAAACATACAAAAGTGGGTTAGACAACATACCGGCCTAACCCTAGACCGAGCCATTGAGATCGCTAGTGCTTTTTATAGGGCCCAAGAACCCCAAAGAGGGCGAGAAGACTCCCACTGGAAACACCCCAGAGCCCCTCTGAGAACAAACGAAACCCCCCAACCTTCACGCAAACCCGAAACCGTTACACTTCTCCCTGGGCCCTCCATACCACCACCCGGCTCCTTACCCAACCAGGACCACAATGTTACAATTGTGGAAACATAGGCCATATAGCCCGTTTATGCCCCCAAAAGGATGAACCCATGGAGGTAGGACTAGTGCGTAACTATTACTGCAGTGCTGCAGGAGCAAGACGTCCCCATCATAGAGCAGTACAGGTTAATGGGGAGAAAAGGCAGGCTTTAATCGACACTGGGTGTTTACAAAGTGTCATTCAACCCCAAGCCATTTCGGGAGGGTCACCGAGGCCTACAGGGTATGTCACCATTCAGTGCGTACATGGGGACAGCCGGCAATACCCCACCACAGGGATCGAGGTCCAACACAATCCCTCCCTGAAAGCCGAAGCATTGAGAGTAGGTCTTATTCCCCGCCTACCCGAACAATTAGTTTTGGGTAACGACTATCCCCACATGCCTACAATGATACGGGAAACCTGGGCGGAAGGGGGAGAATGGAGGAGGTCTGCACCCTTTGCACAAGAGACAGAACCAGACATGATCCCAGGGAAGCAGAGGAAAAGCGGCAAACAAAAAAAGAGGGAGAAAAGGAACTGAACAAGGGTCGCTCTAACACAAAGTAAGGAGACCCCGGTATGGCAATATGAACGTGGGTTTCAGGAGGTCCAGCGGAACGATCCAGTTTTGCGGGAGGCCTGGAACAAGGTCACTAATGAAGAAGATCCTGAACAAGTAGGTCTCCAGTTTTTTATCCACAAAAACCTGTTGTATCGTAAGGGTGGGAGGGGGTTACCGACACAACTGCTGGTGCCCCAACCATACAGAGAAAAGGTTTTATTCTTAGCCCACAGTCACTTGTTAGGAGGTCTCTTTGGGGAGGAGAAAACAGAAAAGACGATATTGGAGAAGTTCTATTGGCCTGTCATATTTTCCCAGGTACGAAAATACTATAGAGAATGTGTCATTTGCCAAAAGAACAGTCGGACTTTGCCTTCACGAGCACCCCTACGGCCCTTACCTATTATACAGGAACTCTTTTCCCAGGTGGGTATGGACATTATAGGCCCCTTATTGCCCTCACGTAGTGGATGCAGATTCGTGTTAGTGTTGGGCGATTATGCCACCCGCTTTCCTGAAGCGGTGGCTCTGCGTCAATCTAATGCTTCACAGATAGCCAAAGCCATGATTTCCATCTTTTCAAGAGTAGGTTTTCCCTGGGAACTGGTTACAGATCAGGGAAGCCCTTTCATGTCTCGCCTCATGAAGCAGATGTGCCTTTCCCTGAACATCAAACAGATTAGCACTTCAGCGTACCACCCCCAAACTGACGGGCTGGTGGAACGCTAGAACGCTACCCTCAAGACAACCCTAAAAAAACTTCTGGACCTCGCAACCCGGAAATGGGAAGATATGCTTCCTCTGGCTCTCTTTGCAATATGATGCAAAGTCCAAAAGAGCACTGGGTACTCCCACTTCGAACTGCTTTACGGCCGACAGCCTCGCACATTACTTGATATGTTAAAGGAAGAGTGGAAAGAAGAACAAGAAGGGCGAGACCGCTCCCGGAATATGTGCTCAACCTAAAAACCCATCTGAGTCAAATTGGCAACATTGTCCAAACCCACCTCGAACAAGCCCAGGCATCCCAGAAAAAACAATACGATATGAAAGCCAAAACCCGTACTTTTGAAGTAGACGACTATGTTCTTTTAATGATACCATCTTCCGATCACAAGTTGCTAGGGCAATGGCAGGGACCTTACCGCATTATAGAAAAAGTTACTCCAGTAACAAATCGCCTAGAATTAGACCCCCAGAAAAGAGATAGAACACAAATATATCATGTCAATCTCCTTAAGAAGTGGGAGGGGGCCATCCCTGTTCAGGTAGGATTTGTAAGAAGACGCGATCCATTGTTTCTACAAAGCATAGACCATGACCTCCCAGAAAGTCAGAAAAGAGAATTAGAGGCACAATTACGACCACTACAGGAGGTGTTCTCCTTGCAGCCAGGCAAAACCCACTTGATATAACATGTCATTGTGACCTCCCCAAACAGGAAAGTGAAGCTACGTCCCTATCGCGTTCCAGAGTCCCGTAGACGGGCGATAGAGGACGAGGTGCAGCAAATGTTACAGATGGGCATCATCGAATCCTCGAATAGTGAATGAAATTCACCAATCGTCTTAGTGCCCAAACCGGATAGATCCATCTGGTTTTGTATCGACTTTCGGGAAGTGAACAAGATCTCCTGTTTTGACTCCTACCAACTCCAGAGAGTCAATGAGTTGGTAGAACGCCTGGGAACCGCCAGATATATCAGCACCCTAGATCTATGCAAGGGATATTGGCAGGTGCCCCTACGGCTTCGAGACCGGGAGAAAACGGCTTTTTCAACACCCAGCAGGCTATACCATTTTACCGTTCTCCCTTTTGGTCTCCATGGGACTCCTGCCACCTTCCAACGCTTGATGAATGCAATATTAAGACCCTGTTCTGAGTTTTCGACGGCTTATCTAGACGATATCGTCATCCACAGTACCACCTGGCTAGAACACCTCACCCACTTAAAGACAGTGGTGCAAGCATTAAAAGAAGCAGGTTTAACCGTAAATCCCGCTAAAAGTAAACTGGCTGGTCAGTCCGTAAAATCTCTGGGATACCTTTTAGGGGAGGGTTATATAAAACCACAAACAGAGAAGGTAGTGGCCATTTCCAACATCCCATTCCCTAGGACCAAAAAGGAGTTAAGAGCATTTCTTGGGGTCCTGGGTTATTACCGCCGTTTCATCCCCAACTTTTCCCAGACAGCCTCCCCCTTGACAGATTTACTACAAAAGAGTGTGGCAACAGAAAAGGAGCTGAGACATCCACCTCCCCCTCTCCTCCAAGTCTTTCAACAGCTAAAACAAGCCTTGACATGTCATACGGTATTGTTAAGTCCCAACTACTCTCAACCATTTATATTGCAAACAGACGCATCCGACACGGGCATAGGAGCAGTGTTGTCGCAAGTAGACCCCCAGGGACAAGAGAGGCCCATCCTCTGCATAAGCCGGAAACTATTTCCCCAGGAAAAGAATTATGCGGTTATTGAAAAAGAGGTGCTTGCCATTAAATGGGTAGTTGACTCCCTTCGATACTACCTTGAGGGGAGGGAATTCACCTTGTTTACTGACCATGCTCCTTTAGAGTGGCTACCTAGGAACAAGGGGCATAACAACAGAATACTTAGGTGGTTCCAATCGGTTCAACACTAAACATCGGAAGGGCAGGGACCGCCAACGCTGATTATTTATCCCGATATCCTCTTGACTTTGATCTTGCTAGCAAGAATGTTAGGGAAGGGGGATGTGAGGAAGATCAGGATATCACCCCGCCAATGCCCCCCTTTCAATCCCCTGACATAGCGAGGATGCCTTTTGCCGACCAGAGCGCAGCTTGGAAAGGGTAACATTTATTCATCCCTTCTCACCCACAGGAACAGGAACGCCCCCTTCTAAACGGCTGCCAATCACAAGGGGCCTCGTGGACTCAAGAGGCGGGGGCTCAAGTTGAAAATGCGGAAGACGCCAGCAAGAAGGAGCCCGGGACAAGAACGCCTAAGAAGGGAGTGAAGACCGTTGTGGAGACGACCAAAGGACGCCGAAAACCCGGAAGAGAAGCAGACGAGGATACCCCGCCAGACGAGGAAAGAGGCAGCGCTGATCGGGAGGAGTGGTCCGAAGAGTGGTGGACACCCCCGGAGGAGGCTTCTATGCCGCCGCAGCTCCGGAGAGCTGCGGCCACAGCGGTACGTGGGACAGGGCAGGGGATAGTACAAGGAAGGGAGGGGGGAGGCGAGTCTACGGGACTCCAGGGACACGGGGTAGTATAAGCGGGCACGTTTTTCTCCTGACACCTCACTAGCCCCATCACCCCCCCCCCCCCCCTGGCACTTTTCCGCACGCCCAAAAACAAATCACCTAGACCCTTGCGCATGTCTGTAAAAACCACACGGTTGTGCTGCACTTGTGTGTGGAACGTGAGACACCTCACGTTATCGGTCATTTCAAGGATAGATACATTGACCGCCTTCTCTCCTTTCTTTCGCTTTACTGCCTACTCCGGGGATCGTGCCACATCGTTACCCTACAAGGAGAGGAAGACCCACCAGCAACACCCGAGAAGCAGAAGACGCCCATACCCTCAACATACCAAATTGTTTTGGACCTTTTTTCTTTTCCTTTTGTTGTTTCCAATAAATGACACCATCATTCAGCCTCACATAAGACCTCTTCGCCTTATTTTCCGCCCTTCCCTCTCACACTCTTACTAAAAACTCAACCTCCAAAATGAAATGTGGAGACATTAGCTTTTCCTGTCAAAATCATGACCTGTTTTGGCGATAAAGGTAGATACAGCATTAGGACCCGGCCTCAACCGCCACCCAGAAAACCTGCCAAACCAAGACATTTATGAAAACTAGATACCCAGAGTCCAGAGTAGTTTGCCTTGCATGGATCCTACTACATTTTCTAACCCAGAATGCCCTGCAGATATCAAACTTTGGCTAAAATCAAACATTTTCTTCACATTTCTATGAGGGGAAGTATTGGGTACTCTGGAGATCCACACATTTCCTAGCACCAAGCATTCCTACTCTTCTCCCATTAAAAATGGTACCGCATTTACCAGACTGGGCGTAGGGCATGCGATAGGAATAGATCAACCGAGGGACGATGTGAGTCTTGCAAGGGTCAGGGGAAAGCACAGGCCCATTGGGGCCAACTACCAACCAATGAACAGTAGATATATAATTCCCCGATGTTCCAGTAGACGTCCTACCCCCTAGGAGGCAGATTGGTGCTAAAATAACCCTCATATGCTTCACAGGGGGGACAGAAAGACTATTATGTCTGGAGGTGGCAGGGAGCACAGGCCCATGCCCATGGGGTCCGCCAACCAAATATAGAAAAGATGCATTTCCCTGATTTTCTAGTGGGCTTTCTGCCCATCTTTGGGGAACATTGTCGTAAATACTCCCTACCTGTTCCCTGGATTTAGAAAAAATGGTATGACTGAGGGTGGAGGGAGCACACACCTATGCTCATGAGAGGGGTGCTACCCACCCTAACAGTAGCCCTGGTGTCCAGTGGAGTGGATCTCTATATGGGGATTGTGTGCCAAGCAGGGATCCACTAGCAAGTGACAGCGCTGGAAAGGGAACATTGTCTCTTTAACAGCGCTATCTCTTCCGTGTTAATTGGTGCTCAGTGGGAGGGGCAGAGTTATGCCCACTGACACCGAACAAAAGTGAAAGCACATCTTTGTTTTGTAGTGACTTCAGCACACTGTGCCCACTGCATGCCGCAACAAAACAAAAAAAGAAAACTTTGGACGTGAAGAAAGCTCTTCCCTCGGGAAACAACCTTTACAACGCAACTATTACATCGCACTACACTTACAACGCAGGCATTATAACGCAACATCCTTTACAACGCATGACACTACAACGCATACCATTACAACGCATTCCATTACAACGCAGACACTACATCGCATGTCACTACAACGCAGGCATTACAACGCATACCATTACAACGCATACCATTACAATGCATACCATTGGAGTTAGAATAGTAATTTTTAACCCCTACACTATCCAACACTTACCCTACTGTTGCACCCCCTGTAGTTAGAATAGTAATTTTTAACCCCTACACTATCCAACACTTACCCTACTGTTGCACCCCCTGGAGTTAGAATAGTAATTTTTACCCCTATACTATCCAACACTTACCCTACTGTTGCACCCCCTGGAGTTAGGATAGTAATTTTTACCCCTATACTATCCAACACTTACCCTACTGTTGCACCCCCTGGAGTTAGAATAGTAATTTTTAACCCCTACACTATCCAACACTTACCCTACTGTTGCACCCCCTGGAGTTACAATAGTAATTTTTAACCCCTACACTATCCAACACTTACCCTACTGTTGCACCCCCTGGAGTTACAATAGTAATTTTTAACCCCTACACTATCCAACACTTACCCTACTGTTGCACCCCCTGGAGTTAGATTAGTAATTTTTACCCCTATACTATCCAACACTTACCCTACTGTTGCACCCCCTGGAGTAAGAATAGTAATTTTTACCCCTATACTATCCAATACTTACCTTAAATGCAATGTAACAGTATGCGTTGTAATGGTATGCGTTGTAAAGGTAGTATGCGATGTAATGGAATGCGTTGTAAAGGTAGTTTTTTAAAATGCGTTGTAGTGTCATGCGATGTAATGGAATGCGTTGTAGTGGATGTTGCGATGTAAAAATTGCGTTGTAAGTGCATGCGTTGTAAAAGTATGCGTTGTAACGTCATACATCCTCTTCCCTCACGTCCCACATTTGATTTTCAGAAAAGAAAATGTTTCTAGTGTTTTTCTCCAGAAACATTCACTTTTCCTGTATGGTAGATGACCTGTTGACATCCACCACACTGTCAAGGTAGTGTGGTGGATGCCAATGTGTTGTCCACTGCACTCAAGCTGTTAAAAGCCTATTGCCTTTAACACATGCTTTTCACAAAACGTAGGCCAGGCCTACTGGCTTTGTAATAAGGTTTCATGATAAACAGATCAAACCTTTGGAATCTGGCATGACGTTTCCCAATGAGATTAAAAAGTCTCTAGCCTTTATTATTCGCTTTAAACCATAACAAAATAAGGCCTACTGAAGTGCAGATAAACTGGCAACCATCATGCAAACCATTCTAAAATGTCAAATATGTAGAACAATGCAATTTAAAAACAGTATAAAACCCTCTTAATAGGTCCAAGAATTATCACAGTGAAACCCCCAGGATTTGTCAGAGTGTGTGTCCAGTGCTAAATCCTTGCCTACTACTGTAATCTGTGAGAATACAAAATACCCGTCTGTGTCACAATGTGATAACAAGCAATGGGCAAAGGGCTCCCTGCTTTAAGAAATACTTTTTACAATAAATAGGCCAGTCCTACTGGATTTTTTGTAACTTTTTAGAGTAAGCAGATCAGGCCTAGGACATCGGACCTAATATTACCCAGAGTGCCAATTAGGCCCATAGCTTGTGACCATACCCAACTCAGGACTGCTGTTTTGAGCATAAGCTTTCCACAAGGCAGCCATCAGACACAAATTCATATAATTAGGAAGGTATAGTAAATTGCAGTTGGCTAAGCAGGATACTATCTTTCCTAAGAGGCCTACCTAGGATTCTCACATAGTAAATTTCTACATCCACGGTTTGTCACGGGGGTAACCAATACCAAAACTCTTGCCTACTGCAGGACATGGATTCTCTGCAGTAATCTGTGAGAGTTCATGTCACAAAATACCTATCTGTAGGCTTTAATATAGAGTAATAACAATCCACTATTAAATGCATATTCATTTAACATATGCTATCACAATTAAATATATCAGACCTACTGCCTTTATTGTTACATTTCATAATACACAAATAAGGCCTATAGCTATGATAATTGGCTTGCCAATGTCACCAACTCAGTCCAGCTATATTAAGCATAAACAGTGCCACAAGCCAGAAAGTGTGATACAAGCACTTTTTTTTGGGAGAAGCGCACAAATTTAGTCCAATCAGTTCCTGTACTCAGGGGAACCAAAATGTGGGTGAAGGCTAAGCCCCTCACTCAGTAGTTCTCTAAAAGCTCTCTTTTGTTGATCACATAAGGTTTATTGACAGCTATGGTGTCAGGCCAGACCTCAAAATGCATGCCGATTTGTGAAGTTCTGGGCCGCTCACACTACTCACAAACACACAACTGCTCTTTGAAGTCTAAAGTTAATGATGGAAAGTAAAGGAAAGGGTGCTGGGACAGGAAAACAACAATACATTCCTCATGACTGCTATCCTCCAATGTGTACTGCTGCCAGAGAAAAACACCATAAATTATCTGCGTAACTAAGACACTTTAACAGCATTACAGTGCTGTCTGATGCCTCCGTCAAACTCCACTTCTCAAGGCAGTCATACTGTTACTGGCTCAGGCAGCTGTATAAGCAAACAAAATAATCCCAGATAGGAGAAGAACTTTTTTCTGTGGAAGCTCACAAATTTCGCCCAATCTGAACATGTACTCCTGTCCACCAACATGTGGGCAGAGCCAAAGCTCCTCTCTGAAAGCTCTGTTTTTTTAGGTTGATCACATAAGGTCTGGTAACAGCTGCACTGTTAAGCTGGACTTAAATATGTGTGTACGGATTCAGGGCATAGAAGGCTCCTCATCTAAAGCCTCAAGTAATTCACGGGCAGGCCTGTCGCATTCATAACATCCACCGCAATCCCTTGAGCACTCCCTACAGGAGGTGTGAAGTGCCTGTCTGTTGTCCTTTTTGCCACAGAGGCTACGTAGCTGCCTCTGGAGGGTTAGGATCACCGCGTGAGCGTGGCCGCTAGAAAGAGGGGGTTCGTGACAGGCACTGCTGTTTACATTTTCAGCAAATTAGTATGTCAATGATATGCAACATTAATTTTACCTTCTGGCAATGAAAAAATATAGGGCCAGATGTACGACCCTTTTTTGCGGCCGCAAACGGGAGATCCTCCTGTTTGCGGCCGCAAAAAAGGGTAATAATAATTCTAAGGTGATCTTTTTTATCCCCCCATTCAGGCTTTGTATCACATCTAAGTTGGTGTTTTATGAAATATTTTATCTTTGTTTTGTATGCGCTTTTATGACTAAATATGTAGAATAAAGCTTGTTTGGATTGAATTGGTAATAGCATGTACAAATGCTATTGCTGACTCTCGCTCTTAGGGAAGGGGCGTCCCTTCCTAATAGCGAGTCAACATGCTATGTACTAATGTTTTGCGGTCACATTTGCGACCGCAAAACACTCGCAGTTTACCACCTACTTCAAGTAGGTGGTAAACCACTCACAAAGGGGAAGGAGTCCCCAGGGGACCCCTTCCCCATTGTGAGTATGTGAGAAAATATTTTTTAAGAGTAGGCAGTGGTCCCAGAGACTACTGCCTGCCCTTAAAGAAATGAAACTGAAAAGTTTCATTTTTCTTTTTTTAAAAGCATCCAGTTTTCCTTTAAGGAAAACGGGCTGCATAAACAACGGCTTTATTAAAAAAGCAGTCACAGACATGGTGGTTTGCTGACCCCAGCAGGCCACTATCCCTGTGAGTGCTAGCCATTCCTAAAGGGGTCGAAAATTGCATCTGTCTCATTGATATTAATGAGGCATGCAATTTTCAACCACATTAGGAATCGCAAACAGTGTCTGAGACATTGTTGTGCATTCCAATTAGCGAGCTGCAAAGTGCGAGACGCAAATTGCGAGTCACAAATGCGACGCAATTTGCGACTCGCTAATTGGCGGGTCGTACATCTGGTCCTTTATTTTTTACTATGCCCCCTCAATGCATGTGCAAGCGATACTATTCTTCGCTGTCAGTTCTTGTTTCAAAGATTGGATGTGGTTCATGAAATGGAGAACAGCTGAAATAGGAAAAAAACACTTGCAAAAAAGTTAGATATTACATATATAGAATTAATTTTTGGGCCGAGATTTAGCAGTAACTAAAACAGTACCAGTAAGAAACCTAGAGTTAAATGTACGACCCACCAATTTGCGACTCGCAAATCGCGTCGCATTTGCGACTCGCAATATGTGACCCGCTAATTGGGATGCACAACAGTGTCTCAGACACTGTTTGAGATTCCTAATGGGGTTGCAAATTGCATGCCTCATTAATATTAATGAGGCAGGCGCAATTTGCAACCCCATTAGGAATGGCTAGCACTCACAGGGATGGTGGCCTGATGGGGTGAGCAGACCACCATGTCTGTGACTGCTTTTTTAATAAAGCAGTTTTTTTTTTAAATGCAGCCGTTTCCCTCCAAGGAAACTGGGATCCGGGATGCATCTAAAAAATAAAAATTAAACTTTTCAGTTTCATTTTTTCAAGGGCAGGCAGTGGTCCCTGGGACCACTGCCTGCTCTTAAAAAATATTTTCTGACATACTCACAAAGGGGAAGGCGTCTCCTGGGGACTCCTTTCCGTTTGCGAGTGGTTTACCACCTACTTGGAGTAGGTGGTAAACTGCAAGTGTTTTGCGGCTGAAAATGCGGTCGCAAACCAATAGTACATGGCATGGTGGCTCGCTATTAGGAAGGGACTCCCCTTCCTAATAGCGAGAATCGCAAATGCTATTTTGCAAGTCAGTGACTCGCAAAATAGCATTTGTACATTCCATTACCCTTTTTTGCGGTCGCAAAGGGAGGATCTCCCGTTTGCAGGCACAAAAAAGGGTCATACATCTGGCCCATAGTTTCTTTTTGTGTCTCACTTAACAGAAAGGCTGTTGCCAAAACTTATCTGATTACCAGGAAAATAGCTCTAGGAAACGCTAATAAGATAGGAGCTTTGGCTCTGCTTGCACGTTGATTGCTTTCACTTCTGCATTTGATTGGGCGGAAGATGTGTGCTTCTTCTGGAAAGGAGTCCTTGTGTTGCACCAAATGCCTTGTGGGAAAGACTATGCCTGGTTATGGTGAGTGGCCAATTATGCCAAATGTCGGATGCCATAGGTGTGACTTGTCTATTGTGGGAGGTTATGACAAAGAGAGTAAACCATTGCAAAAAGATAATACTAAAGTCCATTGTCGTTTTAGGGTTAATTGTTATACTGTGTTAAAGAGTAGCACATTGTTAAATGGACTCTTACAGATTAGTGTAGTACGCAAGGGGTTTGTGTTGGGTACCAACTGCGGCTGACTTTGGTGGTAGAAGATGTGCTCTGTGAGAATCCTTGATTAACACTTACAAATGGGGGTGTATATTGTTTTGACAACTAACTGTGGATTTATTTTTAATTGTATGTATAGTAGTATGTATAGACCTTGATGCGGTCAAGTTTCAGGAGGGTATTAAATCAATAGCGCGTTGGATGACTGATAATTGCCTACAATTGAACGCCAAAAAAACCGAGGTGCTCATTGTTGGCAAGCAGAGTTATCTTTGGGGTGATCAGTGGTGGCCATCGGAGCTTGGTTCCACTCCCCTCCCTGCTACGGAGGTTAAAAACCTTGGGGTCTGGTTAGATTCCAAACTTAGCTTTGCTCCCCACACAAAGAAAATGGCTACCACTTGTTTTGGGATACTTCGTAGGCTTAGACCCACTTTCAAATTTTTTGATGCCCCAACCAGAGAGCTTATCGTACAAGCTACGATCCTGTCGCGGTTGGACTATGCGAGCTCTCTCTTGCTAGGAGTCAACCTGGCCGAACTTGCTAGACTCCAACGCGTTCAAAACGCTGCCGCCAGAGCGCTGGTCGGCTTACCGAGGTTTTGCTCGGCCAAAAAAAAATATCAGTCAACTCCACTGGCTCCCTGTTTCTCAGAGGATCAAGTTTAAGTCTCTCTGTTTGCTGTTTAAAATCCTCAAGCACTCCTCTCCTCAAATTCTGAAACATCTTATTCAGCCTTATGTTCCCTCACGCACTTTAAGGTCCTCACGACTTCACCTGGTCATTGTGCCACGCTTCAGGAGGGCTAGGGTCGGTGGACGCTCTTTTAAAGTGCTGGCGGCCAGGCTCTGGAACTCCCTTCCTGTTTATATCCGTGCTATTGATGATCTTCTGACTTTTAGGAAAGCCATTAAAACTTTTCTTTTCTCCCAGAATCCTTAATGTCACGCACTTGTCTCTGGTTACGTGTTGGCCTGGATATCTTGTTGTAGTGCCGGGACGCCCCTTTGCTGGGGCATCTGTGCGCTTTATAAATATTGGTTAACATAACATAACATAACATTTAGGTGCATGTGTATTAAAGTACTGTTTAGATCTAGCCTGATGTCTTTAGCTTTGTGGCAGGCTTTTATAAAAAAAAAAAGAACACAAAAAAATACATCCATAGTTACACATACATCAAGGGACTTTGTGTAACTGTTTTCAGCCATTGACCTGGTTGTTTGTCATTCACCTTCTGTTAAGTGTAGTGTGAGGCTGTGGACCAGCCCACTTCAGCCATTGTTTTTTAGGTCTCGGCCTAGCGAAAGCAGCGCATGCGCTGCACTTGCCATGCAAGGGCTTCTTGGAATCAATACGGATTCCGAAGCCATGTCCAAGCTCTGCCTTCAGTTTTCATTCGTGCGCGTCGTTTGGCGTCACAAATTATGCAAAAGGCAGTGCAGTGATTGCACCGGAGGCATTTCAATCCCTCCTGGTTGCCACCCTGTCCCCTTTTGGCCCCGCCCAGCGGGATTGGATCTCTTACCGGGGACGTGACACAGTAGGCTTAATAATAACTTGCTGCACTTTTTTTTTAAGCCATCGCATGCGTTTGTTATCGCGGGCAGCTTCAATTGCACAAGCGCGGTTATTGTTACATTTTCGCGGCGTCCACTTCAGGGACACCGCACTCTGTTTATTTATATATTTCTTAACTTTAGAACTGAGCGCAGCGCCAGCTTCAAGGACACCGCACTCAGTGTTAAAGTTAAGAAAAATATAAAGAAACCGAGCACGGTGTACGTAAAGCAGCGCCGCTCTCAGTTATAAACTTAAGCATTTTAGTGGGGCTGGAAGGCAGTTATTGACGTCATTTATGGCAATTGTCCCAGAGTGAGCGTGTTCTCAGACCTGCACTTTTTAAATTAACATATTCAATAATGGCGGCCGCGTGTCTTGTTTTTTTTTTGTTTTACTGCTCATGGTTAACTGATCTGTGAAATGTCCTTTTGCGCTCCCCCACGCCCCCTCCCTAATCTCGCGTGGCATACATGCGCAGCGGCATTAAATCGTGCTTTAATGGTTTCCCTCCCTCTCCCAGTCTGGAGTAAGGATTACGGTAAAGTGAGGTGGAAGAAAGAACTAGCAGGATTTTGTCGTGATTTTTTGGACCATGCTGTGTCTGACGTTGGTTTTTGCTGAATGTTAGCATCCCTTGTGAATGCTTTTTACAAGAGCGTTTCCTTGTTGCAAAATGTGATCCCTACATATTGGAAGGCGGTGATATTACTGATTGGTAATATTGATGGTGAACTGTCACGCCAGTGAAAGGTGAAATGCCAGTTTTTATCACTGCTCTAGGATGGAGGTGTGGCGTGCCTAGACTTGTACTCTATAGTGAGTACTGCAGCGCTTTAGACGTTTCTTGCCTCAGGCCACCTATGATGTCGTCATCTGCCAGTGAGAAGTTATTGCAGGAGGGTTCATCCCTCACAGAGTTATCTGTGTTGTCTTTACTCCCTCTTCCTCCCGTTGTCTTTTTTGTGTTTACTCCCACCCTCTTCCGTTGTCCATATTGTCTTTACACCCTGCCCCCGCTCCTGTCGTCTGTGTTGTCTTTACTCCCGCCCCCACCCGAAGACAAGCTGTGACCCGTCTAGTCCTTTGAGCCTCCGACAACAGGATACCCTTGGAGTAAGTGTGACGACAGGGACACATGTTCCCCGTCCTTTCCTAAGAGACAGCACCCTCAGACAATACGTGCACAGCGGCATTAACTCGTGCTTTAATGGTTTCCCTCTCTCTCCCAGTCTGGAGTAAGGATTACGGTAAAGTGAGGTGTAAGAAAGAACTAGCAGGATTTTGTCGTGATTTTTTGGACCATGCCGTGTCTGCCGTTGGTTTTTGCTGAATGTTAGCATCCCTTGTGAATGCTTTTTCCAAGAGCGTTTCCTTGTTGCAAAATGTGATCCCTACATATTGGAAGGCGGTGATATTACTGATTGGTAATATTGATGGTGAACTGTCACACCAGTGGAAGGTGAAATGCCACTTTTTATCACCGCTTTAGGACGGAGGTGTGGTGTGCATAGACTCGTACTCTAGAGTGAGTACTGCAGCACTTTAGATGTTTCTTGCCTCAGGCCACTTATGACATCGTCATCTGCTAGTGAGAAGTTATTGCAGGAGGGTTCATCCCTCACAGAGCTATCTGTGTTGTCTTTACTCCCTCTTCCTCCCGTTGTCTTTTTTGTGTTTACTCCCGTCCCCTTCCGTTGTCCGTATTGTCTTTACTCCTACCCTCGCTCCTGTCGTCTATGTTGTCTTTACTCCCACCCGATCCCGAAGACAAGCTGTGCCTTGCGCCACACTGCCACCCGGAAGAAAACCCGACCAGTCCTTGGAGCCTCCGACAACACGCTACCCTTGTAGTAAGTGTGATGACAGGGACACATGTTCCCTGTGCTTTCCTAAGAGACAGCACCCTGAGACAAGCATTAAAAATGCAATAGGTCTCGCCTTTCATTAAGTGAAAGCCAGTTGCTTTGCTATACAATACCATTAGCAAAGCAAATGGCTTTAACTTAATCAAAGGTGAGACCTATTGCATTTTCAATGCTTGTTTTCCCTGTAAGTGTGGGCATTTTGCCTGATAGTATGTGTACATTATCCTGAAATTGAATACACTTCAATCCTATGACTTGTGCCCAGCACTTTGTTTTTTCACTTTTTTCTTTCATAGGTCCCACTTTTTCCTTTACTTCTTTTTTTATTTTTTAGGAGCACCCACCAGCTCCCCAGACAGTGCTACGGTGCTGCTCACACCACTCATTTCAAATGCAGTGCTCAACAACCCATGCTGTCACTGCTTCTAAACTGTTCTGTTATCTTGGAATTTAATTGTTTGTTTTACAATTCCAAGGTGGCAGCCATGTTGAAAAGCAAGATGTCAGCCACTACTTTTATTGTTTTAATTTATCTTTCATTTGATTGTTGATGTTTGTTATTGTGGATGAATGAGGGAAAATATTTGCTAGCAAGTGAATTAATTGATTTATTGAATTACATAGTGTACGTAGATGAGGTATTAAATGCCTTAACTCACCAATAACTCAAGAGGTGCTTTTAGTTATAAGCCAGACCTACTGACATTGCTAATGCTTCTTGTAAAATGTATGCGCTCCCTTTAGTCAAAAATATTTAATTGCATTAAAATTTCTTTGGTTGCCCATCCAATATCTTCCACTTTTCCATATGACATTTAAGGCGATGCATTTCAAAGGGTACGGAGCGGACAAAAGTCTTAAACGGGGAGTATCAACTGTTCCACCAAGTAAATTATATTTAACTGTTCCCTTTTTGGTTCTGATTAAGGAAACCTTCACCTATCCGCGGGCTTCCAGGATGTCAAGATCCACAGACCTGTCCCAACTTGCCTGAAACTCCTAACCCAATTGTATCAGAGACTTTTAAAGACTAGGGATAGGATGCTAGCCCTATCTTGATCAAGAAACCAAGATGTTGGTCACTTTCATCTATCAGGTTCTGTGGCATTAACTGGGAGGAACAGACTGTGCAGGGTCCCCGTGCAAAAAAGAAAATACTGACTCTGACCATCTGGAACCAAGATTCAAGATTGTTGTTGCTCCCAGCTGCGAGCTAGCGCATGCCTGTAGACTCCAAGGCACTAAGAAAAACTCAAGCATTGCCATCAGAAACAAAATGCAACTTTTGTCCAAAAAAATCAGTTGCGAAAGTGAAACAGAACAGTACATATCAAGCACTGGTAAAGTCAATAGGTCTGTGTTGAACATGTTCACGCATACAGTAAGTATATATAAGCGAGACACGTGAGCATTAGATGAGAGATGAATATACCACTGGGCAGAGTGAAGATGTGATTGGCAAAGTCTCAAGCCAAGGGCTGAAAGAGACTTGTCAAAAAAAGCAAATGGTAGAAAGAGGCAGAACCCAAAAAACAGTCCATGCATATTTTCAGAAACGGGTATCTCTTACAGCTGTGCTGTCAAAACCCAGAACTAACAAGCATTGGCATAGCCAATAGGTCTCGCTTTTGGGACCTTCTAAGTGTTTAGCAATGCAACAGTTGATGTTGTTGCACCAAGGATATTGTGCTGCATAACTAAATACTTATAAGGTCCCAAAAGCGAGACTTATTGGCTATGCCAATGCTTGTTCTGGATTGGAGAGCAGAAAATCCTACGAGTGTTAAACGGGGAAATGTACTTCAATTGAAGTTAATTGAACGAATTTATCCAAATGAGTTAAGGGAAATGTAAAACCTTATAGTACGTGGAACCCCTTTGGTATAAAAAGTGACTGTAACTGTTGTACCCACGCAGGCAAGGTAAAAACATTGGAGAGCAGAAAATAACCAACAGGGGTTGCAAAAAATAGAGGGCTAGAAAAACGCACAGGGGTGATAGAACAAAGAGAGGTCAAGGATGGGCATTTATGACATATCAACAGTAGAGCGAAAAAGCACCAAAGGTCGTAGAAAACTGATACAGAAAGTGGCAATGAAGCGGGAGGACAAATCCAGCCGAAAGAGCACGTCGAATGCAGGCGGGGAATGGAAAGACACTGAAACAAAGAAAAAAAATCACAGGCTGTATGAGGTAGAAAAGTACAGACATCGATTAGAGCGGACGAACATTCACGTTGGTTCACTAACAATGGGAGCGATGAGTCACATGTTCTCTTTTGTAGACAGTTACTGTCGATATGTAGGGATGGGCTTGCTTTCACGTGGGCGGGGCTTCTTTCGGGCTTTTTCCCTCTCGCAGTTTGCCCTTGTTTTTGCATCCAGACCTGGCAACACTGGGGGGGGGGAAATTACGGGAACAAAATGGCGGCTGTGTGAGGAGCGAAATGGAAAAGGCTGGTGGGTACTGGGGCCAGGGCTGCTGGAGGTTGAAGGTGGCGCAGGAGGGCCGCACGTTTATCAGACGTTGCACTCCTCCCCTCGGGCCGCGGCCCGGGTGAACGCCCCGGTCAGGCCCAGCAGCGAAGACACTCCGCAATTTTCCCACAACACTGGAGCACTGTGCCGCTAGAAACAGGTCAGGGCATTGTACAGTGTCTTGTGCACACAATCCTTCCTTTGCTAGACGAGGATGGGTAGTTTGATTGCGGATAATTGCCGGATTTTGTGCACGGCCGGCAGAACCACTTTACCAAGCGGCCATCTTGCAGCTCGGCTCGGCCACGCCCTGTAAAGACATGTTTAACATTAAACTTTGACATGCCCTACTTTTAAATTCCACACACCCTACCTTTATGGACAATAATGCCTATTTAGGGGTGACATATACATTTAAAAGGAAGGTTTAGCTCTGTCAAAAGAAGTTATTTCGACAGGTCGAATTTGCTGTTAAAACTTGCACAACCAGGTCACTGGTGGGAGGCCAGTAGTCTTATTTACATTGTCACTGTGGTAGATAGCACAATGGGTGCTGCAGTCCACTTGTGACATTTATCTTGCAGGCCCTGTGTACACCATGGTACTATATACCAGGGTCTTATAGGTAAGTTAAATATGATAGTCGTGAGTATACCAATTTTACCATGTAGGAAGGAAGAGGGGAACAATCACTCTACTACTGGTTAGCAGGTGTAAAGTGCACAGAGATCTATAGGAAGCAAAAATAGGGTTAAGCAAACAGGCAAAATAAATTTGGGGTGGCCTTGCAGGCAGGCTAATTTCCAACAATTTGCATGTACTTTCAACTCCTCTATTGATTAGTCTTGTGAGCCATAAGGTTTGGAGAACAGCGCTACCTCCAGGTGCCCTAGATTCTAGCTTCCAGTTAAATTATACCCCTCACCCAACACTTTCTGAACACTGTATGAAGTATTCGTACAAATGCCCCTAATGTACCCTTTAAAGGTTTTCCACTCCACTGTAGTGTAATCCACTGAGCCAGCATTTTCACTAAGGTATTGAACTACTGTTCCTCTGATGGTACTGCAAAATCTCTTAATGGTGCCATCTGGAATTGCCATATCAGTACACATGCAGGTACCCTTTCCCAACCCAATATTAATTTCAATAGAGTATGATCAGGCAAAGTTTTAGCCTAGTTTTCTCTATTTGATATTCTCCCTAGTCATTTTAGCGTGTGAAAACATCTGTCTAACTTAGAGTATAAATTATGTATGGATGTGTAATATGAGTATTCCCTCAAATGAGAGTGGATGGCGTGTCCAGTCAAGTTCCAGCCTTTTAACCATCTCATACATTTGCCTCACATTTTAACATTTAATATCCCACTTAGGGGTGGGGTGACCTGTGCAGTGCAACATTCATAATACAGTTGGGATTTCTGTCCCTGACCCTTCAACGTGGCCCTCTGTCTCCTCTTCTTCACATAAAAAAGATCCCTGGATCGTTCTGGAACAGCCTTGCAACTCACATCTACTGTTTGGGCTTTCTCCATGCTCCATCTATGATACTACTTGGATGTAGCAAATACAAAATGCTTCCCCGTATCTAAGGCCACATGTATTACACACGCTCAATACATACATCCTCTATTCACTAGAAAGGTGAACCCATACACCATCCATGTTTCACAGGGATAAGCGAACGAGCTCGTTGCAAGGACTGGCAAACCAACTTAAGAAGGTGGAAGAGGACAGTCGGACAGACGGTCGTCCGCGACCGACCGGGACAAGGGCCAGGTCACGCCGCCCAACTGTGGAAATATTCCTCTAGGGAGCTATGCGCTCTTCGCTACCCTTGGCCTATCATGCCACGACTAAAACTGAAACTCTCCTCCTGTGGAATTCTGTCCCCCGATCCTTCTTTTTGTGCCCCATCCCCTCCATTGCCTAGGAAAGACCTTTCTGTATCCCCACCAAATTCTTCTAATTTTCCTTGCCCCTCCAAAAAATCACTCAAATTCTATTATTTAAACACGCGGTCACTCTCAAAACACCAACTAGAAATTTTCTACCTCCTTGATACTTTTAAACCTGATGTTCTTCTCCTCTCTGAAACCTGGCTCACGGCTGACTCCCTTCCAGATATCTTGGCCGGGGTATTACATTCTACAAACCAACAGACCCGCTGGGCAAGCAGGAGGTGGTGTGGCAGCCATAATTCATCATCAGCTACAGTTTACCGTTCTTACTGCCATCACCATTCCCTCTGTTGAGATCCTTATTATCAAGCTCGAGTCCCCTCTGGCCTCTTTTACTTGTGTCCTGTTCTATCGGCCTCCTCACCCTATGCCTTCTTTTCCTCAGTTAGTTGGTGATCTTATCTCCCAAATCATAATAAATAACCCTAAATTAATGATAATCGGTGATTTCAACTACTGGCCTTCTGACCCTAATGAAACTCCTCTTTCCCGAGAATTCACAGACCTTCTCTCGGGCCTTAATTGTACCCAGCACGTTCGCACTGCCACTCATATTAAAGGACATATCCTCGACCAGTTATGGACAGCTAATCTGTCCATCTCCTCTTTATCCATCTCTCCCTGCTCCTGGTCTGACCACTACTCTATCCAATTTTCTTTAGACCTACCTCGATCAGTTAAACCTCTAACGTCAGAAAAACTGTTAACCAGGAACTGGAGCCGAGCGAACAAAGAGGAGTTTTGTTCCCTACTCTCCACCTCCTTGCCCACGGACACCAGTTGTCTTAAAGCTCAAGAAACTGCCATCCACAATTGGCTATGTGCGGCCAGTAATATTGTTGCCCCTTGCAAATTCTCCATCATCAGGCGGCCTCATGACGCCCAGCGGTGGTTTACAGAGGACCTCAAACAAAAAAAGCTTCTCCTCAGACAGGCAGAACGTAGGTGGAGACGTAGCTATTCCACTAACACAAAATATATCTTCACTAAGTTACTAACTGATTACAAAAAAGCCATTACTGCAGCCAAATCTTCGTACTTTTCACAAAAAATCACTAACTCGTCTACCAGTACTAAAGACATTTTTTCCATTGTCAACGAACTATCTCTCCCTGACAGAGTCACCATCAAATCAGCACCAACTCAGGATTTCTGTGATGCTCTTAATAACTTTTTCATCCAGAAAATCTCCACTATCAAGAAGAGTATTCCTCCGTCCATCCCCCGATCAGTTCTGGGGACCTCACCCAAAAACACTCAGTTCCTCGATAAAATCCCTCTGATCTCCAAAGAAGAATTTTTTATACTTCTAAAAAAGGTCAGCTTGGGCTCCCCCTCAGATCCCTGCACCCCCCTATTCCTCCGAGAAGCCTTTCTCTCCTGCCCCGATCCCCCGCTTGCGTTTCTCAACAACTCACTACAAACTGGAGTTGTTCCCACTTCCTTTAAAATTGCTGAGGTCATTCCCATCTTGAAGAAGCCCCATGCCGATCCTACCAATCTCACCAATTACCGTCCCATCTCCCTCCTTCCCTACCTAAGCAAGATCTTGGAAGCCCATGTTACACAATGCCTCAGTTCTTTCATTGAACGTTCGTCTTTTCTTGACCCCCGCCAGGCCGGTTTTAGGCCAGCGCACTCTACTGAGCTGGTCATTCTCGCCGTGATGGATGAACTCCGCAGGGGAGCAGATAACAACCTTTCTCAGGCCCTTGTTCTCCTAGACCTCTCGGCCGCCTTTGACACGGTCGATCACAAGCTTTTGATCGACCGTGTCAGAGATGCTGGCATTCAGGGCACAGCCTTAAAATGGATCTCCTCATTTCTGGGGGACCGCTTGCAGGCCGTTCGCCTTGCAACCTTTTCAGCCAAAAAAACCACTCTCACTTGCGGTGTTCCACAGGGCTCTTCTCTATCCCCCTTACTATTTAATCTATATATGGCTCCCTTAATCTACTCACTCCGCAACTTTGAAGTAGTCTGCTTTAATTACGCGGACGATCTTCAACTCGTGTTTAACATTAATCCCACTACTGCGTCTGTGTCCAGCTTTCAGGCTACTCTATGCTTTATCAGGGATTGGATGAATACCAGCCAACTAAAACTCAACCCTGATAAGACCGAGCTGGTGTTGACTGGCCCTACAAACCCCTGGAATGACAATTTTTGGCCCCCCTCGTTAGGAATTCCCCCTACACCCTCCAAATCAGTCAAAAGCCTTGGAGTAATAATTAGTAATGACCTGTCCATGAAGCCCCAGATCGGTGCAGTTACTTCCACATGCTTTTTCCACCTACGCAGAATTCGGAAGATTGCAAGATTTTTCACCACCGAGGCCCTCACTGTGATACTCATGGCTCTAGTCATTTCCCGGATTGACTATGCCAACTCCCTCTATGTTGGCATTCCTATCTATCAACTCCATCGCCTTCAGTTGGTCCAGAATCAGGCCGCTCGCCTCATCACCCACCAATCTCGTACCCAACATGTCCGCCCCTTGCTGAAACTTCTTCATTGGCTCCCTGTTGCCAAACGCTGCTTGTTTAAATTGGGCTGTACTACATTCAAAGCCCTAACTGGTAGCGGGCCCGCCTTCATTTCCTCCCTAATCACCCGTTACTCCCCCACGCGTCCTCTCCGCTCGTCGCATGCCAATCTCCTCACCTCTTTTCGCTTCAACCGGAAAAGACACGGCGGGCTTAGTTTCTCCTTCCTAGCACCTCAAACATGGAATTCCCTTCCTCCAGAACTCAGACTCGAAACATCTTTGCCTCACTTCAGATCCCTCCTCAAAACCCTCTTATTCACTCAAGCCTACCAGTAATCCTCCTGATCCAGTACGACATTGCAACAGCGCCATGAAACCTTTGGGTGTACGCGCGCTTTAGAAATATATTTAACATAACATAACAACATATGCCACGCTCTGGGACATGTACAGAGAACATGCTTCTATTGGGGTAGAGCTGGTCAGAATAACTATTCTAACTCCTGTCCGACTAAAATTGTGAAAAATGCCTCTAACTTGGGATGGGAAGGGTGCTCAGAATGATTATTCCAACTTCCGTCCAACAAACTTTGTGAAAAGTACATATAATTGAGATGGTCAGATTTATTATGATAGCTCGTTTGTATAGCTGGGGTGTCAAATTTACTATTCTAAATCCAACTCCACTATTATTGGGGAATGTGCATGTATTGGGGCGCAGTAGAGAGGAGTTCAGATTGGCTATTCTTACACCAGTCCCACATACACTAGGGAAAGTGCATGTATTTGTGGGGCTGAATTACTATGCTAACATTGGGGAAAAATACAGCTATTAAGAGGGGAAAGTTTCTGATAAACTTTCCTAACTCAAAATAAGCCCATTTAAAAACAGAGATGAATTATAAATATTTAATAAAATAGCCTATGGGGAGGAGCTTAGCGCGTGATCAAGATGGCCGCGTGAGCCTAGAGCTCCCGAGACCCTCGCTCCCTCCGGCAGATATCCTGTCTATTATCCTGCTTTTGATGCCCGGAATATTGGAGGGGAGCCGTTGCTGAGGC
Source organism: Triturus cristatus (assembly GCF_964204655.1). NCBI lineage: Eukaryota > Metazoa > Chordata > Amphibia > Caudata > Salamandridae > Triturus > Triturus cristatus. The sequence continues at coordinate 402,918,122 of NC_140594.1, read as the reverse complement.
GAGAGCCGCTGTCCGGATCGAAATCGCCCACCGGAGACCGAAGTTGTACTGCCTGGAAGTTTGTGGCCTACTCCCCGGAAGGTGCCCGGGACTTGCGTTGGCACAGTGCCCGTGCACTAATTGAACAACAGCGGCCGTGCGAGGGGCGAGTCGTCGGAAGGAAGGTGTCCTCACTTTCACTTTCACTTTCGCTTTCCTGTCTCCACCGCGCCCAGGCCTGGACGTGGGTAGCGCCAGTCACTGGTTGCATGGTTGTCTACTCTGTATGGGCAAGGAGATTGTCTCCGCGGCAGATTGCGATGTCGAGCAAATCGGACGCCGAAAAACAGAAGCCCAAGAGTACCAGGCGGGGAGGCTACACCCAGACTAACAACATGGACCGCTATGCCCACCAGAAGGGGTCACCGGGCGGATCGGGACAGACACTGGAGGCCTTGAAGGACGTGTCGCCCCCTTCCGCGGAACCAACCCTGCAAGATATCATGGGGGCCATCGAGGGGATGAAGTCCTCTATCGGGCAACAATTTGAGACCCTGGCGCATAAAGTGGACGCCATATCGATCGGCGTCAATCTGATTCGGGCAGACCTGGGGAAAACTAATGAGCGGGTTCAGTCCTTGGACCTCAAGACTGCAGGCCTCCTGGGCGACGTCTCCGGCCTTCAGCTGGAAGTCCGTACCTTGCGGACTGCAAATGATCACTTTGCCCGACGGTTGGAAGAGTTCGAAGGCCGTGCAAGGCGCAATAACGTGCGCATTATTGGGGTCCCGGAAAATTCGGAGGAACAGTCGGTGGACCTGTTTGTGGAGGACCTGGTGGTGAACCATCTGGCGCCCAAAGGCCTTAGTAAGTTCTTTACTGTTGAAAGGGCCCACAGAGTCCCTGGCGGGAGGCCCAAGGTGGGGGCCCCTCCGAGGCCGATTGTCGCCAGGATCTTTAACTTCAGGGACCGGGATGCCATTCTGCAAGCATCACGGGTGTCCGGCCCGACGCTATTCCAGAACACCACTGTAAGTTTCTATCCGGACTTTACCCAGATGGTACAGAAGCAACGACAAGGCTTCCTGGCGGTCAAGAGAAGGCTACGAGAGATGGGACTGAAATACGCCATGCTCTTCCCGGCCAGGTTGCGTGTGGTGTTCGAAGAGCGGACTTTCTTTTTTGAATCACCGGACATGGTCGGAGATTGGCTGGACACATTGCCCCAAAGACGGACTAGCGTGGAACGCTCCGGTGGAGCATACGGTGGCGGTGATGAACAATGAGCCAGGACTTAAGTACTAGATCTCCGGTTCCCCCGGGAGGGTGACAGTCCCGGGGGTAGCGGGGGCAGTATGGGAGCTTTTTCCTCCTCTGGGGTTCTTTTTGTAGATTAGTCTTTGTATGGGGCGACAGGCACACTGCAAGTTGGGGGGCATTTTAGAGCTTACGCAGGGGTGCAGGGTGGGGGGTGGATTGGGGTTGTTGTTGGGGTTGTTGTTGTTTTTGGTTATGCAAGGCGTAAGGATGCAAGCTTCTGTGACTCTAGTGCGGTTCCACGCGGGGGGTGGTGGTCTCCTTACATGTTGGGATGGGAGGTAGGGGCTTAAAAATACTCAGTTGGAATGTAAATGGCTTGGGGGATCGTATTAAGCGTGGGATTGTCCTGCAATTTCTGAAGCGATGTACCCCTGATATTGTCTTATTGCAAGAGACGCACTTGATTGGTAACACGTGCCATGCACTCAACAGGAAAGGCTACAAATTTGTCGCACACTCCGGGTTTTCCTCGGGGTCTAGAGGGGCTGGAATACTTGTCAGGTCCTCCCTGCCATTCGAGGTCGACTCCACTACTGTTGATGATAGGGGACGCTTTGCGGCTGTAGCGGGGAGGTGGGAGGGCAGGACGCTGGTCCTGGTGTCGGTTTATGTCCCTCCTGCACTGCAACCTTCCACACTTGCGGACTTAGAGAGGACTTTGTTGGATCTTCCAGAGGGAATGTTGGTGGTGGGTGGCGACTTCAATGCGGTTGGCTCCGGATTGCTTGACAGACACCCGCCAAGGAGCTCGGGGGGGGGCTCAGAAGTGGCTTCCGGACTTTGTAGATACCCTTGGTCTGGTTGATTGTTGGAGACTACTGCATCCCACACAGCGGCAATACACTTTCCACTCCGGGGCGCATGGCAGTCTCTCCAGAATCGATTATGTGCTTACCCTAGCTGCGCACGCCTCCTTTGTCTCTGAGGCCAGGCACATGGCACGGGGTATTTCTGACCATTCGCCGGTGTGGATCTGTATGGATGTTGGTAGAGGAGTGGGGGGTAGGGTGGCCCCAATTAACCCGTGGTATTTCAGGGACCCTACGACTCGTAGTGCGGTGCTGAAGGCGGTCGATCGTTATTTCCAGGAAAATCTCGGCTCGGTCACGTCGGCGGTGTCTTTGTGGGAAGCGTTCAAAACAGTGCTTAGGGGAGAGGCCCTCTCCTTGATAGCAGCGGCCAAGCGTCGGCGAGACGCGGAGGTCGCCCAGATTGAGGCGGAGATCGCGGATCTGGAGCTGGCATTGGAGGGGGAGGTCACGGCGGCGGCGCTGCACAATCTGACCCTTAAGCAGTCGGAGTACAAGGCCCTTGTGACGGGCGCGGCCAAAGCCTTGAGTAGGGAACAGCGGGGCCGTCTGTACGACGTCGGGGACAAGGCCGGGAAATTAATCGCGTGGCTGGATAAAAAGGAGCGGGTCAATCGTGTTGTGCCAGACCTCGTGATGGAGGATGGCGTCGTTGTCGCGGAGCCGGATGGCATAGTCCAGTGCTTTGCGGATTACTTCCACACGGTCTATACCTCCGTGTCGGACAGGCCAGTGGGGGATTCGTGTGAACTCCTGCGTGATCTTGCTTTGCCTTGCCTTTCCGACATAGACAGGGACGATCTTGATGGCGATATCACAGTCGACGAAATCGCGGGGGCTATCCGTTCATTGCGTTCGGGCAAGGCCTCGGGCCCGAATGGCCTGCCAATTGAGTTCTACAAACTCCGGCCGGATAGGATCGCTCCGCATTTGCGAGCTATGTTCGTGGAGGCGCGGGAGACGGGATGCCTCCCACGCGACCAGCGCCTGGCAACAATCGTGGTCATACATAAAGATGGTAAGCCCAGGAACAGGTGCAGCTCATATAGGCCGATCTCGCTCCTTAATGCCGAGCCGAAGATCCTCGCTAAAATCCTCGCTAACCGTTTGGTCAGGGTGATCGGTGATCTGATCCACCCTGACCAGTCCGGTTTCATCCCGCATCGTAACACCGCGTTGAACCTTAGGCGCCTCCACGGAGTGATCGCAAGGGTGGGGACGATGCGGGAGCCGGCCATTGTGGCAGCGCTCGACGCAACGATGGCTTTCGATACGGTAGAGTGGGAATACCTGTGGGCTGCGCTTGCGAAATTCGGCTTCGGACCCGGATTTGTGGGCTGGGTGAGACTATTATATGAAGGACCTCTCGCTAAAGTCGCGGTCAATGGTAGGGCGTCCCGTCCCTTCGCGCTGGGGAGGGGTACCAGGCAGGGCTGTCCTCTGTCGCCGCTGTTGTTTGCTCTTGCTCTCGAGCCGCTGGCGGCCTGGATGCGATGGCACCCAGATGTGAGGGGGATTCGCTGGTCACCTGACCACGAGGACCGCATCTCCCTTTATGCCGATGATATCCTGCTCTATCTCACTTCACCCCGGAAGTCCCTCATAGTTGTCTGCGACACTTTGACTTCCTTCGGGAGGAATTCGGGGGAAGTCATATCTGTATGCCCTGTGTGGAGACGTCCCGGTTCCCCCGCGGAATTGCCCGATCCAGATCGCCCGGGAGGGTTTCATGTATCTTGGGATTTATATCTCTACCGACCCAACGGTACGGTACGAGAGGAACCTGGTCCCTCCGTTGGCGCGCTTGCGGCGGGATGTAGCGGGCTGGCGGCGGCTGCCGCTTTCCCTCCTTGGCCGTGCTGTGCTATTCAAAATGATGTCTCTTCCCCGTTTTCTCTATGCCCTGCAGAACACCCAGGAGCTGGTTCCGGCCAGCTACTTTCGGGAGGTTGAGAGTCTCCAGCGCTCGCTGCTGTGGGACGGCCGTCCGCGTATAGCGATAGCAAAACTAACTCTTCCTTGGTACGATGGGGGTATCGCGCTTCCCGACATCAGAAGTTACTATTGGGCCTCCCAACTGAGTGCGATCAATCATGGAGTCTACGGCCCGGCGCTTAGCCCTGGCTTTGCTATGGACCGGTGGTTGCTGCGTGGGGGTGGCTACTATAGAGCACTTTACTCGGGGCCCCCGGCTGGGTCCCTCACGGGGCCGACCGGGGTGGCGGTGAATGTGTGGAAGACAGTCACGAACTCGTTGGGCTGGAAAGATAGGCTCACCCTCGCCACTCCGTTGTATGACTCCGATATGCTGGGGAAACTTTGGCACTCTAAGGGATTCGAGAAATGGGATCTGATTGGCATCTCCAGGGTGGGTGACCTGCTGGCCAAGGGGCGGATTAAGTCGTTTGACGAGCTACGGACGGAATATGCGCTGGAGGGCACGGAATATTTCCGGTATGCGCAGGTGCGCCATGCGCTGCGGTCGGTACTCGTTGAGGGGGAAAAGGTGCCTGAGTCCTCTCCATTGGAGGACCGGATCCTGGACGGCCATATGCCGGAGAGCGCAATCTCCCTAATCTACAAAAAGCTTGTGAACGTCCGGACCGACCTCCTCCTAGGGGTGCGGGATCAGTGGACTAGGGACGGCCTTGAGCTGGACGATGAGGATTGGCAATACGCCGTCTCCTCTCCTAAGGAGGTCGCGATCCCCGCCAGACTACGGCTGGTCCAGCTTAAGATACTGCACAGAGTTTATGTCACTGGGCCCCGGCTGGTCCATATGGGTTTTTCCGAGGATGGGCTATGTAAGAGGGGCTGCGGGATGGTGGGCACCTTTCTACATATCATATTGGAGTGTGGTGTGATTGCGGACTTTTGGAAGCGGATTCACGTTGTGATGCAGGAGGTCACGGGTATTGTACTGCACCCAGAGGCGCGGCACTGTCTTTTGAATGTGTGGGGTCCTACAGATTATGACGCAGCGCAGACTCAATGGGCGACCCTAGGCAATATGGTGGCTAAGCGAGATATAGCACGACTGTGGGGCTCTCATAGCTCGCCCACCCTGGATGCATGGAAGGACAACATGGACTGGAGCATGTTTCGGGAGAAAACGGTGTATAGTGCACGGGGGAGGCCTAAGAAATGGCATAAGGTATGGGGAAGTTGGAACCAATATAGGGGGGGCATATGTCTGCCTCCTGCCATTGAACCACCAGAGGAGCAATTTTCCCCCTAGCCTCACTTCCGACTTGGGTCTTTCTGATGCACCTCCGTTAGAATGTTAGCACCTCTGCTTCTCCCTCATCCTCCCGATCGGTGGCTTTGATTTGATGTTGGAAATGGGGCCGCGCCCCCGCTGGGAACTGGCACGAATTTGTGGTGTATACTGCCTTGCTTGTTGTGTTTATTGTAGGTAGTTTTCAAAAATGAAACCTTTGTCTTTATCCTGCATTAGAGCTATGGAGGACTTCATGTGTTGACTGATTAGCTGCCGAACCTCCGGGATGTCGGCTGAATAGCTGTGTATCTGACTTATACGAATAAAGGTTTTTAAAAAAATAATAAAAAATAAAAAAATAAAATAGCCTATAAAAACCATACAATTTGTATTGTTAATAGAAATTTAAATGATTGAAATTAACAAACTTTTTGTTTTTTCAAAATGTTATTTTTAACTACGCAACTAGTTCAGAAATATATATATAAATATTTTAAAAATAGAATGTTATCAACTTAACATTGAGTCCCAGATTATTTTCTTTAAATAAAAATTGTCATAATGACAAAATTAATTTTAGTTTAAATTTGTATCTCATATTTATCTAAATTTATCTTCCTAATATTCGTCCCTTTTGTGGGCGAGACGGTTGTCACACATTTTTCATGCCCTTGTCTGCCTTTCAAAACGTGCCAGGCATGGGCAGGAAAAATGTTAAATGGCCACCAAGCGCAAAGTAAAAGAATTTATTTCCTCTGAACAAAAATGCTTGCAATCAGGTGCTTTAATCACGGTACCAGTTTGGCAAACTTTCATTGTATGAAGGGAAGCTGCCATGGTGCCAACCTCCCTTGCAACTCAAAGATCCCCACCAAGCATTCTGGCCGCTCTAAATATGGCGGATATCACGATCTTCTCCCTCACCCTTGGTTGGACCGCAAAACTCCCTGCAAATACCAGGATATAAATCAGGCTTTTAAAAACCAACAAGGCCAATGGGAACATTTGAATCTCAACCATCAGAGACTGAAATATAACTTTATTGTTACCCTGAGACATATTTTTTTGCAAGGATACTAAAGCTACAAGAAAACGCAGACGAATTTGCAAAACAAATAAATTGCATTCCAATACCTGACAGAACCAAAGAAACCTATTTCAATGATGTGAAGTCCTCCCCTTGAAATCCCTTGTATAGGATTTCTGCATCAAAGACAACTGGAAGGCTATGTATGGTGCCCAAAGTAATTCTAAACCTGATCCAGAAAATGACAAATAGCGGCCACCGTCAACTATTACCCCAGTGGATAACATTCGCCCATTCATTTCTATAGTTGTGGTAGCTCCCACCTTTGCGTCAAAACTATAATAGATCATACCTTTGGAACAGTATGACTTAGAAACATCTGGTTTACTCTTTAGTGTCTGATTATTGCAAAACTGTTAATGGAATGTGTATCAAAGGAGATGGAATACCATCTTTATTAACATGGTTTATATTGCATTGGCATTTACATACTGCTTTCCATACCCTTAGCCTGACCTAATATATAGTATATGTATGTCTGCTTTGGTATATATAATTCAGCGTGCCACATTAAGGGGGCCGGGAGCCAGTTTGGGATTGTGTACATCAAGAGGATGGAGGAGGGGGATGAAGCAGTCTCTTGAGTTGGTAGTGGTATCAGTGAGGTGTTTCTCGAACAGATGCACCTTAATTTCTTCAAAGAACTGCAGTGGATCAGTGGAAGGCTCAGATGTGATTGGATAATGTTCTAGACTGTCAGCAACGAGCTGGTTTTGTTTTTTCATTTCTTGATTTCTTTTCCTACATTTTCCCAGCTTTGAACAGTTTTTTAACAAGTGTGGGTGAGGATGCACTTTTTTAGTTGATGCAACAGGTTTTGAAGATTATGCTTTCTTGACTTTGTGGCCAATGTAGACCCACCTAGGTGGGAGAGGAGTGATCCTATTTATTCAGAAATTCCTTGTGGTGTTTAGGGAGTGGTCTTCAGTGTTGTTGCTATTATTGATGATCCTCCTACCCAGAGATGATCCGTCTCCAGAGGTTCAAAGATACTGTCAATGAGCAGACAGTTCTTCATGGTCTACCATCAATGAGCGCCCTTTGTGTCTCAGTCCTAGAAGCTTCTGGCAGTTCGCTCTCTCCCCTGCGTGGCAGCAGCAGTGACTATTCAAAAAGGTGCTTGACAAATCTTTCTGGGTTGAGAGTTGCAGTAAGCAACAAGAAGCTGTAGGTTCCACATTATCTTGAAGCATCCTCCCATGATCATATTCACACGCATGATTCAGGGGAGACGAGCGTTCTAGAGAAGAAAAAAGCCCCGCAGATGGAGAGAGAAACAAGAAGAATAAAGAGATCGTAGAAACGGAAAGAAACAAATAGGAATGACACATAGAGGAGGCGCCAAAAAACACCAAAAAACATCAGGAACCTCCACTCTTTCCAACCAAGACCTAGATGTGAAAGACTGTACTACAGAGAGAAGGTACAGCGAAAAGGTACTAGATGTCCTACCTGAAAACAGCCCTGCCCTGAGGAAGACCTTCACCTAAATATAACGTTCCGGTCCAAACACCACGAAGGTCGAAACGCGTTGGCAATTATATATAAGGAGGTCAAGAGTACACAATAACAAAACTATGCCAAATGTTAGGCATCTTGAGCTAGAAAAGTTAAACTCAAGCTAGAAATGTCTGATTAGTCTCTGACCCCCCCTTGGACCCAAAGAATAATGTATATTGAGGAAATTAAAATATAGTTTCCCAATATCAGTTTAAACAAGTAGGACCACTAAGCGAAAACAACGCTTGACCGATAAAGTGAATTTATATGTACCGTGTTTTTGATTGTTGGTTTGAGAAAAATTTGTTTTTTGTATTGTGAATGTCTATATATGTAAATGTTGTCAACATTGCTTTGCTTTAAAAAAACAGTGAGGGGATGTTCAAACAATTTGCGACAGGAACCCTGAATGTAAAAAATGTATAAAAAGAGATGAATACAAATAGTGAATCCAGAGTCAATTAAAAAGACTTCTGAGTGAAAAAAGATAAACACAATCTATGGTGTCTGAGGCATTTGTTTGTTTTCAAAACTAGTAAATGATTCCAGCCTCTGACCTCCATAAGTGAATCACTCCCCCAGTGTTAATGGTCATGATCACATTTACAGGCGCACGTGCTTCCATGGTTGACTTCCTATGGGAAGGGGCTGGCATTAACTGTTTCAGCCCTCAGTCACCTACATATGGATTTCCTCCAGTGTCTTCTCTCCACTTATTTGTCAATTTTAGCATGGTAGAGTGGTCTGAAAGAGAGAGAAGGCTGTCTCTAAAAAGGCTGTCTCTGAAAATATCCATTAGACTGCGCCTTCTGTCAGTCCCAAACCCACTGTGTGCCACAGTACAATTCACCCATCAAGGAAAGACCTCAAAGCCTTCTTGTTCACTGTTGAATTCGATTTACCACCCAGCTCCAAAGCCACCTGTAAAAACGAATTACTCCCCTTACACCTTGATTCTCTTTGTTCAACCAGACTAATGAAATTGAACAATTTTTCCTTCTGCCAATGATGTATCCTTTTAAAGATAAATCCCCTCTTGCTTCCGGTCCCCCTTGCCTTGTTATTCCTTTATGTTTGTCTTCCCTCAGAATGCTCTGACTTGACTGTTAGGTGGCATGGTGGCGCTCTTAAATAGGCCTTTAGTAAATAAATACATTCGTCTAAACTATGCTAAATATGCCACCACCATCACTGACCCGGGTACCGTCATCACTGCTATGTCTAACGTTTCTGTTCTAAATGTTTCTCCTGCTAAATGTAAGTAAATATCTATATATATCTCAAAACAGACCTACTGTTCCTCATGAAGATGTTTCTATGTTTAATAAAATGACAATTCAAGGAATTGTGTATTACTATAATAACACAGATTTCGGAAGCACTGACACAAAGTGCTAGGTTAGTGTTCTCTGCTACCTGTGTTATGCTTGTTGTCTGTGGGAAGCTTGCACTGCTGCTGCCTGGCAGTTCCATATTCTACCAGTCAGAGAATATTGCACTATGAGGGAAGCTTGCACCACTGCTGCATTGCTGTGTGTGTTCTGTGTGTGATAGAAGTTCTGGTGCACATGGTTTATGTACACAGTGTGTGAGGGAAGCTTCCAGTATTTCAGATGGTGCTCTGTACCCTTGTGGGTTTCTGAAACCTTACAGACAGCCACAGACTAATAAAGTGGATAAGATTGAATGGCAGGAGATACAGTGCAGACTCAAAGCAGGGGCGCGGAGACTGCCCCGCCCCCCAGCGCACCACACCACACTCTCACAGCACGCCAGAACAGCCACATTTGCACGCACCAGGTCTTCCATCATCAATGACGCGGTGGTCGAGATAAAAGTATTTGATACCATCAATAAACAGTACCTTTCAGGACCTTAGGATGTGCTGTGAAAGCTGCTTTGTTTAATAAGTCCACCTAGCGTGAAACACCTGAAGCCTAACTTCATGCCTCGTTGTATTTTAATATCGATGTATATTCCAGTTCTGGATAATCCCGCAATGCATTGTGGTGCCTGTAGCACCCTGTGCAATGCATCACTGAGTCTACAGTATGGTGTCCAGTACCGGCAGAGGGGCTGGAGCACCCTGTGCAATGCATCACTGAGTCTATAGTATGGTGTCCAGTACCGGCGGAGGGGCTGGAGCACCCTGTGCAATGCATCACTGAGTCTACAGTATGGTGTCCAGTACCGGCAGATGGGCTGGAGCACCCTGTGCAATGCATCACTGAGTCTATAGTATGGTGTCCAGTACCGGCGGAGGGGCTGGAGCACCCTGTGCAATGCATCACTGAGTCTACAGTATGGTGTCCAGTACGGCGGAGGGGCTTGAGCACCCTGTGCTAAGCATCATTGAGTCTACAGTATGGTGTCCAGTACCGGCGGAGGGGCTGGAGCACCTTGTGCTATGCATCATTGAGTCTACAGTATGGTGTCCAGTACCGGAGGAAGGGCTGGAGCACCCTGTGCAATGCATCATTGAGTCTACAGTATGGTGTCCAGTACCGGCGGAGGGGCTGGAGCACCCTGTGCAATGCATCACTGAGTCTACAGTATGGTGTCCAGTACGGCGGAGGGGCTTGAGCACCCTGTGCTAAGCATCATTGAGTCTACAGTATGGTGTCCAGTACCGGCGGAGGGGCTGGAGCACCCTGTGCAATGCATCATTGAGTCTACAGTATGGTGTCCAGTACCGGCGGAGGGGCTGGAGCACCCTGTGCAATGCATCACTGAGTCTACAGTATGGTGTCCAGTACGGCAGAGGGGCTTGAGCACCCTGTGCTAAGCATCATTGAGTCTACAGTATGGTGTCCAGTACCGGCGGAGGGGCTGGAGCACCTTGTGCTATGCATCATTGAGTCTACAGTATGGTGTCCAGTACCGGAGGAAGGGCTGGAGCACCCTGTGCAATGCATCATTGAGTCTACAGTATGGTGTCCAGTACCGGCAGAGGGGCTGGAGCACCCTGTGCAATGCATCATTGAGTCTACAGTATGGTGTCCAGTACCGGCGGATGGGCTGGAGCACCCTGTGCAATGCATCACTGAGTCTACAGTATGGTGTCCAGTACGGCGGAGGGGCTGGAGCACCCTGTGCAATGCATCATTGAGTCTACAGTATGGTGTCCAATACCGGCGGATGGGCTGGAGCACCCTGTGCAATGCATCATTGAGTCTACGATATGGTGTCCAGTACCGGCAAATGGACTGGAGCACCCTGTGCAATGCATCATTGAGTCTACAGTATGGTGTCCAGTACCGGCAGATGGGCTGGAGCACCCTGTGCAATGCACCATTGAGTCTACAGTATGGTGTCCAGTACCGGCAGATGGGATGGAGCACCCTGTGCAATGCATCCTTGAGTCTACAGTATGGTGTCCAGTACCGGCAGATGGGCTGGAGCACCCTGTGCAATGCGTCATTGAGTCTACAGTATGGTGTCCAGTACCGGCGGTTTGGCTGGAGCACCCTGTGCAATGCATCACTGAGTCTACAGTATGGTGTCCAGTACCGGCGGAGTGGCTGGAGCACCCTGTGCTATGCATCATTGAGTCTACAGTATGGTGTCCAGTACGGCGGATGGGCTGGAGCACCCTGTGCAATGCATCATTGAGTCTACAGTATGGTGTCCAGTACCGGCGGATGGGCTGGAGCACCCTGTGCAATGCATCATTGAGTCTACAGTATGGTGTCCAGTACCGGCGGAGGGGCTGGAGCACCCTGTGCAATGCATCATTGAGTCTACAGTATGGTGTCCAGTACCGGCGGAGGGGCTGGAGCACCCTGTGCAATGCATCACTGAGTCTACAGTATGGTGTCCAGTACGGCGGAGGGGCTTGAGCACCCTGTGCTATGCATCATTGAGTCTACAGTATGGTGTCCAGTACCGGCGGAGGGGCTGGAGCACCCTGTGCTATGCATCATTGAGTCTACAGTATGGTGTCCAGTACCGGCGGAGGGGCTGGAGCACCCTGTGCAATGCATCATTGAGTCTACAGTATGGTGTCCAGTACCGGCGGAGGGGCTGGAGCACCCTGTGCAATGCATCATTGAGTCTACAGTATGGTGTCCAGTACCGGTGGATGGGCTGGAGCACCCTGTGCAATGCATCACTGAGTCTACAGTATGGTGTCTAGTACGGCGGAGGGGCTGGAGCACCCTGTGCAATGCATCATTGAGTCTACAGTATGGTGTCCAGTACCGATGGATGGGCTGGAGCACCCTGTGCAATGCATCATTGAGTCTACAGTATGGTGTCCAGTACCGGCAGATGGGCTGGAGCACCCTGTGCAATGCATCATTGAGTCTACAGTATGGTGTCCAGTACGGCGGATGGGCTGGAGCACCCTGTGCAATGCATCATTGAGTCTACAGTATGGTGTCCAGTACCGGCGGATGGGCTGGAGCACCCTGTGCAATGCATCATTGAGTCTACAGTATGGTGTCCAGTACCGGCGGAGGGGCTGGAGCACCCTGTGCAATGCATCATTGAGTCTACAGTATGGTGTCCAGTACCGGCGGAGGGGCTGGAGCACCCTGTGCAATGCATCACTGAGTCTACAGTATGGTGTCCAGTACGGCGGAGGGGCTTGAGCCCCCTGTGCTATGCATCATTGAGTCTACAGTATGGTGTCCAGTACCGGCGGAGGGGCTGGAGCACCCTGTGCTATGCATAATTGAGTCTACAGTATGGTGTCCAGTACCGGCGGAGGGGCTGGAGCACCCTGTGCAATGCATCATTGAGTCTACAGTATGGTGTCCAGTACCGGCGGAGGGGCTGGAGCACCCTGTGCAATGCATCATTGAGTCTACAGTATGGTGTCCAGTACCGGCGGATGGGCTGGAGCACCCTGTGCAATGCATCACTGAGTCTACAGTATGGTGTCTAGTACGGCGGAGGGGCTGGAGCACCCTGTGCAATGCATCATTGAGTCTACAGTATGGTGTCCAGTACCGATGGATGGGCTGGAGCACCCTGTGCAATGCATCATTGAGTCTACAGTATGGTGTCCAGTACCGGCAGATGGGCTGGAGCACCCTGTGCAATGCATCATTGAGTCTACAGTATGGTGTCCAGTACCGGCAGATGGGCTGGAGCACCCTGTGCAATGCATCATTGAGTCTACAGTATGGTGTCCAGTACCGACAGATGGGCTGGAGCACCCTGTGCAATGCATCATTGAGTCTACAGTATGGTGTCCAGTACCGGCAGATGGGCTGGAGCACCCTGTGCAATGCATCATTGAGTCTACAGTATGGTGTCCAGTACCGGCAGATGGGCTGGAGCACCCTGTGCAATGCATCATTGAGTCTACAGTATGGTGTCCAGTACCGGCGGAGGGGCTGGAGCACCCTGTGCAATGCATCACTGAGTCTACAGTATGGTGTCCAGTACCGGCGGAGTGGCTGGAGCACCCTGTGCTATGCATCATTGAGTCTACAGTATGGTGTCCAGTACCGGCGGAGGGGCTGGAGCACCCTGTGCAATGCATCATTGAGTCTACAGTATGGTGTCCAGTACCGGCGGATGGGCTGGAGCACCCTGTGCAATGCATCATTGAGTCTACAGTATGGTGTCCAGTACCGGCGGAGGGGCTGGAGCACCCTGTGCAATGCATCATTGAGTCTACAGTATGGTGTCCAGTACCGGCGGAGGGGCTGGAGCACCCTGTGCTATGCATCATTGAGTCTACAGTATGGTGTCCAGTACCGGCGGAGGGGCTGGAGCACCCTGTGAAATGCATCATTGAGTCTCCAGTATGGTGCCCAGTACCGGCGGAGGGGGTGCGGCGGACCTTGAGGGCCAGGCAGCGGCGGCCGGCACAGGTAAGCGCGGTAGGGCAGGGCGCGGCAGGGGGCAAACAGACAGATGACGGAATAGGTATTATTTATTTAAATAATTATTTAATTAATTATACCTATTCCGTTGTCTGTCAACATTACCCCTCTCACCCCACCCCGCCCTGCCTCACCGCATTTACCTGTGCCGGCCACCGCTGGGGCCAGGGCATCCTGTACCGTGCAGTAGTGGGGTGTAGCATCGTGCAGAAGAGTGTGGCTTAGGGTAGCCTGTATCGTGGGGCGGTGGTTGGTCAGTAAGATTGGGGGGTGCAAGGTTCAGAATTTCCAACCATCACGCTGGCATCTAATGTTAAACTACATTGTACGAAAAGCACGGCAGTGGAAAGGGAGACGAATGTGGTTTGGCAGGGGTACGAAGTGAGAGAAAACACAATCTTTTGTTAAATAACCAACATTTTTGAAGCAATTCAAAGCAGAGAGAGAGAGAGTGTGTGTGCGTTTTTGTCTGTGTTTATGTAAAAAATTCCTCCTGAAATCCGAGAGACCTCACCATACCCGACTGAAAGATGATGCACCCAGATGTTAACCCGCTCCCAGGATGTGTAACGCTCTCCCTAGAGTCCTCAGATGCAACCCCTCCTTCTCCTGTTTCAAAAGGGACCTGAAAATCCATCTCCTTAACAAATACTTTCCTGACCAACGTCAACTAAACTAGACTTCAATATCCGAGCTTACTCCTCTCTCTTGACATTCAAGGATAGTTGGTGACTGGACTGTGTTAACCACCTTATCTTCCATGCTGTATTTTTTCTATCCCTGGTTTTTGCTTCCTTACTGCCTGCCTACTTTGTAATGCAATTTCCGTCTGTTTTTCATTACAGTGTGTATGTAAAGTGCTCTGATACCTACGGGTCAAGCTAGCGCTATATAAAACTTTTAAAATAAAAATAAAATAACCCAAAAATACATTTATTAGGGGGGTGCAACACCCCAAACCCTCCCCCTCCCAAGCAATGCCCCAGCCTGTACCATGCCCTGTAGTAGGGAGATGGAGCAGCCTGTGTAGGGAATCATGAAGTGTAGGGCACCCAGTGCCGACGTAGAGATATATTCAGCCACCATGGGGCAATCTGCTTCGGCTGTACTGCGCTGTGGGTTGGGGCGGAGCTTGGCCAGTAAGACTGGGGGGAGGGGTGAGCTGCAGAGTTTCCGACATCATGGTAATCATTATATAAGAAGCGAGGCTTGAGGGGTGCTTACGTGCCAGTGAAATGGGAAAGGATTGCCGATTGTAAGGGGTACTTAAAAACATTTTTTTGTACAATAACTATGTTTTAAGACCTTCAAGACACAGAAGGGAGCGTATGTGTGTGTTTTTGTCTGACTGAGTATTTAGAAATCCCAGGTGAAGCCGGAGAGACACCTTATCATACCCGACTGATAGCTCCTGTTCCCAACTATTCATTAAACAATACATTCATAAAGGGTGGTGTAACACCTGAAGTTACGCCCCTAAGAGGGGGGGGGCGGTGGACCAACCAGTGTAGTCCACTATGAAGGTGAGAGCTTCCTGTACCAACGAAGCAGCCTGTTCAGAGCCTCAGGACCTGTCAGTGGCGTTTAGAACCGGAAACCATCGGATCCTTACAGACAGGCTAACCAGGCTCGGCGTCCACGGTTTGAGGACGTTCTGGACAACAGAACCCAAAGGTTGTGCTTCACCCGTTGGTATCAACAGAACATGTGCTTGCACAGAGCACCTCAGGGCACCTACACTATTTTTCCATGTATATGTTTTTGTTCCTTTGCCTCCATTACTACATTCATTGGTTATTCCTTCTTCTTTATGTAGATGATGCTCAAATCATAATAATGAGTACCAAAGACTTGAATAATAAATATTTAAGGACCAGAGCAGACTACATGGATCAAGGACACTGACAGCAGAGGACTGTAAACACACTAACTATGGAGGGCGAAGACATAATAAACCCTTCATAAGTTTTAGCACGTTTTCCTGCATTGTTTTCCTCCAAGCTTGTGAGTCCACCTGCATGGATCTGTGGTGGGTCCGTTCACGCTCTTGCTGAACTTGCATGAAGTCTGAAGGCTTTTCTTACCCAATAGGCTGTTCCCAGGCTGATGTGGAAAGTTCGTTCCGTGCAACAAATGTGAAGTTGTAAGGAAATCTTTGAAACTTGTGGTCGTTGTTACGAGTTTTACTTTGCCATTTAGGCAAGAAAATCATAACTTCTGCAAAGATTTATATCACAAATATTTAAAATTAACAAAATAGTCCTGCATAAGATATATATAGCAGGAAATGGAACGTGTTGTTTTCATGGTCAGTGCGGTTGTGGATAGAAGCTTCACAAAAGGTAAATTTGCAGAGGAATATTCTGCACTCCAGCTTGACGGATCTTAGGAGGATGTAGGCTTGCCGCTCGAGCGGTCAACGTCGAAAAGGGGGGACAGGGTTCGAGTCTCGGCTACGACGCTCAGCATCCTGTGATTCTGGGCAAATCACTTAATCTCCCCGTGCCTAAGAAAAAAAAAAAGAAAAAAAATAAGAACGTGTTCTTGTGTAATGAAACTAGTGCTATGTAAAGCGCTCTGATACCCGATTTATCGGGTCTAGTTCGCGCTATATAAAACTCCCCCCCCCCACCAAAACAAAAGAGATTATTTAAGGGAGACTTGAGCAGTGGCAGCTGGCAGGAAACTGGGGTGCCGTCTCCCTGTCTTGGAAGCACAAAGGCTCCCCTAAGCCAAGTGCAGCGTTGTGATTGGTCTGAGTGCTGCGGTTCGGCGCTCAGATGTGGACAGGGAGCCTGTGCATGTTCACCACCAGGGGGAGCATTACAGCCTGGTGGGTAAAATGTAGTGTGCATGACGGTTTGGTTGGCCCGAGACAGCCGGTCAAACCGTCATGCGCACTTAGAATGTGCCCACCAACCCCCTGCGACCCCAGTCCCGCCCTAACCCAGCCCCTTAGTGAAAAATAAAATAATAATAACGAGGTTACGAGCATATTATTTTTCCTGATCTGAGAGCAGTGGGGAGCCGCGCTGCCCCTGTACTTGAGCACTGTTTCTTTGCATTATGGGGTGTCCAATAGCAGTTCTTCTAGTGGCAGGAACCCAACCTCAAGTGTAATCCCATACAATGGCCAATGGCGTAGCTAGGCCTTAGGCTGCCCTGGTGGTCCCTGCGTTTGCCGCCTGCGGCAGCTAAATCTATGAGGGGGGTGCTGGCGATTCCTGCGGCTGCCGGTAACAGCGGGGGGTGGGGCCAGCCGGCTACCACCCCCAAAACTCGTGCTGCCTGGGGCAGACCCACCCCCCCTCTTTGCTACGCCACTGACAATTGCATATTATGAATTAATCAGATCAATGTCGCTGGGGCCTTCAGGAGGCTAAACAGGCTGCATTGGGAACCAGGGCGCCTACAATCAGAACCTGCGCCACAAGCCACCGTGAAGGTCTGGTCATACACATGCTGGCTCTATATGCTTTAACCCTTCATTCACCCTAGGGTGACCAGAATTTTAAAGCCAAAAACCGGGACATTTCACAAAAATAGAAGAAGGACTACAATTTTACTTCAAGCTATGAGAGCGCTCCTCAGTTGAGAATTACAGAACAGGCAGTAAGAACATACATAAAAAGAAATTTTGAAACCCAGTAGCTTGCCTGTTAATTAAATTGCTTTCTTGAAACATCTGCTAACTATCCCTGCTTTGTAAAACATAAAAAACACCTCTCACCATTTTCAGTCGACCCTCTTTAAAAACCGGGAAATGAGCTACATTTCTTGAAATTTGCTGGGGCAGCTGGTTAAAAACTGGGACCGTCCTGGCAAAACGGGGACGCCTGGTCACCCTAAAACCCTGTACCCCAGAGTCCAACTGGGGCTCATTCTTACCCGCCTCTGTCTCACGCACACCCGACAAAACGTCAGCACGTGTATTTATGTTGGCGTTTACACAGCATGAGCCGAGCTAGGAATCAACACAGCGGTGTGTATGAAACTCGAAGCAGAGACCAATCCGAGCTTGTGTATATAAGAGGGGCGGGGCCAGAAGTCTCATGTTGTTGGGCTATGAGCCCATGATAACAAAGAGATTACATATCTGTCTTTTGCTGTATGCTTTTAGGGTGAGGTGTATGCTGCTTTGAAGAGTTGAGCAGCAAGGTTTCTGTACAGTTGTAATTGATGGGAGAGTCGAAGGCCTTCATTACAAGCTGAGGGTTAAATTCCGATCATTGTGCAAATAGGAGGGTGCACAGGGATCGGAATTACAAGTTGTGTGAAAAGTATGGCGCTCGCGCTCTTTTCTCTTGACAGATTTAGCAGGTGGAAAAAAAAAACGTGCAAAATTCTTCCCGGGCTGGAGTTGCTGGGAAAAAAAGAAATGCATGCGGAATTCTGTGCTTTAAATTTAAATGTGTGCTTTGAATTTAAAATGTTTTGCCTCACTTTCAAGTGAAAAACTCACAAGGGGAGGTATTTATCTCACCCGGCAAAAAACCCCCCCTCGGTAATGTTATTCATCATTTGAGGTAAAAACCTCACTCTCTTTTACGCACTAGTAATCGGGGTCATAATGAATGAATGAGTCCACTTCTCTTATCTGGTGCTCCTAGAGGGATGCGCCTCCTGTGGCCACTTTGAGGCTCCAGTATATATGGTGCTAGGGTGAACCACTGGCAAGGGTGCAAATTCAGGACAGTGAGTGGATACATTCAGGACAAAGGGTCAAACTTCAGGACAGAAGGTCAGAATTCAGGAAAAAATTCAGGACAAAAGGTACATTTTACAGACACATCAGAGAAGGTCGTGCAATATTGCATAAGTAAATAGAGAACACAAGCACAAGTCAAAATACGTTTTTATCAGGTCAAGAGAACCTTGCACTGCATCTGTTGTGTGCCTGAGTGAAACTTAAATACCTGCGTTTGCATATTGGATGCACCTGGGTGCCAAAATGAAACCTCCACCTCCCCAGAGCTTGGCCCCGGGTGAGGTGACAGGAACCCATAAACTGAAGCAGTTAGCCATGCCCTGGGCTCTGGCAGGAGGAGGCCCAGCAAATGCTGCCACTGGCCCAGCATCATTCTGTATCTGATAATTAGGCCGACATACAGAATGATTATGGGCCGATAGCAGCATGTGCCAGGTCGGGGAGGGGCTGCTGCAGGCCACTGATTACAGCAGGAGCGTGAGCTGGCCCCTGCAGTGAGAGTTACAAGACTCACAGGCTGCTTGCAGGGGGCAGCTCGCTCTATAGTCCAAAATTACGGACAAAAGGCGTCCGTATAAGAATTCTTCACGGACAACGGACAAGAGGCCCAAATTACGGGCAGTCCGTGAAATTTACGGACAGTTGGTCACCCTATATGGTGAGATCTGAGTGGAAGAGTGAGGGAATGAGTAGGTTATATCCTTATATGGCGCACTTAGTGTGATACACTACTTTTAAGCAACCTATAGGCACTAGCTATACTTTTAAGCCTCCTATAGGCACTAGATGTGAGAAAGTGCCATCTTTCTTGCATGGTGTGCCCCCACTTTTTGCTAAATTGCTGAATGTACTTTTACTGAGTGTACCCTGGACTCCTGCCAACCAGGTGTCCAGGGCCTATGTTCCTTCCTTAAACCACACAAACTTCAAATTGGCAAACCCTGGCCACATGTCAGCCCCTAGTAAATGGTACCCTAGGTACCCAGGGCCTTGTGACCAGGGAAGGCCTCTGAGGGCTGCAGCACTCATTTGTGCCACCCTTAGAGGCCCTGTACCCTAACACACACACACTGCCCTTGCAGGCTGAGTGTCTGGGTGCAGGACAAAATGAAGAGTCGACATGACACACCTCTCTGTGTGCCATGCCCATCACCTACACTGCCATGGCATATATCAGCCACCCCTCTGGCTGGGTGCCTTATGCCCATGGTGTGGGCACAGGAGCAGGAGCCCTGTGCCCCTACAGTACCCAGGTACATTCCTGGGCACTGTAAGTGCAGTGCTGCCATTTAAGACTACATGGTGCTGAGAGCTCGTCAAACACGAGCTCCACAGCACCATAATGGCAACACTAAAGACTGGGAAGTTTGGTATCAAACTTCTCAGCACATTAAACCCACCCTGATGCCAGTGTGGGATTTAATGTACCAAGCACCCCAGAGGGCATCCAGAGGGCATCTTAGAGATGCCCCTTACAACTAACCTACAATCCACGTCTGCTCTGAGGCTGCCCAGGCTGCCACACAGCAGACACGTTGCTGGACACCTGGGTGAGGGAGCCCCTGCTCTCCCGGGCCTGCAACAATGCACATCCTGGGTGAGGTGATAAATCTCCTCCCCCAAGATGAGCAAAGGGAAGCTTCAAAGGCATGCCGCCTCTTGGAGCTTCCCCAGGCCACTGCAACCCCCCACTCTGGCGGGAAGCTTGGCCAGAAACCCCATACAAGGACAGGGGATGTGCCAGCCTGCCCACCCCACCCCTCAGGTGGGGGAGGCGAGGTGAAGCACATCTCCGGGCTCTCGCCATCTTGAAGATGGGAGGCCCTACCCTATCAGGATTAGGCTACTGCCCCCCTCCCACAGGAGAGAGGCAGGATAGGGGGTGTACCCACCCCAGGACAAGGACCCATTGGTCCCTGGCCGTCACCTACCTGTAACGCCCCTAAATCTAGTATTTAGGGGCCTCCTGAACCTTCCTTCCCCAGATTCCAGATTCAAAAGACTACAAGAAGAGCAAGAAGAACAAAGAACTGCCCTGCAGCTGCTAAAAAGGGAAGAAGACACCAACTGCTTTGGCCCCAGCCCTACCGGCCTGTCGACTCCCGAACCTGCACCAGCGCGGCATCTCTCGTGGCCAGCAACCTCACCAACCCCGGAGGACCTGGCTACCTTTTGGCTCTAAGCCCCTGGAACTCCCATGAGTAGAGGCTCAACTCAGAAACCTATTTCTAACCCCTGGCAGCAGCCCGGAACCGCGAACCCAGCACACTCTGCACCAGCCAAGCCTGTCCAGTGCCGGAGTGGACAAAGACCCTGAGGACGACCCCACGGCGACTGTGACCCCGAGTCCGGCACCCAAGGACCCCCCTCGACATTCCGGAAGAAGCCTGCAGCCTCGGAACAAGGTGCCCCCCCCAACCGCGATCATCAGAGGGTAAGATTTCCTGACACCAAAAGGCACCCCTGCACGCGGCGCCCTGCGGCCCCCTGTGCCCAATCCCGGGGTACCCACCTAGCCTACAACTACCCAACTTACCTCTCGAAGTGGGGGTGGCACCTGAAGCATCCTCGTCCCCGAGCTTGCAGCCTTTTTCCTAACCGGAACATTCCCATTGATTTCCATTGAGCGCCCGACGGCTCAAAAGCACCCTGCACCCAGCCGCCCGAGTGGCCCTGGCAGTGCAATCTCTACACTAGCCTACTCCCCCACTTGCCCTGAGTGAGTGACCAGGAGCCCAGCTCCCACAGCCGCGTGGCCTGCTAGTCAGCAGCCACCAAACCAGGGCCCCCTATTCCTCATAGGCTAACATTGGGCCTAACTCTCTCTGCACCCGGCCGTCCTGAAACCGCTGAGGGTGAACTGACTGTACCTACCTGACACTGGGAGACCCCTGAGTCTATGCCCAGAACTTCAACTCTGCCAGTCGAGAACTTACCCTTAAACCGCTAACTTCATTTTCCTCATAGGGTAACATTGACTGGCTTTTTCTTGGAAATTCTTTTTAGTGTGAACTTTTCAAAACTCAAAATATTCACCAAAAATCAGCCGAGTACCAAAAACGAATTTACTCACCTGCTCTTAGGTGAGCTCCCAGTGCTGGATCTTGGTGCCCAGCACTGACTCTGAAAAGTACCCACAACTATACTTACCTTTAACTCATTTTTCTTCCATAGGAAACCATTGACTGCTTTTCTATGAAATTTCTTCTAAGTGTTGATTTCTGCAATTTCTAAATATTCCTCAAAAATCGTATAACATCTGAAAACGTAATTACTTGCCTGTTTTGGATAAATGTCCCAGTACTGAGTCTAGCCACCCAGTACTGGATTACAAAAGTAACGATAACCTACTGTACCTGTAACCTATATTTCCTTCCATAGGGAATCATTGATTGTTTGCTCTGAAATATTTTCTAAGTGCTCACTTTTGAAATAGCTAAATATTATTTAAAAATCATTACAGTAATTAAGTCGACTTTCACCACTTGATTCTGAATATTGTCCCAGGGCTGGATCTAGGAACCAGACCTGGAATTCCAAAAGTAATCTGAAAAGTAATTTATTACAAATAACCTGAATTTACCATTGAGCTCAATGCATTGTTATGTTTAGGAAATAGGATTGTTTATTGCAACCAACTGTGACTGTTTACAAAAATCCATTGCTTACTGCAAAAGTATTTATATTCAAGCTCCCATTATGAGAAAGTATATTTTTATTCCCTTTGTGGTTCTAAAAATAAAACAAGCATATATTTTATATATATAAACCATTGGCCTAGAGTTCAGTTATTGAGTGTGTGAGACCATTTGCTGACTGAGTGTGTACAACAGATGCTTTACACTGTCCTCTGGTACTGCCTTACTGCTCGACCAAGCTACCACTTTAGAGAGTAAGGTCATACCTAACTTTAACCTCTATCAGCCCCTGGGGGACTGTGGACTCTGTACACCCTGTACCTATTAGGGAACAGTATATACAGAGCCACTTTCTCACATTGGTGGATCAGCGGTGGGATACAAACTTGCATTTGTTGGACTACTTGGTTACCATCTGATCACACAACAGAACTCTTAAAAATTGCCTTTAGAATTCTGATTGGTCTTTCCAAAATTACTAAAAGTCTTGCTAGGGCCTTGCTTAAGTCCCATTAGAATTGTAGAACAATAAAAGTCACTATAGTCAGGGTAGAGGGTTAGAACTGTCAGGTTAGAATGTCTCAAACAAACCCAGCTATTAGTGATAATAATAACATGGACCTGGTGGAGGAGCTCGACCTCACACCTTACTTACACTTGTCTTTCAAGGAATTGAGGTCCTTATGTAAACTTAAATATTTACAAATGGGTCTGCATCCAACCAAACAAGGGCTCCAGGAGCTCCTGGCTGAGTATGCTAAGGACCACCCATCTGAACATGGTGATGGCCAGTCAGATGAGGAAAGGGAAGCAGAGGAGGTTGACAACAACCCCCCTGGGCTATTCCCTAGGGAGGAGAGGGCACCCATACCCTCCCTCTCAAGAATTAGCATCTGGGAACCTAGAGACTACACAGGTGGCTCTGGTCCCAGAGAGAACACTGGGGGACCCCCCAGTGAAGAGGACAGCCTTGTGAGGCTGGCCAAAAGATTAGAGCTAGAGTCCAGGCTCCTGGCTCTAGAAAAAGAAAGGAGAGAGATGGGTTTAGCACCCATCAATGGTGGCAGCAATAATAAAAATAAGGATAGGGAGGAAACTTCTGACCTTAAAATCCCCAAAGGGATTGTCCCTAAATTTGAGGAAGGTGATGATATCACCAAATGGTTCACAGCCTTTGAGAGGGCTTGTGATATCAGAAAAGTGAAGAAACCTCTCTGGGGGGCACTCCTGTGGGAACTGTTCTCTGGTAACTGCAGAGACAGGCTTCTGACCCTTTCTGGGCCAGAGGCAGGATCCTATGACCTCATGAAGAAAGCTCTGATTGAGGGATTTGGATTCACCACTGAGGAGTATAGAATTAGATTCAGGGGGGCTCACAAAACCCAGACCCAGTCCTGGATTGATTTTGTAGATTTATCAGTGAAGACACTGGATGGTTGGTTAGCTGGACATGGTATGCAGGACTTTAAGGGATTGTACAATTTATTCATGAAGGAACATATTTTAAGTAACTGCACAAATGAAAAGTAGCATCAGCATTTGGTAGACCTAGGTCTAATTTCTCCCCAAGAATTGGGAAAGAAGGCAGACCACTGGGTCAAGACTAGGGTGACTAAGACAACCACTGGGGGTGACCAAAAGAAGGTGGTCCCAGAACCTCCCCAGGGGAAAGGTGGTGAGAATCCCCAAGATAAAAACTTTGAGTCTTCCAAAGGGCCCCAAAAACCTGTTCAGGTAGGTGGGACCCAAACTACTCCCTATGTGCCCCAACCATATAGGGGGAAGAACTTTGATCCCTTAAAGGCCTGGTGTAATACCTGCAAGAAGCAAGGACACTTAACTGTAGCTTGCCCCAAAAACAAAGCCCCTAAGGCACCCAGTACAGCTACTCCTGGCGCAGCAAGCATACAAATGGGATCAGAGGTGTACCCTGAGCAAATCTGGGAACACACTGAAGCCAGTCTAGTCTCCTTGGGAGAAGTGGAGTTTGCCACTGTAGCTGTGTGGCCCCCCAACTTAAAGAAATACTTGCAGTACCCCTGGGTGAATGGAACTAGGGTAGAAGCTCTGAGGGATACAGGTGCCAGTGTCACTATGGTGAAAGACACACTGGTTTCCCCTGAGCAATACTTGATTGGGAAGTCTTACCCAGTCACCAACGCTGACAGTGTCACCACTAGTCATCCCATGGCCATGGTAACATTAGGCTGGGGTGGGGTTACTGGCCTGAAACAGGTAGTGGTCTCTCCAAAGTTGCCAGCTGCCTGTCTGCTTGGAAATGATCTGGAAACCTCAGCCTGGGCTGAGGTTGAACTGAAGGCCCATGCAGCCATGCTGGGCATCCCTGAATTGGTGTGTGTGCAAACCAGAGCACAGAGCAAGAGGAAGGGTGAAAAAGTAGACCTGGAGCCTGGAATAATGGCCCAGCCAACCAAGAGAAAAGGAAAGAAGACTGGGGAACCAGCTTCTACACAGCAAACCATTCAGGACCCCTCTCCCCAGGGAGAGGATTTGGATACCCCTGAGGGAACTGAGTCCATGGAGCTTGACCCTTACCAGGTTGAACTCTTGGGCCCAGGGGGACCCTCTAGGGAAGAGCTGTGCCAGGGTCAGCGAGACTGTCCCACTCTTGAAAGCCTGAGGCAGCAAGCTGTTTCAGAAGCCAGGGGAGATGTCAGTGGTACCCACAGAGCTTATTGGAAGAGGGATTACTGTATGCTGAGGCAAGAAACCCCACTCCTGGAGCCACCAGGAGGGTGGTAGTGCCACAGAAGTACAGGGAGTTCCTCCTAACTTTGGCTCATGACATCCCCCTAGCTGGACATCTGGGGCAATCCAAAACTTGGGAAAGGCTAGTGAGTCACTTCTACTGGCCCCAGATGCACCAAAAGGTGAAGGAGTTTGTCAGCTCCTGTGTCACCTGTCAGGCCAGTGGCAGGACAGGTGGCCACCCAAAGGCCCCCCTCATTCCACTACCAGTGGTGGGGGTCCCCTTTGAAAGGGTAGGAGTGGACATTGTGGGTCCACTTGAGCCACCCACAGCCTCAGGGAACACGTTTATTCTAGTGGTAGTGGATCATGCCACTAGGTACCCTGAAGCAATTCCCCTTAGGACTACTACAGCTCCTGCAGTAGCCAAGGCCCTCCTGGGTGTCTTCACCAGGGTGGGTTTTCCTAAGGAGGTGGTTTCAGACAGAGGTTCCAACTTCATGTCTGCTTACCTAACACACATGTGGAAGGAGTGTGGGGTGCAGTATAAGTTTACTACCCCCTACCACCCACAAACCAATGGCCTTGTTGAGAGATTCAACAAGACATTGAAAGGTATGATCATGGGGCTCCCTGAAAAACTCAAAAGGAGATGGGATGTCCTGTTACCATGCCTGCTTTTCGCTTACAGAGAAGTGCCACAGAAGGGAGTAGGTTTCTCACCCTTTGAACTTCTGTTTGGTCATCCTGTAAGGGGACCACTTTGTCTTGTAAAAGAGGGCTGGGAGAGGCCTCTTCAAGAGCCCAAACAAGACATAGAGGACTATGTGCTTGGCCTAAGGTCCAGAATGGCTGAGTACATGGAAAAGGCATCCAAGAACCTTGAGGCCAGCCAGGAGCTCCAGAAGCACTGGTATGACCAAAAAGCTGCACTGGTTGAATTTCAACCTGGGCAACAGGTGTGGGTTTTGGAGCCAGTGGCACCAAGGGCTCTCCAAGATAAATGGAGTGGCCCTTACCCTATCCTAGAAAGAAAGAGTGAGGTCACCTATCTAGTTGACCTGGGCACTAGCAGGACACCCAAGAGGGTCATCCATGTGAACCGCCTCAAGCTCTAAAATGACAGGGCTGACATCACCATGCTGATGGTGACTGGTGAGGAGCAGGAAGCAGAGAGTGAACCTCTCCCTGACCTCCTCTCTTACAGCCCAAAGGATGGGTCAGTGGATGGTGTGATCTTATCAGACACCCTCTCTGCCCAACAGCAAACTGACTGCAAGCAAGTCTTGCAGCAGTATGCTAGCCTCTTCTCCCTGACCCCTGGCCTGACCAACTGGTGTACCCATGATGTGGACACTGGTGACAATGCACCTGTCAAAAACAAAATATATCGACAGTCAGACCAGGTCAAGGAGAGCATCAAAGCTGAGGTCAGCAAGATGCTGGAGTTAGGGGTCAATGAACCCTCTGAGAGCCCCTGGGCCAGCCCAGTGGTTCTAGTCCCCAAACCTCATCAACAGGGTGAAAAGAGAGAGATGAGGTTCTGTGTGGACTATAGAGGGCTCAACTCTGTCACCAAGACAGATGCTCACCCTATCCCAAGAGCAGATGAACTGATAGATAAATTAGGGGCTGCCCAATTCCTCAGTACCTTTGACTTAACTGCAGGGTACTGGCAGATTGGCATGGCCCCAGGAGCAAAAGAGAAAACAGCATTCTCCACCCCTGATGGGCATGATCAGTTTACTGTGATGCCCTTTGGGTTAAAGAATGCCCCTGCCACTTTCCAGAGGCTGGTGAACCATGTCCTGGCTGGGCTGGAGTCCTTTAGTGCAGCTTATCTTGATGATATTGCTGTCTTTAGCTCCACCTGGCAGGATCACCTGATCCACCTTGGGAAAGTTTTAGAGGCCCTGCACAATGCAGGCCTCACTATCAAGGCATCCAAATGCCAGATAAGGCAGGGCACTGTGGTGTACTTGGGCCACCTTGTAGGTGGAGGCCAGGTACAGCCCTTACAACCTAAGATCCAGGCCATCATGGACTGGATAGCTCCAACAACCCAGACCCAAGTCAGGGCATTCCTTGGCTTGACTGGATACTACAGGAGGTTTGTGAAGGGGTATGGGTCCATTGTGACTCCCCTCACAGAACTCACCTCCAAGAAAATGCCCAAGAAAGTGAACTGGACAGTTAGTTGCCAAAAGGCTTTTGACACCCTGAAAGAAGCAATGTGCTCAGCACCAATTCTAAAAGCTCCAGATTATGCCAAGCAGTTCATAGTGCAGACTGATGCCTCTGAGCTAGGGATAGGAGCGGTCCTATCCCAGACCAATGATGAAGGCCAAGACCAACCTGTTGCTTTTATAAGCAGGAGGCTACTCCCCAGAGAGCAGCGTTGGAGTGCCATTGAGAGGGAGGCCTTTGCTGTGGTCTGCTCCCTGAAGAAGTTGAGGCCATACCTGTTTGGTACTCACTTCCTGGTTCAAACTGACCACAGACCTCTCAGATGGCTAATGCAGATGAAAGGGGAAAATCCAAAGCTATTAAGGTGGTCCATCTCCCTACAGGGAATGGACTTTGAAGTGGAACATAGACAAGGGACTGCCCATGCCAATGCAGATGGACTTTCCAGGTTCTTCCACTTAGACAATGAAGACTCCATAGGACAAGGTTAGTCTCATCACCTTTCGTTTGGGGGGGGGGGGGGGGGGGGGTTGTGTGAGAAAGTGCCATCTTTCTTGCATGGTGTGCCCCCACTTTTTGCTAAATTGCTGAATGTACTTTTACTGAGTGTACCCTGGACTCCTGCCAACCAGGTGTCCAGGGCCTATGTTCCTTCCTTAAACCACACAAACTTCAAATTGGCAAACCCTGGCCACATGTCAGCCCCTAGTAAATGGTACCCTAGGTACCCAGGGCCTTGTGACCAGGGAAGGCCTCTGAGGGCTGCAGCACTCATTTGTGCCACCCTTAGAGGCCCTGTACCCTTACACACACACACTGCCTTTGCAGGCTGAGTGTCTGGGTGCAGGACAAAATGAAGAGTCGACATGACACACCTCTCTGTGTGCCATGCCCATCACCTACACTGCCATGGCATATATCAGCCACCCCTCTGGCTGGGTGCCTTATGCCCATGGTGTGGGCACAGGAGCAGGAGCCCTGTGCCCCTACAGTACCCAGGTCCATACCCGGGCACTGTAAGTGCAGTGCTGCCATTTAAGAGTACATGGTGCTGAGAGCTCGTCAAACACGAGCTCCACAGCACCATAATGGCAACACTAAAGACTGGGAAGTTTGGTCTCAAACTTCTCAGCACATTAAACCCACCCTCATGCCAGTGTGGGATTTAATGTGCCAAGCACCCCAGAGGGCATCTTAGAGATGCCCCCTTACAACTAACCTACAATCCACGTCTGCTCTGAGGCTGCCCAGGCTGCCACACAGCAGACACGTTGCTGGACCCCTGGGTGGGGGAGCCCCTGCTCTCCCGGGCCTGCAACAATGCACATCCTGGGTGAGGTGATAAATCTCCTCCCCCAGGATGAGCTAAGGGAAGCTTCAAAGGCATGCCGCCTCTTGGAGCTTCCCCAGGCCACTGCAACCCCCCACTCTGGCGGGAAGCTTGGCCGGAAACCCCATACAAGGACAGGGGATGTGCCAGCCTGCCCACCCCACCCCTCAGGTGGGGGAGGCGAGGTGAAGCACATCTCCGGGCTCTCGCCATCTTGAAGATGGGAGGCCCTACCCTATCAGGATTAGACTACTGCCCCCCTCCCACAGGAGAGAGGCAGGATAGTGGGTGTACCCACCCCAGGACAAGGACCCATTGGTCCCTGGCCGTCACCTACCTGTAACGCCCCTAAATCTAGTATTTAGGGGCCCCCTGAACCTTCCTTCCCCAGATTCCAGATTCAAAAGACTACAAGAAGAGCAAGAAGAACAAAGACCTGCCCTGCAGCTGCTAAAAAGGGAAGAAGACACCAACTGCTTTGGCCCCAGCCCTACCGGCCTGTCGACTCCCGAACCTGCACCAGCGCGGCATCTCTCGTGGCCAGCAACCTCACCACCCCCGGAGGACCTGGCTACCTTTTGGCTCTAAGCCCCTGGGACTCCCATGAGTAGAGGCTCTACTCAGAAACCTATTTCTAACCCCTGGCAGCAGCCCGGAACCGCGAACCCAGCACACTCTGCACCAGCCAAGCCTGTCCAGTGCCGGAGTGGACAAAGACCCTGAGGACGACCCCACGGCGACTGTGACCCTGAGTCCGGCACCCAAGGACCCCCCTCGACATTCCAGAAGAAGCCTGCAGCCTCGGAACAAGGTGCCCCCCCCAACCGCGCTCATCAGAGGGTAAGATTTCCCAACACCAAAAGGCACCCCTGCACGCGGCGCCCTGCGGCCCCCTGTACCCAATCCCGGGGTACCCACCTAACCTACAACTACCCAACTTACCTCTCGAAGTGGGGGTGGCACCTGAAGCATCCTCGTCCCCGAGCTTGCAGCCTTTTTCCTAACCGGAACATTCCCATTGATTTCCATTGAGCGCCCGACGGCTCAAAAGCACCCTGCACCCAGCCGCCCGAGGGGCCCTGGCAGTGCAATCTCTACACAAGACCTACTCCCCCACTTGCCCTGAGTGAGTGACCAGGAGCCCAGCTCCCACAGCCACGTGGCCTGCTAGTCAGCAGCCACCAAACCAGGCCCCCCTATTCCTCATAGGCTAACATTGGGCCTAACTCTCTCTGCACCCGGCCGTCCTGAAACCGCTGAGGGTGAACTGACACTGGGAGACCCCTGAGTCTATGCCCAGAACTTCAGCTTTGCCAGTCGAGAACTTACCCTTAAACCGCTAACTTCATTTTCCTCATAGGGTAACATTGACTGGCTTTTTCTTGGAAATTCTTCTAAGTGTGAACTTTTCAAAACTCAAAATATTCACCAAAAATCAGCCGAGTACCAAAAACGAATTTACTCACCTGCTCTTAGGTGAGCTCCCAGTGCTGGATCTTGGTGCCCAGCACTGACTCTGAAAAGTACCCACAACTATACTTACCTTTAACTCATTTTTCTTCCATAGGAAACCATTGACTGCTTTTCTATCAATTTCTTCTAAGTGTTGATTTCTGCAATTTCTAAATATTCCTCAAAAATCGTATAACATCTGAAAACGTAATTACTTGCCTGTTTTGGATAAATGTCCCAGTACTGAGTCTAGCCACCCAGTACTGGATTACAAAAGTAACGATAACCTACTGTACCTGTAACCTATATTTCCTTCCATAGGGAATCATTGATTGTTTGCTCTGAAATATTTTCTAAGTGCTCACTTTTGAAATAGCTAAATATTATTTAAAAATCATTACAGTAATTAAGTCGACTTTCACCACTTGATTCTGAATATTGTCCCAGGGCTGGATCTAGGAACCAGACCTGGAATTCCAAAAGTAATCTGAAAAGTAATTTATTACAAATAACCTGAATTTACCATTGAGCTCAATGCATTGTTATGTTTAGGAAATAGGATTGTTTATTGCAACCAACTGTGACTGTTTACAAAAATCCATTGCTTACTGCAAAAGTATTTATATTCAAGCTCTCATTCTGAGAAAGTATATTTTTATTCCCTTTGTGGTTCTAAAAATAAAACAAGCATATATTTTATATATATAAACCATTGGCCTAGAGTTCAGTTATTGAGTGTGTGAGACCATTTGCTGACTGAGTGTGTACAACAGATGCTTTACACTGTCCTCTGGTACTGCCTTACTGCTCGACCAAGCTACCACTTTAGAGAGTAAGGTCATACCTAACTTTAACCTCTATCAGCCCCTGGGGGACTGTGGACTCTGTACACCCTGTACCTATTAGGGAACAGTATATACAGAGCCACTTTTTCACACTAGATATTGGGTTGTTGCAGTATGTGAGATGCAGGGCAGTAACCCCAGAACATTAAGTATAACAATAAAGTATGTACTGTGACACTGTACCAGGTAAAACATAACATGACACCCAAAAACACTTGCTATATCATAATTCCATATAACATAAATGAACACCATGTATAACTGGGAACTTTGGATAACGTTGATTGCAGGAACATTTTCTGCTAGAGGGTTATGTTATATTTATTATTTTAATGCATATTTATGTAGCATGACTCCAATTCCTGACCTCCCGCTACTTGTGCAGACATCGAACTACAGTGCTTGTTTTTGAATGTGTGGGTGGGTGCCCATGGATGGTGGGGGTTTACCTCAGGGAGGTGTTCTGTAAGGCGGGGTGACTCTTGTGGATTGTACTACGGAATATTCGGAATACTGTAATAGGAAAATATTGAGGCCAGAATATCATGGGACAAGATACATGAAAGGTAAGAGCGAAGAGGGAAGCATAGACTTATTATGCGTTACTCCACATCTAGGGACCTTGAAGAAGTGCATATATATGGAGTTAGGTACAGAAAATATAGATTTGCCTACCTGTCAATACATTTTAAAAATATTTTGGCCTCGATATTGTGTCCCATCGATATTCTGGGGTTGGTATTCAGGGTGCACACCGCCTAGTGACCTTCAATACCTTACCCATGTAAGTGCTGAGTACGCAGTGGGCTGTCTTTGCCTTATCGTCTGCAGGAGGGGTTTCTGGTTTTTAGGCATGCAGTTGCAGGAGCAAGGCCCTGTGAGTTTGGCAGATATTGGGGAGGATTGACTATATACACAAGGTAGGACATGAGGAGATCTATGTAATAATAATTTTTACTCTGTTATAAAAAAAAAAGCGGAGAGGAACATGGAAGGTTATATTAAACATGTCTCTAAATATTTTCCCTATTAGTTCTTACCTACCTTTATCTGTTGTGATATCGAAATTCTATGAGACTTGGACTCGTTTGGTTGTGTCGGGAATCTTTAAAAAAAAAAAGTGAAATGAACCCGAAATTGGAATTTACAAGGTTGGTGAGTCGAATGGATTGATATAAGTGATGATGATTGGCAAGTCTAGTAATTATTGTCTGATGATGACTGAAACTTAGGTGATTGGACAGAGTATAGTGAAGTTTGAATGTTATTAATAACTGATATGACTGTCGGACCCAATATTGTATTTGTTGTACCACTTTTGTTTGGGGGGGGCCTGGGGGCGTAAAGCAGATCTTTAATGGGGGAGGAAGCTACTGATTAATAGATATATTAAAACATTGTTTTGCTTTTCGGATTGCTGTGGTAATTCTGGGTTTATTTTTTATACAGGTGTCATTCGTTTTTATATACTTATATGTGGGAGATATCAATTGTCCTGAAGAAGGTGGCCACATTTTCTTTTAAACACCTAAACACGTCGGCGTATCATTTGGGCTAAATCTGATGAACATCTGGATGCATTAGATGATGATCCTTTGGGAAAATCATGTGTCCTGCCTAATAATCTAAACAGATTAGTAATGTAGAAAGACATATGTGGTTGTCTTGTATGTTCTCCCTTTGCAGGAGTCTCTGTTTTTTAATTATTTGTGTTCAAATATATTTTTTATATTGTGTATTTAAAACGAAGCTATAAAACATTGTCTGATTCATTAATATGATGTTTAGAAACATTTTTGTATGCTAATTGCTATTTATATCAGATGTGATTTGGGAAGATGTGGCTTTAAAGGTCTTAATAATCTAACATTAGGATTGAGTGATTGAATGACCTTATCTGCTTTTGATTGAGTACTCAAATGGGGATTTTTGTGTACTCGATAGTCTTGTATGGTGCCCTGCCCCTTTGGTTGTGGGGCCTCTCTCTAGTTTCCTCAGTCTAATTGGAATATGCCACGAGTGCTTCTTGTTTCCCTGCCTCCTTGTAACTGGTACATGCTGTCCCTGTCTTGCACTGTTTCTGTTATTAAGTACAACGTCCCTGTGTAGTTGTGTCTAACCTTTTCCATCCCGGTATCGCATAGTTGTGTGATTCCCTCTGCATTCCACCCCGTACCAATTACAACCAGTCCCTTTGTTTTCCCTTTAGCCTCTGGTGTTCTCTTCCTTCTCCAGAGTAATCTCTGCTTGTGTCTTTTCCTACGTCTCATGGGCAAGGACTCAAGAGGGACAGCTAACCAAGAAAAAGAGGGTCCTATGGTTAGCTGGTCCTTAAAGGTTATTGTCCCGGGCTCCCTAGGATGTAACATGGGGCTGGACAGACAGACAGTAGCCTTTTTCTAATCCGTGTTTTTCCTTGTAGAGCCCAGAGATGCAGGGACATTTTAAGGAAAGGGTACTAGACCAGTAGAAGTAATTTACCTAAATAGTTTTGGCCTCTGGAAAGATAGAAGCACCAATGATGCAAAACAGAAGCCATCACCGAGCTGCCAAGGGGCAGCCCCAGGCATTTTCTGATCTCAGGACACTAGGGCTTTGGCTATCACCCTAGGGTGCTGATGGGAAACCTGTACTAAGTCCGCAGTTAATTAGGCCTGGCCATGGTTGTTGTGCTTGTATTGAATTTCTGTTGGATGCATCCACGGGAGCCTCCAGTGTAAAAATTAAATATGTTGTTTTTTATTCGGAAACACAGGAGTGCACATGCAGCGCCTCTGCTGAGCCAGGGCCTCCCACTGCACCTTCAGGGAAGATTCTGGAAAACTCGTGTTCGGAAACACTACGCTGGGATAAGCCTGTGACATGTTAGTGAACATATAAGTTAAATATAATTCCTAAAATGCAAACTGTGATACCAATAATAAATAATGGTACACGAGTATTAATGGGGCACAGGGGTGCTGGGACAGTTTTCAGAGAGGGAGTGTTGTCATCAATGTTATATCACTGAAGCCATCAATGATACACCACTGAAGCCATAGGGGTTGTAAAAAAAACCAAGCTTTTCCCAAAGAACAAGTACAGCAAATGAGCCGCGCCCATTCTGCAGGAGAGCGATAAGAGAGTCATTTGCAGTCGGCAGTTCACTCTGGAGCACACTGCACCAAATATATTATGAAATCAAAGTGTGGTAATGAACTGTCATTTACAGACAGCACATTGTCCATATAAATAGCCATTACATTTACCGATAAAACTATATAGCGCACAAAATATATGAAGAAATCAGGTTTCAGCGAAATTTGTCATTTGTGCTTCACCCAAGTAGAGTGTCTTAATTTGTTTTGATTCTATTAAAATCTTAGTTTCCATTACACGTCAGATTTCCAAAAAAGTGCTTCATCTGTCCTTTCTTAACTGCTGATATATTATGTTTTGAAATAGATGTACAGTTCATTTATAGGTATTTACATTTTGCTGAGCGTTAGAAAAAATGAAATTCTGCATCCTTTCCTTTTGCATCAACAAGATTGTCACAAAGTTAGTTGTCCAAAATCCTCTTACTTTGCAGGCTGAGAAACAAAGTGAGATACCAGTGTCCATGTTAAAAGAAAGATCTGCAATTTGTCAGAAGACAAAGCCTGACATTTGACCTCTGTCTTAGGAGGCACAGCAAATGTGACATGATTCAAACTATATGTTAATCTATTGCTCATTTATCTTCGGAACTCCAACTCGGTTATTTTGGGGGCTGCTGCAGCTCCCCTCCCAACCACGTCTGTGAAGTTCACTCCTGGAGTCTGGGAAAAGAGAGATGCCATTAGCCAGCTTCCAGTCTCCAGTGCTTGGACCACAAAATCTATTCTTACGGCCAGGCATACAGCATCTTAGCTTACCTCCTGTCGGGGCTTATTTCCCACTGCCCAATATTATGCACATCGTAAGCATGCTACACCTGCATCCTGGTATGTGAGGCCACGGAAGCGATCAGAGCAGCCGCGCAATCCTAGACAAGCATTGGCATAGCCAATAGGTCTCGCCTTTGGGACCTTATAAGTGTTTTGCCATGCAACAGTAGCATAACTAAATACTTATAAGGTCCCAAAAGCGAGACCTATTGGCTATGCAAAGAGTGAAAGTGATCGCGATCAAACATCAAAGCGGCCGTGCAGCAGCGAAAGTGAAAGTAATCGCGGTAAAGCGCGGCGCGCGCGCCTGCGCACATGCACTGTGGCTCTAGGCTGGCCTGGTAGCACTTTTTGGAGCCCTCTCAATAAGTCTCGCCAGACCAGCGCATGCGCTGGGTCAGGAGAGACCTAAAAAAGGGACCTGGAAGAGGAAGGAGATGTTTTTCAAGACACTGAGGAGTGCAAGATAAGAGAAATGCTCTGGACAAGGCGCACTGGATTTGAAGGGAAGTGTATGTCATTCTACGAATGCTTCGGTGTCAGGGATTGGGAAGTAGATATTGATAGGAGGCTTGGGGAGTCAGAATATGAGGTTTGGGTTTAGGGGCAAGACTAGTAATATGAAACGTAAGGATGGAAATATGTTCTGTTTTGATATGTTATGGAAGGAGAAATCTTGTGTTATATTATCTGATGTTTCGTGCAATAACCACACTACACGTTGTTGTATTAGCGTAAAAAGCCATTTATTAGGACAGGGTTGCTAACATTCTGTTAAAGTTTATTAACATCAACAATATTTCAATTTTATGCATCTTGACATATACCCGGATATTTCAATTCTCCCAGCACCATTCACACTCACCCGCTTTCAATTGCCCAGATAGTCGATATCCTTTTCTTCATTCCACCCCCTTTCACTCACTGACCTCGTTCCATATACCCAGTCATTCCTTCACTTGTCCTACAAACATCCTCCCTTGAAGACCGTTCCCTTGGTCGTGGCATCCTGCGCACCTCCTTCAGTCACCTGTGCTCCCTCCCGCCTCCCCCGAGGGGTGGATCTGCCCGTATGTGACTCACCACACCCCAAAATACTGCCTACACCCTGCAAGCCGCCCTAAACTGGTAACCCTTGGAAAATCTAACCATCATCAGTAGCCTCCTAGAATCTGTAGGGAGGGTGGGAGTACCTCAAACTATTTTCTCCCTGTTCTGGTGGTGCTAGGCATCAGAAGAGGCCGGATATGCCTCATCCGACGCCTATTTAGCACCCTTAACACCCAGGCCTTCCCCCTAACCTAGCCTATTCCTCCCTGTCATGTGGCCCGCATGAAGCACACTGGGGGAAGACTGGTCTGTGACCTTCACTTCCCCCGGGGGCCGACATCGTGCAATAACCACTCTCCATGTTGTTATATTAGTGTAAAAGGCCATTTATCAGGACAGGGTTGCTAACATTCTATTAAACTTTATTAACATCAACGATATTTCAACTTTAGGCAACTTGACATACACCTGGACATTTCCATCCTCCCCGCACCATTCACATTCACCTGCTTTTAATTGCCAGATAGTCCATATCCTTTTCTTCATTCCTCCCCCTTTCACTCACTGACCTTGTTCTATGTACCCAGCTATTCCTTCACTTATCCTACAAACATCCTCCCTTGAAGACCCTTCCCTTGGTCATCGCATCCCGCTCCCCTCCTTCAGTCACCTGTACTCCCTTCCTCCACCCCCCCCCGAGGGGCGGATCTGCCCGCATGTGACTCACCACCCTCCCAAAATAATGACAACCAGGATAACCCCGTAGGGCAGTTCCCTGCCCCCCCAGAACCACGTGCACCTTTCGCCTTTCAACAATATGACCTACGGCACCAAATGGACTCATTCCATAGCGCGCTCACCAAACTCTTTATTTCTATCATGTAATAAGCATTTCCCAGGTGCGAAAGGTGCACTCTATCCTGTCTGAAAAGACGTGGCTCCTCTTCTTTGAGCCCACTATGCGTAATCACCTTGATGTCATAAGCCTGAAAGAAAACCCTCATTGCCCTGTTCAGCTTCCTCCGGGCCTTATTGATTGCAGCATGTTTCAACGCCCCCCCTCCAAATCTTAAACGGCACTAGCTCAGTCCATACAACACATGTTCCTGAAAGTTCCTTTTCATTGCCTCCAAATCCCTCTGCATAAGTTGGAGTAAGGACAGTTCTGACATTCGGACCAAGTCATTTTTCCCTAGATGAATCAGAAGCATGTCCGGGCAGCCTCTTTGCGGAACCAACTTAGTCAGCCAAGGGAACAAGGCCCGATGCATTTCCCCCTTACCCCACCAAAGCACCTTTTGGTGGCTGCTCCGTAATCCCAGGTTCCATCCATAAACCTGTTAGTCCGCATACTTCGCTGCCCAGTGCACAAAGGAATGTCCAACAATCCAGGTAACCATCTTGGTCCCTGGACCACTCACGCAGCCTATGGTAGAAAAAAGAGACAATTAGCTCTGGAAACTCATCCCACCTTCCCCTTCCTCCGGTAAAATCATCCCCACTACTTTCGCACATAGCGCTCACAGCATCGTGACCTCCACCTGACAATCTGATGAATCTGCCCCCAGGGC
Organism: Triturus cristatus; assembly: GCF_964204655.1. Taxonomy (NCBI): domain Eukaryota; kingdom Metazoa; phylum Chordata; class Amphibia; order Caudata; family Salamandridae; genus Triturus; species Triturus cristatus. Next base: position 402,880,972 of record NC_140594.1, on the reverse strand, counting down.
CACCCAAGCGTGCTGCTGCTGTCGCTACCCTAATCCAGAAGGAATGTATACCAAAATGTTTTGGATCTCTACCCTGCCAGTGCAGGGCCATGCACAACACTGACAACAACTGAAAGGCAATAACTCTATTGCCCTCAGCATGTCAAAAAACTCCTGATAAACACCTGCTAGGCAACAACTGGAAACCACGCCATTCCCGGACAGGGCACACCTCACCCCTGTCACCCTCGCACAGCCACACCCATTTCCCTCTGCCCGCCTGATCAGTCGTAGACTGCCGCAGCCAAATACTCAATCTCCCCTATTCCAAATGAACTTCTTCGTACAACACTCCCCCGCGGCGAGCTGTATCCAAGAGCTCCAAAACCCAGAAAGCCCCAAAAAACATCCAAATCACACACTGGCCAAACACTGCCACCTCAAACTTATCATAGCAACAAACAGGCAACACAGACAATACATCCTACAACAGCTCAAACGTAACAGCTTCCTGCAACACCACCCTCCCCACACCCCCTCCTTTCCCCACCCTTCCAGAACCCGGACCAAAATCTCATCCTTAGCAGGATCAAAACCCAAATACAGCTTGCCACAGAAAGACATTCCAGCTAGCTTGCCTGTAATAGTCATGAGTGAAAAACCTTTATCAATGCAAAACAAAACAAACCTCAACACTCCTTGCTCAGTGTCCTTACACTTCATTCACATCCATTCGGTAGATAAACCTGAGAACTCCCCAAATGTGCTCCATGCCAGCCTGTAACTCCTCATGGTGGACTCTGCCAAGGACCTCTTGACCAGTACCACCACTCTCACTGCCATCAGGCCCAGATATTTGACGGTAATTGGGTCTTGAACACTTCCGGTCCTGGTGCCAGCTGGTGGAAACGTTGCCACTGCGAATGAAACAAGGAATCAGCGATATCATTGCTGGCCCCTGGCACATGTTTCGGTCTGAAAACTACGTTTAGCTGCAAGCACACCAGTATGAACCTCCGCAACAGACTCAGCACCCTCAAATCTTTTGCATGCTGCTGCTTCACCGAATCCACCACAGTCATATTGTCCACATGAAAATGGGCTGTCCTGTTCCTCAATTCACTGTCCCAAACAGCCACTGTGACCAATAGTGGAAAAAAAATCCAAGCACTGCTCCACCCTTGGGCCTTCCAATGTCGTGGCCACTCTTCTACACACCTACTCTCATCCCAAAAAAGGTCAAAACCCAGGGCATCAGTCACATCCGAGAAGATTTGGACCTGCCATATACTGTTCTCCTTCAAGAAATCCAAGGACGCTCTGTTGAACTCATCCAGAAACGTCTGCCAAACACACAGGTCAGTATGCACTGCCGACAAAATCCGCCCCCGACATGGTCATGCTGAGACACCTGCATAAAGTCCTCCCTACTCTCCACACAGGGCATGCAAAGTTCAGGAAACCAAGTAGCTTCTGCATCACCCTCAATTCAATCTTCCTCTCCCCAATCACATGTGTCGAATCTACACCACCATGTCCCTTGGCAATTGGGCCACCCAATGCACAGAGTCCAGCTCAATTTCCAGAAACGTCAACACCACACCGGGCCCTTCTCTCTTCTCAGGAGCCAACGGCACACCAAAATCCTGTGCTAAAGACTCAAAAAACCACAGAGCCTCCACACAGCTCACAGAGGCTTGCGCCCCAACAAACAGAAAATCATCCAGGTAGTGAGACACTTCCCAGTGGCCACTGCTCTTGCTGAAAACCCACTGCAACAAGGTGCTGAAAAGTTCCAACAGGGCGCAAGAAATGCCACACCTCATTGGCAGTACTTTTTCTCCATAGATGGCTCTCCCAAATTGCATACCTAGAATAGAGAAATCAGTAGGATGAATAGGCGGCAATCAAAAGGTGGATGTGACATCACACTTTGCTATTTCAGCCCCCGGCCCACATTTCTGGACCAGGCAAATAGCATCATCTACAGAGGCGTACAGCACTCTGGTATCCTCCTCAACAATGAAATTGTTGACAGATCCGCCCTCTGCCAGGACCAATGGTGAATCATCCTATATTCCCCCACCCCTTTCTTGGGCACCATCCCTAGTGGAGAGATAATCAAGTTTGGCAGTGGCCACTCGAAAAACTGACCTGCTATTCTGCCCTCAGCCATCTCTTTGTCCAGTTTTGCAGCTACCACCCGGGGTAGTCCCTTAGCTGACCTCAAATTGTCCCTCCACAGATATCCCATGGGACCTTGATACCCCACCCAGAAACCTTCCATAAATTCCCATTCCAATCGCAGAGCCACCTCCCTGTCAGGGTACACAGAGAACCAAGGCCTCCACATTAATTTGGGTAGGGGCCATTAGGTCCAAACTGGCCCTGCCCTCTAGAGGTTGCACTGGGCTGGTGAGCGTAAAACACTGCCTGATGGAATGGCGGCCCCCACACTTGGAACATTCATGCTTACATTTGCAGGGATGCAGTGAACAGAAACCCTTGTTGAAGTACCAGCACGCCCCAGTGGTCGGTCCTGCTGGCTTCGAAACATATCGCGCTCCCTGCAGAGCGAGTTGGGGCTGAAAGGACCTGTAGGTCACGGACAGTCTGTGGCCGTATGCATGGAAGCCAAGAATTGAGTGGACGACATCCACTGCATCCACAGTTTTGAATATACCTCTCCCCATGGCTTATCTGGGTTAATGCTGACCCTTGCCCGAAACATCTTGTCGTGGCTCAGCCATGCATATCCTCCAAAGTGCACCTGGGCCTTGTGAATAATGTCCATGTATTTCAACAGTGCAATAGCCCTATCTAAATGACGCTCACAATAAATGCTAGTGAAATCAAGAAAAGGTGAGATCCAATTTTCCATATTTATTGGAACCCTCGGCCCGAGTCAACTCCCACTCCTCTTCCTTACATCGACTCTTTTGCTTGGATTGCCTTGTGAAGGAGCATTATGACATCAACATATTCATGTTTCCAAATCCTATTCTTGTTTTTTTTCAGACAAATGGGACCGTAGTTGCATCGCCAACCCCATGTAAGGAAGTCTCTTTTGATGTTTGCCTTCCTCGGCTCCCTTCTTACTATCCTCCCCGCACATGTCAATTGTATTGTCCATTTGGACCTCCATACCTACCCCCTGTTTACCGCTGTCTGCCCGGTCTGGCGCCTCTGGGCCACTGCTGCGTCCATCAGCGCGGCCCTCGAATCTTCCACCACACCATCCCCTACACCCACGGACCTACAAGACCTACCCCGTCCCTGAAATCCCCAATGTCCCATGCTTCTCACCAATCGCTTTTACCTGCTGCCACAGCTCCACCCACAACCTTAGCCATCCGCTGCTCTGTGGTCCTTTAGACTTGGCGCTCCCTTTGTCCGCACTGGACACCTGCAAAACACCAATGTCACCTGTTGTCCTCTCCTTCCCCCCAGGCCTCCCCAGTGGCATATCCTCATCATCACACAACTCCCCCTCCTCACATCCATCACTCTCTGTACCATAGTCAAGGACCAGGTCATCAACACCCACAATTGCATCCCAAGCAGGCTCCTGCTCCACTCTTTTCAAACTCTGCGCTCGCACACCATGCTGCCACAAATGGGGCTCTTGCTGAACTCCCAGTGCGCGATCCCTCAATGGAGGGTAGGCTGCCGCGGACCCCTCTGCTGCTTCAGGCCAACGTCCAGAGGCTGTAGTGCACCCCGCTGGCATCTCTAACTGTCTCCCAGCCTCAAACGCTGGACTTGCGCTTCCCTACCGCACCAGGCTGCTCCACCCTGGGGGCTCCCTTACACCACCAGACCCTTGAGCCACATGTGCTCCCACACTACGAAACCCTTGGTCCTTGTCCTCAGGAACCTAAACCCACTGACCTTTCTGTCTGGGGCCCAACTGCCCTTGTGCCTCAACTTGTGTACCTGACCATGTTGACTCATTGTCCACCAGGGGGAGGGCCACTGCCCTCTCCCTGGCTCTGCACATCCTAGCCCGCCGTGCCTCAGTTTCTTGAACAAGGAGGCGCAGCGGTCTAATGCATGCCTGCAAATCCACCCCTTGCCACCTGCTGTACTGTACGGACTTGGGAGCCCCAGGCCCTTCATGGCCCACTGGGGCCACTACATCCCCCTGCTGTACAGATGAAGCCCCTTTGCTTGGTCACGGCCGGAGCATGCTTCGCGCTCCTGCCGCGTCCTGTGCCCTGTTCCTTGAGCGGTATTGGCTCCTTCATGCAAGCCGCTATGGCAGCAGCAACTCTGCCCGACGTGGAAAGTGTTGGATGTCGCATACCCACCCAGGCCTGGTCCAGAACGCCAGGCCAGAGGAGATCAACCATTCCCACTGCCCCCCGCGTCAGTAAAGCCGCCTGGACCACCTCACCGCCAGGAGACGCCATGCCAGCTTCGCTGACGCCCTGCACAGGGAAAACTCCGATGAGCCTAAACTTCAATCTACCAACCCGCCCCTTCCTAAACGCATGTCTCTCAACCTCAAACAATTTTCTCCCTGTTCTGGTGGTGCTAGGCGTCGGAAGATGCCAGATATGCCTCACCTGACGCCTATATAGCACCCAAAACAAACCCCATCCCCCTTAACCTAGCCTATCCCCACCCTGTCCTGCGGCCCCGCACGAAGCACTCCGGGGAAAGACTGGTCTGCGATCTTCACTTCCTCTGGGGGCCGACAATGTGGCTAGGTTGTGCCATGTTATCTGATGTGATGTTATGTGATAGGAAGGTATGCTGTGTTGTCTTGTATTACATTATGCCATTTGATGCTGCCTTGTGGATGTAGGAGGTATTGTGTGTTATCCTATGCTATATTACTTTATTTAATACACTCTTTTATGTAATGAATGATGTGGTGTGATATTTCAGTGATCTTGTAGTTGGATATGACATGTTATGGCATGGAATGTGGTTGGGTGGTATGTTATGTTTTGGGCTGAAACGTATTGTATATTATGTTGTGGTGTGGTATGGTATGTTATGCTACAGTGTGGTGTGGAATAATGTGCAGTGACATATGGCATTGTGTGATATTGTATGTTAGGCTATGTTATGCAATGGTGTGATATATTATATGATGTGTGCTGGTATAGGATTGTACACTGCGGGGTGGTACTGGGTGATGTGGTATGGCATGAAGACACAGCTGAACAGGTGCGTGTTAGCAGTGGCCAGAGCAGCTGACTCCAGAGCGCGGGGCTCGCGGTTCAATCCCGGCGCTAGCAGCGGCTCAGCTCAGCAGCGTGTGACTCTGGGCAGTAGCTCACTTAATCTCCCCCACGGCCCCGCAGCGCCTGAATACCATTAGGGGTGATTAGTTTGCGCTTTACAAATGTGGAATTATTATTATTGTTATTAGAAAGCAGAAATTGGAAGGCACAGGTTAATAGGTGCAGGTGCAAAGGTGAGAAAGCAGAGGAGGAAAAGCACATGTGAGAAACCACAGCCAGGAAGGCGCAGGCTAGAAGGCACAGATGAGAGGGAGGAGATGGGTGGACCCTGAGGGGGAGGCACAGGGTGGAATGCGTGGTAAAGAAAGAACAGGTGAATAGGCAGGCACAGGTGGACCAACAGACAAGAAAGCCCGGTTATGTTAATTACTGAACATTTGTACATTTCCGTGGCCTGTAGGTGGATGTGATCGTCCCCAACCCGCGTAGATGTGGAGAGTGGTTTGGAGGTGAGAGTTGTCTTCATGGGGATACTCCATAAGAGGTGGGGCGGGGGTTCAGTCTTGTGAACTTCCAACCTAGCCCATGTGAAAGTTAAGTGTGCAGGGCCAGACTGCTCATTCTACCACTCTGGAACCCCCTCCGTCAGCTGCAGGCCAGAGAGGCTGCTTCAGAGCAGATGGACTGCAGTGACCCCGCTTTCTCCCTATGGTCATGCCCCACTCTACTCGGATCTCCTGGTTCCTATGTGGGGTGTATTGTTCCTGGTCTAGGTTCGAACATGACACCATGAGTAGTGTCCCTGTCTCATTGTAGGCAGAACAGGTTTTCTCGTTGTGTGCTGTGTCTGTGATTCTGGGTGCAAGGCTCCCCTGTTGTTATGTCTTATATTTCCAGTGCCACTTATATTTGGAAGTTCCACTGTCCCCTGTGCCCTTGTCTCCTAGTTTTTCCTATTGTTCAGGGTTTTTTCTTCTATCAGGGTAGTCTCTGAGCCTCTCTTCCCAAAGGCCCCTGTTTCCTGGTCCCTCCAGAGTCCTGGTTCTTCAGGCTCTATGTCCCAGGTTCACTATCATTGATGGATAGCTGCAGACAGATAAAAAAGTCAGGGATACAGATCAGATAATCAGATAGCAATGCACCTAACCAGAGATAACTCGCTGTGAAATGCTCTCGTTCGGTTGTTTGTACCCATTTCGGGGTAGCCCTGCTGCCAGTAATAGGTGACTGGTTATGTGTGACAGATAAAGAACTGCTTTGGTTGGATACATTATGTGCCAAGGCAATGTACACTAGGCAAACTATTGGCAAATGAATAGAAATTTTGTGGCATCGTCTGTCGGTGGCACTTTTACCTGACTAGCATGACATTTTAACCCACCCCACCCAATGTTCCCTCTAGTATTCTTCATCTGTGTGCAGCACCAAAATGTCCATGTGTGCATGTTCTTATGTTGTGTGCAGAATCAACACTGGTTGTGAATTACTCTTAAATGCTCAAAATGAGCGAGCTGTCCCTTCTGTAAGTGTATTGGACGAAGGGATTGAATCTAGCAGCGCTGTACCAATTGGGGGCTAAGTATATCTTCTCCAATGTATAGCCGTAGAAGAGGTCTAGTTGTACAATTTGCAACTTCTATTTGGATAAAATAACCATACCTTGATGTTCATAATTAATGCAAATATATGCGGAGTGTGTAATTACTAGAATACAATATAAACTGAACTGTTTTGCCCTTAATTATTGGTGTTAATTACTACACATTTCAACTATACCCATTTCAGCAGCCTTACTAAAATGAAAAATTCAAACCTATCCTTTTACAAGAATGCAATACCCTGCATGTTAAATACATTATTCTCCATCCGGTACAATAACGCTCTGAGCTATCAATGCAAACCTGTGATTAGCAGATTAACCATTTGACATGACTTGAGACTTGATAAATACACAGATTTCTTGAGCAGCTGTCTTTACATTCTACGCCATCTTAAAATATGGTCCCTTTGTAACAAATAAAGTACGTTTTCACAGCTTTGCTGTTCATGATAACATATTGTGTTAAATGTTTTCCACTTAACGTTTCCAGTCTGCAAGTTTGAATAAAGTATTTCAGAGTCAGCATCCCATCCATCCAAGTTCAGTATATTGAGTACTGTGAAACTGAGTAATACTGCCACTAGTTATTTTACACTGTTTAGGAATGTCATCGGGGTGAAATGAAGAGCTATATATATATAGAAACGTCATTACTGTTATTGCATTTTTCTTGGGAGGGCAGAGTTTTAAAAAGAATGCATATGTAGCAGCAGGCCATATGTAGACAACCTGCTAGTTCAATCCTCCCGACTCCGCCCTTCAGTGCTTCACCCTTCCTAACTCTATGCCTTACCAGCAATTTGTGGGTTCCTGCAGCAACTTTGTTTACATTTTGCAGCACTGATTAGACTTTCATTAAAATGCTTACTTAGCCAGAAAATGTCTGCTATGTTAGGTTCTCTGTACAAGGCCCCCATGACAGGAGACAAGGGAAATAGGGAGAAGCTCTGTTCTTTTCAAGAGAAGAGAGACTCAAACTATGAACTCATCTCACACAGGGTTTGAAGTCTCAACTCAAACACGCAGTTCCAATTGCTTAGCTGAAGACGCAAATGTACTTTTTAGGGTTTACTGTTCACTGCCACTTATGAGTGTGTGACAGGACACCAGCGTGCAGCATTTAATAGAAGGGTTTTGTGCTTCAATTTCCTATGAAACAGGAAATGAGGATAGTTCAGTGTGTTAAGTGCTCACTGCTGAGACATGCAGTGATGAGCGGCCATGAGTTCAAATCTCAGGAAGCAAGTCTCTGCTTTCCATACTGAGAATGAAGGGCCCGATTCACAGAATCTGTCAGGCTCTGCCATCCGAATCCTCAGGACTGTATTGATGCTCTAAAGGGGCCCACCTCTGGACAACCCCAAGTCCGGCATCATAAAAACACAGACTTTTGGGGTAATCGAGCGGGGAAAGGAAAGGGTAGGGACTGCGGGGAGGGAGATGTGAGGAGAAGACAAAAACACCGTAAGAACACAGAGGCTACCAATAACAGTCAGGGAAACAGACTGGATGCAATAGTGTTTTAACAGGTCCCACCCCTCACCTGAATGTGAATCTCCAGCGAGAAATAATATAAAGAAAAGGCTCCTTTGCCTGAAGCGGGAAGTATGGTTAGGCTCCTCTGCACAAGACCGCCGACTGCGGGTCTCAGCCAACAGAGGAGTGTGAGGAAGTACCCGTCTGCACCAGACCATTACGGCCCCCTCCGGGCCTGAACCCCCTCCAACGAACTCCCTTCCGGACTCTGCCCTACGGAACAGTGTCTACAACGCCCATGACAACGGCGACCCCGCCCCTCTCTCTGTTACAGGACCATTCCCCGAGAGACAGCAGACCGGAAGGACTACCCCTCGACCCCGGCAGCCCCTCCTCCCTGCCGGAAGCCCGATCTATAAAAGACGGAAGAGGAGAACCAGCAGGCGTCGGAACATCGTGGCAGGAGGTATCGACTCGAGACGTGGAGAAGGAAGAAGAAGAAGGCGGAGAACCCGAAGAGTGGTCCGAAGACTGGTGGAGCCCTACGGAGGTAGCTGAAGAGCGGCCGTAACTCGGAGGAGAGTTACGGCGGAGCGCGTGAGTACCTGTTTCCCTTCTTGCAGCGCTAAGCGTTCTGTGTATAAAACGTCAACCCCAGTGTAAATATTCCGTCTACTCAAGACAACCCGAGTCACCGAACCACCTGTGTAGATAGTATATAGCACTACATCCTGTAAATACCACCTTCACGACCCCCATTCCGAACACCTCTGTGCCTTTCTCCCCCACCTCCGACCCTCTCTTCCTTTTCCCTCACGGTCGTTTTCTCTCCCATCTCACCCCTGGTTATGGTTACGGCATAGAATAGCGAGTCTCAGCAGGACTAACGGCTCCCTTTTCCTTTCTCTTATTGCCCTCCGAGGAAACACCTGGGATTTACCGAGCTTCGTCGTCCCCCTCTGACGTGACGTGCCTGAAGTATCAACATCGACGACCAAGGAGGAAGACCGTGAACCAACACATTGCCATTTTTCGTTCCTGCTGGAGGATTTTTCTGTTGTTGTGAACTCTTCATTCACCCCTTTCAACTGCTTTGTGTGCAATAAAGCTCAACATTGCCCACTATATCCGGCCTCCTTGCCTGCTTTTCCAGCCCGCCGACCGCCCACGATCACATTTGGTGTCAGAAGTGGGATTTCCTGGAGGTATGGAGGCCGTAATGAAGAGGATAGCTGACTCCCAAGAGCAGCTAGGACAGCTAATGGAGCGGTTCTTGAAAACCGCCGAAACCGACCGAGGTCAACTCCACGACGTTATGAAAGGACAGGGGGATACCCACGAACAAGCTATAGGGAAACTTACAACCGTTCTGGAACACCAAAGACCTACCACCTCCCTCCCCTCTGTGGTTCTCCAAAAATACGTGCCGGGAGACGACCCCGATTTTTTCTTTACAAACTTCGAACGCCTAGCCCAGACAGCTGCCTGGCCGAATGATCGCTGGGGCCATTACCTGGGTCCCTTGTTGACTGGTGAATTACAGGCCGCGTATCAGCAGGCCAACATCCAGGGTACCGCGCCATATCCTGACATCAAGAAATGTATTCTCGAAAGACTGGGCATCGACGATGAAACGTATCGAATAAAATTACGACAGATAAAGGAAGGACCCCAGGAATCCCCCAGAGCCCTGTCGTTTCGAATCAAAGACCTAACCCATCGGTGGCTGAAACCTGACACCGCCACCAAAGAAGAAATCCTTGAGAAGATATGTCTGGAACAGTTCCTAATCTCGCTGCACCCCGGTACGCAAAAGTGGGTAAGACAACACGTCCGTCTTACCTTGGACACAGCGGTGGAAATAGCGAGTGCCTACAGCCGTGCTCAGGAGCTACAAAGAGGCAAGGAGGAACATCCCCCTAAACAGCACCCTTCGACCGGACCCAGAGCTCATCGTCCGCCTCTTCCCCGAAAACCAGAGCCTGTACTTCCGTTTCCTGTCCCCCTGATGCCGCGACCCCTCAACCCAGGACCCCAATGCTACAATTGTGGGGGTTTTGGTCATATCGCCCGAGTCTGCCCACACAAAGAAGAGCCGATGGAGGTTGGCCTTGCCCGTAACTATGTGTGTTCCGTTCCGGGTAGTAAGCCACCTCCGTTCCATTGCCCAGTGACCATTGAAGGACGACAGCTCATGGCTCTAGCAGATACAGGGTGTCGACAAAGCGTTATTAAACCTCAGGTTTTGCCACAGCCTGTTACTTCCCCCTCCGGTACAGTTGCCATTCAATGCGTGCACGGCGACACGAAAATGTATCCTACCACCCAAGTGACAGTTCAACACTCAAACGATTCCGGCACCCCTCTCACAGTGGGTCTGATACCAGCCCTTCCGGAACAGGCCATATTGGGGAGCGACTATTCGGGCCTACCAGGACTTCTACGAGACACTACTGATTCCTTATCCCAATGGTGGGAAGAAGCCCCTTTTCCCCAGGGACCGTCCTCCCCTATGATGAAACCCAAAATCCCGAAAACCAAAACCCAAAAGAAAAAGGAGAAAAGAGAGCACGACGGGGTTTTTCCTGTAGTCTCGGAGGAACACCCATGGCAGACCGACAGGGAATTCAGGGCCGCACAACTAGAAGACCCTACCCTCCAGGAAGCCTGGACAAAAGCGTTGGACCACGAGGATCCTCTGATCGTAGGTGCTTACTTCTATAAGAAGCAGGGGTTGTTGTACCGTAAGGGGGGAACCCAACAAAAGCCCCAACTCCTAATCCCTGGCCCTTTCCAGGGAAAAGTCCTGTTTCTGGCACATAGCCACCTTCTAGGTGGTCATTTTGGTGAAGAGAAAACCAGCCAAGCTATCCTAGAACGATTTTATTGGCCGGGGGTGCACCAACACATAAAAAGATACTGTAGGGAGTGCCCGATATGCCAAAAGAATAGCCGGTATCGGCCGCCTAGGGTATCCCTACGCCCTCTTCCCATTATCGATGTCCCCTTCAGTAGAGTAGGGATGGACATTATAGGACCCCTATTGCCTTCCCGCAGTGGCTGTAGGTACGCGCTGGTGATCGTGGACTACGCCACGAGGTTTCCTGAAGCCCTACCTCTACGTCAGCCGACAACCCAAAACGTTGCCAAAGCACTCATTACGGTATTCTCGAGGGTGGGATTTCCTCGGGAAATCTTAACAGATCAGGGCACCCCATTTGTTTCGCGACTTCTGAAACAGGTCTGCTCCCAACTAGGGATTAAACAGCTCAGGACCTCAGCATACCATCCCCAAACAGACGGGCTCGTGGAGAGATGCAACGCCACGCTAAAACAAACCTTAAAGAAACTGCTGGGACTAGAGGCGAAGCGTTGGGAGGACATGTTACCCCTTGCCTTGTTCGCTATTTGCTGTAAAACCCAGAGCAGTACTGGTTATTCCCCCTATGAATTACTGTATGGTCGACCCCCTCGTACCCTGCTGGAGATGGCCCAAGAAGCTTGGGAGGCAGAACCCGACCATACTAGGCCCCTCCCTGAATACATGGAAAACCTTAAAACCCACTTGTCTATGATGAGGGACATCGTACACAACAATCTGGAGAACGCTCAAAGAAAACAGAAAGAACAGTACGATAAAATCGCAAAACCCAGGGTCTTCTCGGTGGGAGATCAAGTTCTGTTAATGATGCCATCCTCCGATCAAAAACTTCTAGGACAGTGGCAGGGCCCCTATACTGTTCTTCGACAGGTAACCCCCGTCACCTATGAGTTGGACCTCGACCCCACACGCGGTACCACTCAGATATATCATGTCAACCTTCTAAAAAAATGGGAAGGCCCTCGCCCCGTCCTCTCCACCACAGCGGCTCAAGCTCCCCTCTCCTTTTTCCCCTGCATAGACCCTGGACTAACACCACAGCAGAGTCACGAGCTTACCACTAAGCTATACCCCTTACACATGGTGTTCTCCTCCTCACCCGGACACACTACTGTTACAGAACACAGTATACGAACGACACCGGGGAAAGTAGTAAGGCAACGACCATACCGAGTCCCTGAAGCCCGCAGGGTGGTTATACAGAAAGAGGTAGAACAAATGTTGGAAATGGGGATCATAGAACCCTCAGTGAGTGACTGGAACTCCCCAATAGTCCTGGTACCCAAACCGGATGGGTCTGTCCGGTTCTATATCGACTTCCGTGAAGTTAACAAAATATCCTCCTTTGATACATATCCATTGCCTCGCGTCGATGAGATGGTCGAACGCATAGGGAAGGCCCAGTACATTTCCACGTTGGATCTCTGTAAGGGGTACTGGCAGATACCCCTCAGAGAAGAAGATAGAAAGAAAACAGCGTTTTCTACCCCTGAAGGGCTGTACCACTTTCTCGTTCTTCCGTTTGGCCTTCATGGGGCCCCGGCCACCTTCCAAAGAGCTATGAACCATGTATTGCGACCCCACACTATGTATGCGGGCGCATATCTCGATGATATCGTTATCTTTAGTGATAGCTGGACACAACACCTAGAACACCTACACAAGGTCATCACTTCACTAGGCTCCTACGGGTTCACCATCAACCCTGCCAAAACCACCCTAGCAGCACAAACGGTGAAGTATTTGGGATACCTCCTAGGTGAGGGCCTGATACGACCACAAGAAAGCAAAACTGACGCTATCCGTTCCCTCCCCTTCCCTCAAACCAGAAAGGACCTGCGGGCATTCCTAGGTCTTCTGGGATACTATCGTAGGTTTGTACCTAACTTTTCCCAAAGAGCAGCCCCGCTCACGGACCTGTTGAAGAAGTCCGTAAGAACCGAAACTCTCCTACAGAATCCAAACCCCGCTTTGTGGCAGGCCTATACTGATCTGAAAAACGCCCTGACCTCCAGTCCAGTATTAATCAGTCCTGACTATTCACAACCCTTTCTTCTCCAGACCGACGCATCAGACCAGGGACTAGGGGCGGTGTTGTCACAAAAAGACCCCTTTGGGAACGAGAAACCCGTCCTCTATCTCAGCCGCAAATTATTTCCCCGAGAAAAGAATTATGCGGTGATCGAAAAAGAGGCTCTAGCCATTAAATGGGCCGTAGAAAGTCTACGCTACTACTTAGAAGGGCGGCCTTTTACCATTTTCACTGACCATGCCCCCCTGGAGTGGATGGCTCGGAATAAAGGCCACAACGACAGGGTCCTCCGTTGGTTCCTGTCACTCCAACCCTATCACTTCACCACAGTACACCGGAAAGGAGCAAACCAGGGTAACGCAGACTACCTCTCCCGCTACCCGATGTCTCCCCCCCGTACAGGAAAGACAGCTAGGGAAAGGGAATGTGAGGAAGTACCCGTCTGCACCAGACCATTACGGCCCCCTCCGGGCCTGAACCCCCTCCAACGAACTCCCTTCCGGACTCTGCCCTACGGAACAGTGTCTACAACGCCCATGACAACGGCGACCCCGCCCCTCTCTCTGTTACAGGACCATTCCCCGAGAGACAGCAGACCGGAAGGACTACCCCTCGACCCCGGCAGCCCCTCCTCCCTGCCGGAAGCCCGATCTATAAAAGACGGAAGAGGAGAACCAGCAGGCGTCGGAACATCGTGGCAGGAGGTATCGACTCGAGACGTGGAGAAGGAAGAAGAAGAAGGCGGAGAACCCGAAGAGTGGTCCGAAGACTGGTGGAGCCCTACGGAGGTAGCTGAAGAGCGGCCGTAACTCGGAGGAGAGTTACGGCGGAGCGCGTGAGTACCTGTTTCCCTTCTTGCAGCGCTAAGCGTTCTGTGTATAAAACGTCAACCCCAGTGTAAATATTCCGTCTACTCACACAACCCGAGTCACCGAACCACCTGTGTAGATAGTATATAGCACTACATCCTGTAAATACCACCTTCACGACCCCCATTCCGAACACCTCTGTGCCTTTCTCCCCCACCTCCGACCCTCTCTTCCTTTTCCCTCACGGTCGTTTTCTCTCCCATCTCACCCCTGGTTATGGTTACGGCATAGAATAGCGAGTCTCAGCAGGACTAACGGCTCCCTTTTCCTTTCTCTTATTGCCCTCCGAGGAAACACCTGGGATTTACCGAGCTTCGTCGTCCCCCTCTGACGGGACGTGCCTGAAGTATCAACATCGACGACCAAGGAGGAAGACCGTGAACCAACACATTGCCATTTTTCGTTCCTGCTGGAGGATTTTTCTGTTGTTGTGAACTCTTCATTCACCCCTTTCAACTGCTTTGTGTGCAATAAAGCTCAACATTGCCCACTATATCCGGCCTCCTTGCCTGCTTTTCCAGCCCGCCGACCGCCCACGATCACAAGGAGTTAAGGGGGAACAAGGGACCAAGAACCGTAAGGCTCCTCTGCACGAGACCGCGGACTGCGGGTCTCAGCCAACAGAGGAGTTAGGGGGATCAGGGGACCAAGAACCGTAAGGCTCCTCTGCACGAGACCACGGACTGCGGTTCTCAGCCAACAGAGGAGTTAAGGGGGAACAAGGGACCAAGAACCGTAAGGCTCCTCTGGACGAGACTGCGGACTGCGGTTCTCAGCCAACAGAGGAGTTAATGGGGATCAGAGGACCAGCGCAGCGTCTCCCTTGCCTGTGACCGAAGCAATCGGGATTACCGCTGCCTATGGGGCGCAACGTAACTAGGAGGCGGAATTCTTCTCCCGCTCTTCACCAGCGTTCTGCAAAAAGGTTCATTTGCACTCTTACCGCCTCACGCACGGTGGTTTTCAGGCAGAGTCTGCGAAGGGCTTGCTCCACGGAATTATTGGCAATGCGGAAGTCTTTCCATTGCCTCTTTGACCTCTCGACCGGCGTTGCGTGAGTGTTACAATGGAGCGTGACTCGCAAAGCTTGCCGGGAATTGTAGTCCCGAAAGGTAGAATCGTTCCAATACCCGCTATGCTGTATTGGAGGCAGTCAGTGAATGTGACAGAACTAACTTAAGACAAAATCCTAAACTTGCTACCATTTTGGTATTCGCAGAAGGCACTTACTCATAAAGTTAGGATTTTTCTCAGTTTAGGAGTAGTAAAGTTAGGACTCCCCCCCCCCCCCCCCCCCGACCCCCGGTTTATTGCATCCTACCTCCTTGTCAAATTTCTCCTTATTAGCATTAGAAAAGAGTAAACTTTCGGTGTTAAAACTCACACACCCTCTGCTAAACCATGTAAGCAAATGTTTCTCCTCACAGGCGTCCACCACAGATAGCTTTCACAGTATGGGGCTCGCTCAATGCATCAGTGTGCCCAAGGCGTCGGAGAAGCCGCTTTGTTTCCAAAGGAGTTTTAAGGGCATTGGTAGGTGCAGTTCTCTGGGGTGTGCGCGCTCCCAGCTTATCTCTGTGGCTGTTAAGAGAGAGGCTTAGCGGCTGCCCGAGCATGCACCCTAGAGGGAACACAAATCCCGCCTATGTTTAGAAATATCAAGGAACTAACCAATTTAGAAGAAAATAAAACTGAAGAGAGGAAACAGTGTACAAAACTTTATTTTCCAGTAGTTATTGAATTGTTGTTGTATATCCTACAGCAAAATAGCTTGAAAAAGAGTAAGACATATACAATGTTTTCTTTAACTTTTTTAAAACCAGATTTATTGAGTTTTGTAGTATTACATACCATAGAACTCACCAAGGACGTACAAGTTTACTTCCGTTGCATCGTATAAACATCAAACAGCATATATACATCTCACATCGGAGCTTAGACCCAGGATGGTACAATAATTAGAAGAACAACAAAAGGAAAAATATACAATCCAAACTTCGAGTCTGTACCCGTGGAGCGGGTTAACACAAATAAGGATCTATTTGGGTCTTTCGTAGCCTGGGTAGGTACATAACTAGGGTGTTAGAGTAGTGCCTGTGGATAATTGCGCTCTACACCGGGGTCTATTATCTGCCATACAGGTTGTACAACCTGTGGCTATGGTGGGCATGTATCGCCATTTAGGTCATTCTGGAGTATATGAATGAGTTCATCCCATGCAGTAACTATGGGATGTTTACGTAGCCCACGCATTTCCTCCCGATGCAGCGCCACTGATTTCACTTCCACCAATTGAATCACTGAGGCTTGCCAGTGCAAAACTCCTGGAAGTGACGCTGCTTTCCATTTCATTGCTATTATGCGTCAAGCCAACATATACCCAACTTAAAGGATATCAACACCATCTTTAAGATACTCTCCACTCATCAGGAACTTTTGTAGTCTTGTAGCATGGCCAGCATAGAAACGTCTTGTGTAAGTGGTCATGTCCAAACTGTGTCCTGTACCTACCACATACATGGTCTCACAAAACATAGTGCGATTCCCCGCCAGTGGTGATAGGTATCGGTAATTGTGGACCCTGTACCAGAGTGTATCAGTGGGATATTAGCAGAAAGTATTAAATATGCAGGAAGGCATAGTTGAGAGTGTCGGGAATGCAGGAAAGGGAAGCAGAAAGAATCAGACACATAAAAGTGGAGACTGAGAAAATGGAACATGTGGAAAAGGTGGCACAGAGATGATTGAGCCCGCAGGATTGGTATGTTAAGATGAGTGGACACTAAAGAAGGATAGGACACCTGGCAAAGGGAGGCAGGGAGGATTCTACATGACTGAAGAAATGGACATCTGAGAGGGCTATGGACACAATTCGAGATGCAAGAAGGTGGTGAACTTAAGGATTGGACACGGAAGGGATATAGGAATGACTGACCAAATACAGCACAGGACTTGGGAAATGTGTCGCGTTGTAGTGGAGGCAGCATTTTAGATAGATACATTGCTATGTTAGCATAAGCGCCTTAGATGTTAGAAACACCATCTTGCCACTTTTGCTGCTTTTGCACACAACACTGCAGGTACATGTTATTATTTGAAAACTGCTTGCTTGCCTTTTCTTCACATGAGAACTGTCTGTTGTTCACATCCCTAGACGTGCACTGCGACCTTGGTCTGAACATTGTGTGTAGAAACAGTCTGAGCCACCAAACAATGTATGTTTTTGAGTTCAGGTTGATCGGCCCACGCTCTAGCCATAACACGCACACAGCTGCAAATATCTGAAAGTCGAGAGCCTTTAATATTGCAGTTTGCATGCATTAGATACACATTCTGGAGAAGAACTTTTCCAGGTGCAGAGCAAAGCTGATCCTGTGATGTGATTCACCTAAGCTGATCTTTACGGTTTGGGGTTCCCCATTCAAACCTAGAGACCTTCTATCAGTATAATACTAGCTCACTAGCGAAGGGAGGGTGGTTGTGTTCCACTATCATTTGTAATATGATTTCTCCCTTCATTTTCTATGGTATTGTAACAATGCTGATGGTTTTAATTTTAATCATTTGTCTGCTTATGTTAGCCAAAGTACTGCATCTTAGGACACGTAGTTTATAAAATAAACATTTTAAACTTTACCGTGTCTCTGATTACTCTTGTTGTGGACTGATATGAGAATAATAACAAACAGGTATTTCTGATTCCCACCATTCCTGAGAGTTCTCTAAGTCGCTTGTTCTGGGTTGTCTATACATTGGGAGCTCCAAGAGGATACGGAGGACGAATGGGACACTGATGCTAGTCGGACTGGGGTTCTGGGCACTGAGGTGAGTTTTTGGTACACCGCAATTCACTGAGGTCCTGGTTTCCTGCGCATAGTTCTGTGCATGAGAAGAATCCCTGCAACATGGCGCACCTAATGTTTGGTCTTCTGATTTGAAACGCCTTAGTAGTGCTTATATTAGTCCACGACACCCTCACTCTTGTTTCCGGATAACGGAAGTGACAGTTTTAACCTACCTGTTTGTACAATAGGTTCCCTCAAGCTTGTTAATTAAAAAGGTTTTTATATTTCTGAACCCTTGTGCTACTGTAATATCCATTGTTGTTCTTCTGTGTCCTTATGGCGGTCGATATTGCAGCGCATAGCCGAACACCTCTGCGACGTCATTTGATGCAGTTTGGGGTGCCGGATGATGGGATGGCTGTTATTTTTGTGGTGAGTGCTGATGCATCATATCCCTACGAGTTGTTTTACTCTTGGGTGACTATGCCGGCGGTAAATGCAGATGATGATACGTTTCACTCCTATACTCCCACATGGCTCTCAGCAAACTATACACCATATAGGACACAAGAAATTCCTATTTCAGCTTGGCAGCATCGCATTTGGTTTAATGGCGCCCTTCCCCATGCGGTTACACCGGTTAGAATGGGCCCTTTGTCAATTCCAGGGGCCACTTGGCCGGTGCTGGCCGGATTTACACCTCATCCTCGTTATTTGAATGTTGCGGTGGATGAGTTACGTGTCCTCCATACAGCCCTGATTACTGTATATAGGGCTTTAGTGCAATACGTTTCGCGCAACGTGCAGGTGGGGGCACCTGTTGTTGCAGGACAGCCAGCTGGCAAGACAGGGGTTGTCATTAGTCCCGTCATGATTAATTCGGTAATGGGCAAGCACCCCCAGAATAAGGAGGATTTGCCTTATTGGCTTGCTGAGAAATTTGACCAGCTGGAAGCAGTATTTCCGCACTCTACTCCTGTGGAGAAACACAGGATCCTCACCATTAGTTTGCAGAAAGACTTAGTCCCAGAGGTGTCCGATTGTGACAACTGGGGTAAGGTTTTTGCAGCGGTTTACTCGAAGTGCTTCGGCACCCCATCTATGGCTGTGCTTCCCTCCGTCATCAAACGTGTTCAAGATCAACACGGTCCGGAGGCGGCAGTCGAGTTGGGAATGCGGCTTGTCGGTGTGTTCGACGTAGTTGCCACTCTCGTCCTTGGTATTCTCAAGGGAGATGCGGTACAATTTCAAGTGACTAATGGCTTAGCCCGCGTCGATGAGCTCGATAAGCCCCGAGAGTTGCCTAAAATTATTACGGAAGCTTATAGAACTATTGGCCGCAGTAGTTTAGGGATTAAGCCAACTATTGTCATTCCAGACTTAATACAGCAAACTAAGGTGAGTTTGTCTGTCAAAGACGATCGTTGAACTTTTCCTAATCAAAATTGGCGAACAAAGAAACAGGGAAAGCAGCAGCAGAAACAGGGGTCTCGTCCTGCGTCTCCAGTACAGGCGACTGGTGAACGCACATACGATTCGCGCGATCGCACTAGTATTAGGTCACGTGATAGATTTCAGGTTACTGAACAACGTTCTCCTCGTTCTTCACAGGAAACATAGGTCTCACAGTCCGGTGGCGGAGAACGTGGCATAAGTCGGGGTGCCCGGACGTGAGCAACCCCGTCAGCCTGACGGTAAAGGCAAGCAGGATGAGTTTGCACGTCAACGTCCCCCGTTTCAGAAGAAGAAAGTTGCTGCGCTAACAGCCAGGTATGCCACATATAGTGAGAACGCAGCTTCGGAACCTGACATGGGCACTAACGCTGCTCGACAGCGCAGCGGAGGTTACAGTAGTGCGGCAAGCACTGCGTCCATATCTGGAGGCGACAGCAACTGACACGTTCATTATTGTAGAAACTGCAGACACTAGAGTGGCTCCCCCTGACAGACTATATGACATAGTCCTCTTAATTGAAGGTGACATACAACGTACAATACAAGGGATTTTTTGGGATAATCTAACCTCTTCATATGATATACTCTTAGCGGAGGGGGACTGGCCCCCGGCTTTCATTTTGGATGCTTCTAGAGGGGAGGAGGTAATCCTCCCGTCCTTTGCGCACACAGTGCCAAAGGAGCACGCTGAAAGGTTTGCTGGAGAGTGGGCTCAGGTGCTTGCTCCGGCATTGTACCGTACTCAGGTTGGGTGGGATAAATTGTCTCCAAGCCATGAGATTCGTTTACGGTCTATGCCCCAGCCGCAGCCCCAATATCCCATGCGCCGCGAAGCTAGATCTCACGTCGCGGAAATCCTTGAGCAATTGGAATATCAGGGTGTTATTGAAACATGTGTGTCACCAATGAATAATCTTTTATTCACTGTAACGAAGCCTAATGGGTCGTACCGCCTAGTTTTGGATTACCGGTATTTGAACTCTCATTGTCGGACATGTGCTGTACAGAATACCCACAGTTCTGCCCTTGTTGATAGTTTCGTGAGAAAAAGGTTTAAGACCACACTTGACATATCCAATGGCTTTTACAGCCATAACCTGTCCTCTATTAGTAGTCAGTGGACAGCGTTTACTTCGGCGGCAAACAAAAACAGTTTGAGAGATTAGCCATGGGCTATAAAAACAGCCCTGGCGTCTTTGCCACACGTGTTGTCTCTCTGTTAGAGAGCATTGACCCTGATGCATACTCATATGTTGATAATATCTATCTCACGGACGACGAGTTGTGGCTGCATCTGTGTTGCGTTGATCGCATCATTGTAATGTTTGCAGACTTCGGTTACAAATTCAACTTTGCGAAGTCTCACATTGCAGAATATACAGTGTTGTTTTTGGACTACGAGCTCAACAATGAGGGTCAAGGGTTAGCTCCTCACTTTCTGGAGAAGTGCGCATGCTTGCGTGCTCCTACAACACTGAAAAAATTACAATCTTTGCTGGGCTTTCTGAATTTCAGTCGTACTTACATTCCCGATTATGCCCAGCGTATCAAGCCGCTATATGCCTTGGTACAACCTACTTTTTCCAAATTGAGCTGGCTGCCTGAGCATTCAGCTATTTTGCAATCCTTGCAAGCTGATCTTCTTGCTTAGAAATACTTACTGACACGTGATAACCACACTAATCTGGTAATAAGAATTGTACCGGACGCAGTGAGTTTCACGTACTTAATGTTCAATGAGGGCGACACCGTTCCCATTGCCTACAAATCACACCTGTACACTTCAGCTGAACTGCGCTTTTCCACAGTCGAAAAAGATGGCGATTCTTAAAGAACGAGCGATGTCGCAAGGAAAACGCATGTTGGTGGTTACACCATATCCTGCTCTAGAGGCAGTGACGAAAGCCAGTGTACCTAATTCTAAAGCTTTGCATCCGCGTTGGATACAATGGGCCACTTCTTTGACATCGCCAGATGTCACCTATATCTTTGATGCCTCATTACAGACTCAGGAGTACTTGCAGTATGAATTCGTTCATCCAGCTCCTCTGTCTTTGCACCCGCTTGAAGATTACCATTGTGTCATTTGCACTGATGGGTCGGCTCAACCGGCGAAGGCATCGAAGCATGCCTATTCAGCAGCCTGCGCAATTGTGGCGGGTACTTTCATGAATGGAGAATTCAAGTCTGATGTCGTGCATATGCAGTCATTGGGTGATTGTACCACACAGTTGGCAGAGCTCCGTGCTCTGGTGCTTGCACTGGAGTTTGCTGATCCTCGGGTTACTACTCTTATAGTGAGTGACTCGTTTTACTGTGTTCAGTCTTTTAACAACAATCTATTCTTTTGGTCTCAGAATGAATATCGTGATTCCAAAGGTAGCACAATTAAGCATAAAATGCTTTGGGTTCGAGTGACAGAACTTTAACAGCATCTGCCTCTCGTGAATGTAATTCACACTCTTGGTCACCAGCGAGTTGTTGTCCACGCTGTCGGCAACAGCTTAGCTGATGAGGCAGCGAAAACAGTAGTGGCGACATATCTAGTAGCAGCAGTTACAAGATCCAAAAGTAAGATCGATGATGACATCTTGGCAGCTATTGCTGCTACAAAGAAGGGAAGTAATTACCCGAGAGGTTTCCCTTCTCTGTACCATTATCACTTAAGTCCTGATAACGTCCCGTATGTGAGAATTAACAATGTTGGTGACAGAGTGATTCCCAAAAAACGGACTGCAGACCGTCCTTGATAACAGCGGCTCATGAGGGTATGGCCTCTGCCCATGCCAGCGTGTCAGCTACTGTTACTCAATTACAACAGCGTTACTGGTGGTGCAGATTTTATAAACAAACTCGCACTTATGTTCTTGATTGTGACATTTGCCAGCAGATTAAGCCTTCAACTGCTGCGCGCTCAACACAAACTCAGTTGTACATATCTAATAAACCACTTGGGTGTGTTTATTTAGATCACTGCGGTCCTTTCTCCCCTGATACTGCGTATAAGTACATCTTAGTTGCAGTGGATTCGTGCACACGTTTTCTTTGGGTATGGCCTCAAGGGAGTGCTGATGCTCGTACTGTCATAAGGGATTTGCGTGTCTTTGTGGGAATTTTTGCGTGTGGTACCTTTCATTCTGATCAAGGCCCTGCGTTCGCCTCTAAGGTGTACAAAGAAGCCATGAAATCTTTGGGGGTCCAAGTCAAATTTTCGTCTCCATACCGACCTGAGGGTAATAGTGTAGTGGAGCGAATGAACCGTGACTTAAAGCAATCCTTGACAGCCAGGGTTTTAGGCACTGGCCGGAACTGGTTAGCCCATCTGTATAACGTTCAACGTGCACTTAATAATCTCCCTAGAAGGTCTCTGGGTGGGCGAACCCCATACATGATGCTCTTTGGCATAAAAATGTTTGTCCCGGACCTTGATGGTCTAGACATGACGGCGTCAGCCGCACCCTTTGACGTAGATGATCACTGTACTGTATTACAGAATCTACAAGAGACTAGAGACGGTCTCGCAAAAGAACACTTGCCCTCCACATCTGATGCTGCGCTTCAGATTCCGGTAGTCGGCTGGCTACCTCGAGTTGGAGACCTGGTCCATGAGAAGGTGGAGAACAAGAAGGAGTTCGGCCCCTCTTACCGTGCACCGGTTCCAGTGCTTGGCATGCAGGGTACAAGAACATTCATTTTACCTCCACTTCCTGGTCGCAAGGATATCAGGTACATCTCCATTGAAAATGTCAAACTACAGCGAGTGGCCGGTTCTTCTTAGTATGACTCCAGCGGTTTCTTGCCCTGCGATGCTGAGAATTTCTGTTTTGGCTCCGGCTTCTACCACCATGCCTGATATTACCATTGAGATGCATACAGTTAGTGATCCTTTGTTGCTACCACCGACTGGTGGTCCACCTGAAGATACTGAGTATGCTTATCCCGCAGATGTATCATTGCCTGTTTTACAATCAACCGCAGTTAACCAGTCACGTTTCTCTTTTGACACTAACTCTATGACTTCCAGAGCTCCATCAAAAGTTTCTATTTTTGCTGTTTGGTTTAAGACATTTTTTGATTCCCCCTTGGACTTACATTTGGCTGGTGCTCATATGTATTTTTTTGTTTATGTCCATTGGATTTGTGGTGGTATTTTTTCGTCTTGTGAATGGACACTACCTAAAAGAAAGATCTACAATTAGACTATTTGATGGAACTTTGGCCCCCCCACTCCTCATCACATATCATGAAGAGGGACCAGACTTTTGTGAATATTACTGCCTGGCCTGTGTTAGATGGGATTGTGTGGGATGCTGTTAAATTTCAAATTGATGGACCCACTGAGGTTATTAATGTTCCAAATGTTCTTCGTGTTTCTATGGGGGATGTAGTGAAACAAAACATCTGCTCTGATGATTGGGACGTTCAGGCCATAGAAGTACTGTTTTCACTGTTTCACGACCTGCTACCCTTTATTTTAAAGTGGCAGCAGAGTCTGCCTCGAAGGTTAGGCTGACACACACTAAATTATTGTATTCCGAATCCTTTATGGATGATTTGGCGGTCAGGGGTTATGATCTGTGGAAAGCTACTATTGATCTTAAATCTGTTTGGGGTTCTAAACCATGGCAGGTACAAGGAACAGAAGCTTTGTATCGTGCCTGCCTCATCCCGAACCACATAATATTTTTGAATTCCACTATTTTTCAGGCCACCTGTTTTGGATTGGCTACTTCTAAAAAGCTGAATTCCCCCTCTATTCCAGATCTGGGTGCTTATCCAAATTGGGATAATCATACAGATCTGTCCCTTGATGCGTTGCAGTCATACTTTACTAATACATCCTTCAATATTTCCAAATTACATTCGGAAGGATGGTTAACGTGGCAGACGAGCTCAGATTCCTGTCAACAGTGTTTTCTGGGTCTACAACCTGGGTATACGCAGGTTCGCGTAGACCCCCGTTTAGAATCTTCTCATTCTGCTACTACCTACTCTGTGGGGAAGTTATGCCAATCTTGGCTGCAACATTCCACCTTGGCCTCTATTAAACTTCATTTATCTAAATTACATGACAAAATAGATTTGAACGATTTTGTTAAGGGTCCTGTAGGTGGCAGGACCAAAAGATGGGTGTATGCTGTTTATAACGAAGTTTGGAAATTATCGCAAATTGAAGCAGCTTCCAGATTGAGGGCCATTGATCAAGCCAATTTGGAAAAAATATTAGCTGTTATCGATAATAGCATTAACACCCTTTCTTCCAGAATTTACACATTAGATAATATTGTTTCATCTGTTGTTGATATTGTGAAGGATGATATGTCTGTTTTGTACCATGGTCAAAATCAATTACGTTCTATAATGCAGTTTGCATGGACTTTGCAAACGTTAAAGGCTGGGAAAGTCCCCTGGGACTACATGAATACTTCATCTTTATTCCTTCCCTTTAATCTAACTGCAAAACAACAATTCATGTCCATGAAAGATGCAACATACTCATTACTGCATATTGAAAAGTTAGAACCTTTGCCTTTCTCTGTGGCCGAATTGATCTCCGCTGTGTGGCTTATCCACGGGTTAATTACATTACCATTTCCTTTGTTTAAATTCAGTTTGTGCATGAAACATTATGCCCTAGGCAGATATGAACCGTTGGGTACTGCTTTCCTGCATGAGGTTTGGTCACTCCCATTTACATATAGGTGCATGAGAGAGGGTAAAGAAGTTTATTTGAAAGGTGAGGAGTGCACTTCCACACCTGATCACTCTGTCAGTCTGTAGGCACATCCAATTGCATGGTGCGTGCAATGTGCAAGCGCCTAATTTAGCATGCGTCCTGAAAGGTATTCCGGTGCCAGCTATTACACCCTCTTTCACGTTGCTAGCTAACGGTAGTTACTTGCTTTTAAATAACGAGGCTTGCTGCGGGATGCTAGTGGGGATTCCCTACATTGTGACTGTATCACAGAGAGTAGTCTGCTGTAAAAATGTCCTTTATCCACCCCCGCATGGGCGGCTGGATGTTTCCATCTGGCCTTCCATCCCAACCTTGAAAGCAGAGTTCAACAAGATGAGCAGAATAAGGGCTCTATTGTCTCAAAAAGAAGTCGCTCTGAGTTCATCCTGTGAAACATTTGTCCTTCACGTAGCAAACACCCGCACAGAGGTGCATGCGCTTTTAAATACTGATCTCCCACTGCATTTCGGTGCCCTGATTCAAACTATATTTAATGCCTCGTCCACAACTGGCTTAGCTCATTTTTTCAAAATTGTGGGCTCCGGCCTCGTGACCTACTTCCAAATTACTTTTGGTGTGATACCGGCATTTTTTCATTCTATTTTTTCCAGCGTCTTTGCCGGGCTCCCGTTGATTCTCGCCCTCACGGCTGGTGTGCTGTTGTTGGTCTGCTTACTGCGCAATGGCTGCACAATTTGTGTCACACGACAGCCTATCCAGGCTGCTCCATCTTCGTAACCGGATGCTTGAATATTATGGAACATTACCACTGGCAACCCTGAGCATAGCCTATGGATTGTCCTTTCGGTTTTCCTATTTCACTTGCGTACAACTTGTTTTTCATTGCCTAGATTGTCCTTTCGAATGGGCTCTGGATTTGTCTTGTCAAACTCGGTGTCTCCTGCCTCGGATTATGATCGACTGATGAGTCCCTTAGTGGCACATGAGTTGGACTGTTCTGGTGTCAGGATCATGGCCTGTGGAGCAGCACATGGAGTCCTAGGGAATTGGGACATCTGTACGGCAGCGTATGACTTCTTGGCAAGAAGTTATCTTGAAGAACATGCCAGTTGTCCTCTGATTGTGCTAGAGGCCCCAGTTGTCGAGGAACATGTATGTTCGTTTACCTTGTTAGACTGGATGGCGGAAACATTTACAGAACGTTCTAATGACTTCCTCTTGGAAGCTGTCGCTACTTACTGTGCTTACACGTTGATGGATTAACTTGGATGTCGCCCAAACTTTCCTTGTACGACCCAGACATTTTTATTTTTTATTCGGTATTTGGGCTCGCTGAGCCTTTGCAAGATGCTACATGGTTTTGTATTCCTTTTTTTTCTTTCCCTTCGTTTTTTCTTTCTGCGTTTTTTTTTCTTTTCGAACTTTCACTCCCCTTTATTTGGATTTCCAATACATGCACTTGGTTCCGCTCTGCCGAACTTGAACTCTGCGTTCTTTTAATTGTATCCCTAATAGTTTGTGGTCCGATCAAGGGAGGGTGTAGTGGAGGCAGCATTTTAGATAGATACATTGCTATGTTAGCATAAGCGCCTTAGATGTTAGAAACGCCATCTTGCCACTTTTGCTGCTTTTGCACACGACACTGCAGGTACATGTTATTATTTGAAAACTGCTTGCTTGCCTTTTCTTCACATGAGAACTGTCTGTTGTTCACATCCCTAGACGTGCACTGCGACCTTGGTCTGAACATTGTGTGCAGAAACAGTCTGAGCCACCCAACAATGTATGTTTTTGAGTTCAGGTTGATCGGCCCACGCTCTAGCCATAACATGCACAGAGCTGCAAATATCTGAAAGTCGAGAGCCTTTAATATTGAAGTTTGCATGCATTAGATACACATTCTGGAGAAGAACTTTTCCAGGTGCAGAGCAAAGCTGATCCTGTGATGTGATTCACCTAAGCTGATCTTTACGGGATGGGGTTCCCCATTCAAACCTAGAGACCTTATATTAGTATAATAATACTAACTCACTAGCGAAGGGAGGGTGGTTGTGTTCCACTATCATTTTTAATATGATTTCTCCCTTCATTTTCTATGGTATTGTAACAATGCTGACGGTTTTAATTTTAATCATTTGTCTGCTTATGTTAGCCAAAGTACTGCATCTTAGGACACGTAGTTTATAAAATAAACATTTTAAACTTTACCGTGTCTCTGATTACTCTTGTTGTGGACTGATATGAGAATAATAACGAACAGGTATTTCTGATTCCCACCATTCCTGAGAGTACTCTAAGTCGCTTGTTCTGGGTTGTCTATACATTGGGAGCTCCGAGAGGATACGGAGGAAGAATGGGACACTGATGCTAGTCGGATTGGGGTTCTGGGTACTGAGGTGAGTTTTTGGTACACCGCAATTCACTGAGGTCCTGGTTTCCTGCGCATAGTTCTGTGCATGAGAAGAATCCCTGCAACATGGCGCACCTAATGTTTGGTCTTCTGATTTGAAACGCCTTAGTAGTGCTTATATTAGTCCACGACACCCTCACTCTTGTTTCCGGATAACGGAAGTGACAGTTTTAACCTACCTGTTTGTACAATAGGTTCCCTCAAGCTTGTTAATTAAAAAGGTTTTTATATTTCTGAACCCTTGTGCTACTGTAATATCCATTGTTGTTCTTCTGTGTCCTTATGGCGGTCGATATTGCAGCGCATAGCCGAACACCTCTGCGACGTCATTTGATGCAGTTTGGGGTGCCGGATGATGGGATGGCTGTTATTTTTGTGGTGAGTGCTGATGCATCATATCCCTACGAGTTGTTTTACTCTTGGGTGACTATGCCGGCGGTAAATGCAGATGATGATACGTTTCACTCCTATACTCCCACATGGCTCTCAGCAAACTATACACCATATAGGACACAAGAAATTCCTATTTCAGCTTGGCAGCATCGCATTTGGTTTAATGGCGCCCTTCCCCATGCGGTTACACCGGTTAGAATGGGCCCTTTGTCAATTCCAGGGGCCACTTGGCCGGTGCTGGCCGGATTTACACCTCATCCTCGTTATTTGAATGTTGCGGTGGATGAGTTACGTGTCCTCCATACAGCCCTGATTACTGTATATAGGGCTTTAGTGCAATACGTTTCGCGCAACGTGCAGGTGGGGGCACCTGTTGTTGCAGGACAGCCAGCTGGCAAGACAGGGGTTGTCATTAGTCCCGTCATGATTAATTCGGTAATGGGCAAGCACCCCCAGAATAAGGAGGATTTGCCTTATTGGCTTGCTGAGAAATTTGACCAGCTGGAAGCAGTATTTCCGCACTCTACTCCTGTGGAGAAACACAGGATCCTCACCATTAGTTTGCAGAAAGACTTAGTCCCAGAGGTGTCCGATTGTGACAACTGGGGTAAGGTTTTTGCAGCGGTTTACTCGAAGTGCTTCGGCACCCCATCTATGGCTGTGCTTCCCTCCGTCATCAAACGTGTTCAAGATCAACACGGTCCGGAGGCGGCAGTCGAGTTGGGAATGCGGCTTGTCGGTGTGTTCGACGTAGTTGCCACTCTCGTCCTTGGTATTCTCAAGGGAGATGCGGTACAATTTCAAGTGACTAATGGCTTAGCCCGCGTCGATGAGCTCGATAAGCCCCGAGAGTTGCCTAAAATTATTACGGAAGCTTATAGAACTATTGGCCGCAGTAGTTTAGGGATTAAGCCAACTATTGTCATTCCAGACTTAATACAGCAAACTAAGGTGAGTTTGTCTGTCAAAGACGATCGTTGAACTTTTCCTAATCAAAATTGGCGAACAAAGAAACAGGGAAAGCAGCAGCAGAAACAGGGGTCTCGTCCTGCGTCTCCAGTACAGGCGACTGGTGAACGCACATACGATTCGCGCGATCGCACTAGTATTAGGTCACGTGATAGATTTCAGGTTACTGAACAACGTTCTCCTCGTTCTTCACAGGAAACATAGGTCTCACAGTCCGGTGGCGGAGAACGTGGCATAAGTCGGGGTGCCCGGACGTGAGCAACCCCGTCAGCCTGACGGTAAAGGCAAGCAGGATGAGTTTGCACGTCAACGTCCCCCGTTTCAGAAGAAGAAAGTTGCTGCGCTAACAGCCAGGTATGCCACATATAGTGAGAACGCAGCTTCGGAACCTGACATGGGCACTAACGCTGCTCGACAGCGCAGCGGAGGTTACAGTAGTGCGGCAAGCACTGCGTCCATATCTGGAGGCGACAGCAACTGACACGTTCATTATTGTAGAAACTGCAGACACTAGAGTGGCTCCCCCTGACAGACTATATGACATAGTCCTCTTAATTGAAGGTGACATACAACGTACAATACAAGGGATTTTTTGGGATAATCTAACCTCTTCATATGATATACTCTTAGCGGAGGGGGACTGGCCCCCGGCTTTCATTTTGGATGCTTCTAGAGGGGAGGAGGTAATCCTCCCGTCCTTTGCGCACACAGTGCCAAAGGAGCACGCTGAAAGGTTTGCTGGAGAGTGGGCTCAGGTGCTTGCTCCGGCATTGTACCGTACTCAGGTTGGGTGGGATAAATTGTCTCCAAGCCATGAGATTCGTTTACGGTCTATGCCCCAGCCGCAGCCCCAATATCCCATGCGCCGCGAAGCTAGATCTCACGTCGCGGAAATCCTTGAGCAATTGGAATATCAGGGTGTTATTGAAACATGTGTGTCACCAATGAATAATCTTTTATTCACTGTAACGAAGCCTAATGGGTCGTACCGCCTAGTTTTGGATTACCGGTATTTGAACTCTCATTGTCGGACATGTGCTGTACAGAATACCCACAGTTCTGCCCTTGTTGATAGTTTCGTGAGAAAAAGGTTTAAGACCACACTTGACATATCCAATGGCTTTTACAGCCATAACCTGTCCTCTATTAGTAGTCAGTGGACAGCGTTTACTTCGGCGGCAAACAAAAACAGTTTGAGAGATTAGCCATGGGCTATAAAAACAGCCCTGGCGTCTTTGCCACACGTGTTGTCTCTCTGTTAGAGAGCATTGACCCTGATGCATACTCATATGTTGATAATATCTATCTCACGGACGACGAGTTGTGGCTGCATCTGTGTTGCGTTGATCGCATCATTGTAATGTTTGCAGACTTCGGTTACAAATTCAACTTTGCGAAGTCTCACATTGCAGAATATACAGTGTTGTTTTTGGACTACGAGCTCAACAATGAGGGTCAAGGGTTAGCTCCTCACTTTCTGGAGAAGTGCGCATGCTTGCGTGCTCCTACAACACTGAAAAAATTACAATCTTTGCTGGGCTTTCTGAATTTCAGTCGTACTTACATTCCCGATTATGCCCAGCGTATCAAGCCGCTATATGCCTTGGTACAACCTACTTTTTCCAAATTGAGCTGGCTGCCTGAGCATTCAGCTATTTTGCAATCCTTGCAAGCTGATCTTCTTGCTTAGAAATACTTACTGACACGTGATAACCACACTAATCTGGTAATAAGAATTGTACCGGACGCAGTGAGTTTCACGTACTTAATGTTCAATGAGGGCGACACCGTTCCCATTGCCTACAAATCACACCTGTACACTTCGGCTGAACTGCGCTTTTCCACAGTCGAAAAAGATGGCGATTCTTAAAGAACGAGCGATGTCGCAAGGAAAACGCATGTTGGTGGTTACACCATATCCTGCTCTAGAGGCAGTGACGAAAGCCAGTGTACCTAATTCTAAAGCTTTGCATCCGCGTTGGATACAATGGGCCACTTCTTTGACATCGCCAGATGTCACCTATATCTTTGATGCCTCATTACAGACTCAGGAGTACTTGCAGTATGAATTCGTTCATCCAGCTCCTCTGTCTTTGCACCCGCTTGAAGATTACCATTGTGTCATTTGCACTGATGGGTCGGCTCAACCGGCGAAGGCATCGAAGCATGCCTATTCAGCAGCCTGCGCAATTGTGGCGGGTACTTTCATGAATGGAGAATTCAAGTCTGATGTCGTGCATATGCAGTCATTGGGTGATTGTACCACACAGTTGGCAGAGCTCCGTGCTCTGGTGCTTGCACTGGAGTTTGCTGATCCTCGGGTTACTACTCTTATAGTGAGTGACTCGTTTTACTGTGTTCAGTCTTTTAACAACAATCTATTCTTTTGGTCTCAGAATGAATATCGTGATTCCAAAGGTAGCACAATTAAGCATAAAATGCTTTGGGTTCGAGTGACAGAACTTTAACAGCATCTGCCTCTCGTGAATGTAATTCACACTCTTGGTCACCAGCGAGTTGTTGTTCACGCTGTCGGCAACAGCTTAGCTGATGAGGCAGCGAAAACAGTAGTGGCGACATATCTAGTAGCAGCAGTTACAAGATCCAAAAGTAAGATCGATGATGACATCTTGGCAGCTATTGCTGCTACAAAGAAGGGAAGTAATTACCCGAGAGGTTTCCCTTCTCTGTACCATTATCACTTAAGTCCTGATAACGTCCCGTATGTGAGAATTAACAATGTTGGTGACAGAGTGATTCCCAAAAAACGGACTGCAGACCGTCCTTGATAACAGCGGCTCATGAGGGTATGGCCTCTGCCCATGCCAGCGTGTCAGCTACTGTTACTCAATTACAACAGCGTTACTGGTGGTGCAGATTTTATAAACAAACTCGCACTTATGTTCTTGATTGTGACATTTGCCAGCAGATTAAGCCTTCAACTGCTGCGCGCTCAACACAAACTCAGTTGTACATATCTAATAAACCACTTGGGTGTGTTTATTTAGATCACTGCGGTCCTTTCTCCCCTGATACTGCGTATAAGTACATCTTAGTTGCAGTGGATTCGTGCACACGTTTTCTTTGGGTATGGCCTCAAGGGAGTGCTGATGCTCGTACTGTCATAAGGGATTTGCGTGTCTTTGTGGGAATTTTTGCGTGTGGTACCTTTCATTCTGATCAAGGCCCTGCGTTCGCCTCTAAGGTGTACAAAGAAGCCATGAAATCTTTGGGGGTCCAAGTCAAATTTTCGTCTCCATACCGACCTGAGGGTAATAGTGTAGTGGAGCGAATGAACCGTGACTTAAAGCAATCCTTGACAGCCAGGGTTTTAGGCACTGGCCGGAACTGGTTAGCCCATCTGTATAACGTTCAACGTGCACTTAATAATCTCCCTAGAAGGTCTCTGGGTGGGCGAACCCCATACATGATGCTCTTTGGCATAAAAATGTTTGTCCCGGACCTTGATGGTCTAGACATGACGGCGTCAGCCGCACCCTTTGACGTAGATGATCACTGTACTGTATTACAGAATCTACAAGAGACTAGAGACGGTCTCGCAAAAGAACACTTGCCCTCCACATCTGATGCTGCGCTTCAGATTCCGGTAGTCGGCTGGCTACCTCGAGTTGGAGACCTGGTCCATGAGAAGGTGGAGAACAAGAAGGAGTTCGGCCCCTCTTACCGTGCACCGGTTCCAGTGCTTGGCATGCAGGGTACAAGAACATTCATTTTACCTCCACTTCCTGGTCGCAAGGATATCAGGTACATCTCCATTGAAAATGTCAAACTACAGCGAGTGGCCGGTTCTTCTTAGTATGACTCCAGCGGTTTCTTGCCCTGCGATGCTGAGAATTTCTGTTTTGGCTCCGGCTTCTACCACCATGCCTGATATTACCATTGAGATGCATACAGTTAGTGATCCTTTGTTGCTACCACCGACTGGTGGTCCACCTGAAGATACTGAGTATGCTTATCCCGCAGATGTATCATTGCCTGTTTTACAATCAACCGCAGTTAACCAGTCACGTTTCTCTTTTGACACTAACTCTATGACTTCCAGAGCTCCATCAAAAGTTTCTATTTTTGCTGTTTGGTTTAAGACATTTTTTGATTCCCCCTTGGACTTACATTTGGCTGGTGCTCATATGTATTTTTTTGTTTATGTCCATTGGATTTGTGGTGGTATTTTTTCGTCTTGTGAATGGACACTACCTAAAAGAAAGATCTACAATTAGACTATTTGATGGAACTTTGGCCCCCCCACTCCTCATCACATATCATGAAGAGGGACCAGACTTTTGTGAATATTACTGCCTGGCCTGTGTTAGATGGGATTGTGTGGGATGCTGTTAAATTTCAAATTGATGGACCCACTGAGGTTATTAATGTTCCAAATGTTCTTCGTGTTTCTATGGGGGATGTAGTGAAACAAAACATCTGCTCTGATGATTGGGACGTTCAGGCCATAGAAGTACTGTTTTCACTGTTTCACGACCTGCTACCCTTTATTTTAAAGTGGCAGCAGAGTCTGCCTCGAAGGTTAGGCTGACACACACTAAATTATTGTATTCCGAATCCTTTATGGATGATTTGGCGGTCAGGGGTTATGATCTGTGGAAAGCTACTATTGATCTTAAATCTGTTTGGGGTTCTAAACCATGGCAGGTACAAGGAACAGAAGCTTTGTATCGTGCCTGCCTCATCCCGAACCACATAATATTTTTGAATTCCACTATTTTTCAGGCCACCTGTTTTGGATTGGCTACTTCTAAAAAGCTGAATTCCCCCTCTATTCCAGATCTGGGTGCTTATCCAAATTGGGATAATCATACAGATCTGTCCCTTGATGCGTTGCAGTCATACTTTACTAATACATCCTTCAATATTTCCAAATTACATTCGGAAGGATGGTTAACGTGGCAGACGAGCTCAGATTCCTGTCAACAGTGTTTTCTGGGTCTACAACCTGGGTATACGCAGGTTCGCGTAGACCCCCGTTTAGAATCTTCTCATTCTGCTACTACCTACTCTGTGGGGAAGTTATGCCAATCTTGGCTGCAACATTCCACCTTGGCCTCTATTAAACTTCATTTATCTAAATTACATGACAAAATAGATTTGAACGATTTTGTTAAGGGTCCTGTAGGTGGCAGGACCAAAAGATGGGTGTATGCTGTTTATAACGAAGTTTGGAAATTATCGCAAATTGAAGCAGCTTCCAGATTGAGGGCCATTGATCAAGCCAATTTGGAAAAAATATTAGCTGTTATCGATAATAGCATTAACACCCTTTCTTCCAGAATTTACACATTAGATAATATTGTTTCATCTGTTGTTGATATTGTGAAGGATGATATGTCTGTTTTGTACCATGGTCAAAATCAATTACGTTCTATAATGCAGTTTGCATGGACTTTGCAAACGTTAAAGGCTGGGAAAGTCCCCTGGGACTACATGAATACTTCATCTTTATTCCTTCCCTTTAATCTAACTGCAAAACAACAATTCATGTCCATGAAAGATGCAACATACTCATTACTGCATATTGAAAAGTTAGAACCTTTGCCTTTCTCTGTGGCCGAATTGATCTCCGCTGTGTGGCTTATCCACGGGTTAATTACATTACCATTTCCTTTGTTTAAATTCAGTTTGTGCATGAAACATTATGCCCTAGGCAGATATGAACCGTTGGGTACTGCTTTCCTGCATGAGGTTTGGTCACTCCCATTTACATATAGGTGCATGAGAGAGGGTAAAGAAGTTTATTTGAAAGGTGAGGAGTGCACTTCCACACCTGATCACTCTGTCAGTCTGTAGGCACATCCAATTGCATGGTGCGTGCAATGTGCAAGCGCCTAATTTAGCATGCGTCCTGAAAGGTATTCCGGTGCCAGCTATTACACCCTCTTTCACGTTGCTAGCTAACGGTAGTTACTTGCTTTTAAATAACGAGGCTTGCTGCGGGATGCTAGTGGGGATTCCCTACATTGTGACTGTATCACAGAGAGTAGTCTGCTGTAAAAATGTCCTTTATCCACCCCCGCATGGGCGGCTGGATGTTTCCATCTGGCCTTCCATCCCAACCTTGAAAGCAGAGTTCAACAAGATGAGCAGAATAAGGGCTCTATTGTCTCAAAAAGAAGTCGCTCTGAGTTCATCCTGTGAAACATTTGTCCTTCACGTAGCAAACACCCGCACAGAGGTGCATGCGCTTTTAAATACTGATCTCCCACTGCATTTCGGTGCCCTGATTCAAACTATATTTAATGCCTCGTCCACAACTGGCTTAGCTCATTTTTTCAAAATTGTGGGCTCCGGCCTCGTGACCTACTTCCAAATTACTTTTGGTGTGATACCGGCATTTTTTCATTCTATTTTTTCCAGCGTCTTTGCCGGGCTCCCGTTGATTCTCGCCCTCACGGCTGGTGTGCTGTTGTTGGTCTGCTTACTGCGCAATGGCTGCACAATTTGTGTCACACGACAGCCTATCCAGGCTGCTCCATCTTCGTAACCGGATGCTTGAATATTATGGAACATTACCACTGGCAACCCTGAGCATAGCCTATGGATTGTCCTTTCGGTTTTCCTATTTCACTTGCGTACAACTTGTTTTTCATTGCCTAGATTGTCCTTTCGAATGGGCTCTGGATTTGTCTTGTCAAACTCGGTGTCTCCTGCCTCGGATTATGATCGACTGATGAGTCCCTTAGTGGCACATGAGTTGGACTGTTCTGGTGTCAGGATCATGGCCTGTGGAGCAGCACATGGAGTCCTAGGGAATTGGGACATCTGTACGGCAGCGTATGACTTCTTGGCAAGAAGTTATCTTGAAGAACATGCCAGTTGTCCTCTGATTGTGCTAGAGGCCCCAGTTGTCGAGGAACATGTATGTTCGTTTACCTTGTTAGACTGGATGGCGGAAACATTTACAGAACGTTCTAATGACTTCCTCTTGGAAGCTGTCGCTACTTACTGTGCTTACACGTTGATGGATTAACTTGGATGTCGCCCAAACTTTCCTTGTACGACCCAGACATTTTTATTTTTTATTCGGTATTTGGGCTCGCTGAGCCTTTGCAAGATGCTACATGGTTTTGTATTCCTTTTTTTTCTTTCCCTTCGTTTTTTCTTTCTGCGTTTTTTTTTCTTTTCGAACTTTCACTCCCCTTTATTTGGATTTCCAATACATGCACTTGGTTCCGCTCTGCCGAACTTGAACTCTGCGTTCTTTTAATTGTATCCCTAATAGTTTGTGGTCCGATCAAGGGAGGGTGTAGTGGAGGCAGCATTTTAGATAGATACATTGCTATGTTAGCATAAGCGCCTTAGATGTTAGAAACGCCATCTTGCCACTTTTGCTGCTTTTGCACACGACACTGCAGGTACATGTTATTATTTGAAAACTGCTTGCTTGCCTTTTCTTCACATGAGAACTGTCTGTTGTTCACATCCCTAGACGTGCACTGCGACCTTGGTCTGAACATTGTGTGCAGAAACAGTCTGAGCCACCCAACAATGTATGTTTTTGAGTTCAGGTTGATCGGCCCACGCTCTAGCCATAACATGCACAGAGCTGCAAATATCTGAAAGTCGAGAGCCTTTAATATTGAAGTTTGCATGCATTAGATACACATTCTGGAGAAGAACTTTTCCAGGTGCAGAGCAAAGCTGATCCTGTGATGTGATTCACCTAAGCTGATCTTTACGGGATGGGGTTCCCCATTCAAACCTAGAGACCTTATATTAGTATAATAATACTAACTCACTAGCGAAGGGAGGGTGGTTGTGTTCCACTATCATTTTTAATATGATTTCTCCCTTCATTTTCTATGGTATTGTAACAATGCTGACGGTTTTAATTTTAATCATTTGTCTGCTTATGTTAGCCAAAGTACTGCATCTTAGGACACGTAGTTTATAAAATAAACATTTTAAACTTTACCGTGTCTCTGATTACTCTTGTTGTGGACTGATATGAGAATAATAACGAACAGGTATTTCTGATTCCCACCATTCCTGAGAGTACTCTAAGTCGCTTGTTCTGGGTTGTCTATACATTGGGAGCTCCGAGAGGATACGGAGGAAGAATGGGACACTGATGCTAGTCGGATTGGGGTTCTGGGTACTGAGGTGAGTTTTTGGTACACCGCAATTCACTGAGGTCCTGGTTTCCTGCGCATAGTTCTGTGCATGAGCAAAATCCCTGCAACAACGTTAACCCCTTTTCTATGCTTCTCTTTAGGTCTGAATGAATGAATTAAGAGAAACAGAGCACAGCTGGTAGCCTCAGTACCCTAAATACTAAAGAGGTATGTTTTTAGTGCTTCTTTAAAACTTACTTCCTCTAACATTAATCTCAGATGTTTTGCAGCTGGTTCCCCAGGCCTTCGGCCAGGACCATAAAGGAAGAACCCCCTGTCCCCTGCTTTTTAAAGTAGGGACCTGTTAACAGCCCAGCCTGACTGGAGCGCAGCAGTCTTCCTGGTCTGTAAGCCATAATCCTTTCATTCAGATATGAAGGACCCCTATTGTGGAGGGCTTGGTGTGTCAAAGTTAAAACTTTACACATTCCTTGCTTGCGCACTGGAAGCCAATGAAGCTTCTTGTAGAAAAGCGATACAGATGAGTGCTTAGGTAACTTGTACAGTAGGCGGACTGCCAAAATTTACACCACCTGTAAACGCTGGATTAGATACTCTGGGATACCCAGGTACAAAACATTGACATAATCCAGCCACAATGGTATCAATGCCCTAACCCCTCTGACCTGTGCTTCCGTAAAGATCAGGTGCAAAAATGTCCTGAGCAGGTGAAGAATTCAGAGACAGGATTTTACAACTGATGAAACCTGGGCATTGAAGGAGAGATTTTAATCAAACAGAATGCCTAAGTTTCTTGCCACCTCAGTGGCGGCCGGTGGAGTAGGAGTATTATTCGACAGGGCACTTGTCCATCCGGGCAGGGTATTTGGCCCAAAAGACAGGACCTCGGTCTTGTCTGGGTTACACTAAAGTTTGCTCTTCTTGAACCAATCAAGTAGCACCTTTAAACAAAGAGCAAATGTTTTTGGGCCCTTAGTCCCCTTCATAGGTTAGCAGGAGCTGTGTATTGTCCACATAAGAAATAATCTTAAAGCCAAAAGATTCCACCAAGTATGCCAGAGGGGACAAATGAATGTTCAATCAATCAGGGGTTCATTAAGCGCGCTACTCACCCGTGAGGGTCTCAAGGCACTGAAGGGGGGGGGGTTTGAAGATCCGTTAGCCGAAGAGCCAGGTCTTGAGGGCCTTCCTGAAGGTATTCAGGGAGGGGGCGAGTCTGATGTCTGCCGGGAGCTCGTTCCAGGTTTTGGTCGCTATGTGAGCGAAGGATCTTCCACCTGCTCTGGCTCTGCGGATGTGTGGGGTTTCAGCCAGGGTGAGGTTGGAAGATCGGAGGTTTCTTTTGGGTACGTGGAAGTTGATTCTGTTGTTGAGGTATCTGGGTCCGGTGATGTGTAGGCATTTGTAGGCGTGGGTGAGGATTTTGAAGGTGACTCTTTTCTCCATGGGGAGCCAGTGGAGCATTCGGAGGTGTTGGCTGATGTGTTCATGCCGGGGGATGCCGAGGACGAGTCGGGCGGCGGTATTCTGTATCGTCTGGAGTTTTCGGAGTAGGGACTTGTTTATGCCGCGGTATAGTGCATTTCCATAGTCCAGTCTACTGGTGATGAGTGAGTTGGTGACTGTCTTCCATGACTCGAGGTGGATCCATTTGAAGGTCTTGCAGAGGATGCGGAGGGTGTTGAAGCAGCTGGAGGTGACGGCGTTGATCTGTCGGTTCATGGTGAGGGATGCTTTGAGTACGATGCCAAGGTTTTTGTCGTGGTTCGAGGGGGTCGGTAGGCTTCCGAGGGCTGTCGGCCACCAGGTGTTGTCCCATGTTGAAGGGGTGGTTCCGAGGAAGAATACTTCTGTCTTCTTGGCGTTGAGCTTGAGGCAGCTGTTGGTCATCCAGACAGCGACCTCCTGCATTCCTTTCTGAAAGTTGAGTCTGGCGGTGGCGGGGTCTTTGGTGAGGGAGATGATGAGCTGGGTGTCGTCAGCATAGGAGACGATGTTGAGGCTGTGTTGTCGGACAATGGCAGCGAGGGGGGCAGGGCCGTTTCTAGGTGTTTTGACGCCCTAGGCGAGGATTGAAAAATGCCGCTCACTCCTTTTTACTACTGACGGAGTCACATAACAGGTTAATTTTAAAAATCGTCACCATAGAGTGTTAATTATTCATAAAAATCAATTTGAAGACCTCCACAGTATAGTGTCAAGG
Source organism: Triturus cristatus (assembly GCF_964204655.1). Taxonomy (NCBI): domain Eukaryota; kingdom Metazoa; phylum Chordata; class Amphibia; order Caudata; family Salamandridae; genus Triturus; species Triturus cristatus. The sequence continues at coordinate 402,841,922 of NC_140594.1, read as the reverse complement.
AGCCCATCAACTCAGTCAGCAATAACGATTATTGAGCGCGCGCAAGAAGGCACGTCATCGTAATGCTAACACTGTACAGATCACAGCTGCCCACCTTCCCGAGGTCAAAGCGATTTTAATGTATGGATGTTTACTCTCCTTTGCACTGTCTGCTAATATAATGCAACATTCATGCCCTGAAGACAGTGTGCGTATCCGCGGTGCTAATGTCACTTTCCATCATGCTACCTTCACAATTCCCGGTGCTGTGGAACTTGTTCGGTCGTGCATGTACACTACAGAATGATGTATGGTGCCAAAATCCGCTCTGGTGTTGGAGGAAAGAGATGAATGCAGGAGGGAAGTAGAAATGGAACTGACACGAGACGTCCAGTTCACAATAAATCACTGCCAACGTGACTCCGGAACTCGTTCCGGGAGTCATTGTTAAGGATGTTCCCCCTCTGTGACACCCTTGAAGGCAACTCAAGAGCTAAAGTCAACGACCTGAAGTTCAGAAAATTACTGTAAACTAGGCTTTCAGACGTCCCTTCAAAGGGAATTGATTGTCTGTGAACAAGGGTTGTGCTGAGGAATATCGAATATGTTTCACCCCCCGCCTGACTACATGCCAATGGGCCCTTCCAACAATAAGGTTTGCTCTTTCCACCTGCTGGTGCTCTGACGTGACATGGGGGGCACACACTGTTCACACAAACTTCTCAATAAATAATGCCTCATCTCTTGTTATGAGATAATTTCTGGGGAGGTAGAATTGAATGGAGGAGGGCCGGTTTGGCGATTAGAGATGCTGGAAAGATCAAGGTAAAGGTGAGGGAGGGGTTCCCGGTTGCTGTGAGGTGGGCAGGTTGCTGAAAGAGAAAAGCCAAGTGATAGAAAGAATCCACACAGGACCCCCACCCTTGTTCGCAGAGAGGTTGGAGAGACCATAGGCAGGCCTTGCTCAAGATTGCACATGGTTATTGTAGCTGGACCTCATGCTGTCTGGAAACGACTCAGTCACGCTTAGGCCCCGCATCAGAGGCCCTCTGATATACAGCCTACCCTTGAGACCGTGTTGGTGGGGCTGGGAAAGAGTCAATCACACGTCAAGCTGACCTCTTAAATAACAGTATTCGTCGGCCTACAATAGCCTGCTAGTGCTTGGTGGGGGTCAGTCATGCCAGGGGCGCCTCTGAAAGGCCAGTAGTGTCGAGGGCTGTTAGTCACATGACGCGGCCTCCAAAAGGCTTTTGTTGCTGAGAGTCTGAACACAACCAACGGGGCTGGGAGAGGCCAACGGAGAGTCTGGCCTTTGTTCGGAAAATCGAGGTGCCCCTGTGCCTCTGACGGATAGGTAGCCTCGTGATTCTGGGAGGAAAGTAGGGCTGGGGTTGAATCAAAGCCACCCACACTCATCTCACTCCTGCGTGTCTGCGACACGTGCCTCCATGCTTCTGAAAGGCCAGTAGTATTGAGGACGAGTCAGCCAGTCTCTGGGTTTGCTATGCTCATGCCTCTGAAAGGCTGGTAGGGCTGCGGATGAGTTGGCCTCTTTTGACTGCTGTGTAGCTAAAAGACTGATGCTGCCCCAGGGTCGGACTGGGGGGACAATAGGCATGGGGTCAGCTGGTACATTCCATATGGGACTGTGGCCCGCGGGTAAAGTCCGAGTACATGGAGTGGAGAGGCGCCACGCCCGCATACGATTCAGTCAAAAAGTCACCCAAGTGCCACTGCCGGTAACGTGCAGCCGGTGACAAGTTTCGACACTGCACGCATTGGTTGTTCCCGGAGCCGAGGGCCAGCCCTTACCTCTCAGAAGAACGGTACGGATGCTCCTAGAAGCGGGCAGGCACCTTGGGGTCAGCACAGGGTGCAAGCACAGAGGTCCGTCCCATTCTGATAGGGTCAAGTCGTCCAGAGCGAAATCGGAAGTCTCATAGCGGTGCGCACGGCCCCCGCTGTGGCGCTGAATGTGATGTCACATCACGTTGAATTCGAAGGCCGTTCAAGGGGATTCCCGCCAGCCCAAACTCATGTTTTGTGCCGCCCTCCCCCTTTTGCCGCCCAAGGCAGCTACCTAGCCTTTCCTAGTGATAGAAACGGCCCTGGAGGGGGGTCATATAGATGTTGAAGAGGGTCGGGCTCAGCGATGATCCCTGTGGGACTCCGCAGGTGATTTCCGTGGGATCGGAGAGGAAGGGCAGCAGTCTGATTCTTTGGCTTCTTCCAGTGAGGAATGATCGGATCCAGTCTAGAACTGTTCCTTATGCCGGCATGGTGTAGTCTGGCGACGAGTGTGCGGTGGGAGACGGTGTTGAAGGCTGCTGATAGGTCGAGTAGGATGAGGACTGTGGAGTGGCCTTGGTCCAGGAGGGTGTGGATGTCATCTGTGGGCGCGAGTAGGGCGATCTCTGTGCTGTGGTTGCTTCGGAATCCGGATTGGGACAGGTCGAGGATGGCATTGTGTTTGATAAATCGTGGCAGTTCCCTGTTGACTGTTTTCTCTGCAACTTTGGCCGCGAAGGGGAGGAGCGAGATGGGCCGGTGGTTCTTGAGGTTGGTGGGCTCAGCTGTTGGCTTCTTAAGCAGGGGCCTGACTTCTGCATGTTTCCAGTCATCTGGGAAGGTGCCTGTTTAGAGGGTGGTGTTGATGGTGCGTTGTAGCTCGGGTGCGATGTCGGTGGCTGCTCTGTGGTAGATGTTTGGGGGCAGGGGTCAATGGGGGCCCCTGAGTGGATGCCTTTCATGGTTGAGGTGGTATCTTCAGCTGTGATTGGCGTCCAGGTGGTGATGGTGGGCTGGCTGGTGCGTCTGGGGGGCGGGTGGAAGGTCGATGAAGTTGTTGTAGAGGTTTTTGATCTTGAGGTGGAAGTAGGTTCCAAGCTTGTCGCAGAGGTCTTGGGACGGGGTGATGTCTGTGGCTTCGCTGCGAGGGTTGGTGAATTCCTGGATGACAGTGAAGAGTTCCTTGAAGTTGGTGGAGTTGGTGAGGATTTTGGTGTGGCTGAAGGTCCTCTTGGTGTTTCTGATTTGGTTGTGGTAGTCCGTCATGGCATCCTTGTAGGTGGCGTGGTTTTTGGGTGTCTTGGTGTTTCTCCAGTTCTGCTCCAGGCATCTGCAGGTGTGTCTTGCTTCTTGGAGGTCGGTGGTGAAACCAGGCAGCTTTCCTGGGGCGCTGTTTGTCAGGGTTCCGTAGCGGGGTGAGCTCCTCCACCCATTTGGAGATCCAGGTGTGGCGTTCTTTGGCTGCGGTGTTGACGTTGGATGGCGAAGTGCGGTTGTTTCGGGTGCTCTGTGCAGATCCCTGGCCCCCCTCCCCCACTTTTTAACTGTTTGACTTTGGAAGAGTATGGTTTCATCCATACCACCTGCTCTCTTTCCTCCAGAAATAATCTCAACTATCCAAAGGAGGAGTCTGCCACACCCAGATGATCCAGTCTTTTTAGCAAGATACTGTGGTCCACAATGTCAAATGCTGCTGACAAATCCAACAGCACAAATGCCACATTAACACCGCCATCCAAACTCCACTTAATCGCTTCAGCGATTTCTAGAAATGCTGTCTCTGTGCTATGTCGAATCCGAAAGCCGGATTGGGGTAGGTGTAACAGCCTATTATCGGCCAGAAACATAGTGAGCTGGTGGTTTAAATTTTTCTAAACTTTTGGCAGCCGTGTGCAGTAATGAGACCGAGCGAAAGTTATCTTGTACTTCTGGGTCTTAATTAGCCTTTTTAATGAGGGGGATAACATTTGCTTTCTTCCAAGAGTCAGGGATAATACCCGGCTGAAGTGAAACAGAGAATAGCTCCTGATACGTTGGAACAATATTATCAGCGCGAGCTGCCAAAATAGGAAGAGGAAATGGGTCCTCAGGTGATCCTGATGTGCAGGTCACAAACTGTGGTACAAAGGGTGTCAACTTCGTTTCTGCTGATGGCCCTGTAATGTCACCGGGTCCAGGGGCATAGGCCGGTGAATTGGGACTCCCCCTATTTTGAAGATCTTATCTTTAAAAAAGTCACTTAATCTTGTGCAAAGAGTTTGATTAGACACTGGGAGATGGGTTTATATTTTAAGGTTCACAAAACTGGAGATAATCTTAAAAATGTCCTTGCCATCAATGTTGGCTTCTCTAATGAGTTGGGTATGAAAAGAGCAACTTGCTTTTAAAAAATATTTTTATGACACATATCAAGGGCCAGTTTATAACAAACTTTGTCCTCTTCTATATAAAGGTGACGCCATGCTCTCTCAAGCTTTTTACAAGCAGCTCTCTCCAAGACCAGTGTAAAGATGAATCTGTCCACCAGGAAGGTTTATAGTCAATGATTTATTGACAATATGATAAGATCCATAACACAGCACCAACACTTCTTCCGTTGCTCTCTCTCCCTCTGGAATGAGTCATCATCATCCGATGCATCACTCCATTCCATGACATGGAGAGTATTCTAAATCACAGATCATAACACATCCCCCTCCCAATAAACAAACAACAACACAATTAACAATAAAATTCTAATCCATAAAAGCACACCCAAAACAACTACAGAAAATGACACTCTGCAAGGAAACATAAATTAAGCAGAGCAGGTAAAAATGAGCACTAGCGCAGCATGCAATTTCACTGCTATAGCCACAGTATGGCAGCTGCACAGACAATGAAAATAACATTAATACAACACGTAGTCCTTCAATTTGATAGGCACCCTCCTACACCTTGGAGAAGGAGATCTAAATTCCCTTCTACCAAGGGCGCTATTGCCAACAGGACTACCCATACCAGACAAAGCAGGTCTGGGAACCCCCACATTGTGAGAACCACCTGAATATCTGACCAACCTAGACATACTCCACCAGCAGTCTGTGTCAACTCTCACCACATTCTTCCTGATGGCCACAATGGTGAAAGGACCCAGAAAACCATATCTACCTTTGAAAGTGTGTTTAGGATTTCTCACAAGCACTCGATCACCAATACACCACTTCTTGTATTTCACATTCATCCTAGAATCATAACTTGATTTATACCTCCCCTGGTAATCAGTAACCCTAGTACGTCTCGTGTCTGCAGATATACCCCTGCCAACACTAGGAGGTAACCAACTAGGATTCAACTTGGAAGGAGCTTTCCTCCCCCTCAAATCTTCAAAGGGAGACTTTCGTGTGATAGCATTCGGTGTAGTGCGGTGAGCCCACCAGGTATCCCTCAAAACGGTACCAAAAGGTATCTTAAATTCCAGAGCTCGCTGAGCACAACCCTTAACCACCCTGTTCATCCTTTCAGCCAATCCATTAGCCTGAGGCGAGTATAAGGCTGTCTTCTGCTGAACAATGTTTAAATCCCTTAGAAAATTGCACATTTCATGAGAGACAAACTGTACTCCATTGTCAGTAACTAAGAACCTTGGAACTCCTTCCGAAACAAAGACATCTTTAAGAAAGACTATCACTGTTTTCGTGTTAGCCACAGACACACACTTGGTGACCACCCACTTGGGAGGTATAATCCACCAGCAAAAGAACAAACCTTTCAAAAGAAGGTAGCAGCTCAAATGGACCTACAATATCCAAACCCAACTTCGTCCATACCTTCTCAGGAACCTCCACAGGAGACAAAGGAGCATTGCTGGGAGTGTGAGACTTATCGTTAGCAGCACAAGATAAACAATCCTTAACCACAGCCTCGATCATGCGATCCATACTAGGCCACCAGTACTTCTCTCTCACCCGAGCTTTTGTTAAACTCCTTCCCAAATGACCTTCATGAGCAAGATTAATTATTATTTCCCTAAAAACACTGGGAGGAATCACTCTATCACCTCTCATAAGATTGTCACAACAAAAAGACAACTCCTCCCTCACAGCCCAAAAAGGTTTCATGTCTAAACCCAAAATCTTGTAATCAGGCCACCCATGATTTATCCACCCTTTAAGAAGAACAAAATCCCTGTCACTGCTTACACCCTCCAACCATTCTTCAGACGAAAAGGCAGACTCCGCAACCCAAAATACACCTTCAACTTCACTACAATCTGAGGTTCGTCCAACCGGTAGCCAAGAAAGACAATCCGCAGATTTGTTACTCAAACCCGGAATGTAGCGAACCACAAAATTAAATTCTTGAAGACCCTCACTCCAACGCTTGAGTCTAGGCGTAATGTTTTCATTGTGGCGACATGAAAAAACTTGAACTAAGGGACGATGATCCGTCCGGACCAAAAAAGGAATCCCCCAGAGATAGAATTTAAAATGTTGTACTGCCCAAAAAACACTCAACGCGTCTCTCTCAACACAAGAATAATTCACCTCCGCATCCCTGAGAGCCCTAGAAGCAAACGCAATAGCTCTGTCCTCACCATCCACTACCTGGGAGAGCACAGCTCCCAGCCCTTTTAGACTGGCATCCGTCGTCAGAACAGTCTTACAATTCACATCAAAATGTCCCAAAGTGGGCATTTTGCCAATCTCAGCCTTTATACAATCAAATGCCTTCTGACACTCGTCAGACCAGGTAAACTGTGTCCCTTTTTTAAGGAGAGTCCTAATGGGTTCAGCTATATTAGCAAAACCTTGAACAAATTTAGAGTAAAACTCAGCGAGTCCCAAAAATGATCTCACCTGGTCTTTATCTTGAGGAACAGGAGCCTTCACCACAGATTCAGCTAGCTCCAATTTGGGTTGTATACCCTCCCCAGAGATCACATGTCCTAAGTACGTCACAGAATTCAACCCCACTCGACACTTCTGTTTTTTAACCGTGAGTCCAGCTTCCCTCAATTTCTCTAACACTGTATATAGAGTTGAGCAAAGTTCCTTCTCATTCTTGCCATATATCAAAATATCGTCTTGGAAAAACATAACATTAGGTATTTCTCCAAGAACCATCTTCATGACCCTGTGGAAGCAAGCCACTGCCGACGCCAACCCAAAAGGCATTCGGAGAAACCGATAAGCCCCCAAAGGCGTCACGAAGGACGTAAGGTGTCTAGAGTCTTTGTGCAGCACAACTTGGTGGTAGGCCGAAGATAGATCCAATACACTGAAAATTTTAGCTCCTCTCAGGATACTAAGAGACTCAGATATGTTAGGCAAGGGTTGACGAGCAACCCAAATCCACTCGTTTAGTCCCCTCAGGTCCAAACACATCCTGACACTCGTTCCTCCATCCTTTGGGGCAAGAACAATGGGCGCAAGCCATTCTGAGGCCTCAATCTCTTCAATAATGCCCAAATCAAGCAACCTCTGCAACTCAATCTTTAGCGGTTCAACCATCATGTTAGGCACCCTCCTCACCTTGTGCACACAAGGTATGGCCCTTTCTTTCAGGACAATACGATGCTCAAACCCCTTAAGACAACCCAAGGCATCTGAAAAGACCTCTGGAAACTTATCATAGCATTCATCACCCGCACCCAAAGAATCCACCAACATAACTTGATCCTTGGGATCTTTTGCACAAGGGTTAAGCATAATGCCAAGATCCCGTTGATGCCTCCATCCCAGCAAATTGTCCCCCCTTTCAGCCACATAAACTTTGCCCATGGTGTGCCTATCCTTAAATTTGATAAGAGCTTGAACATAACCAAGGACATTAGTCTTGGCACCACCATAACTAACAGGGTTGATAGCTGGTGTCAATAGGGTCACATTGTCAAGACCCACACACTCATCCCATTGCTTATTACCAATCATGGTAAAGGGCGAACCAGAATCAGCTAATACAGTAAAATCATACCCATCAACCATGATTTCACATTCAGGCATGATTACTCTATCTGCATCTACTTCCACACTGTCAGCCTTAACGCTCAAAAGAATAGTGCGAACGACTTCAAAAAATTTCTGCGAGCTGCGGTTCTTATCAGAGCCCTTGCACACTCTAGCATAATGCCCCTTAATGCCACACTTGTTGCATACTGCCTCTCTCGCAAAACAGTGTGGATAATTTGAGAAATGTGAAAAACTACCACACCTCATACACTTAGGTTTAGGACTAGACAAAGTAGTTTTATCACTAGAGTTACCACCCCCCTCAGCAAGATGGTTGTCACGTTCTCCCTTATTATGAACACTTTTAAAAGGAGGGCGCACACATGTGTCTTTTTCAACAGGCGTCTTGCTGTTAGCAGAAGAAGAAATCTTCGCTAAAGTACTGCAAACCTCAAGATTTTCCTCTTCTTCTATAGCATGTACTTCACTAGGTTTTTGGCCTTTATCTTCTTTGTTCTTCCTGATCTCTTTCACTCATTTGGAGGTGTTCTCCATTCCCTCCACAATAGCTACAGCTTCAGTCAAAGAAGGATTTTTTGATAGAAGCTTCTCTTGAACACGAACACTGTTGGTGCACCTCACCAATTGGTCTCTTACTAATGAATCCGACAGGTCACCAAACTCACACGTGCGAGCAAGAGTTTTTAAAGCTGCGACATAACTGCCCACACGTTCCACTGGACCTTGGTTTCTAGTAAAAAAATTATGTCTTTCCAAAACTACATTGAAGCGGGGACCAAAATATTTTTCCAGCATAATTAAGGACATCTCATACACATCACTGGGAGATCCGTCACCATCACCAATGGGAATTAAATCCATGCTGTCATATGTATTCCTTCCTTCAACGCCCAAATTGTGAAGAAGAATGGCTTGCTTCCTAAAAGCAGAACATTTTCATCCCCAATGGCCACAATGTATGAGTCAAACAGGTTTTTCCATCTTTTCCACGGTAGAATTGGATCACCTTCCTCGGAGAGAAAAGGCGGCGGTTGCGACATGCTAGAAGATGAAGCTAACTCCATCTCACCCCTCCTAATTAAATTGATGTAGAGATTTTGTTGTTTCACCAATTCAGTTCTACACAAATTCTTTTACTCTTGCCACAACGCTGTCATCTTACATTTTATAGTTATCTTCCCTTCAAAGTGTTAATTTGGTGTATTACAAGAGTCTTGGTTGAAAATAAAGTACAATCCTTCCCAATAACTTCCACTTAACACCGTTTAAACAAAGGTACAGCAACCAGTGTAAACTTCTTTACCTTTGCTTCGTGTGAACTGTTGAAATAACGTTCAAAGGAGAGAAAAAGAAAACATTCGTTCGTATTTCGCTTGCTCCGTGTGAAGATGTAACCAAGGAGATAGCAAACAAGATGGCCGCAATGACGAGGCGCGCAGGAACGTGTAACTTGAGCTGTGCGTTCCAGTACGTGCGTTCCACAGGCAAGCGACGATGCAGGAGCTCGCGAACAAGCTTGTGAAGACTAAACGGTGTAACGGTAGGATTCAAACTATTTTCGTAATGTCTCCAAATTCTCTAAAAATCTTGCCAAACTCATGTGAATGAGTGAAGTCTTCGTTTCACTTCACAATCCACATTCAAAGTCGGAATGTACTTGAAATCCGAGTCCAATATTAATCGAAGTCCGAAAGTGACAGGGGAATTGGTGCTTCGCCGCGTTGCCCGTCCCCAATCAGGCATAAACAACTCGTCGCCAGTGTAAAGATGAATCTGTCCACCAGGAAGGTTTATAGTCAATGATTTATTGACAATATGATAAGATCCATAACACAGCACCAACACTTCTTCCGTTGCTCTCTCTCCCTCTGGAATGAATCATCATCATCCGATGCATCACTCCATTCCATGACATGGAGAGTATTCTAAATCACAGATCATAACAACCAGCTCCTGGGAGAATCATCGGACTGAGCGAGATTACGCCCCTTTCTAGTGGACCTTATAAGTACTGCCAAGTCGGCTGATTTCAGGAGCCAGTTTGAGATCGCTTTATCACACTCATTGACTGTAGCTGAAAGTGGGGGTCTTGACTCATCCAGGGCTATTTTAAGATCGAGGAGTGACGCCTTATTCCAAGATCTAGTTCCTTTGTCCTGGGTGGAAGTTCTTCTTTCAACTGAACACACATATGGCCAGGAGAAGGGGAGCAGGAAATAGTCACATCAGCACACCTGCACCGGGCTCTCTCAGTGAACCAACAGTTTAGATATGATACCACCAATAGCATGACTCGCTTTGTGTACAGGACCCGTGTTGAATTGGATGAGGCTAGAGATTCCAGAAAGCGGAGAGACAAGGGGACCTTTACTGTATCCAGATGAATATTAAAATCAGCTAAGATTGTAATATTCACATGATTAATGCAAATGGGGGCTAGGGCCTGGTCAAGAGATATTAAAAAATCTCCTGAGTGGCCCGTGGAGTGGTACACCAACACACTGAAAAAGAGTGTTTAGCATTTGAGGATCTGCTAAAGCCGAGGACTTCTGCACCCTTCAGCTCCTCCAGTTTGAATGTCTGGCACTTAAATGTCTTTCTAAAAATAATAGCAACTCCCCCCCCCCCCCCCCCCCCCCCTTGCCCAGCCTGTCCACATCACAGAAACATAATTATCAGGGATGGCTATATGCCTGTTATGTGCACAGTAGCAGTTGCATACCAGTGAGTTGCCTGTGATCTGGTTGACGAAGAATCTAGAACACCTGCAGCAGAAGAAAGTAATGACCTAATTTAGAATTTGACAGAACAGGGTCACTGCTTTAAATCTGTGTGCTCAAACCCTACTGCACTGTGTTCGGAGTCGTGAGAAGTGCCAGGTTTTCCCTGGTGAAGCATCTACTGGCTCCAAGGGGTTACATCTTTGACGGGATGGCCCGTCTATCAAGAGGCCACGAGGTAACAGTGATGGTAGTCCTGCCCTCTTAGGGGTGGGGAGACTGTCACTTATTTTCACTTTCCATTATGTTAAGTTATGTTATGTTAAGAAGATTTATAGAAGCGCATGGCTGCTCCAACAGCAGGGGCTTCCTACCACTACACCATAAATTAGGGTATCACACACCGGAAATTAAACATACGTGTCTCACATACGAAGCATGGTGGGTACATGGCAGAGAAGTAGCAGAATGACCTATACTCCTAGGGAGAAAATGTATTGTGTGTTGAGATTGTTTCTTTTGTTTAGAGAAATCAAATTCCTACTAAGAGAGTAAGATTTCTCTAAACCTGTCAGGGAGGCGGAGGCAATAGACCGTCCTCCAGGGTCTAAATATCTTCTCAAATATGCTTTCACAGTTTTGCTTCCCATCTTTAATATTGCGGCTGTAGGGCACACACTTTAAAAAACTGCCAAATCAATACATGCATAGATTAAGTCAGTGTGGCCATGAAAGTGACACAATGAAGCGTGGGTCTCGGTCGTGTGGGTAATGGAAATTGACGTTAGCACTTTCATTGGGACTTTAAGAGTGTGACAGCTAATCAGTTTGCATGGAATGTTTAATCAGTTTTCTCGGGATGGCCCTGTTGAATGTAACGTTGAGGTAATGGAGATGTGCGACTGCAGAAGGATGAGTAACTAACATCAACTTTTTTTAACTTTAGAAGCAGACCTGATGTAGATGTCTGGCCCCGGCTAAATGCATGGGGCTGTCAATGTGTGATTAGGGTCATAGTCAAGGAGGAGGGTACTTTCCAAAGACAAAAACTTCTTCCAGAGACCTATCAGTCCCAAACAGCAGATACAGATTTCAGCTGGTAACCTCTAAAGTAAATCTTGTCAGGCCGTTTGTTTCCCTCTTTAAAAAACCCAGGCGATTTATAAGATGGCGGTATCTTCCAAATCGTTGGCGTTTGAGACATAGCCACACTCCGCTTCATTGGACTATCAGGCACGGTGACTAGACTGTAGTCATTTCCCCACCCAGGGGTGTAGCTACCATTCCTGCAGTAGGTATAGTCGTGCCGGGGCCCAGGGCCCCAGGTGGCCCATTGAATCCTTAAAATTGCTGTATTTTACTCTCCCAACATCAGTCAAAGGGGCCAGTAACGGTTTTAAAAGGCAGATAGCACTTCAGTGGCAACTGTGAGACACTATGCATTTTGCGTGACAACGCATTTCAGTGCAGTAATGCAGAGTACCACACTGAAATGCGTCAGTCTCACTCCTGATGCGTGATACTTGGCAGGACTGCAGTTTCCTTGCTCGCACCAGAGCTCTCGGCATTCTTGTCACGCTTCTGTGACCACCGGGAGTTACATAACAGTGTAGTCTTGGAGAATTAAACTACTCAAGCCGATTTCCGGCCTTCGTAAAACCCCCTCATGTGTGAACTACTTTTGTCCTAATGTAGTAAACAGTGGCCAGTGTCGGGTTATTGGTTAATGTCTGCGGAAGTTGTCTGACTTCTGACCGGGGTCCAGGTCACGTGCTGGTGCCACGAGCCTGGAACGGTGAGAGGTCAGCGAGCGGCGCTCGAAGCCAGATTCCGCTCCCAGAAGTCACGTGCACTCTTCATTACCTGGAAAGTGAGAGGTGCTGGCTCGGGGCCCAGCGCGCTGCACAGACTGAAATACGAGGTGCTGTGAGCGGCAGCCAGAATACCAGCTGGGCCATGCAGATAGCAGCAGGGGGTAACTTGCCCCAGCCGGCCGCAGGTGCGATGACAGCCCCCCGAGGAGGGGTGCGCAGGGATTAACAAGGGGACGCATTCTGAGGCAATCAGCAACTTCATTTCTAAAGTGCAACTCAGCTCAGAAGGCCTTGGCGTCATGCATCCAGCGCTGTCACAGGCCCCAGCTCTGCCACACGCCCCAAACCTTCAAGGGAGCTGTCTCCAGACAGATTGTGTGTCCTATTGGAGTCCCTTTACAGACGCTGTATCCACTCATCGAGCAGCGAAGATTTATGACTGAGCTGAGCTGGCCTCTCTCTTAGACCAGAGTAACTCACCCTTCACACACTGGCACAGCACTAAATGACGCCCCGCCCCGCCCCCTGCAGAGTTGGATGATGCCCCCCCTCCCCCTCGAGTCTCCTGCATCTTACAGATATTCATTGGCTATAGGGGGCCACCTGATGGTGGCCTTCGGATCAATAGGGGCCACCTGAAGGGTTGGGGGTGGGTTGGAATGTTGTGGGCCCCCTTGAGGATTGGAAGGGGGGGGGGGGGGGGGTGCTGGATTATGGTTATGTATGAAAAGAAAAAAGATGTGATTGTGTTTTATTTTCTGTATTCTGCTTTTAAGGCTAAAAAGCCGAAATAAAGTTTCACGAACGAACGAACGAACGAGTGCAGGTGCCTGCGTTACATCTGCCTTCATCGGCCCACATGGTCTGTCACTAAGCTGGTTAGAGTCTTCAGAGTCCGTTTGTCTCTCAGGGAAGAGGTCTCTCGCAGACCCATCGACATTTATGAGGGGAGTTGCTAACAGACTTGGGGGCATATTTACAAAAAAATGTCGGAGCGCGGTGCTACGCCAAATTTGGCAATGCCACGCTCTGACATTTTTTCAAAGCAGAAATGCGCCATATTCACAAGAATACAGCGCACCCTTGTGTTTCCCCTACCACTGGTGCAAAAAAAAAAGCTGCCCAGCGCATTATAAACAATCAACAATGGCGATCTGCTCTTTCTATGTGTGCTATTCTGCAGCACACAGAGCCAAATACGAGGCAAAATAAATATGTTCTCCTCATATCGCAATGCTAAGACCAGGTATTCCCTGGCATTAGATTTTGGCGCTGCCTAAGCCTTGTAAATATGGGGGCAGCGTCAAAAAGCAATGGGTGTTGCGGTGAAACGCCCACTGCAACACCCATTGCACGCCCTTTTGCTGCAGAGGACTGCGGTGGAAAATGGGCATATTTACAAAGTGGCGTTAAGCCACTTTAAGTGGCTTAGCGCCTCCTTGTAAATATGGGAAATGGTGCTACGCCACCGGAGCGTAAAAAAAAAAGTGATGCTCTGGTGGCGAATGGGGCTTGTAAATATATATTTTTTTTCCTCAAGTCCCTCACCCTTATACTTCCCGTTCCCTCTTACATTAACCTCTTGTAAATTTACCTCGCCCACTTCTCGCACCTCAACTCTGTCCCTCCCTTCTCCCCTCCTTTTTTTTTCTTTCTCTTTCTTACTAACCCCTCTATACTTACCTTCCACAACTTTGTGTGATATGATATGCTCTCCTGAAACTTTTGTTGTTACATTGCCTATATACAGCCCTGAGGAAGCCCCAGGCCTGATGGCCGGTTAGGGGGCGAAACACGTGTTGGCTGTGCCCTTCTCCTTTCTTTATTCATACTTGACGAATAAAGCACGATTATATGACTAATCACCATCGGATCTATCTACGTTGATTTGGAATTTTCTTCCTTAGAAATCTAAGACTTAAACTCTTGCCCGGATACACCTTCACAGGGCTTGTAAATATACCCTTTCATGTTTTGTAAGGGAACTGGCTTCTCACAGACCCCGTGTATTCTCATTGGCTGCTCCCTCACTGTTTCCTCAAAGAACGTTTGTCCTGTCAGTGAGCTCGGCTCTCATGTCCTGCACCTTCCTTGGGCTGTGTTCTAACAAACCCTCCCTCTGCCATGTCACTGAGTTGCACCTGCATTGTTTCCCTGCTCAGTCAGAGGTTTACTCACCCAGTTGTCATGCTCTGAAAGGGAGCTGGCCCTCACAGACTCTCTGTAAGTTCAAGGCCAGTTTATGTTTTGTATTGAAAACAATACTATTTTACGAAATACCACTATAAATGAATGTTGGAAAAGTCACCTGAATTTCTTTAAAAAGAAAGTTTAAATGTAATTTGGGAGCTGATGCATTGTAGATGTTTGGCTTTGCTGTTGCCATTTGTGTAACACTTACTAACACTATTAAGGCATCATTACTCAGTTGGAGACAAGGCCTTTCTATATATACACACTTACGTATGAGAATCCTCATAGGCAATTATGCTGCAATGCGCATGACGGTGTGGCATAGTTATGCTGCTTTTAATAGAGTGATTCTGGATGTATGTTAAGGTGGGTGCGTCAGTGCTGTTGGCTTGAAAGCACATTGTTAACTACAAGGCGAGGAAAGCAAGGCATGTCCTATAAAAAGTGGTTGAGATGGTGATATGCACTTCCAAAAATGATCTATTCTCTAAAGGAGAGATGCTGCACATGTGATGTCAAGCAGGGCCTCCTAAAGGGTGAATAGTGTCCTGTAGGAAAAAAGCAAGGTAGACATGGCTGGTAAATGGAGGGCAGCTTTGAAGTCATCACTGACAGGTTATAAGGGGTAAATCCAGCCGCGGTCCGTGCAGGTACCAGCGGCGGGGCGGTGGGGCAGGGTAAGAGGGAATTTCAAGGGACGATGCTGAGGGCAAATTAATTATTTATTTAATTCTTCCTCGGCATCGTCACTCGAAATCCCCCCTTACCCGGCCCCACCGCCCCAGCGCTGTTACCAGCACAGGAGGGCACTGTGTAAAAAAAAAAAGTACTCCATACCTCCTTTTTTGCTTTTCTTGAGATCATGGTAGCTAGACATATCTTTTCCTCGGCTACAGCAAGAGATTTTTTTCATATTGTGACAAAATGCACACCATCGTGGCTCCTGGCCTAATTAGGAGGCGGGGTGGATATTTATAACTGGCATAGCCCGCTGTTCAGCAATGTATAAATGTGCCTTTCCAAGAGGACTAGCTGGCAAGATGGCTCAGTGGGCTACAGATACAGGAGACAACCTGAAATACAGCAATTCGATTTACTACAAAATTAGCTTAGATTTTTGTCCTTCTGAGGCTGATTACTGCCAAATTGGGTCATAGTAAACCTGCTATTTACAGCACCTACAAGCAACACAAATATAATGTTACACATCATATAAAAGGTTACTATTGCTGCTTGCAGTAAGAAATCCGTAGTAAGTTTGTCTTGAATACTTGTAAGAAATTTGATATTTAAAAAGGGCCGGGGAGACTATCCACCTCAAGAAATAATCACAACCCTCGTCAGGGCGATCACTAAAGTCACTAAATAAACCGGAGCACAACCTCTAGTAGCTATGGCACTGAACAGACAGGCTGAACTTTGAGGCAAAGTATTTATGCAGTATCAAAACATTAATAAAGTCGGAATGCCAAACAATAATGTTTCCACACCTTATTTGAAAAATAGGTTAAAATGTAATTGATAAAATGACTCATAAATGAAAAAACACAAGGGGAACTAGAGATATGAATTTTTCAAGTTTTTATTTAGAATGTTGCAAAGTAGCACAAAGTACCAATGATAGTCACAGTGACAGCTGGTGCAGGTAGGAGCAGTGGGGCGGGGTGGAGGGAGTGGGGGTGGCTAACAGACGAGGGAAAATAAAATGTAAAAAAAAGAACTGACTCGGTGATAAGGCGGGCGCAAGGTAAGTGGTTTTCTTTTTTTTAAATTTTAATTTCCCTAGTTGTCGTCTGTCGACTCCTCCCCACATCCCACCCCAGCCGTCACTGGATAGTCAATGGCTGTGGTAGACTGATACCTAAGTGAAATTCAAAGCTGACAGCGATGAAGCGTGGCTCGGATATACCAAGAAGGTTCTTCCTAGTCAAAATGTTACCTTCTGACTTTAGTCCTTTAAGTCCGAACTCTATCACAAGATCACACTTCTAAAGCCCCCAGGACCTCAAGGTAGGCACGTAGAGACTCGCAGGGACCAGTCCAGATCCATTTGTCGCTGGTCAGCTTGACAGTTCTAGGAAAGGGTCCTCCAGCTTGTTGTATCTCTATAGTTTGAACAGGAGGTCAGCTTTATAACCCCTGGAGTCCAATTCTTTGTCCTGGGGAAAAAGACAGAGCAGGTCCAGTTCCCTCAAGGTTCATCAAGCGCCACAGACAGCAGGGCAGTCCCCCTCTATTCTTTCTCAGGCCCCAGAGTGTTTTGAAGTAGATTTTTGAAAGTGCCATAATTATTCCTGGCACAAGCTAATGGGTGGAAATGACTATTGGGCATGCCCTCACCAATGGGGTAAAAGTGTCTGGTGCCAACCCTTCCCACTTTGGACATTTTCAAGGCTTGGTGTGTGGGGAGTGTATTATAGTAATCCATGTGCCCTAGTGTTTGAGGTAGCCACTCTACTCCCAATAAACCCAGAGACTGAAGTCTAGTAGAACAAAGTTACGCTTTCCAGCAACCAGACAGTAAATACTCCAGAATTGTTTTGGAATCCTATTCCCTTCCTTTCAAGTTTGTGCCCCTGTTATATTTAAAACCCATTTTATTACCATTTTTTGTTTGCTTTGTGCATTGTGGGCGGGCTGCTCTGCTCTTTGAGCAGGGCAGATAGGGAGTGGTTTGCAGCACTCCTGAGTGCGCAAAGACTGTTTGGTCGGCCCTCTCAGGCCCCCCAAACCAGTCATGCGCACTCTGCCCTTCTCCATGCAGGCTGCATTGCATTGCAGCCTGCATGGAGTAAATGCCCACCCCATTAGCACCCTGGCTGGGCGCTGTCTGGGCCAACCACAACGCAGCTTGCAGCTTTATGATTGGCTTAGGGGAGGGAGATTGGCTGCCTGCTTCCTGTTCCTGTTGGAGGCAGGAAACAGGAGAGCAGGAGCAGTGAAGACTCAGGACCCGGCGGAAAGGTAGTTTTTTGTTTTGCGGTTAAATTATGATCCCCCCACCTCCAGCGCGACCTTGCCCGTCCCCCCTGGCCTGCCCCCCAACCCTTGAGCCATGCTGCCTGCTACTGGTAGGGGGCCTGTGTCTCAAAACCTACTTGTCATTGTGGTGTTATTGGTTGCTGGGCACTAACAGAAAGTTATGAAGGCACCATTAGCCACTGGCCAGTCAGATTGACAAGATAAGGGAAGAAAACTCTTGCATTGCAAGAAATGACTCTGAAATGCAAGAGCTGGTATAATTGTTTAAATGGTTCTGCTTTCATAATGACCCCCTTCAGCCAATGGAACCTGAACCCATGTTAGGGATGAAAGGCCAACTGTCTCATTGTGTTTCTGGAGTAATGAAGGAGGTAGGCGCAAGCATGATACGGGCACAATGAGGGCTAGGATTGGAGCAGGTTTATTCTTCAAAACATGAAATGGGGAAAGCCGGGGTTATATATTTCACTCTGACAAAGGGGGTGGGGCACCTCAGACATCCACCAGATAAATCAGTTTTGGTGAGGACGATGGGCTAGAATGTTTGAGTGGACATCTTCAGCTTGTCACAAAGGAGACCATATTTTTCAGCACACACGTATGTAACCCAGGGGACCCCAGCACTCATCAGTCCAGTTACAAACACACATACAGGTATCCTTTCCATATGTGATACCAAAGGGGATGATGGACGGAGCGCTAGAGCAAATCAAACACTCACCCCCAGTCAAATGATCTGGGTTTAATCCATCATCATTCTTTAGCTCACTCCACCACCCCAGCTCAGACATGGCTATATGCAAATCAGTCTGACCCTGTGCCTCATGGGAACAGTCCAGCCCGAACTGCCAAGCCATGTCTTCCCTGGACCGGAAACAAGCATCCTGGGACCAGTTTCGGGTTTATAACCCTCGTCAGCCAGGCTATCTTGAATCCAGTGGCAAAGTGAGCAAGGGACCCACGTCTGGGCATACCCTGCCAACTTAGGGCAAACAAAGCGATACCAAAGGGGATGATGGACGGAGCACTCATCAGTCCAGTTACAAACACACATACAGGTATCGTTACCATATGTCCCAGACATTAGGGAGGCCACAGATCACAGTTAAGGGGACGGCATGGACCTTTTCAAAGAGAGAGCCAGCAGAGTGCCCCCTACAGGAGTACATTAAAAATGACTGTGACCCAACTCTGATGTTGACAAATATACACAATAAACAAGAGCATATTAGTGGTCTTGCAGGATTGTGTAGCAGACTGGTGGGAACATCCCACATGGCTGCTCATAATAATACAAGGGCAAGACTCCACAGTCCAACCAAAGTCCTGAGGAGAGCCTCTGTCCCAATGATGATGCATGTACACGAGCCCTCAATCTGCTTCTGCCATGGGATGTCAAGGTACTATACAGAGAGCAGTGACAGGTGGGGGCACGTGAGCTCTAACACCCGGAAGAAAGAAGCCACGCCATCTGCAGATGATCTCCGTCAAACAATGAAGCATGGTGCAGTGCTTTAAATGGGCTGGTACTCACCGGTACTGAGTACCAGCACTTCTCAGTGTTCTCCTCGTGAGTCCCGGAACTTCTCTTTGTGTCGAGAGATTACTGGTAATCCTAGAGGCAAGCTAGGGTCTGGGTATGGGGGTACATGCAGTGCAGGTGCTGCTGAATAGAATGCTTTCAGAGGGAGCCTAGACCACAGTGAGTGTGTTCCGCCACTAGGTTGCTGCTGCAGCCTTACACTCTAACCAACAGCGTGACAGCAATAAGGAGGTATGTCCTGACGGCTAGTGCTCCCGACATCGGAACTGTTTCACTGAGTGTAAGGCTCCAGTGCTGAAATGCACTCGCAACTGACTGTCAGCGGTCAGAGCGCCTAACGCTTTTGGCCAAGTTCGGTTCTTGTGTACAGTGCGCAATTGCTACTTTTTTGCATTGTTTATAGCGCACACTAGGCACAAGGGCATTAAAGCGCTTTAAATGAGAAGCGCACGTTCTACATGAAAGCATACTTTATTTTGTTTTTATGGCACCGTTCGGTGAAATCCCAGCGTCCGCTGATCGTCATGTGATTCTGGGCAATTCACTTAATCTCCCTGTGCCATAAAAACAAAAAAGTATGCTTTCATGTAAAACGTCTGCTTCTCAGGTAAAAAGCTTTAATGCCCTCCGACCGAGTTTGCACTAACTACAACTGCAGAAACACCAATTAAGCCCTGCACATATGAGCCGATTTGTTAAATGCCTGCCTCATAGCTACACCCCTAGACACACCCCTGCAAGACCTTCGTGACTTATCCCAATCAGTTTGGTGGGCACCAGCAGTCTCTTTTCCCTTTAAAGCCCTGAGCATGGGACGTACAAGCACACAGGGCCACGGATGCTCCTCGTAAGCATGCTGTACCATGCAGGCGAATGCAAGGAGGACAAACCCGCCTCACACATGTTAACAGTGAACTGCAAGTGGCTCCTGCTACATGTAAATCATGGATGCACGTGGGTCCTCACTCACAGGGACATCTTAAGGATTTTGGGAGCCCGGAGCCGAATGTATTTTGGGGGCCCCTGCTTGGAACAGCTTTGAATTTGTGATCCAGTTTCAGCTCTTTCACGCCCTCCTCGACTAGGTCACTGCAAGTTGTTACATCTAATATTCAGGGACACTGACAGGTTGTTTTCCAATTTTGTAACAGTAGCAGCTCACTACTATTACTACAAATAAATTAATGTCTGTGACACCCTCCCAGTCCTCATATGTGAGTTCAAGTTTTGATCTGAACATTTTTGGGGGGGATGTTGCATGAAAGATAAAAACAGAATTTCTCTGCACAATGTCTGTAATAGACTCTCACATATCATTCACAATAAAAACAATGTTTAACAATTTCTCAAGGGCATCAGAGCAAGACTCTGCAGAACAGAGCTGGCACTATCAGGGGTCCCCCCTGAAAGGCTAGGGCCCGGGGCCAGAGCCCACTTTGCCCATGCCTTAAAACGTCTCTGCTCACTCACACTCACGGCTGCAGTAGCTCTGTCAAGGTCGTGGTTGCTCATGGACTCTCTCAAAGGTGTTATTGAAGACAGACACATGTGTCCTCTATCTCACCATTACAGTGGTTTATAGCGGCTCACAGGGGGGTGCTCATGAGGGCTTGCAGCCATGCACAGAGAGGGCTCCCCAGGATACAGAGGTGCACAGGCCCTTAAGTAGTTGTACCTTGCAGGAGCACTCTGAGGCTACACAGTTTGAGTGGGTCAGTGGCAGGGTACGAGTCTGGGGTCCACGCAGGTGGAAGGCGTCCCTCCACTTATTTTACTGGGTAGAAGCCATCCACCCTGCTCAAAAGCTGGACTTTCTTAGATGGCGTAACTTGCCCGCCCCTAACTTTCTTACATGGCGTTGAATTACCCGCCCATCTCCCAACTACAGGGCTGTCAATCTTGTGTAGAGCGCGAATGAGCTACCTATCAAAGCTCTGCCTTGCCCTTTGAACCTGCCCCCATCGCCTTGTAACCTTACCAGGTGCCTACCAGTGGAAGCTGTGACCTGCGACCAATCAGTGGCCACAGCAGACGTCACTGGATTGGCATGTGTGCAACTCTGAAGTCCAGCCCCGCAGCTGCTATGCCCTTTATTTTTCGGGCTCTCCTACTATGGCTCCTTTCCTTTTTTGGGAGTCACCTGATTTGGATATTGTCGTGTCTCACCCTCCCACTCAACGAGACTCCACTTCCATTCCTGGTCTCGCCTGTTGCCTGACCTGCCTTACCTGCCCGACCTACCCGTGAGTGAATGAGTTTGCGTTCAATCAGAGCGCACTCTACTCTATGAGGGACTAAATGGCCGATGCCCCGAGGCGCTTCTGGCACGACACGGTCCGTGATGAAGCTGGGACCCACAAGTAAGTCAATCTGCTTGCCTCCTCGAATCCACGCGCGCTGGGATGCTCCCAAAAATTCTGTCTGGACATATGTTCAAGTTGTAATAGTGTCTCATGTAAATCCTCCCTACGCTCGGTCTGATTTTAAAATGGCGGCCGCGCTCGAGACACAGGCTAATGTTGCCTTAGCCTGAATTTGGACTCGGTTCATAAAACTACATTTTCCCATCATTCCATCTGATTTATACCGATCCCCAATGAACACCATTAATATTCAGGATACGTGTTGACACTTAGTGAAAACATGAAGCATGACCACTGGGTGCCTGCACAAATGCCCAAACACTCACTATTGTTTCACACTCTCTGGGGGCAAGCTGGAGGACGAGGCGACCGACGCTGCTTCGATAGAATTATGACGTTGTCCCCTGGGCGGAATCCATAATTGTTTGGACTTATCGTGGAGCTAGAGTAACGTTTGGTTGATGCCCGGTGGAGCTATCATATGAAGCTATAGAGGAGCTTGACTCTGGTTCACCACCTTGGTTGGCACCTACCCAGCTGCACATCAGTCACTGTTTTCTTCCTCATCTCCCCGTTATGTTCCCTTCTCTCCCTCCATCGAGCTTCTTTTTCTATGTTTATTGACTGCACTAGCAATGGATTTAACTGTAATGTAACTGATGTAACGCTGTAACACTTCTTAATCCTCATGTAAAGCGCTCTGATACCTCTGGGTCTAGCCTGGACTTCCTTGTCTCCTCGCTGTGTCTCCTATCCCCTCCCCCACCTCTTCCCTCCTTCATTCTTTGCTTGCCTCCCCTATTCCTTTCCTCTCTCCCCTGAATCTCTTTCCCCCTACCTGCTTTGCTTATCCTCCTGCCTATGCTCTGCTCAATCTCCCTCCCCGTCGCCCTTTTACATTATCCCCTTACCCATCTACACGCCATGAATCAACGGATGTAACTTGTAATTGACGTACCTTCTGTAACAATGTGTAATTTGTAACCTATGTAACCCTACCAGCCTGACTCCCTATTATGGCCCCCTCTAGTATGCCCTTGTTCAAAGCACTCCTACTCCCCTTGTTGGGGATGGATTCAGCATTTTTGCCTTGGAGTCTCAGAGACCCTTATGAGAGAGTCCACAGTGACAAGGGAGTCTCACATAGTGGAGGACTGGGATTGATCCCCTTACCACTGGGAACCGTCTCCTACCCTGCCGGAAGTCGGACACTGTGTTCACGCTGGGTTTTCTACCCCCTCCTCTTCCCTCCTTCATTCTTCTAAGTGTGCCTGTGACCAAAGTACTCCTCTAGCATCTATGCTCTGGAGTCTCAGCGACCCCACTGAGAGAGTCCACAGCGACAAGGGAATCACTCAAAATGGAAGACTGGGAATGATCCCTTTACCGCGGGGAGCCGTCTCCCACCCAGCCGGACATCAGACACAGTTACTTCCTCGTCTCCTTGCAGTGTTTCCTTCTCCCTCCCTCACCTCTTCCCTCCTTCATTCTTGGCTTGCCTCCCCATTTCCTTTCCTCTCTCCCCTAAATTTCTCCCCCTGCCTGCTTTGTTTTTCCTTGTGCCTACTCTTTGCTCAATCTCCCTCCCCGTCACCCTTTTACATTACCCCCTTACCCTTCTACACGCCATGAACCAACGGATGTAACATGTAATTGATGTATCTTCTGGAACAATGTTCAACTTGTAACCTCTGTAACCCTGCTCATGTAAAGCGATCTGATACCTCCGGGTCTAGCCAGCAATACATAAAACTCAAGTAAATGAAATAAATAAATAAATAAATGAGTTAAACTTGCTGGCATCTAGAGACAAAAAATAATTTTCAGCTTGGCGACGGTTTTGTGAAGTCGCTTTCAAGGTAAGTGTTCAAATGAAAAAACGTGATGCTATTGAACGCTTTAAAATTCTATTGAGAACTTACTATGAGGGGTTGTTTTCCAGTATAATTATTATTATTATAGAAGGGAGACAGTTTCTGGTATAGGGCAGGCTTAAAAGTCTCTGTGACAGGAAGAGACATTGCACTGCAGTCTCTGACATGGAACAGCCGAGCCTCAGCCTGCAGTCTCGGGCACAGGAGAAGGCCAGGCTCTGCAGTATCTGCAAGTGGGAGAGGACAGGCTGGACAGTCTCTGTGGCAGGAAGAGACACAGCACTGCAGTCTCTCTAGCACGGAACAACTAGGTTGTACAGTCTCGGCCACGGGAGAAGGCCTGAGGGCCGAGATTGCAACAGGGAGAAGACAGACACGGCAGTCTCTGCGAGAGGAAGAAACATGGCACCGCAGTCTCTCTGGCATGGAACAGCCGAGCTGTGCAGTCTCAGGAGAAAGCCAGAGTCTGCAACAGGAAGAAGACAGGCATGGCAGTCTCTGCGACACGCAACGGGAGGCTTTTCAGCCCGATTAACAGGGAGAGGGCTGGCCCTCGAGTCAGTGACAGGGAGCAGCCGACGGCGCCTGGGCTCTGCAGTGGCAGGGACAGGGAGGCCGGGCTCCGCAGCCCCTCTGGCAGAGCAGGTATGATTTGCTATTTTCGTAACTATTTGTCATGTCAGTAACACTAGCATTACTTGTAAACCTTGCCAGGCCAACAGAAGGGCATCTGCATTTTAATAGAATTTCAGACAGAAAATAGCGAGGGGAGGGGTGTGAGTCTGCAGTATTGATTTGGGAGGAGTGAGCGTGCAGTATCGAATAATGTATTTGTACACCAAACTTCATCCACATTTGGGCCGTTATTCCTCCATTCAGGGACCTTAAGTCACAAGCTTAAGTACTGAGCAGCTTCAATTGTTAAATCTTGCAATTTGACAAATGATAGAGCTGCTGTACATGTGATGTCATTTCCTCTGATGTCACTTTGTGTGATGGCACTTCCTTTTGTGATGTCACGTCCTGTTGTAATGTCACTTCCTGTGACACCACCTAACTTGGAGAGTCCCCCCACTTCTTTTTTTAGGACTTGTGCCCTGGTCAGTGGTCACCCATATTCAGTCTCAGCAGCATCAAACTCCTCACGGCAATGCCCTGGATGCTGAGCTCAGGCTCTGGTCCAGGGAGAGGCGGACTCTCTAAGTGCCAAACAGCCAATCTCATTCCTGACCCCTTCAGAAAGGACAGAAGAAATCTCTGTCTTTGGCCCCAACCTTCCTCTACACAGTTGTGTAGAGCTCTTCCCAGTTAAAGGAGAACTTTGGAAAGTAGACAATGGCCTCCAAATAACTGGCGGATGGGTTTGGAAAATAGTTCACACCTTTCAGAGGGAGTCAATCTGGTCAAAGATAATTTCCTTTCGGTGTGCCACAACTCCTTACTATCCGAGCTACCTAGGAAGTGCCACTTTGAGTTTATAGATTGGGGTCCTGTTGATCTTTTGCCCAATCAGCTGCTGTTGCTGTGCTACTGTCTTACCTGCACAATGGGAGAATGGGATGCGGATGCGTGGGATGAACAGGTAGCCCATGTCTTTGTCAAAGGTGTTCAGTGTCTGGTAATGCCCATGGCGTTTCAGTGTTGCTCTTCTCTGGCCATAGGCTAACGTTCTGAAACGAGCTTGAGCCCTAGGGGGAGACCCCAACAGAATATCCTTGCTCCATTCAATGGATGTGACTCCAAATCCAGACACGTACACTTGATTTTATCAATGGTTTTGGCAGGAAGAGGGAAACAACGGTAGCTGCACTGCACTGAAGATGGAAGGCAGTATTGCTGACTACTACTAAACCCCTACTGAGCTCCCTAAAACATCTGGGGACACATACATACAGGGGGTCCCAACATATATATTCCGCCTTTTATGTATTCATGGAGTAGGGGAAAATAAGGGGGCACAGCCACAACACACTGATAATCCATCTATTACTGGGCCACAGGTAAAACAGTGTGTACCCCACAATTATTAATCACATGCCACCAAACTTTAGCCATGTCATGACCTTGGCATGGCACCACAAAGGTTGTACCATTATTATCCATCAGAGTCTAGCACACGGTTGGTAAGCAACAGACCAAATCATGTACAGAGCACTTGTCAGAGGCCCCATAACATGAGTCTACTGCACAAGAAAACACAACAGGTCAGTCAGAATAAGAAGAGGAGATTTTCACATGGACACAATACCAAGGATTTTTGATGCCACCGCCAACAATGGTAATATTGGTTAAGGGATACGAAAGTGTTATTACGTGGGTTTTGAGGCATTATACTCTTGAGGCAATCAGTGACATTTTGGCATCAAAAATAGCTGTCAGGTTGCAGATGTAGGTGAAGATAGGCACATGGAAAGAGGCCAATCAAAGTGGAATGAGTATGGCTTACCAGTGTAAGGAAACACTGTTTCTGTCTTGGAGGAGCTGAGGCCAGCATTGAATTTTGGACTCTCTACGAAAATTACCTTGATATACGGAAGATGCTAGGGTCATTCGTCTCCTTGATAGGACTTTGGGCATCACTGGCAGGCATCTGGTAACCAGAAGAAGAAGAAGGTAGAAGACAAGGCTGAGGTTTGGGGACTATGCAGGCGATGCTAGTTGAGCAGGACAGGAAGAAGCTCCATTTCACCTGGTGATACCTGGATTGGAAATCACTCAGGAGGTTGTGTTGCTCCAGGTGGGCTGAAAGTTCTGAGGTGACCATCGGCATTAGTATTTTAGCAAGGAGGAAAGACCAGAGATTAGCCGGTTGTTGGCCAGAGTCAACATTGGGCTTCTGTAGTAGTGAAGTAATAAAAGCATCTTCTTGCTGAACAGCGACATTGACACATTTGACGATGAACAGGTCGAGGGCTGGTTCCCAAAATTAAATGAGTTTAACAATCAAAATGTGATGAGTTTAACAATCAAGGTGTGCAATAAAATTTTAAATAAATTATATGTATCCAACGCATTCATTCAGGAGTCAGTGAATTTGCTTGGGCATGAATTTACTGTGATATGCTATTTTGCTGACTTTCTTTTTGTGGCACTCACTGCTGTTTTGCTGCAGTAGAACTCAATATATGTTTTGTGCCTACGTGAAAAAAATAAAAGTTCATATACTCTCTTTATAGTAAAATTTAAGCATAAATGCCTTTTACCGCACCATGAAAAGAAATGGAAGAAAACAGTAAACCAGCACACATCTGAAATATAGTGCAAATCAATGGAAGGCTGATATTGATTGGTGTAGCGCAGCAGAAAAGATAGTGTATGAGAGCAGGGGCTGCCCGCGGAAATGGGAGAAAGTGTGGAATCAATGGGAGAAATACAGGAACCCGTGAGGGGAGGGAGGGAGGGAAGACTTGCAATTGAGGATTGGTGGAGAAGGTCGTAGAGTAATAGGGATAGAGAGTCAAGATCCGTAAAGATTGTTGTAACAATGTATTATGGACTTTATGGACTTTAGGTTACTGTATTCATACCTTCAGTTGTCCGTTGGTGTATTACTGTACGCTGCAACTGATGTATGTTTAATAAAAATATTTAATTTAAAAAATGAAATACAGTGCAAATGAGTTGCAGGAGAAGAAGGGACCTCGCATGGTATCCCCCAATCTACCCTATGGAAAAAACTCTTCTTTCACTTTTATTAAACTAACCTCGACCCCCATTACCCCTTATTACCCCTAATGGTCTCACCCAGTTGCAGACCCTTCCATTCTTTCCGGTCTTAATCTGAAAGCAGCATCCCAAAGATGAAGGTAAGCAAAATGTTGCTGTTGTTGTATCTTACATGCTTCTTCCCTTTTACCCTGCCATATATAAGTCAGGGGTATTGTGCAACATGATTCAACGGCGAGGTAGAATGGTGGCTCCTCCGCTAAGGTGGAGGAGCATCACCCCACTGCTATTTCAGCAGTGCAAAAAATTAAATTAAAATGACAATAACAGGGTGTTATTATGATTTTATTTTTCTATGCAGACTCGGAGCCAGGTCAGGGTGGGGCTGGATTCTGTGACGCCAGAGCAGAGTGATGAGTGGTTTCCACTTCTCTAAGTTCGCATGACGGTTTGGCAGGCCCTCGTGGGTCTACCAAGCCATCATGCACACTTAGCATGTTCTCTAGGGGGCTGTGTTACACAGCCTCGTGGAGAACATGCCGAGACTCTCAGGCACTGCCTGAGCGGCCAAACTGGCCGCTCAGACCAATCACGATGCTGCTCATGTGCAAAGAAAGGACTACAACTGACTACTAGTTTAGCACTTAAAATCCCAAAGTCTCATAGTTAGTATTCAAATCCTGTGCACAATTCTTCCGGAGTGCGTCGTAGGGCAACTCCACTGAGGGTCAGATGAAGATGCGAAGAACAAAAGAGGAAGGTGAACCAGTCAAAAGAAGTCCAAATCCAAATAGGTATCTTTAAGTATTCTCTTTTATTTTCTCAGCATCTAGTGCCCATGCAAGCTCAGTCATCAATAACATCCCCTTTGGCGAAATGATTCGCATTAGAAGGAATTGCAGTACAGAGGAAATCTTCCAATCTAATGTCAAGACAACTAGGAAAAGATTTGAAAATAGAGGATACAATGATAAGATACTGGACAAGGCAGAGGAGAGAATTCTTTGTACAAATAGGAACTCCACATTAGTTGACAGATCAATTGAACGAGGGAACCACGAAAATGAAAAGAAAATAAGGTTCATTACACAATACACAACCCATAGCAATGGCATTTTCAATGCCTTACGTAAAAACTGACATCTCCTCTCCTCGATCTCAGGACTAAAGGATTGCATTACTAACAGGCCTGCCCTTACATATAGGAGAGGGACACCTTTAAGAAAACAGCTCTGCCCTAGTTATGTCGTGACACCTCCTAACAATAGTAATTGGCTACCCAAGAAACCCAAGGGCTTCTTTACGTGTGGTTCTTGTAATATTTGCAACAATGGGAGAAATAAAACGAAGTCCTTCTCCTACAATAGCCCACGTACTTATCATATGAACTATTTCATTAATTGCAATACTACTCATGTGGTATACATTCTAGGATGTGAATGTAATACCATATATGTAGGAAGCACTACGAGATGTCTAAAAATGCGTATACAGGAACATAGAAGAGCCTTACTGAATAGGGACACCAGATACCCCATCACTGACCACTATAACAACAAACATACCGGCAGCAACATCTTTTGGTTCCATGGCATTGACCATGTACCCATAGGCAAGAGAGGTTCAAATCTGGAACTGGCACTCAGGAAGTTAGAATCTAAGTGGATTTGTCGCCTGCGTGCCACTATGTTAGGACATAATTCTGACTCCGAGATGCATTACTTTCTTTAGAATACATTCTGTCCATTGGTCTACCTAACATCGGGTCGGGATATATTTCCTCTCCCCCCCTTGTTTTCACATCGTAATAATATATATCAGTTGTAATACCATCTACTAATATGGATTACTTCCTTGTGACATGTCCCTGCATATCTTGCCCCTGTCACTGAGATTTCTTGGGCCGATCACTCCTTTACCATCATATATATATTTGTTCGGACCCCTTATCCATCGGGACACACCATGGGTCTCAATGATCTAACTTTACGAATGT
Organism: Triturus cristatus; assembly: GCF_964204655.1. Lineage (NCBI taxonomy): Eukaryota > Metazoa > Chordata > Amphibia > Caudata > Salamandridae > Triturus > Triturus cristatus. The sequence goes on along the minus strand of NC_140594.1, from coordinate 402,813,050 downwards.
TTGTGTTGACTACTGTTTCTGTATATAGATGTATTTTTGACCCTTAATAAGTGGCAAACTAGGGTCCTCCTGGAACCAGCGCGACTATTTTATGTCTTGTCGCTCTTTTTTACCCAGTTGGAATAAGACCATGATGGTCTATAACACCATTCCATCATGGCGACTATGCTTCCCTGTCCTCTTTCTCTTTCTATAGTATCGAGGATCACGTGACCTCATACCACGATACGTTCGGCGTCCTAAAACTTCAAAATGAATGTAGCGCGACCTGGACAGATTGGTCGCTCATTACCTCCTCTACCCTGGATTGTTTGGGGCCATGGGACTTCCTAGGTATGGACTTGTCTTTCGCTTTATAAACAACTTCGCGCTGCATTGATAATAATATCTTTTATAAAAAAAACTTCTCAATATGCGAAATACTGTGACTTCCTAGGTATGGACTTGTCTTTCGCTTTATAAACAACTTCGCGCTGCATTGATAATTATATATATATATATTTTTTTTTTTAAACTTCTCAATATGCGAAATACTGTGGGCTCTTAGGCGGTCTGAGTGAGACTTTGTGGTCTTCTATAGTCACGTGTTCGCCTTTTGTATATTTGACTGTCCACTTCAAAATTGAGTGACACTTTGTGGTTTTTTGTAGTCGCGTGTTCGCCTTTTGTATATTTGACTGCCCATTTCAAAATTAGGTGAAACGAAGCATTGATGGGCTACACTTCAGTGGGATTTTGGCGATTATATGCCGTCCTTACCTTTTCTTATTATAAGTAGTGTAATACGTGGGACTTCTAGCGATAATACTTGCTACTATTTCTATCCACTCTTTCCCCTTGGATTGTTGGGGCTAAGGGACCTCAAGGGTACTATTTCCACTCTCCACTTCGCGCATATTTGCGAGTCTTATTGTTAATTATATGGGTATTTCATTTCTAACGCACCTCGAGACATGCAAGTGTGCGTCCTCTTATGGCGAATATTATACTAGCGACGCCGTGTAATCTCGATACTATTCTCATATATAATTGGGGTTGCAGTTACTGTTTATACTTACACTCGGTTTGCCTTAAGAATGTATCATGTCAATGCTGTATTATATTAGTATATTATCTTTAATATTTTTCTGTCTCAAGATTTGAGGTTATATAAGTACATCGCTAGTCATTCTCATATTCATTTTTAGATCACTGGAACCCTCTTATATTCGGTTCTAATTGTGTAGCAAAAGTTAAATACATACTAAAAGCTCTGGTTACCAAAGATTACTTCACCACAAGACACACACCATTAATATTGGGGGTAAGTCTTTTCTCTTATTAATGATCATCCACTTGATGAAGCGATTGATTCTCTCTATATATATACATTTAATTTGTTTTTAACCAAACTAATGCTCTTGATTTCTACATCTCTTTGAGGTTATTATTTTTCTTATTCTATCTGTGGTTGATAATGTATTGCAAATTACGTTTCGCTTGAATGGGTGTTTTCAACACCCCTTTTTCATTCTATATTCTTCCTGTCAAAGGGCATTACTATTTGTTGAGTGTCTATTGTACAACAGGACTTGCACATCTTAGATTCATAATAGCAATATTTATATTATTTTCAATACATTTATATATATATATTGACTTTCTCATTAGATCACTTATTTCGAAAATTTCTATGCATGTGGGATTTCGTCACATGGCATTTTTTCTTCTTCCGCTTGCCATAAAGAATTGAATTTGGTGAGTGTTGGGCCTTTTTGTATTTAATTCTCTTTTCTTTTGTATCATTACCCTTCTTCCTTTGTTGTTTTTATTGTCCCCCTATGAATGTGTTTATGGATACTATTGCCAATTTGTTACTACTATAAGGAAAAACGGATCAATCTTGCCTTAAATCCGATCATTTTAAGTTTTTCTGCCAGTCAGATTACTTGGGATTAGACGTGTATTTGGACTAACACACGAAACATAATTTGGAGCAACATTGCAATTTATAAGTTTGTCCTTACTGGATAGCTGACACACATGTTTTGTCCTCAATGTTTCATCTGTATATTGTCTTGGATATTATATATATGTGTTTATTATTTACAATTGGTTTTTATGTCTTTTCTGATCCTTATAGTTGTGGTGTTTTTTATACATTGTTTTATATATGTGCATACTTACTTTTGTAATATGTTGGTATGATTTAAGTCATATATGTTTATCGTTCATATATTATAAATGTTTTTCTATGTTGTTATGTCAATTGTTTGCAGCCTTGAAGAAGTTCCTGTGTGGAACGAAACGCGTTGGCTGAGTCTTTTAAAGAAAATAAAAGGGAATACTTAAAGATACCTATTTGGATTTGGACTTCTTTTGACTGGTGCACCTTCCTCTTTTGTTCTTCGCACGATGCTGCTCATACAGCATTGTGATTGGCTGGGAGAGTGCGGGAGTCTGGGTTCTTTCGGTGCTTTCCAGCAGATGAAGAGGACGGAGGAGAGGCTTGTGGTGGCGAAGGTAAGTTTATTTATTTCCAATCCATTCCCCCCACCTCACCACCCCCGTTCCGAGGCAGCCATCACTGCCCAGGTATACTGCCAGGGGAGGGGCAGAGAATCCGCTATGGATCCCTGCAACAGAAAGCTATCTGGGTAAGCAGGTATAATCGCTACAGCCTGTGGGGGTCTTCATATGAACGATGATGGCAGGATGTTAGTATTTTAGAAGTTGCCCGACCCCGAGATGGCAGCCTGCACCTATTGCCAGCATTTAAAATGAGAGTGATGTGGAAGCCAACCAATGGTAAGTAATGGTAAGCCATGATCGGGCTCTAAGCCCGTTTGAAGATTAATTTATTTTTTATTTATTATTTATTTACAAGAGATTTCACAAACATACAGCATGCACTGTGCATGTGAAACTTAAAGTCCCTGATTTAGTGCTGGTGGGCCTCTAGTGCACTGAGAAGGGCAACAATGTTTCACTGCATGATGATGATCAAGATGAATGAGGGTATCTCCTTTACCACAACAGAAATTACTTTTAGGATGTGGCTTTTGAGTTGGTGGCTGCTACCCTTTGGGTCTCTGAAACACATCAAAAAGGGATGCAAAAACCATGGTCACAGAGGATGTGTTCGATGTTGGAGGGGCCCAGATGCTGCAAGATTTTGACGAATCCCAGAGACATGCTGGGGTTTCTGGAGGGTAGCATTGGGAGGCTGATGATGCTTACAGTCAGTATGAGGTTTCTATCCCAGACCCCCTTTCCCTGTACCGTATGATGCATACCATTCTGCTTAAAAACTGGAGAAATATGGAAAAGATGGGATTTCCCAGACTTTTGTCTCATCGCTGCCAAATGTAGGGGTTTAAAATGAGTTTCCCCTAAAGAGAACATCATCCTTTTCAATATGGCCACTTCTTCGTCATTAGCTTCAGAAGAGCAAACTTTCAAAGAGCCATTGATGATCAGGTAGAGGATGCTATGAAGTGCTATGAAGTGCTCATTTGTGGCACCATCGCCCATATCTAATCTGACTGGACAAGAAGTCATGACTTCAAGTAAACTCGGGGGCAGGACTGAACTGACCATCAAACCCTGTGATAAGGGTGGTGGAATTGTCTTGTTTGACACTTCCAACTACAGATCTAAAATGAGAGATATGCTCTCAGTACAGGAACATTATCAAAGAGTGGGGGGCGACCCTGAAAATAAAGTCAAAATTAAGATCTTTGACATATGTAAGAGAGCAGAACAAGCAGGAACAATTACCCAAAAAGAGTTTGATTTTCTTACACCTATTATGACTCGGATTCCTGTCATTTATGGGTTACCCAAGACCCATAAGAACCCTTTGGATTCTCCTTTACGACCTATAGTGTCCACAATAGGATCGGCCACTGAACCACTCTCGAAGTATATCGATGTTTTTCTCAAACCCATAGTGACCCAGCTTCCATCATTTGTTAGAGATACGAGTCATCTTATCTCTAAAATTGAAAATATGCCATTTAATATTAATACCCAAACTCTGGTCACTATGGATATTGAGGCATTGTATTTTAATCTGCCACAACAGCAGGCACTTCGAGTAGTACAACAGTATCTTGAACAATTTGGGATGGCGTCTAATTCTGACTTCATCATTCAATGCCTGGACATTGTGCTCAGTGAATTTTCTTTTGAATTTGACGGAGAACTGTTCAAGCAGGTGAAGGGAGTCAGTATGGGGGCCGCTTGTGCCCCCAGCATAGCCAATTTGTACATGGGCAACTTCGAGCAGAAGTTTATATACAACAAAGTTGCCCCCTTCTATGAAAATATACTATTATGGCATTGATTTATCGATGATATATTCTATATCTGGGAAGGTGACGAGGCTGATACGGACCAATTTTTTGAATGGATCAACCTGTGCAATCACAATCTTAAATTCACCCCGAATAAAAGCAAAGAAAAGGTTGAATTTCTCGATGTGTGGATAGAACACAGAGACCACCAGATTACTGTATCCCTTTATACGAAACCTACAGCGAAAAATACATTGCTCCATTATAGCAATTATCATCCTCGCTGTCAAAAGGATGGGATCCCCTTCAGTCAGTTCCTGCGTTTGCGCAGGAACTGCACTGATATACAGGATTTTGATACCCATGCTGATATCCTTAAAACTAAACTTTTAGCTCGAGGATATCCCAAAAAGGTTGGTCCGTGACTACTTTAACAGAGACACTATGTTTGTACCTAAATCTGATCCCACGGACAAGAAATTGGTCTGTGTGACTCGCCACTCGAATCTGAATCAAAAAATTCAACAAGTCATCTATTCAGAGTGGCATTTGCTTAATCTTAGAGAGGACATTCCAAAAGTTGCCAAACCGATTTTTGCCTTTAGACGGAATAAGAATCTCTGAAATTTTCTAGTGAGGACTAAACCCGATACTACTGACCAGTTTCTACAAAAGTCTATTACGGGAGATACCCCCATCAAAGGTAACCACAGATGTGGTAGGTGTCAGGCGTGTGACAATGCCATTGTCGCCGACCATATTGACATCAGAAATAAACATATCAAATTGAATCAAATGACCAACTGCAGGACCACGAATGTGGTGTACTGCATAATGTGCTCATGTAATCGCTCTTATGTGGGCGAAACGGGCAGAGAGATCAGAACACGAACTGGGGAGCACAAATCAAACATTCGGACCTCCAAAACATCAGCTCCATTGGTTCACCATTGGCTACAAATGGGACATGGGGAGACTGACTTGAAATGGACAGTTTTAGAGAAGATTACTGCTGTCAAAGGTCGGGATAACAGCAAATTTCGTAAGACCAGGGAAGTGTTTTGGATTTTCTTTCTTGATTCTGAGAAGCAAGGATTGAATGAACATACCCCGCGGGAGCAAGCTATCTGAATTTGATTTTTTGATAATGAATCGTTTCTACCTTTTACTGAGATTACACCTTGTTAGTTTGTTATTTCCCATCTTTAGACTTGTTGGGCGATATATGGTCTTGCTTTCCTGACTATTCATCTCGACGGAAGCAAGTTTTTCATTCTGGCATTACTCTCAAGATGGCGTCTTAATTTGCCTCTGTAGTTATTGATCCCGGACTGAGCTGCACTATTCAGCAGTCCTCTGTCTATTTTCAGTGCGCACCGCGCTTGCCGTAGTGAACCGCCTATTACGAAATGTAGCCCAGCCAATAAATTACAGGGGGACGGCTTTAGTCTATCTTCTTCCACCTCGGATATTTTACCGAGACGGACGTCGTCTCCTCCTATAAAGCTCGGGACGCTTGACTGTGGCTGCCATTCCTGGAGGAGAACCCGGGATTCCTCCTGGTCCTCTGGACCCGCCGAATATACTTTCTCCGGTCGGACGTTCTTCTACGTTGATATGGTAGCTTGACCCTGTGTGAATAAGGTAAGAGCCGCAACTTTAAGCTCTTTTTATTTCATCTTATTCTTAAAGATCTGCCATTAGATTTTAAATGGGCCCATGAGCTCTGGTGGTCTCCGGTTCCTCTTTCCCGGTGTTTATATATTTTTTTCAATTCTATTTTGCCCTCCTGGGATTTCTAGTTGATTATACATTGACAGCTGACACAAACCATTTTTATGCCGAGCGGCGTATGGGTCTATCGGATAACCGCTATTGTATCTTTCTGTGTTACCGGTATCCGATTTTACTTTTGTCTGTCCATCTCTTTACAGATTTTGTCATTCTTGTATGCTGATTAAAGCTGCTACCACTTGACAAGGGCACACTGATTTCAATCTTCTATATCTCTGGATCCCCGTATTGCTCCAGGGGATATTTTGTTCCAGGTAAAGCTTTAGCCACTTCTCGATGAATATCTGAGAGGATGATATGCACTTTGCATATCATTTGGTTATCTCTCCCTCGCTGACCACCTTTTCTTATCATTTGGTCCTTTAACAGACTTCTGTGCTGTCTGGCCTCTGTGATTCTGAGTGTTTTATACCTGGGCCTTTTTTCCTTTTCCTCTTCTAGTGCCATTTATCAGCGCTCGATCTATCTTTCGATTCTACTGCTTGGATTAAGAGCATCTATTGAGCTCTTACCTACTGGACGCTCAGTAAGTTAGTTAATACTCTTGTTGCACTCTAGTCTCTTTTTCTATCTTGGACATGAGCACCCTTGTTATTATTTTTTTTACTATGTTTTGAGATTATTGTCTATTTTTATTTATATCTTTCTGCTATCCTTGGTTTTAACTAGTGCAGGAATATAGAGTTTCATCTGATCGTTTTGGGTCTTGCTGGTTTCATTCATAACATTTATTGCCTCATCTAAAGGGCACTTTTTGTTCCTTGGATCTCTCCAGCACTTTGGAATCTATCAACACGTGTGTCCTTTTCTGTGCACTATTTTTTTAGGTGGAGTTCTTTTGAAAACCGTGGTTCTTCCAAATAATGCATTTGTTTCCAGGGGGGATTGTTTCTAATTGTGTGATATTTTGTTTTATAGTGTGTTTGGAGCCTCTGTTCTTGAATCATGTAGATATTGGATCCAGGCTATATCCAGGATACATCTGTAGAATTATCCTTTGTTTCCTGGCCTTCCCCACTCCAGTGCTCTCTCCAGATATTTAAGTGTAAGTGCCCTGAGGAAGGTGATGGCTACTTGTTAGCCTAGCACCGAAACGTGCGTCGGCACCGTGCAAGACAGAAACCAGTGGGCTACACACCATTGGGAGCACTTGTTATATGTATTATTGCCCAGTATATCTATCCTGGGTTTCTGTCTTTCTTTTTATATATATATGGCTTGTTATGTATATAAATTGTTTCATTTGATGGATGTGAGAATGTGTAGTGTTTGATTGGTGAGACTGATGGGAGTATATGTGTTTGTATTTGTTCATTTTATTGTATAGAGCTCTTTTTGTGGGGATATTAGACATTGTATTTGTTTATTCAACCATTCATATCAGTTTTGCTAATTTTGCTAATTTTCTTCATTGTCTATGTATATCTATTGTATAATTGCCTCTGTGTTTTTTTATCCTTTGACTTGCTCCGTCATATATTTTTTGAAATCAAATAATATGCATGTACTATATCTTTAAATAAATATTGTACTTGTACTATATTCTGTTTATATGTTCTTTGTTATGTATCTTATTCCCCCCTTATTGAAATCTAGGTTGTGTTTGTTATCTCTTGGAGACGTGGCTACGCTCCTTTATTATCAGGTGGCAGGTGACATCCTTCTCCCTTGTTCTTGAGGGTGACATTTTTTCTTATTTGGCATCCAGTCTTAGCCTATACTGCACAGACCTTTTCAAGCACTGACAGGCCGTGGTCAAGTCTATGAAAAAGGAGACAGATGGTGCTGAGCGGCTTGGCACAATAGAGTTGATAGTGGTGTGCTTTCTTAAGCAGTAGTGATTCTTGGAGTGCACTGGCCAAAGTCCCACCTTTTCCTTTAATCTTGTGCCTATTCCTTGAGTTCCGACTGCTTGCTGAAGTAAAGCTTTACACAAGTGTTTTTCAAAAACAGGAGGACAACAGGTGTCCTAATTTTAATTCACTTGTTCCTTAATTCATTTATAGCTGTAATCACTCTGAATTCAATTTCTTGTCAATCAAGTCTTTTTTCCTTCTCCTTTTTTCCCTAAGAATGACTCCTCAAATGATGCATTTTATTTATAGATCCTTTATTCAATCAAAAAAATCCCTTTTTAGGAGACCCAGCCAACATGTTTCATCCCTTATAGGGACTTCATCAGGGCAGTTATCTCAAGCTTCAATTCCTACGTTTTCATTTTTTTGTCCAGATCAAATTCTCTCTTCATTCTCACATCTTTTACCACATGCTTTGGTTTCCCGTACCGGCATCGGAATTGTTGGAATGCTTCCTTTCAGATGCCACATTTGATATCTTGTAGCCATTGGCTATTGCTTCAGGAGCATCATGTCCATTAGCAGGTTGGAGATGTGGGTGGTTGGATGAAAGCAGCCGTTCATTAATAATTTATCCTCCCATGTGGTTAAGCCCTTTGGTACACAATGGAATGTTCTTCTTGAGCAAACCACTTACCAGACACAATTACTGCCTTTTTGAGCAATCCTTCATATGGAGGACTTTCCTTCTCTGACAATCTTTCCAGTGCGTAGACAAGACGAGACATCCCTTTCTTGCCCTGGTCTGGACCAAGGGGGCAGTGATAGATGGCCTGCTGTAATTCTGCATTCAACATTTACATTACATTTACATTACTGGGGTATTAGCAATTTCGAGATACAACATTTTAGAGCATTACGTTGGATCATTTTTGCAGCCGAAATAACTGGGGCGAATCTCAAGAATGTCATGTTTTAGCATCACTTGCAATACTGATGTGGCCGGTAAATCATGTCACGAGGCGTATCTGTATAAAGAAGAAACTTGCAATTGGCTCATGAGTGTCGCTGTTTCCTCTCTTAATCAGGACCATGCTTAGGATCCGGAGAGAATCCAGCTACTGTGACTGGCCAGCAAGAGGATGCTTCTGTTAACAATTTAGGGTCAAATGTACTAACCTAGTGTGCAGCCACAAAGGATCCACATCACTAAACAGGATCTTGCACCTGCAAAATTATTTTGGAAATCCAATTTCAAGGCAGTAAAGTTTTACCAACTTCTAAAATAGGATTGTGAATGGTAAGCATGATGTGAGCGCCCCTTCCAAATACCGAATTGGTATCCAATGTATCAATGGCAATTGCAGCTGTAAACCATTGAAAAGTTACAGACGCCCAAATTTGTGTGGTAAATCCCTTCACAACGGGGAAGAAGCACCCTTTTTACCTCTTCCATTTGCGGATTATAAAACAAGTTTCACATGGAATAGGCAGTAGTACAGGTGTCTCCGCCTACTGTCAGTGACACTTAAAAAAAAAGTAGATATATATCAAGGAAAGCTAGGTGCTTTAAAAAAAAATCCTTATTGAAATGCAATCGCAGACATAGTGGCCTGCTGACCCTTGCAGTTCACTGATTGTGTGATTGTGGCCAATCAGAATGAGTTGCAATTTGCGTCCTATCTCTTGAATATGAATGAGTAGGTCAGATTGTGACCCACTCAGCTTTAGTATTTTATGAACTGACCTACTACTACATAAGTCAGTTCACAAATTCCACATTGGTGGTCAAAAATACAGGGTTTAAATTGCGACCAGCTTTTGGATTCATTGTAATCAATGACCTGGGCTTCATTGCCTTACCACATAAGCCGAGCAACTGTATTTGGGGTTGTATGGTGGCTCAAAGGATCTTCTGCAATTTTGTGTTGTTCCTAATTTTAACTTCCCTACTTTTCTATGTGTAAATAAAAAGAACAACTCATGTTAAAAGTCATAACACTGAGGGGACTTTGAGTATATTGCATGTAATCACTTGTGTCATAGAGTATCTGAGTTCCAATCTCTTTATAACCCTCTGAAATAGGTCTTGACTACCTGCTCTTGCTGTCCCTAGAGATCTAAGTTCACAAAGGAAGTAACTTGGTTATATAATTGGCATGAAGTGGTATCCAAGTCCTAAGGCACCAGTGGCAAATGATAATACCAAGCATACTGCCCACTAACCACTGGTTGCCACAGGTCCTGGAGAAAAAGCCTAACATCCGCTGGTGTGTGGCATCTACGGGGAGGGGTGAGTGGGCACACACGCACATTTAAAATAATAAAATAAAACACTTACTTTACTCTACAGGAAGTCCTTGTTCCGAATGACCTTGTCGCTACTGCAGTCCGGCCACCAGGAAACTCTCTTGACCAATCAGGGCGCTGCTCCCACCAGCATGAAAGCAGCACCCTGTTTGGAGGGAGCAGCCTCATTCGGCGCTCCACATCGCTCTGAAGGCATGCACTTGCTCTCACCCAGCTGTCTTAAGATAGATGGGTTAGAGATGTTTAAAGTGCGCATGTGTGGCTAGCTGTTGGAAGACGGCCAGCCAAAAAGACATGCACACTTTAAACAGTGCATACACGGCCCACCCCTCCCCCATCCTTACGTTTTGTTCAGGATGGAAGATGTAAAATAAAATGGTAACGGATTACCATTTTATTTTTAATCTCAGGGGCATTTAAATGGGGCAACTCTCCTCCGCTCCAATGAAGGAGCAGCCCCTGCTCACATCTGTCACAGAACCGAAACAAAGGGACAAGAGTTTTAACATGTACATCACCACTAGAGGCATGCACACACAATTTGCAACATGTCCTGGATATGAAACCTCACACAGATCACCTGAGATGAGATGTTACATCACTTTAAATTCTTAGACATTATTTAGCGCAGTTAACAACAAAAGAATATCTCTCAAGGTCTAACAAATGTAGCACTGAACCAATGCTGCAAAATGTTTACCTCAATAGCACTCAACTGAAAAATAGAATAAATAATTGCAAAAATGAATAAATGAAACAGAGAATTATACTGACATCCCACTTGATACTCAAATCTCCAAACAACACTGGCAATAGTGTACCTTCAACAGAGAAGCTGAATATTGGCAGGACCACCACAAATATGCCTGCAGTAGATGTGACATTGAGTCATTTTTGCTCGGTTCATATTTTCCATCGCAATTCAAAACAAAGTGCACCTTTGAGATGATGGAGGAACAGCACAACACACCATCCCTTAGAACATCTGCATGAAGTCTCTGATGGATCTTGTTTCTAGGTGTTGCCTTCTGTGCCAATCTTACACAGATGATATACAAATACACATAGGGTCAAAACAATCCTCATTTTGGCAACCCTGAGGCTACCCTAAAAATCTGGAAACCTGGGTGAATGACAGCTGTATACAGCGGAATGGGACACAGTCAATAATATTGGGTTTGAACAGAGAGTCATGATAACTAAAGAGTAATTTGTCAGGATTTCTTCATCAATGTCTACAGTTAAAAACTCTGAGGTTTTTCTTGATAACACCCACTAAATGAGGGATTAATTGGACCACATATTTTACCTGTGTGCTTGTAAACGTTTATAAAAATGATTCCTTCAAAAGAGAAGAATATTTTAATTGGCGCTGTGGTAAATGTAAATTGTAAATGTAAATTGATACTTGTATAGCGCACTACTCACCCGCAAGGGTCTCAAGGCGCTTGTACGAATACCGCTGTAGAACCCAGCCTGGCTTTCCCTGTGAGGCGTCCACTCCTGGGCACCCCCAAGGTGGAGGCCAGGCATCCTTAGCGTTGTGGGGGCCGTTGTGGAGATTAAGCAAGCTATTGCCCAGAGTTGGACTCCATGATTGGAATAGGTACCGAGGCGAGAATTATCAGGTCCGTGGAAATTTTGAGCCCAAGACCCGCCGAGGCGGGGAATTGAAACCTGGTCCCGGGCTAGACCTCGGCATCAGGGTCTGCCGCTCTAATCATTGAGCCACACTTCTCCACTCCTATCTGAATATGATAACACTGTCCGTTTAGATATGGCTACAAACAGGTTTGTGCAGCTCCAAAAGGTAATAGTTTCTATAGTTGGCTTTAGGAATGGTCTCATGAAAAGAGCATGTCAGGATATCAAGAAAAGCACTGCAATGGTTGCCGGTGGAAGGAAAGATCCAGTTCAGAGTGTACAGTTAGTTTCACAAACGGAAGCACAGTTTGGGTCTCAACATTTACAAGATACAATTGTCTGACATGTCCTATCAGAACTCTGTGCCCCATCTAATAGAATCTCCTCTCCTTGGTCTCCATTATGCCCCCAACCATGAAAGATGGATTGCTTCCTACCCTTGATGCTCACCTATGGAATTCACTCCTGGATGATCTCTGGGAAGAACCCAACTTCTGGAGGTTCCAGTGTTGTAACGTAAAATGATAGCCCCCCCCTTCCCCCCGCAGAAGGGGCCCCTTAGTCTCCCAAACATCACAGATGTTGGTTGGCATTGGGCAGCAGGTGCAGGGGCCTGTGCTACGCCCTTGGGAGGTTCGCATGCAAATATTCCAAAAACCTATGCTTTTTAACATATTAAATCTTCAGCCAATATTCCATGTAGAGTAGGGCATAGAAACAATCGCGATTGTAGTGCATGATTTACAGATGCTACTAGCTCATTTGAACTCTTCTCCAGTGCTTCTGGCAAAAGCAAGCAATGCGTGCAAGGCTTCAACGACAATGCCTGATCCTTTCTTCATCTCAAGTCAACTGTAACCGCCATCAGGCCCCCACTAAGGTTTGATAATCTTCAAAGATGGTGTGAAACTGCTGCACAACCTGCACCGCTGGGACCACAGTGTACCTAAGACCCTTGCTACCTCAGTTGCACATGCAATCTTATGACCTCATTGAAAGTAGAACAAAAGTGGTGGCCACACGTCGAAAGAGATAACAAACATTTGCAATGTTATTTGCAATGTCAATAGCTCAAACTCGCGTAAATACGAGACCTATTGCATTGCAAATGCTTGTCTTTCCTCCATCAAGGTTAGGACGGACTGAGCCAGAGCGCTGCAGAATTTGACGCCACGCAGCCGAAGGAAAAGAAAACGAAGACCGGAAGATTGACTGCACACCGGAACAGACTTCCCAGCATTCAAGTAACAAATGCCCGTCCAGAATTACCGTCTCCAGGTGATGGAGACGAAGAAAGATCTATTTCGACCGTGCCCTTGGTGTGGACAGGAACGCCCACTGCGACATTACGTATGCAATTTGTGCCTGTCTTCAGAGCACAAAGAACAGTGCGCAGCCTGCTGATTGTTCAACAACAAGAAAACTCTTCGGACATGACTGGATTAACGCCTCACGCACAACATAGAGCATGCAGTCGAGGCACATTTCAGCCACGACTGCAAAGCGATAATGATGCAAGCGCTCCAGTAGGAAGCGGGATGGTCATTGCCAGCCCACTCTACACCAGACACATCGTCGTGGGACGAACATCCTCCGGTACAGCTCACGTCGCCAGCACCAACCACTGCCTCTGGCCCAAAGACCAAGACGTTGCTATCTATTTTTGAGTACTGTCGTTACTCCCTATGCAATGACTACACTTGCCACCACCACTCCTCATCCATGGTGTCACCACAACCTACAGGTTTAGGCCAACACTGAGAGCATGCCCCAGAGCCGAGAAGGGACGAGAACATTCTCTATCCTGATCGGGCATTCATGCCACAACAAGTTCGGTTCTGGTGTGCTGCTGGCAACTGAATGCAAATTGGCACCGACCATGCCTTTGACACCAAACCTTCACTCTGAACCGCCAAACACATCCGCACCGAAGAGCGCCAAGAAAACCTTCAAACAGATGCGGAACTGAACATATGCTTGGGGTCGAACGGATACAAAACAGACTTGGGATCCAAGGCCTGAAAAACAGACTCTCTTCTAAGCAGAAGTACATCCATGGGTCCGGGGTTTCTAAGCCACATTCTGTTTCTAAAGAGACACCACCGGCACCAAAGGAAAGAAAATGCTGCTGGGAAAGACACACAGCGCCTCGCCGATTTCCACAGTCACAGCTGAAACAAGGCGAATGAGACGCGGCGAGACGACATGCACGTGCACATCGCCTGTCCAGGCGCGCACATGTCCTGTCCCCCTTCGGCCAAGAAACTGACAACAATAGATCTCGCCAAGGTGAGTAGCACGCATGCGCTGCGTCGCTAGGCGAGACCTAAAAATGAAAGCACAGACAGATCAAACTGCATCTGATCATGCGTACATCCTGGAGAGTACAGGCGTGAAGCCTGATATACATGACAAATACTGTAAATTGAAATCCACAGGAGGCTGAGCATGCACCGACAGGCCTTCATTCCTAACAGCCTAGCTCACAGGCACTTGACACTGGCACACTCTGCAGACGGTGTCAGAGTGCAAGCTTAAAACGAGAGTCCACCATTTTCACTCTCTTAATTATCACAGCAGCACTCAGCAAGTCCAACTAACAGTAACAGAGCCATCACGCCCGCTAGTTACTTGGTGCAAATTTGCAAATGAAACAGATCCTACTCTCCTCTCAGAATTAGGATCCCACCTGGTTCCTGCTAATACCCAGCGACAGTCAGCAGGTCCCTTGCTGTGGATGACGCGCTTGCCACTTTAAGAGGCTCCTGTCTGGCAGTTCCTGGCCGAGTCCACAAGGCAGATAAGCAAGTAGGGTTCAGTGCTCACCAGCCTGGATCTCCTTGACCTGTAGCTCTAGTTCCATTCCTTGGCAGTCGCATCCTCTGGCTCTGGCCTTAGCAGCTGGTAGCCTGCTGCTACTGTGCCCTGTATTAGGCTGCCTGCGTAAAGTGGCAGCGGTGGGGTGCGTGGCAGTGTTTCCTTTTTGTAGAGCTTGCTAGACTTATTTGCTGCCCCTTTTTCTTCTCATTGCTAATAGAAGTCACCCTGTTTCACTCTCCACTGAGGAGATGACACCAAACCTTTTCCGTCCCAAGTTCGAAAATAAAAGTGAGGAAAACAAAAAGAGAGAGCTTAGAAGTTTGAAACAAAAAGAAGGTTTGATATAAAGGTAAGCGCAAAGGGTTTGTGTAGAGTAAAAAACCCTTGGCGCTGTGTCCATCTGCAATTTTGCTCCTCATATTCTCATTGTGACTGGTAGCTGTTTTCTGCTCAGGAGACTCGTGCCCAGAATCTAATGAAATAAGATCTAAGGTCCTCAGTTATGGTTTTTTTGCCAAAGATAGATAGGCGCATTCCGGTCTTTTTCTCCTGCACCAGTGCACAATGTGCTGCTGTGCGACAATGCATGCCCCTTTGCACTATGGTGCAAGGGTGCCTGCGTTTCGGGGAAGATTATTTTTGTCCAGGAAGGGGCACCTTCCTGGACAAAAACAATCCCAAGAGGCTGCAGCACACATAGAAAGATGAAAAATTAGGAGAAATAAAGATATTTCTCCTCGTTGTACTTTCCTTATCCCCTGGGGAGGCGTACGTTTTTGGCACTGCCTCAGACTTACGTTTTTTCGTTAATCTGGGGCAGTGTCAAAAAGCCAGGGATGTTGCTGGGAATGCCCCAGCAACACCCATGGAACGCTATATTTACAGGGCCATGAAAAGTCACGTAATGTGGCTTTATGTGGCCTTATAAATATGCCAGTGGCCCATTGTTCCACATGAACACCAAAAAAGTGACGTTCAGGCTGTGCAAAAATGAGGCCCTAAGTCTTTTACGATGCTGCACACCAACAGAGTGCTAGACTCTAATGGGTGGTAGAAGTAAACTCAAAATCGTACTCTTTTTTTTTATCATGGGTGAATATTTTCTTCATGGGTGGTCTATAACTCAACTAACAGTTGATGGCAGCTGATCACTAGCCATTTAGTAGAAGCCTTCCCGTTCTACCTTGGTAAATCCGTAGTGTGTGTCATGGCTAGGTGCCCCGATTCTTCATTTGTGAATGGTGGGGGTGAATAGTGCTTGGGGATGAGTTTGGGGTTCCTCCTTTATGTATGTAGTCTCTACTCTTGTAGGGTGCTCCATAGAGTTAAGTGTCATTAAGGGTCCCTAACCCCCTTTTCCTCCCTGCACGCTGTGCTATGCCATTTCTTTACTCCCTCCCAGCAATAACCACCGTGAAACCAAGAAAATGTGTCTGGGTCAAAATCACATCCACTCGAATGGAGCAGGGAATCGCTTTTGTGTTCACCTCCTCTGGACCAAGTCACCTGCATCAAGTAAGCCTGGGGTCAGTGGGAGCAACACTTCAACAAAAACTATGGTCAAGGACATGGCTGAAGCTGCATACCTTAAGCTAGGAGCTAGAAGGTGGGATACCAGCGAACCCTGCATCCGGATGTATGTCGTTACAACGCACACTTTTACAACGCATGCACTTACAACGCATTTTTTACAACGCAACATCCACTACAACGCATTCCATTACATAGCATGACACTACAACGCATTTTTAAAAACTACCTTTACAACGCATTCCATTACATCGCATACTACCTTTACAACGCATACCATTACAACGCATAATATTAAATTGCATTTAAGGTAACTATTGGATAGTATAGGGGTAAAAATTACTATTCTAACTCCAGGGGGTGCAACAGTAGGGTAAGTGTTGGATAGTATAGGGGTAAAAATTACTATTCTAACTCCAGGGGGTGCAACAGTAGGGTAAGTGTTGGATAGTATAGGGGTAACAATTACTATTCTAACTCCAGGGGGTGCAACAGTAGGGTAAGTGTTGGATAGTATAGGGGTAAAAATTGCTATTCTAACTCCAGGGGGTGCAACAGTAGGGTAAGTGTTGGATAGTATAGGGGTAAAAATTACTATTCTAACTCCAGGGGGTGCAACAGTAGGGAAAGTGTTGGATAGTATAGGGGTAAAAATTACTATTCTAACTCCAGGGGGTGCAACAGTAGGGAAAGTGTTGGATAGTATAGGGGTAAAAATTACTATTCTAACTCCAGGGGGTGCAACAGTAGGGTAAGTGTTGGATAGTATAGGGGTAAAAATTACTATTCTAACTCCAGGGGGTGCAACAGTAGGGTAAGTGTTGGATAGTATAGGGGTAAAAATTACTATTCTAACTCCAGGGGGTGCAACAGTAGGGAAAGTGTTGGATAGTATAGGGGTAAAAATTACTATTCTAACTCCAGGGGGTGCAACAGTAGGGAAAGTGTTGGATAGTATAGGGGTAAAAATTACTATTCTAACTCCAGGGGGTGCAACAGTAGGGTAAGTGTTGGATAGTGTAGTGTAATATTATGCGTTGTAATGGTATGCGTTGTAAAGGTAGTATGCGATGTAATGGAATGCGTTGTAAAGGTAGTTTTTAAAAATGCGTTGTAGTGTCATGCTATGTAATGGAATGCGTTGTAGTGGATTATGCGTTGTAAAAAATGCGTTGTAAGTGTAGTGCGTTGTAAAAGTTGCGTTGTAAAGGTTGTTCCCCCTGCATCCTGTGTGCTTTCCTGTTGAAAAGGCTAGGAGCCTATGCAACAGCACCTGTTCAGCCACGGGCCACCTACTTTGCATTCCACACCCTAAGAGTGATTATTCCGGGGGCGTGGCCAAGATGGCGGGGTGAGCGGACGCTTCCTCCCGTAGCTCCTCCGGCCCGGCCAAGCTTGAGCCCTTTTCTTATGCTTTTCTCCCCCCGCTGAGGCTCAGCGTGGAAGAGGAGTGTGGCGGAGCACCTGGTGCGCACGTTGTTGCCGTTTTGGTTTTGATCGCCTCGGGGGAAGCCACCAAAAAGTCCGATCGAGCTTGAGGAGCGAAGGAGGGCCTGAGAGGCGGAGCGCATCGGAGTGCTGTCCGGGCGCCTCGGCTGGGCCTGGTGCTGAAAGTTGCGATCTGGAGGGAATCTGGCCCGTCGCTCGACGGAGGGTGAAGGAGCCCTGCGGGAGGGGACCCGACGGTGCGGAAGACTTAGGACGGGTGCTTTGGCACTCGGACCTGTGTCGGCGACACTTCGCACTATGTAGGCCCCTGTCCCTTGGCCGAAGTACAGCGGACTCTCTGTTGGGGTCGGACCATCTGGGCCCCTGCGTGTGACAGACTGAAACCGGCGGTGGAACCTATTTGATTGCTGTGCGTTTTGGGGGCCCCGGTGGTGTCGTCGGGCCTGGTCGCTCTGCCCTGTCTCGCCCTGCCGCCATCTTGTCCCCGTGGGATCAGTGGTGTTGGCCTTCGCCGGAGCCCTTGCTGGCGGATGTATGGGACCGCCGCTGCTGCCGGGCTGACTTTTTGGGGATGTGCTGATGAGGAGCCCCCCACTGTAGCTTCCACCCCTGTCTCGGCTGGGCACCCGCGGCTGGCGGTGACCGGGCTGGACCGCCATTTTGTCACCTGTGACGCAGCGACCCTGCTTGTGGGGGGACACCCACGTCGAGTGCCTGCCAGCAGCTGGGCATCCCTGGGGCGGCTGGACCAGTCCCCGACCGTAGTGCCTGCGATGTCTGGACGAGGAGGCTCGAAGAAGGGGGACCGCACCCTGCCGGACATGCTTGGCAGGGCCCAGCAACTGCGGGACAGAACACAGCCTCCGCCGGGGACTTCCCAGGCCTCGGCGGACGTGACTGGGGGGGAACCACCCGTCACGAGGACCTTTATGGAGGAACTGTTTAGCTCCCTCAGGTAGGACTTCCAGACACTGAAGCGGGAGGTGGCCAGCGAGGTCCGGGAAGTGCGCAGGGAAGTGGAGGGCCTTGGCGAGCGCGTTGAAACGGTGGAGACGGAGGCCCAACGCCGGGAGGAGGAGATAGTCCACCTTCAACAGGACGTTCTCCGCCTCCGGGAGCAGTGTGTTGAGCTCCAGGCCCACTCTGAGGACCTTGAGAACAGATCACGGAGGAACAACATTCGAGTGCGTGGTGTGCCGACTGCAGACGAGGGGTCCGATCTGGGGAGCTACCTGCGGGACCTGTTCCGAGAGATCCTGGGGGAAGCTGCGGACTTCCCCATTCGCATTGATAGGGCACATAGGGTTGGCCGGCAGCGCCAGTCATCGGCACCTCCACCGGACATTCTGGCCTTCCTGCCCGAGTTCCCGCTGAAGGAACGCATCATGGCTGAGGCCCGCAGGAAACAGCCCCTGACTTTCCGGGAACGGCCGGTGGCGCTTTACCAGGACCTTTCCGCATCACGCTGCAGAAACGCAGGTCCTTCAGGATTGCCACTGACTTTTTGCGAGAACACGAGACGCCGTACTCTTGGGGTCATCCCTTCCGCCTGATCTTTCGATGGAACGGGGTGCTACACCAGCTACGCTCCTTGCAGGACATTTGTGGAGTCTTGGGGCTTACGGCGGCGGAGGAGGAAGGAGCTACACCGTCGTGGAGGACCTCGGAGAGACGGAGCCGGCGGAGGTTGGCGAGGCGACGATCAGCGGCCAGCGCAGGGCGTCCTGATTCCCCTACCATCAGGGCGGACATGGCCGACGCTTTGAGGGCGGCGGCCAGGGACTCGGCCGGCTCCACCGGCGTGGCCTTGACGGCCTAATACTCACTCCGGGGGGAGATGCCTTTAGCTTCTTTCAATGCTTGGTGCGGGGCGGGGGGGTTGGGGGGGAGCGGCTGGAGGTGAGTGGCTGGACGTCCACTTCGTTTCTTTCTACGGACTTGCCCGTTTTGGGGCTTGACTGGGACAATGGGGTGTTTGAGTTTGTGTTTGGCTAGTTGCCAGGGTTGTGTTTTGGGGGGGTGTAGGGGTTGTTCTGGGGTTGGGGAGGTCCCGTCCGATGTTGTCCATGCCCACGCTTGGTATGATATGGCTTGTCCTGTGCGGCTGCCCCGCGCGCCCCACCCGCTGATCCCCTGCCCATTGCACGGCGCTCCCGATCCCCGAGAGGTATGTCGGCCCTAAAGGTAGTGACCCTTAATGTTCAGGGTCTGAATAACCCCGTGAAGCGCAGGGCGATTTTATCTTTGCTGGAGGGGACGCAGGCGGACATTTGCCTTTTACAGGAGACCCACTTATTGTCCCGGGATTGCCATAGGCTGCGCTCTGCTAAGTTCCCTGCCCAGTTCTTCTCCTCGGCAGCGAACAAGACGGCGGGGGTAGCCATTCTTCTAGCGAGCTCCTTTAGGGGGGAGGTTTTGTATAAATGTGCTGAACAGAAGGGGAGGCTTCTTGCGTATCGCATGCGCTTAGGGGGCATAGCGTTTACGGTCGGCTCCGTTTATAGCCCAAACGACCACCAAGAGCGTTTCCTAGACTCCGTGTTGGTGGATGTCACTGCTTCCCCCGACCGCCACGTCATTTTGGGGGGAGACCTTAATATTGTCTTCGATTCTGTGATGGACAGATCGGCGCAGCGCTTCCCGCAGACGGGGGAACTGTCCCAGGCTGTGAAGGCCCGGATTGCGGAAATGGACTTACACGACCTTTGGCGTTCCATGCACCCCACAGATAGGGACTACTCTTACTTTTCACACGCACATCGAACCTACTCACGGCTGGACTACCTTCTGGTGAGTGGACCGATGCATGCCGCAGCCACGGCGGCGGACATCGGGGTCCTGACCTTGTCTGACCATTCACCAGTCACCGGCGTTTTCACGTGGCCGGCGGCCTCCCCCTCTCGAGGGGTGTGGCGCCTCCGGGATACCCTTTTACACAAAAAGTCTGTCGTGCAGCGTATTGGGGAGGTCATACAGGACTACCTAACTCACAACAGCAACACCGACACTTCGCAGGCGACACAGTGGGCGGCACTGAAGGCAGTCCTCCGGGGGGAATTTATCTCTATCTCCGCAGCCGAAAATAAGGAGCGGCAACGGAAGAGGGACGAGCTGACCGTTCAGGTCCGGGAGCTTGAGCAGGTCCACCGCCGCACGGGGGCGCCAAGGTTGTGGAGGCAGCTGAAGGCTGCGAGGAGGCTCCTGTCGGCATTGGATCTTGATAGGGCGGAGTATGCCGCCTTGCGCTTGAAACATGCCTTCTACACTGGGGGGGACAAATGTGGCAAGCTTCTGGCACACCGGCTCCGGGTCACGCAGCAGCGTGGCATCGTGAAGGAACTGGTGGGCGCAGACGGGGTGGTAGTCTCCGGGGACTCAGCGGTAGCGGAATCTTTCCGCGGCTTCTACGAGGTGTTGTATGCGGAGGAGCCCTCCTCGACACGGGACGCCGAAGGCTACTTGGAGTCGGTGACCCTTCCGGTGCTGGATCCGGCTCAGGCGGACCACCTGGAGCGGGATATCCATGTTGAGGAGGTGATTTCTGCTATCGCGCGGCTGAAGCATGGTAAGGCCCCGGGACCGGACGGGTACACGTCTTTGTTTTATAAGACTTTTTGCACGGCTGTGGCCCCTGTCCTTACTCGGCTATTTAATTCCTTCTCCGAATCGGGAGCCATCCCACCGGATCTCCTGAGGGCAACGGTTGCGGTAATTCCGAAACCTGGGAAGGATCGGGCCCTCTGCGGTTCGTATCGACCCATCTCGCTCTTAAATGTCGACCTCAAGTTGTACACAGGGATTCTAGCGTCCAGGCTGGGTCCACACCTCCCCGGATTGGTGGAGGCGGACCAGGCAGGCTTTGTACCCGGGAGACAGACGGTTGACAATACCAAGCGGGTGGCGCATGTCCTGGAGAAGGCCTCGCGGATCCCGGCGGAGCGGATGTTGCTGTCCGTCGACGCGGAGAAGGCCTTCGACAGAGTTCACTGGCCGTATCTCGAGCTGGTTCTCAAGAAATTGGGAATCGGGGATAAGTTTCGCACCATGGTATTCAACTGTTATAAGCATCCTTCAGCGTCGGTGCGGGTCAACGGGTGCAGCTCCGGTGGATTTGCCATCGAACGCGGCACGAGGCAGGGCTGCCCCCTCTCACCGCTCTTGTTTGCCCTCTACATGGAGCCGTTTGCTCAGAGGATTCGCGATAACCCGGATGCGGTCGGGGTCCGGATGGGCCAGTATGTCCACACTGTCAGTCTCTACGCGGACGATGTCCTGTTGACCTTGGGCGACCCTAGGAGGTCGCTGCCTGCTTGCCTCCAGGAACTAGACGCCTTTGCCTGTGTGGCCGGCTTTAAAATGAATATGAGCAAGTCGGTGGCGTTAGACGTGTCCCAGGCTGCGGACACCAGGAGGGACCTTCAGCGACTCTTCCCCATGCAGTGGTCCTCCTCCACGGTGCCATACCTGGGGATTCTGCTGGCGCCCACATTACCGGAGATGGTTACGGCTAACTATGCCTTCCTCAGCAGGAAGATCAAGGAGGAGCTTGGTCGTTGGAGCAAAGGCCTACTGTCCTGGTTGGGGCGAATCGCGGCGGTTAAGATGACGGTGTTGCCCCAGATACTGTATCTTTTCCGGGCCCTCCCTCTCCAGCCCCCGGTGGGCTGGATACGACAAATGCAGGCTGACATCTCCCGCTTTGTCTGGCAGGGCCGCAAGCCACGAATGAAGAGGGTCCTCTCCACGCTTGCTCCGGAGGCGGGGGGCCTCGGTATTCCAGACCTCCGTAAGTACTTTCAGGCGGCACAGCTGCGATATTTAGTGGAGTGGAGCAGGTGGGAGTCCGACAAACACTGGCTCTTTCAAGACCAGGCAGTGGCGGGCCGCACTTTACAAGAGGTTCCATTCTTGCGTCGCGCGCACCGCCCCCCTAACCTTTACGCTTCTTTTATTACGCGGGTCCCCCTGCGGGTGTGGGACGCAGTCTGTGAAGCTCGGGGCCTCACCACCTTCCCTTCGCCTTTCACACCCATAGCGGGCAACCCGGACTTCTCCCCAGGGATGGAGCCGGGAGTTTTCTCCCATTGGGTGCAGGCGGGCTGCAGGGCGCTCTTCCAGATCTATGGCCCGGAGGGAGTGATTCCGTTTCAGCAACTCCGCCAGGAGTTCGGCCTGACGGAGCGGGACAGATTGCGCTACATGCAGGTTCGGCATTGGGCCCTCCAGCCCCAGGTGCGTGACACCGCTGCTCGTCAAATTACACCGTATGAGAGGTGGCTGGCTACCCGGACCTCCGACGCTAAGCTAATTACCGATCTGTATAAGTACCTACAACCCCCGCCGTTTCACTATTACAATCCGGGGAGGGAGCGCTGGCACAGGGAATTGGGTAGGACACTCAGCCACAAGGAATGGGACAACATTGCGTATCGGGCGCGGCACTCTGCATATCACACGGGCCTTACGGAGACCTTCACTAAGGTGTCCACTTATTGGTATTACACCCCGGAGCGACTGTATGAAATGCATAAACACACTGACAAGGGGTGTTGGCGGGGCTGCGGGCAGGAGGGTACCCTCTCACACATTCTTTGGGATTGCCCCGTGTTGACCGCTTACTGGAAGGAAGTTTTGGATGAGGTGGATAAGCACTTTGGGATAGAGCTGCCGCGCTTCCCAGCGTATGTCCTGCTGGGCCTCCCCAATGACCTGATGTACCCACTGAAGTCCCGCAGGGGCAGACAGATCGCGATTGCGCTGGGGTCTGCGGTCCAGAACATCCTTATCCACTGGCGCACCGATACTGCCCCCTCCATCACGGGCTGGTTGCATAGGCTTTGGCATGTGCTGGGAATGGAGAAGCTGTCGCTCACGGTGGCGGGGGAAATAGATCAATTTGAAGAGCTGTGGCAACCCTTTCTAGCGCTGCTGTCCACCGAATTCCGGGAGCTCACCTGCCCGAGGTATCTCAGGCTGACGCCGCCGGTGATCCCTTAATGCAACCCTTCCCAGAACCCTAAAAACCCTTACTACCCCTTAATGATACCCTTTCCTGAACCCTACCAACCCCTTACTACCCCTTAACACTATCCTACCCTGAATCTTAAAAACCCCTTAGCAGGCAGCCACCATCTTTCCTACCGCACTGTAAATGCTTTGCTCTGCCTTAGCAGGAGGGTGTCCCCTTGTCCCTCTACCCAGTAGGCTTACCTCTACCTTATAAGGCGGAACAATTTTCAGTTATTTTTTTGAAGCTAGAACTTGTTTTCATTTTGCTTTTCAGTACACAACATTTTTGACACAATTGTTTTGTAGTCCACTCCCCCTCCCAATATGTCTACTGCAAATCGCTGCAAAATCTTCCATTTCCCAGTGAAGCGGCATCTGCTGAGCAATAAGACCTGAGTACCTCTGCCACTGTGGCTGTAGTTGT
The DNA here is from genome assembly GCF_964204655.1 of Triturus cristatus. Taxonomy (NCBI): domain Eukaryota; kingdom Metazoa; phylum Chordata; class Amphibia; order Caudata; family Salamandridae; genus Triturus; species Triturus cristatus. Next base: position 402,788,997 of record NC_140594.1, on the reverse strand, counting down.
ATTTCCTGGACTGTAAGTTCTCTTCTATTGCAGCCTGCAAGGATGAAGATTGACTACTGCTCGACTAATGAATTCCATATATAGTGTGGTCTCAAAATGTCTCAAAACATGGCCGCTCAAGGTCATATGTGTGCCTCCTATTCAAGGAACTAGGTGAGCCACAGAACTTTGTGGCTGCTACTCGAACCTAACAATGCATGTTAGCTGAAGCCTTTTAGGGTACACCCACCACTGTATCCTTGTCTTAGAAGCATGCCCCCCCGACTGACCACAACAACAGTTACAGAGTAAATGCAATACTTACTTAAGAATAGCAATTTATGTAATAAGGATTCTGGAAGTTCCTAATCATATTTCCTTAATGTAAATAAAGTCTTATTCCTTTTTGTAAAACAATAGCAGGGCTTGGACTTTACATTTATTGCGAGTGATCCATGGCTAGGTGAACTGAGAATTCTCCCCTACACCACCCTCCAAGAGTAGGTTATGATTCTCTCACCTCCATCCTCAGGAAAGTCAAAGTCCAAAAAGGAGGTATTGAGCAGCACAGTGAGCTATCAGTAGAACCTGGATCTTGTGGTTCAAAGGACAGTGGTAGTGCTTGTCACAAGGCTTGCCTAATCACTCCCCAGTTTCAGAGGTTCTGAAGAACCGGCCTGGCGGGAGTGGGATTGCAGAAAGGAAGGATTCTGAGAAGGGGTTACATTTATTGACAGGATAAGGGAAAGTCCCTAGCCTAGAGTTAATGCAAGGTATAGCTTGTAGGCTGGTGTTTGGGCTAAAGTTAGGATAAGGGATAGAGTTGAGCATATGGAAAGTGTGAAGATAAGTGTATAACTAAAGTTTAGTGTTAGAGTTAGGGCTACCAATGGGCTGATAATGGGTAAGTAATAGAAGTTAGGGTAGGGTAGTTCATAGTGTGGGGCAATTGATGGAGATAGCATTAGGATTAGAGGTCGGGAGTAAAGGTCGGGAAATGGGGTAGCATGGGGTGAGAGTTGGTGTTTGGCTTAGGGATAAGATTATGGCTAGGAGATTTCACTTAGGAGTGAGGTTTAGGAGGAAGAACCTCTCTGCAGGGGGAAAGATGCTTAGTTACCGCTAGGGATTACATTCGGAGAGCGAAATATTGGGTTTTTTAAATGGGTAAAACATTCCCTTTTAACGTTTCCTAACTATTTGCATTTCACATTTCAGGTTTAAATGTTTTTACCATAAACTTTCTCACTTTTAGTTTCCAAACGTTTTTCCTGAATTAGCAATCTAGAATTGGTAGTCACAAACAGTCCCCCTTTGTCTATTCACAGCTTCACTTACCTGGACAATTAATTCTTAGATCTGCCCCACTGGCAGCCTAAGGGTTACTCTGTACTGAGCTCTAGATGTCATTTAACTGACACTCAGTGGTGCTGGAACAATGTTCAGAGAGGGTGTGCTGCTATCAGTCTTAGATCACTGAAGCTGTAGGGGTTGTGAAAAGGCCAAGTGTTACACAAAGAACAAGTGTAGCAAGTGACCGACACCATTCTGCATGAGTGATAAGGGTGTTGTATGTAGCTGGTGGTCCGTTTTGGAGCACGCGTCACAAATATATCACTAAAGCATGATGTGGTAGCACACTGCCATTTACAGACCGCATACATTCCATTTAAATGGTCTCTACATTTGCACAGGCATGCAGCTTTATTGGTGAAACTATATTGCACGCAAACGTTAATGTATGGAAAATGGGTTTCAACGTATATTTTTCATTTGCGCATCACCAAGTAAAATGTGTTGATTTGTTTTCATCCTATTAAAAACCTTCGTGTTCCATCCCACTTCAGAATTAAAAAAAAAATGCCTTATTTGTGCTTTCCTACCTGCTGATATATTTGGAAAAATATGTACAGTTCATTTACAGGTATTTAAGTTTTGTTGTGTTAGAAAACAAAATGAAATGGCATTCTACAGCTTTTCTTTATACTTCCTGTACCTCAGCAAGATTGTCATGTAGTTGACCTGACACAATCATCTCACTTTGCAAAGAAAAATAAACACTAATCGACATGATAAAATAAGCAGCAATTTGTCATAAGACAGAGCTTGATATTGGACTTTTGTCTTTGACACGTGACAACATACATACAAAGTATACCGGCATCTTTATTGCTCATTCACCTTCTGAACTTCAGCACTGGTATTTTGGGGGTGCTGCACACCCCCTGCACCTCTACTTCCACTGCCTATGCTGACACTAGTGGACCCCAGTCTGCCTTGGCACTCTCGGACATCACAGAAGAGGGAGTTGTTGCAGTCACGGCCGGTGCAGGTAAGTGCGGTGGGGCAGTGGAGGGGGGGGAGTCGACCGATGACGGAACAGGTTCATTTATTTATTTAAATTTACCTATTCCGTCGTCTGTCAACTTCCCTCCCTCCCACCCCACCCTGCCCCACCGCGCTTACCTGCGCTCCCTCCCACCCCACCCTGCCCCACCGCGCTTACCTGCGCTCCCTCCCATCCCACCGTGCTTACCTGCGCTCCCTCCCACCGCACCCTTCCCCACTGCACTTACCTGCACTCCCTCCCACCCCACCCTACCCCACCCTGCCCCACCGCTCTTACCTGTGCTCCCTCCCTGCCCCACCATGCTTACCTGCGCTCCCTCCCACCCCACCCTGCCCCACCGCGTTTACTTGCGCTCCCTCCCACCCCACCCTGCCCCACCGCGCTTACCTGCGCTCCCTCCCACACCACCCTGCCCCACCGCGCTTACCTGCGCTCCCTCCCACCCCACCCTGCCTCACCGCGCTTACCTGCGCCGGCCGCCGCTCAGTTGTTGAAATATGAGTTGTTATTAGCACTGCAGAATTGTCATTAATAATTCTAGAACGTTTAAGGGTCTGCGCTCGGAATTGGAGCTCGAGGTAAGCATTTATATGATGATGTAAAAGTGGTAGCTGGTGCCAGTGACTGCGGAGGTGTACAGCGGTGACTCGTTTTGGGCTTTCCTCATAACCACGCCTTATAAACGTACTTGGCATTCATCATTAGTTACCACAGGAGTCTAATCGGAAGTATGTACAACACACGGAAATACTCAAGAAACAGACATTGCAGCATAGAACACATATGCACATCCCAGAAATCTGCTTTCCAAGGGAAGGGGCCAGAGTAATCGCGCTTCATAGGATCACGTGGGCTCTTACACAACCCATGTCCTTCCTAGGAACGCTTGAGCGGGTCTGGCACCTCAGAATCCCCCATTCCAGGCTCCAGTTTCGTCGGTAAAGATTTTGTTGACAGGCTTGGTGGGTAGATCTGGTTTCTCATTAGGTAAGGAGTTCAAGGCCAAAAGTGGCAGCTGAGCAGAGTGTCTTGTTTCTGAGATTGACGGACATGCTTGGCTCACTGGTCCTCTACCAGGAGGTGTCGGAACATTCTTTGGAAAATGGACGGAGGCTATCTGAGAAATATCGCCACCCTATCCACCCACTCCGCCCGGGCTCCTGACGTGACAAAGGGTTCAGGTTCACCCACTGGTCAGACAACGTAGCATTTTGTGTTGAGTAGTGTTAAATGCTGTTCTAAATTCGCCAGCCACTATGCAATGTGACTCGCCTCTAATTATTCAGGGGGGACTGAGGAGTGTCGCACCACCCGCTCAGAGCCAGCAAGTGAAAAATAAAAATATAATCTGTCAGTCTTATTTTCCACCTGCTGGCTGAGCCAGCGTTCGTAGGGAGGGGCTGGGATGGGGCTATGGGAGGGGAAGGAGGACTGGTTCATGCACTTCTAAGTGTGCATGTATGTTTGGCCGGCGAAACACATATACGCACTAAGGTTTCACCAACTCGGCTGTAATGAACATCTAGGTTGGAGAAACAGCACGGACCACCTGTCCTGAGCGGAGCATCTTGTCAGCCCGCTCAGGCCAATCCACCACACATTGGAAGCAATTGCCCATCCATTTACGCAAGTGCACTAATCCTCTCCACCTCAGAAAACTCCCAAAGCCTGTACTGTTCAGTCATTGACCCACCTAACTCTACATATACCACCCCTTAGGACGGAGATAACCCTCCGTGGGTGATTCCAGTGCTTCACAAATTCAATAAATAAATACAAATTCAATAAATAAATAAATCGCAGTGCTGCTCTCTGTTGTAAATATGTTATTTACTTGTAACATGATTACCAACCTTTATTAATCATTAGCCCTTCCTTTGTGTCCGTTCCCCACTGTTCCTGTAGAATACTTGTAGTGTTCCAAATGCCTCTTCCTAAGCCAAGCTGCATTCCAGACTTGTCAGTTGGTGTCTGGTCAGCTGGTGTACGCTTTGTCTTTGGTCAGCTGGTGTGGTGTACGCTTTGTCTTTGCTCTACTAATAAATCTTCTACACATCGTGAAAAGGCCCCTACGTTATTTCTACAACTACCTACGTCACTCTCATAGCCTGAGAGCAGCGCAGAAATTTCACAGGGAGTCTGTGATGCGACCAGAATGAAGAACACACAACGCAGGACGTGGCCGGCAGCTTCAGGTAAGTCTTCTTTTTTTAAATTACTGTTAATCTACACCCCCCCCCTCCCCCTCCCATGCTCAACCCCAATCCCCATCTACCTTTCCCATCACTTTTTGTTTGTGGTGGCCGCCACTACATTCATTAGTAAACACGACCTAACATAATGTCAATGGACCATTCTGAGCCCCATCAACTAACACCCGGTAAGGGTAAAGGGCACCCACATTCTGAATGCCCTACACATGTTGGAAAGTACCGTAGACATCCACATAAAACTACACATACTCTAAGCAGCTGGTGCCACCCATATTTAGTAATACCGTGCAATGTTCGTAGATGTACTGAATCACGTGACCTCACACTTTCCTTTACATTGCACCTCCAGATGCACAGTTGCTTCTCTCTAGTTAAGGTTCACGCCCTACTCCATTGAAAACACCACCCACCTCGACCAATTTACACTTTTGGAGACAACACTCAACGCATCATCCTTTGGCGTGCCATATTTGATGTAGAAATGGTTCAAACGTTATAAGGGGAGTCCCAAACATGTCACTTTTCAATTACACATTGAAAACTTTGGGCATGCAAAACTCCAAACCACCTCCTGAAAGTTTAATAGCACGACAGACTTTCAGCCATTCAGTGCCTATTTCTTGGTTTGATGATCTTTTAGCCCACGCATTCCTGCGATATAAACACAAATGTGGTTGTTTACTGAGCACACAAAAGTACTATGTTCTTTGTTCGGTATGTCTGGATAGAAAATAGATAATCCTTTGTAAACAACGAAAAATAAACGCCGCATGAGCGCTCTGTCCTTTCCTTCAGATGTTCGTGAACAAAGGAAAACAAATACAAACGCCTCTCAGAGCGGTATCTGATGCTACATTATGCATGCAAGGGAGGCCATGGCCAGCTCACTTATGCCTTGTCCAATAGGCTAGTCAGAGATCTAAAAAGTAGCAAGCATTGGCAAGGCCGATGGGTGTGACGTGCGTGTACTATTTCGAAAGTGCTTGTGTCTGATAATCTGGAACTCATGCAGCACCAGCAGTTGGGTGAATTTAAAGTCGTCAGAGGTTCCACAGCCTCGAATCAACCATGTACATGTGCCAATAGCACACATATTTTTGGTGGGGATTTTGAGGCCAGGCGAGCAACACTCTTGCGCCGAAGGTGCATCACTTTTTGCGATGCATTGGCGGTGTAAATAATACCACTACAAAAGGGGAACCCCTAAGTCAATAGAGGTAGAGCAGCAGGGGATAAATCAAAAGTAAACAAGAAAAAATCTGCTGTACCTACAACTTTTTAACTAACGCATCTAAGTCAATTTTTAAAGCAAAAACCACTCTATCTAGACCATGCATAAATTGCGCTACAAGTCAAAATGTAATATTTATCCTTTTTTTTATTTTTATTTTCAAATTAATTGAAAGAAACTTGCTTTTTAAATGTACAAATTATAAATCGCAAAGACAATTCAACAAACAAGGGACATGATGGTCCTACAAACAATAATGCCCATGGAAAATCTAAGATATAAATTATTCAAGCATTCTCATTCATACTTAAATCCATTCACACCATAACAACATATAACACATACATCCTAAAATCTGAAAAATGAACAATTTAGAGGCCCGATATAGTAGGCGAGTCTTATTTGGCGTGAAACACACAAATTAGTAAATTGAAGGTAGAGATTTACAATCAAGGGTATCCAAATGGGGAAAGAAGAGAGAAAAAACAAAGGATTATTCTTTTGAGATTGCAAGGTCTTAATGGATCTGTGTGGCGTTCGAGACGCGCGTTTCGGTGTGACACCCCCTTTCCTGGGGTAACACCTTCTTCAGGGCGTACATTTATTCATGTACGATTTCCATGGGACCATAAGACAGAGGAAAAATGTTCTTAAATTCAATAGAACAACTTCAGAAATTCTTACAGGGGGCGAGCATAGCGAATAAAATAAAGCTCGTCCACTAGAGGGGGTAGTGGATCTGGGGCCAGCGATTCAAAGGTCTCTTTTGTGGGTGCTCCTAAGCAGGTGAGTAGAGGTTCTAAGCTTGGTAGTTAAACAAGTAACACCTCGCTGCTCTAACTCGACGTGGAACCAGCTTCGATGTGGCAGTGTGGATGAAACAATAGCACAAACTTTCCGCGAGATCGTCAAAAGTTGCCTGGTAGCATGGTCTTTCGTCTCAACTCGCTCAGAATACACGGACGCGTTTGATGAACAAATGACGGCTGAATGTGCTCCTCTCCCAGTTGGCCCCTCTCCGAAGACGAGAAACGACTAGATAGAGTGGTTTTTGCTTTAAAAATTGACTTAGATGCGTTAGTTAAAAAGTTGTAGGTACAGCAGATTTTTTCTTGTTTACTTTTGGTGTAAATAATACGCCACATTACTGCCCATTTACAAAGTGATGCATCTAGGGAGATGCGTCATTTTGTAAATCCCCGCATCACATTATACCTGCGTCAGGTTTTATGTGTGCAGGGTGGGCGTTCCCACGCGGGAAAGCCTTGTAGAAGTGATGCAGTGAAATCTACAAGATTTCAGTGCGCCGCTTCTAGGACGCCACTGCGTCAAAACCCTCCGCCTGCTTGGAGCAGGCGTAAGGAGTGACGCAGTGTATTAGAAATAGGTCTCCCCATGCATTTCTGGAGTTGCCTCATGCTTGCGACACAACTCCAGCAATGCATGACGTTTGCGCTGACAGATGCGTCAGAATTTCTGACGCTTCTGTCAATCCTTGCGCCATGGTGCGCCGTATTGTAAATACGACACATCCAAGGTGGCGCAAGGGTTTTACACGCAGACGCAGGGAAACTGACGCATCTCTGCTCTAACGCAGAGATGCTTCAGTTTCTTGTAAATAAACCCCTCTGTTTTTGTACTGTTTTTGAAAGACCTTCTATACTCTTCCATGCTACTTCGTTGATGCTCACTATCCTTTCCTTCCAATGTATTCTAGCTTTTTGTGCTTCCATACAATCTCTTAAAGCAATTTTGGAGATCAGTTATGGTAGGAGGTGGTATGTCCTCTGGGGAAATACACTCTCTTTAGGTATTCTAATTGTGCTTGTGGAATTTATCCAGTCCGATAAAGATGGCAAAAACTGTTATGTTATGTTATATTGATTTGTATAGCGCACTAATCACCCGAGAGGGTATCAAGGTGTTTGGGCAGGTGTGTATGTTTGTGGTCCTCAAGGAACCATTGTCCCCACTTATTTTATTTTTAGGACCTGTTAAGGGAGGGGGAGAGAGAGCAGATTGGATCATTGGATAGAACAGGAGACTGGCCTGATCTCAGACTTCAACATAAACACCTTATATTATATCCTGAAACCACATCTTAACCCTGTATATGATTGAAGAGGGTTGAAAGATATTTCCCAGTTTTAGAGAAACAATGCAAGATAAAGTGAGATCTATTGTTTACTGATTGAATGTTTTGTCTGAGGTTTAGCAGCCATGTGTTGAATGACTAAAGCAAAGAGCAACTGGAAGATGATGTACACCTTTCTAGTTCATTAATATATCTCGAATGGTTGAGGGATAATGTTATTAGTCATAACTGATGGCCCTACTATGATTCAACTTGCAAACTGAGGATCCTCAAGCTAAAAGACTAATGTATGGAGCAAAGTGGTATTTTCATTTGCCATCACACAGATCAGGACAGGAAACCTTTTGTCCATCGAATGACAGCCCTAAGAGAATGGCCTTGTCCAATCGCAGGCCATGAATTTCCCCAGGATCTTAGGATTTGGCGTTTACCAGAGAGAAAGGCCAGTAAGAACTGCAGAGGATGGCATCTTTCCAAGTTTTTTTTAACAAGAATTACAGACACTGGTATATATCTTGTCATCCTGTCATTGTCGAAGGCCCCTAAAAACACCATGGCAATATTGTGAGACACCTTTTCTGGAAATCAGTGATAACATTTAATGTGAAGGCATCACAATTATATTGTGTTAGGCCACATAAACATTTTGATTCGGGGGCAATGTGGCACAAATGCACTCAATAAAACACAAGATTCTACTGGACAATTCATGAACAGGTCACTAAAACATTCTGATTGACGATTATTAGTGTGATCTGGATTCTCTGACCACAAGTTGCCAAGAGACTTCAATAAAGGTAGGCTATAGCTTCCCTAAGTCATGAAATTAATCACATCTCATAAACTACTTAAAATCTAGAACTGGAACGGAGGAGGATCCCGCAAACCTGAAGGCGGACTTCCCGAGTCTCTTGTTACACCTTATATCCTATGGTTTCCACATAATGCTCCATTTTTTCACATACTTTCCTAGAGCATGTCAGCTAATCTAAGCAGTCATATTAGTTGTTTACTTAGATAAACAACCCTGAGGTGCTGCCGCCTATCCACTCTGGCTGTAAAGGGAAGTTAATTGCTAGTGACAGGCCAGTTCTTACAAATGTAGAAGAAGAATATTTGTACTGCAGCTTAGGTAAAGTATAATTGTATGCATTCATTTTGATATCACAATATGGGGAGCCACACAAAAAGAGGTTCTCTTGATAGCTGTCCCCAGGTGAGTGGGGGCACCATGTGCGGTGCCTGCCACACGGTGCAGGGATGTTTGCAATTTTTGGACCTCCATTCTACAACGGAAGCTTGTAATGCGGGCCGATTCAGATCGCTGCACAAGCTTCTATTGTAGAATGGATGTTTTCCAATTACCCTAAAGGCGGTCACATCCAAATCAAACTGTCAGAACCACTGACCTAAGGTCGGGCGGTTCCAGACCGATATGGTGTTGGGCTGACGGAAGTCCGCCCAACATTGTAATCAGGGAGAGTGTTTGATTGTTCTGAATATAATTATGTGCAAGTGTGTGTGTGATTATATATATATTCACTTAAAAAAACATAGGTTTCACACATGTTATAGTTAGGTGGACATTTCACTCGTAAAAAACCAATGAAATTCCCCCGTTATAGTTAGTTCAGATAACTATAACTCGCGCGCCCGCAATCCACTGCTCATGACGTCACATATTACATCATCCTTGTGATAGAGTGGCGGTCGCTTGAGTTATAGTTATCTGAACTAACTATAACGGGGGAATTTCATTGGTGAAATGTCCACCTAACTATAACATGTGTGAAACCTATGGTTTTTTAAGTGAATTTGCAAGGTTTTTTAAATGCTAATTCCTAACTATAACGTGTGTGAAACCTATGGTTTTTTAAATGAATTTGTACGTTTTTTTAAATGCTAGGTTATGTATGTTTTTTTTTTTTTTAAGGTTTTTCACCGTGCGCGCACCCCGCGATTTAAAAAAAAAAAAAAGTTTAATCCTTTAGGGACCCCCTGACAAAGGCTAGGGGGTCAGGAACTCTCTACCCTGCCCCCTTTTCACGTTCGCCACCTCTCTTTTTCACTCTCGCACCCAAAACAAACAAAATCGCGGCCAACACTTCCTGATTTCGACCGATTCGAACGTTGACTGACATGTAACCACCAATCAGAATTACGCTCGCACACGTTAGGGTGCGTGCACCGTGCGCGCACGGTGCGCGCACGGTGCGCGCCTATAGATATTGATGTACTTTTAACTGCAATTTTCTCAGGAAATACTGAACAGATTGACTCCATACATGCAAAAGGCACATGCCTGACCTGAGGACTACCTCTCTGCCAAATTTCAAGTAATTCTGTTCAGCCGTTCGGGCTGTACCTTCGACTAAAGGTCCTATGGGAAAATGCATGGGGAAAACGCGTTTTGGGACCCCCCTTTTTTTCTCAGCCCCCGCTTGACGAATCACCCCGAGACTTTCAGGGTAGGAGCTGAGCGGAGCGCCCCATTAGTTTTGAAAATTTCGCGAGGATTCGTCAACCGGCGCCAAAGTTATTCAAAATAGAATTTTCAGATTTCCTATGGAAACACGGTCCTGACTATAACTATCTACTGGCGACCGCCAGTAGATAATATAGATATATATACAGTTGGTTGTGTAAATGTTTGTAGTTAATGCACATTTTTTTCTGGTTATATTATTAGGAATTTAGTTATATATTTTATTGTGATGAAGTAGAAATATTTCGGTGATATAATATATTCATTTTTAATTCAGATGTGTACATAATGTTTTATGTTTATTGTAAATAATGTATTTACATAACAGGGCATTTTTATATTTATAAATTATAATGTAATTATTTTGACAATATTATTGTAGTTGATATTGTGTGAATTGATATTTTTGGACGATATATATTTTTTAAAATTTATTTTACAGAGTTTTATATTGCGCGAACTAGACCCGAATCGGGTATCAGAGCACTTCACATAGCACCAGTTGCATTACATGAGGACACATTAATTTTTTTTCGTTAGGCACTGTGAGATTAAGTGATTTGCCCAGAATCACATGATATTCAGAGTCATTGCCGAAACTCAAACCCAGTTCCCATGCTTCGAGGTCTGCTGCCTTAGCCGTTAGACCAACTCCTCTCCCTATATATGAAATGTTTATTTAAAGGTAACAATATTTTTGGTTCCAATATGTTTGTTTTTTATATAATCAAAAATCGATATTTTTAACAATGATATTTGTAGTTTTATTAGTTAAGTACAGAAAGGCAATATTCTTGTTTCTGATATTTATTTTCCGATATTTTGGTGCTTTGATATTGTATGCATTGATATTATGTCAGTGATCCGCCCTCATCACCTTCCTGAGTAAGAGTTAAACCGAGTGCCTAAGTGCAAAAGGGAAGTATTTGGTCTTTGGGGACCTGTGGTCCAGGCGTGCCAGTGGTGAGCGTCTCTAGTTTTGACAGCTGGAGTCTAGTAACCAATGATGCCTTGGCACCATAGAAACAAGACACTGCTTGTAGTTTTAGTTTTAAGGATGTCTATTGTCTGGTCACTACAAGCTAACAAGTTGCGTAAAACTCTGTACTTGGAAAATAGTTTTGAAAGTGGGAAAAACTGCAAAAATCTGCATGGAAGCTCCAACTCCTGTAGTTATTTGCCTTCCTAGACACTGCAACTTGTACTCAAGAGAATTTCAAAACCACGTAATGACTGATCTACTTGGTATTGGTAATTCATGAGTGTGGGAATTTCAACTCAAGTACTAAGCTATGCATGAGGGAGGCCTAAGTGTAAATCTTGTTGGGACAGAAGAGTTGCCTTGCTTGGTTCCAATATGGGCTATGTTCTGCTACTCACATTCACGTCAAACAATGGTTGAAGAAATGTTGGGGAACAATAATTAATGGCTTTCTTGACAATTGCTTCAGAGTGTCATTTTGAATCAAGTCAATGCCAATCTTCAAAGAGTTTTCTTTTCTGTTACATTTGAACCCTTCCACGTGCAAACACTCTTCTTTGCTTAATGTTCCCATCAATATTAAATTTAACAAATTACACAACTTTGTGGCAAGTGTGAGCACATAAATTACTCTGCATACATCAAATTATTAAAAATGGGTTATTCGAGCGTCGCGACTCCTAACAAAAGTCTGATCAGTACCCATGCAAGCATCGGCACTTGTATTTATTTCTGAGTTCAATAGTGGTTCACATGATCTGATGTGATCCACTGTGATTATCCATACATTTTCCTACTCTGTTCCTGAGGGCCCACCATACGTTTTTAGATCTGTTAGCTTACAGTGGGCTTAGAGCCCACCAATTACTTACCGTTGGTTGGCTTCCTTGTCGCTCTCATTTGCTTACTTCTAGTACGTTAGCGCATATAGGCTTCACTTCATTTTCTTGAGTTTGTTCGTTCCCGGAAACATGGACCTATTATTTGTGTCCATTCACTGCTCAGTTTTCAGGTGCAACTTTTTTCCTTTTGTTTAGGCATTCTACAAGAGTGTGTGCTTTCCTGCTGTTTCCCTTGTGTATATCTCCCTCGCCACTGCACTCACTACCCATGTGCTTCCCCTGACCCTATGTGCTTATCCCACAACCCACTTTGCTTTTTCATCTGTGTGCTTTGCCCCCACCTCCTCATTATGCTCTCTCTCTCCGTTTTCTCCCCTATTTTACTTCCCTACACTCCCTGTTGCTCCTCTACACCCCTGTCCTCTTGTTGCTTTGCCCACCCCCTCTGTGTTGCTTAACACTCGTATTCAGTGGCGTAGCAAGGAGGGGGGCAGGGTGGGCGGTCCACCCCGGGCGGCACAAATTATGGCGGCGGCCTCCCCCGCTCTTACCTGCCATCTTGGGTGGCAATCGCCAGCACCCCTAAGGCTCTTCAGCTACCTCGGGGAGGTAATCGCCAGCACCCCCCGCTATTCAATGAGCCTGCTGCGGGGCAGCACACGCAGGGACCGCCACGGGCAGCCCAAGGGCTAGCTATGCTACTGTCCGTATTGCCGCCCCTATGCTTTCCCCAGCCCCGTATTGCTTCTCCGAAACCCACACCACTTTTTTGTTTTTCTGTTTACTAACCCAACTCGGTTCAGCTAACAGAAAAAAGTACTGTCATTTTGTAGGCAAGCGCATATTTGGTGCCCATGCCTACAAAAGGAGGTGACTGGCCCCGTATAACTTTTTTTTTTCTCTTTTAAAAGCCATGCTGCACAGCATCAGGGATACTGTACAGCATGGCTCAGCCCACTCTTCTCCAATTCACTTCCTACCACATCCCGTCTCCACACCAGAGAATTTGAAATCTTAAAGTGGTTCAATCACCTAATTTACTGTAATGGAGGAATGCATTTGATGACAAAGAAAAAATATAAAGTAGAGCTACCTAAAAAGAGACCAAGGCATTTCCAATGTAACTTCCTTGTGCTAAAGCAAAAGCAGGCCTATGCTCTGATTTAGAACCCCGGAGAAGAGAGAATCTTCAAAATAAATGGTCATTTCCATGCCAAGGGTAGGGAGTGAGTCCAAGAACTCTATAGAATTTCCTCCGCAGGAGGTTCCTTGGAAAAGGCAAGAGAACAAGTTAGGATAACAGTGATGCTTAGTTTGGCCTGAAACCTTTTGTCAGTTACACCCTTCAAACAGCTGGCATTCAACCAAGATGCTTGGTATGGAAGAAATTGGAACACAGCAACCACACATCAGGATTTAATCTTAAATACGCCTCAGATCATACATATCAAACGTGGTTGCCCTGTACAGGCCTCTGTTGTGTAAAGTAGCAGCTTTGCAGGGACAAAAATGAATATTCAGTCTATTAAAGTGCTTTACAAGCCACATTGGTGATTTTGATTAGCAAAAAATAGACTGCAAATTTGTATTAATCACAAGGCAAAGAAGGCAGCATCTGTTTCATTGTTTATCAGTGGTATCTCCAGCCGGTCGCCCTACAAGTCCCAATAACGGTGACCACATTTGTTTGTTTGAAAGAGAAAAGCCTTTCACTTAAAAGCGATCCGACATAAGTACATTTCGTACTCCGCATTCAAAGTGATAGCTTTAGGCATGGGTACTCACAAACTTTCTGTCGGGGGCCAAAATTACAGTGTGGTTTGTGGCCGAGGGCTGCACCGGTAGTGGTGGGGTCAGTGGGGGCGGGGCTAGAATTAAAAAATCAAACCTGTTTCAGAACTTTAGACAATGCGACCATGCTGTATTTCAAAAGCAGATTTAACTACAAAGAGCACATTTTGATAATACATTTTTATTAGCAGACAATAGCAATCTTAACAGGCATTGCATAGCTTCATACACACTTTGACCCCAATTCCATCACAGTCTCTCTCTCTCTCTCTGTCAGTCAGTCTCTCTCTCTCTGTGTTAGTCAGTCTCTCTCTCTCTCTCTGTCAGTCAGTCTCTCTCTTAGTCAGTCTCTCTCTGTAAGTCAGTCTCTGTCAGTCAGTCAGTCTCTCAGTCAGTCTCTCTCTCTGTCAGTCAGTCAGTCTCTCTCCGTCAGTCAGTCTCTGTCAGTCAATCAGTCTCTCTCTGTCAGTCAGTCAGTCAGTCAGTCTCTCTCTGTCGGTCAGTAAGTCGGTCTCTATCTTAGTCAGTCTCTCTCTCAGTCAGTCAGTCTCTCTCTTAGTCAGTCTCAGTCAGTCAGTCTCTCTAAGTCAGTCAGTCTCTCTCTTTCAGTCTCTCTCTTTCTGTCAGTCTCTCTCTCTCCGTCAGTCAGTCTCTCTGTCAGTCATTCTCTCTCTCTCTCTCTCTCTCTCTCTCTCTCTCTCTCAGTCAGTCTCTTTGTCAGTTAGTCAGTCTCTCTCTGTCCGTTTCTCTGTGAGTCAGTCTCTCTGTCTGTCAGTATCTCTCTGTCAGTCACTCTCTCTCTCAGTCAGTCTCTCTCTTTCTGTCAGACAGTCTCTCTGCGTCAGTCAGTCTCTTTCTCTCAAGCAGTCTCTCTCCCAGTCAGTCAGTCTCTCTCTCTCTGTTAGTCTCTCTCTCAGTCAGTCAGTCTCTGTCAGTCTCTCTCTCAGTCAGCCTCCCAGTCAGTCAGTCTCTCTCTCTACTTCCGAGCATACCCATGCACTGATAGTCTTAACACAGCGCCAGTTTCATTCACCTTCCCTCAGGCACACTGAGGGGAACACCATTTCCAGTGGCCGTGCTTCACTCACTTTCACTTCGACCAGGCCTAGGATTTGACCATATCACTTCATATCACTTCATATCCATCATATCCATCCTTTAAGCTGAATGTTCACTACCAAAATTGGATCCCTCCGCACTTTGTTTCCGGGTTCTCCCTGTAGCCGGGTCGTCGCGGCTCATTGTATGCCTGTATGGCTAGAGTTACTAGGGGCTGCTTCTTCCACAGGGGCTGCGTCTGACCTTCAGCTGCAGTGAATCGGCTTGTAAACTGTGTGTAGCAACTGCTGACATGAAGCACAAGTGTTATTCCTTAAGTGCTTTACTCATTGAACCTTCTCTATCCCTGTTGTTGGCGCCGGAGGAGGCCACTCATGCTACTGAGCAGAACAGAGCAAAGAGTTCCTGAGGATGGCTAAGGTTTAAATAGGCTCCATCTCCCCTTTGTCCTGCTTGAGGGTGTGAATGCGGCCCTTGGACTTGCTGGATATGAGGAAAAAGGTGTCAGTCCTTTGTTTACTTGGGGGCAAATCATGTGTTCACTGCTGGAGGCTGATTGGTAGTCTCCCTCTGGGGATGTCCTGCTAAGATCATGACTCATTGATTTCCACCACAGAGTCGGAACCAGAGCCGAGTGGTGGTACCTCCACCTAGTTGCCCACCTAAGACCTTCTACCTTTGGAAGACTGAAGACCAGTTTATTGGCTGCTTTCATTTTCAAGTGATCAAGGATAGATTAGCTTTGTGCTCTATATTCAAAGTAATAGCTCTATATCTTTGCCCACTTCTGGCAGCTGTGCCGCAGTCAGTCAGGCACTCTGGGTGACCCTTCACTTCAGGTGACCATGCTTAAATGGTCACCGTCTTACAGAACCATGTTTCATTCTTCTTCAGTCAATAAAGCATGCCGGGTGGCAGCCCACTTCCAGTAGTTATGCCTCAGCCAGGTACAGTGGGTGGTCCTCCATCTCCAGTGGCCATGATTCACTCACGATCACATCGACCAGGCATGCAATATTTCTATGCCACTTTCTATCCATAAATGCCCTTCCAAGTTAATATTCACAACCAAATTGTGATCCTTCCGCCCAGCATTTCTGAGTTATCTACATGGCTTGGTCATAGTGACTCATACGGCCAGGCCAGGGTTGCAAGCTACCACCTCTTCCATCTGGTCTTGCAGCTACTGTGGACTGTCTTGTAAGTTGCAAAAGGCCTTGTGAGTGGCTTCTGTTGCAAGCAAGCTGGTATACGCTGGCCATTTACTCTTTTAAATTCTATTTTGAGCCTATTTTGGTTAGAGCATCCCATGCTTGCCTTGCACAGGCGCACTCCATCCAGGCAACAGTTTGATGAGGTCTGTAGGTTAATTAGGTGTTGTTGCACATAGACTATTCTCATGCTTTTTAAAAATGTAAAAATAGCACAATTTAACTTCCACCTATACTTTCCAACTTTCTCCAGTATTTTTTTTCCCATGCCACCACGGCCTGGGAATAATCAAAGCCATTAGTTGCGTAGTATGAAGGTCTTCGCTTATAACCACAAGGGAGAGCCACATCTTCTGTAGTAGTGACACCATTCACTAATGGAGAGGCCAATTCCAACCTGGCGTATTACTTTATTGTCCTGGTGCCGGTGAGTGCCTTAAGTGGACCTTGATGAATTCCTCCACTGTGTCCCAAAGCATGCCCGGCCTGTCCACCTACACTACTTCGGTATAGACAAAATGATGGTCTCAAGCCCTAGTGTTCATGTGGACGTGCTGTGTTGGTCTGGACACGAATTAGGGCCCCATCACCCACACCTTTCTAGTGGCTGTAAAATAAAAAAATCCAGATGCATTTGAGGTGTAACCAAATTCATTTTATTTATACAAGTGAATTTATTATCAGCAAGTTCGCCCACAGAATGAAAGTGACGTTTTAAGAAGACTGGCATTCCTTCTTTGTGGCTCTCTTGATAATTAACCTTGAAGCAACCACTTCTATGTCTATATTCATAGATAAACACTGTCCTAGATAACTAGGCCCCGGAGTAATTTTTATCACGTGGGCATACTCGGAGTAATTTTGGTAATTGTGTGTTACTCTTTGACGTGGAATTACTGATAATAATGCAATTACGCCTGCTCACAAAATTAAGAGTAATTTGGGGAAAACAATACTACAGTGAGACCACATATAGGGCCTCATGTAGGTAGCATACCAGTTACCACTTTTAAAATACCGAACGATACCGAATCGGTATTTTAGAAGTGGTAACTCGTATGTAGGTAATGAGTCGGTATTTTTTACCGATTCGTTACTATTCGGTAATTACCGAATCGGTATTTACCGATTCGGTAATGAGGCATACCTTCCCATTGATGGGAAGGTATGCCACATTACCGAATCGGTAAATACCGATTCGGTAATGGGGGGAACACTTGCATGGGTGGCAGGGTGTCACATTGACACCCTGCTGCACCCCTGATTCGGCCATGTGTGCACATGTGGCACACATACATGCCCTAAGGGCATGTATGTATGCCACATTGCACACTGCTACGCGCGTAGAAATGCATAAATACATACTTTAATTATTTACCACCAACTAAAAGTTGGTGGTAAATACCGACTCGAAAACACACCCACACACTCCCCCTACATCTCGATTTTGGTGTCGGAATTTACCGAATCGGTAAAATTACCGATTCGGAAAAGTTACCGATTCGGTAACATTACCGATTCGGTATTATTACCGATTCAGTAATTTTAACGATTCGGTAAATTCCGACACCAGAAATTGTCCCCCTACATACCATTAGCCAAAATACCGGTCGGTAACGGTAAAATTACCGAAAATCGGCCGTTACCGACCGGTATTTGGCTACCTACATGAGGCCCTTAGTGACTGCAAGCAGCTGCTTGTACTTTTAGCGCTAATGCATTTAGCACTACTTCTTAGTGCAAAATGCATTCTTGCGCCCACTTTAGATGCAAGGAGGCATTTTTGTGCTAAAAACTAGCACTAAACGCAGAATTACTCTTCTCGTCTGATTAAGAGTAATCCCACTGAATTACACGAGTTACACCCAACATTAAAGATAACCGGCCCTACAGGCTGCTATGGAGACATAAGCCCAAACAAAGAGACTCACACTTTTGCAAATAAGCAGCTGCTAAATGGCCTAACTTCCGCCATAACTCTTCTTTTCACCCTTTCCATAGAATCTATCCTATCAAAGTCCGAGAGCCATGCATGGGTAACAGCCCCATCAGCAGCGAGCTGCCGGCCTCGTCCAAACAACTGATATCTAAGAAGAAACCTATTCGAAAACCCCCACTGACTAAGTTAATGCTCACATGAATGGTAGTTCTGACAATGCAGCAAACTTCACCTGCCATCCCACCAGTACACAAAAAGTTTCACTTTATCACAGCTGGTCACCAGGCCAACCACAACAAAGAATTACTTGGCCTAAAAGTCACATTATCAAACAGCTCTAACCTCACCTTTACCATTGTCTCTCGCCTCCAGGGCCAACTGTAGGTTTCAACGAGAAATGTCTTGATTTTCTAAAACTTATTGACCTCATCAGTTTTGGCTGAATCTGTTTAGGGGAGTTTAATGTTTGGGTAGCTCAATCCACTCTGCCCAAGTCGAATCTACCTATTAGTAACTTTTGCATCATTGGGCCTGTCACAACTGATCTCCCCTACACATAGATCACCCTTGATCTACTCTTTGCACATCCTGACGCTATGCTTCCCTTCCCTGGATTTGGTCTGATCACACAGCCATTCCCATTCCATGGAGTCTATGTAATGCCCTAACGACTCACAAAACCTACTCTGCTTCTCCCAAATGACTACGGCATAAAGTATCCAGTAGTAACTACATTCCAGCAATAACTTCTCTCCTACTAAGAAAGTCTATTTAGATGAGTCTCCACAACAATTGGTTATCATCCGCACTAGATTCATAGCCCCAGTAAACAAGCATTTGCAATGCAATAGGTCTCGCCTTTGTAAGAGTTTGAGCTATTGGCATTGTAAATGACAATGTCTTTTATGTATGTTTTGGTTTTTGAAACATAAATAAAACACAGTCATTTACAATGCTTATAGCTTAAACTCGCGTAAATGCGAGACCTGTTGCATTGCAAATGCGTGTTTGTTAAGCACTCCAAGAGAGTGCATGTTTTTTTTACAGCTGTCTCTCTCATGTTCCTCTTTCCACCCATGTGTTTCTCCCCTAGACTTCCCGCCTTCATTAGCTGTTCAAGCTTCCTCCCCGCCCGCCCACCTTCCATTGCATTTCTTGCTTTCCCACCCCCTTCTGTTGTCCGTGCACTTCCCCATTACCACCGTTGTCCGTTTACTGCCTCATCCAGCCTGGCCACCCTCATTTGTCCGATTTCCCATCCCCAAATACTCTTGCTTGTGTGCTTACCCCTCCCCTGTCCATGTGCTTCACCAGCCAACCCACCATACATTGTACTTGTGTTTCCCTAAGCTCTCCTTTGTCTGTACGCTTCTACGCCCGCCACTCTCGCGGTTGTCCATGTGCTTCCCTATTGTTGTCTCTTGCTTGTTCTTCTTTCCCACTGCTTCATCCCCTGCACACTACCCGCCCCAACCTACTTCCCCATTTGTTTTTTGTTTTAAACGGATTAGCGCTATATCAAACAAGCGCATTTTGCACAACTTTTTTATTTATTGATCCATCCCTGATTATTAAATAAAAAGAAAAAGTGCTGAACTCATTTTGAAGGTGTGCACATGCATGCTGGAGCGCGCTCACAAAATGACGCGACAGACACAACTTAGCATTTTCATGCACGCTGTACACCAGCTGTACAGCATGACTAAAAATCATTACCAAAGCCAACAGGTGAGAGCTACTGGCTTTGCCAATGCTCCTTATCAGTGACTGATCTGGTGCATCTTCTATTCATTTTGTTTTTTAGTCTCTGTGTATCACCCTCTATAATACCAAGAAGTTTTTTCTACAAGCACTCATTAAGTGCACATAACATAAACAAAGTATGGTGTGACCTGTGAGGGACCAACTTCAGAGATCTCAACTATGTCAGGCAGAAGTAGTTCCATCAAATACTATACATTCCATTGCAATGGGGTACCTGCAGTTCTGCTACTTTCTTTAATGGAAAGTACTGCAAGGATCTGAATACGAAGGGAAATAAAATAATTCAAGCCTGGCGACCTTGGCATTGCGCCAGGCTTGCGGTCGAATCGCTTGCAATAAAGTCCAATATAGGAGTCGTGCACATCAAACACTGGCGCGCTGCAAACAGATAAACGTCATGAATATGCCACAAACAGACCTGTTTTTCTTGTTACAAAATATGTGTTTTCACTGCTCTTGAGGTCACTTACTGCTGATTCACTATGATGGTTAGGTAACTACTTTTCATGTTATGTCCCTGATGGTATGAACTGTTTTTTTCTTCTTGTTTTCTGGTTTTATAATGTTTGTTAACCAGAACTCCATTCCTGCTCTCTTGTAAAGCACTCGAATGCCTTTGGGCCAAGTATACGCCATATAAAAATGCAATAAATCAAACATGCATCGTGAAAACTTGGCAGCTATGCAACCTCTGCCCTATAAGAAGGAGGAGGGGCTGTGTGTAGAAAAGGTGTAAGAGAGCTCCATGGAAGTCAGTTTAGAGGAGCAGAAGGGTTTCCACTTGGCTTCAGCCTCCAGACCAACACGACATAATACCCGTCATAGGATTACTTTTGAGGGTCTGATGCATTCTGGGCTTGTAGTACTGGCTTCTTTCACCTTAACACACACAAGGATGCGTTTTAAAAGGAAATACCAGCACTAGAGTCACGGTGTCCTAAAGACGGGGAGTTATGGGTCTGTACAGGGTGCTAATAAGACTGCAAAGGGTGTGGGGGTGTTACCATGGCAATCTGTGGAATACTTAGCGCTCTGCAAGGATGGGAGCTTCAGGGAGCTAGAACGAGGGCATCTAACACCACGGTCTGTGTAGTTAGCATTGGGGAGGGTGCGGGGGTGTCTTCTTGGCTCTTACCCATCATCATGCCGTGGACCGGGTCTCGATGTCTCGCCGTGCTGTAGGGTCCATGAGATGCCAGTGCCGTGCCTCCACCTAGACATCTCCCAAGGGAGGGCGCCATCTGCAGGAAATGGACAGCACTGCAACGCCCCCTCTAGTGACTCAAAGTATGAGGGGTGAACGGCCGAGCGCCATCTGCAGAGGTTTTACTCGATAACAACGAAAACCAAGCGGACGCCAAAACCAAGCGGACGCCATGACGTATTTGCTTGGCTTTTTCTGCCGAGCCACTTGGATGGCCTGGGCTGTGAAAAGGATTCTTATGGTGCCATGTGTTTGGCCCCATAAAGATAAGAAACCTTTTGCGACGAACGCAAAGCAGGCCAGGCCGTCCAAATGGGACGGCTCGAAAAGCCAAGCAAAAACGTCATTGACAACTCTGTTCCAATGGCTGGCCACCGTTTAGCATAAACGGTGACGCCAGCCAATGGAACAGAGGGGCGGGTCTTAAAGCCCCTTACAGAAAATACCCTGTTAACACTAAATCTCGCCAGCGAGACTGCGCATGTACGCAGCCTACGCCAGCCGAGACCTAAAAACGACCACAGATTTCAAACTTGTCCTTCAGCCCTAGGTTTTTAGATTCTTGTAGAAAAGCTAAACTCATGTGCAGAAACGTCTAGAGAGATTATTATGACAACCACTCCCAATAGAAAACCTACTCTATTAGAAGGCTTAAAGTATTTGAGATAAAACAAGTTAGGTCAGCCAGAGAAAGCTACTTTCCTTTGCAAGCAGACCAAGCCCAAAATTCCAGCAAGGCCATTTTCAAAGTTGCAGCCAAACTCACCAGGTTGCACTTTTGCAGGGCCCCTGTTTCCAGTACTCAGGCTGTATTTGATGACCTTTTACTTTTCTTTTAAAATAACATTGCTTCTATTTGAGAGGTTCTCTCCGTACTCGCTCAGCCTTCAGACACAGACAGTCTACTGGAACCACTCTGTGACTCTCATCTGTTCTCCTTGTCTTTTTACTTCTTGTAATAGAAAAACTTGAATAAACATGCTCTCTCCATCAAATCAAGCTCAACTTGACCCTAGTCCAACATACATTATTTATAAGGCCATTGACTCCAATGCCCCAATTCTAACTAATCTATGCAATCAATCCTTGGATCAAGGCGAGGTACCAACAACTTGCAACAGGCAATGGTTTTAGATCTACTTTAAAACCCCTCCACAAATGTCTCAACTCTGAGTAACTATCGCACCATTCCCTACTCTCTTTTCCAATAACTCTTCTTGAAAAGAAGTTAATGTGCATCTTTCATCTTTTTTACAGAGCAATGCTGCCATTGACTCTGTGCAATCTGGATTGTGTTCTTTTCACAGAACAGAAACCTCCTTGATGTCCATTTTTCATGATGTATGTCTCTAGTGGATGAAGAGCACTTGATGACCTTGCCAGACCTCCCACTTGCCTTTGATTGGTTTCCAACACAATTCTTTTAGGTTGTCTTTCCCAGTTAGGGATATACGGCATATATGTTTAAGTGCATTATAACCTCGCGGTAAATGCTAACTTTAAAACGGCTTCTTCGAAACATGTTGTGTTTGGTGTCAAACACCTTGGAATCATACCTCCACATCAGTAACTGATGTGGAAGGTATGATTCCACCCTTCCAAAGGGACATATGTGGGTCACCGGTTTACCCGGTACCAGCTTTCTCGACCTGGGCAGCAAAAGATGGACGCTGCCAACCACAGACACGATTCTGCTCTCCGGCTGTTGAGCCATGCTCGAGCAGAGGATGGCATGACAATAGGCATCCTGTCACGGGGAGGTGTGACCACCTCCCAGACAGGGTTTAGTGTATTGGGTCTGGGTGGGTGCACTCTGAGAGTGCCAGAAAGTCTGCACCGGGGGCACATTTGGTGTTCCTGTGCATAGTACAGCTCAAACCAGTTCTGGGAGCCATTTGCTCCTGCTCTGGCGCAAAACTGGACAAAGAACATGGATGTAGCCACCCCTCTGTCCTGCTCCTCCCCTAGGAGGTTCCACAGAATCTTTCCAACTCCTTCCCATGGGTTTAAAGTGGGTTACCTGGCGACAGGACTTTAGATTTTACCTGGACAAGATTCTGCTACGGAGAAACCAAGTACTTTGACTGCCTGCATGACTCTGGACGACTGAAGAATCTCCCTTGCAGTAAAGGAGTTACTCCCCTGCAAAAGCTGGCACCTGAATGCATCTGACCGGTTTGCTTCTCCCGAGCTCCTGAGGACTCTGAAGATTTCAGCAACACAGGAGGTGGGGGGCGTGACTAGCAGCCAAGCGAAATGGCCGCTGCTTAGGGAGGCTCCAAGATCAGCGCGACATCCCCAACGATCCGGCACATAATCCGTCCAAGAAAAGTAACGAGATGCCATGATCTAGGAGTCAGATGTAATGGGGCACCTCTTGATCCCTCTGTGAGATCCTGGAAGTGAAGCACGAGGTCCCTGCGACGTGTTCGGGACGCGGCCTAAGTCAGCGAGTGAGGCCGGGACCTCAAGTGGCACCGAGATCCAGCAAAGGGGGAAGCAGGACGGCGACGCCCACGGAGCAGCAGCGGAGCGCCCCGACACTGTGCGCGACGAAATAAAGTGAACGCTCTCTGCGGCGCGTCAGGTGGGGTGCCGCCCTTGCCGCTGCCGACCACAGAAGACCTCAGCCTCCCGCAAAACAACATTGGGAGTGTGTCCGACTCCACAATAGCGGCATAGGCATTTTCACGCTGGGCTCGTTACAGTTAAGACACACTCCGGGCCCCAGAGGTGTTCAGGGACATTGGTGCAGCGTTGCTACGCATTGGCAGCCGGAGTAGCTGAATTGCAGAGGGCCAGCTAAAATAGAGGTGAGAGAAAGTGTGCAGCGTGAGCATCCGCTGCACGTGACTGGTGTCCGCTATAATTGAACTGTGGAAGCCCTTGAGGGCTCTGCTGCATAGTGAAATTGCCAGAATATTAACAAACGGCCCACCACATCTGTGCCCCACTTGAGTCCGGTCTCTCCGGGGGTACCACTCTCTATCGCAACTGGGGATCCGCGGCAGGAAACCCGAAAGGCCGCGCATGGCTCACAGTCACAAAGGCAGGCAGCGGCGAGTACTGCCATGCACATAACTCACCCCCCAGGACACCCCTGCGGACTGGCCACAATGGGGGGCCGGGGCCAGAGCCAATGCACTGCACAGCAACTGAAACTGGACAAATATGCCTATGCCAAAGATCAGCCGGACCTGGCAGAACGGAACACCGCGCAAGTGAAGAACCCAGCGCCCGAGGGCCAGGCAGAGGTCACGCTGCAGGATATAATGTCCCCCCTTAACAAGGTCCAGGGTACCGTGGAGTCAATTTCTACAGACATCTCGTTCCTGAGGGCCGACTTCCAGAAAATGGCCACAAGAGTGACCGAAGTCGAAACTATCACAATCACTCTTTCCACTGACACTGCTGTCCTACAGCGACAAGTGCGCCAGCTTGAAACAGAAAACAAGCTAATAGCGGCTAAGCTTGATGATCAGGAAGGCCGCTCCCAACGCAATAATGTTCGAATTATAGGCATGCCGTAAGGTAAAGGGGGCCCTGCAATGGATTTATTTGTTGAAGATCTTATCAAACCCCAACTCCAGCCTCGAGGACTCTCCAGTTTCTTCTCGGTGGAAAGAGCCCATCGAGTGCCGGGGGGCAGACCCAGACCGGGTGCCCCCCCAGACCCATCTTAGCCCGTATCTTTCACTTCCGTGTCGCAATACTACAAACGGCGCGAGTGACACCCCCTTTGTGCCTAGAGAACTCTGTCATTTCATTCTTCCCGGACTATACGGCAGCTGTTACCAAACAATGACAGAGTTTTCTGGAGGTGAAGAAAGAACTCAGACACTGAGAACTCAACTACTCAATGCTCTTCCCGGCAAAGTTGCGAGTAGTAGCGGACGGTAAAACATGGTTCTTCAGGACACCTGAGGAGGCCTACGACTGGCTGGAGGGATGGAGACAGGCATTGGGCCGCGACGAACAGACAAAAATCAACAACAACGTCTTCAGGAAGTGGCATCGCAGGGCTCGAGAGACACAGGCTCCACGGATGACTCAACTCAGAGAGACCAAAAAATGAGGACACTCGTGCACCTGGTTTGCAGCAAAGATAGAGGCCGCCGAGGAGAACGTACAGAGATTCAGCTTCATCGGGGCATATGTTCTGAACTACCACTCTTGACCTGGTGCGCCCTGAATAGCTGCCCGGCCGGGCGTCTTGGCACTGACGTATTCCTTGCTAAACTTGGACGGAACTGAACGCACAGATATGGTACTGGATGAGGGGATGGTTCGGACTACTCTCCCCCCTCACGCAAGTACAAGTAAATGGGGACTAAGCACTATGCAAAGTTGGGGTGGTGGGTAGTTATATGTCCGTCTTGCAGGGAGGCAGGGAGGGGTGTGGGGGGTGGGGACCAGTTAAAGTTTATGTTCACTTTGTTCACACAGGTACACCAAATGCTGATTAAGTCTATACACAGTTTGTACTCGCTAACCATATTGCATTGCTCTCCATGCTCCAGT
The DNA here is from genome assembly GCF_964204655.1 of Triturus cristatus. Lineage (NCBI taxonomy): Eukaryota > Metazoa > Chordata > Amphibia > Caudata > Salamandridae > Triturus > Triturus cristatus. The sequence goes on along the minus strand of NC_140594.1, from coordinate 402,763,331 downwards.
GTCAAAGATATACCCACTGACAGGAGGGGACGACTTGACCGACCTCATGCAAGCACAGCCCAAGACCCTTAATAGGTTGGGCCCCCCTTTTTCAATAATATCATGGATCATGGAATGTAAACAGCTTATGTGACAAGATAAAGAGGGGGCTGGTACTGCAATAACTTAAACGACAAGCCCCAGCAGTAGCCCTCATCCAAGAGTTGCACTTTAGAGGTCTGGCCTGTATGGCTTTGGACAGGTGGGGATTTAAAATGGCGGCGCACTCTGAATTCACTTCAGGTTCGAGGGAAATGGGGATTCTTGTTCGCAAAAACTTCCCACTCGTTATAAACGGGTCCTGGACGGACGATCAGGGACAATTCGCGGCTATCTCATGTCAGTGGGAGGGGCTAGCGTACAATTTAGTCTCCGTATATATCCCACCTGCTCTGCAGAATCTTGCCCTCCCGGCCCTTGGGAAATTCCTGCTCGCACTCACGCAGGGTGAATTGATCATAGGGGGCGACTTTAATGCCACGCTTGACGCTACACTTGACAGACATCCCCCTAGGGAACAATGCGGGGCTCACCTTCGTCTGGCTGAATTCCTTGACGCCTTTGGTCTAATAGACGTTTGGCGCTTGCGTTTGCCTCAGGAACGACAATACACCTTACACTTGGGCACACACAATAGCCTCTCCAGGATAGATTATATGCTTACATTCTCGCCTGGCTTGGAGAGAGTGTCGGAGGTTTTACACCTCCCCAGAGGTATCTCTGATCACTCCCCTGTTATGATAAAATACACATCTCACTTCTTGGGGAGGCGACGCATATATCCCATATACCCTGTTGTTTTGAATGACCCCGCTATTTGGAAAGGCCTACACAATTCCACAAGGCAATACTTCATGGAAAATGACCACTCAGTAGCTTCCCTGACGACCCTGTGAGAGGCCTATAAGGCAGTCTTACGCGGCCAAGCAATATCCTTAATTACCTCTCATAAACGTGATACAGTGCGGCAGGTGCAGACTCTTGAGCAGGCAGTGAGCCAAGCCGAACACTGCTCACATCCCAACGATACTACAACTCATAAGCTTAGCTTAGTAAAACAGGAGTACAGGGACTACATATGGGAGGAGGCTAAGGCCAAAGTCACCAAAACACAACACACTATTTATGAAGTTGGCGATAAGGCTGGTAAGCTTCTAGCTTGGCTGGACAAAGGGAGCGCGCTGGTCGCTGGGGGGTACAACTAAACTTAGACACCGGGGTGGCAATTACAGACCCACAGGAAATAGTAAACGCGTTCGCAATTCATTATGAGACAATATACATTCCAAAACCCACGGCCACGCTAGAGGAGAATCTTGCATTCCTTCACGACATACAGATGCCCAAACTTGCACCCACGAAGCTCAGGCCTTGGAGGCAGACTTGACAGCCGATGAACTAACACTAGCCATAAGTGGGCTCCAATCAGGGAAAGCTCTAGGTCCCAATGGTAACCCCATCAAACTCTACAAAAAAGCAGCATGTAAACGTGCGCCACACTTGCTCAAAATGTATGAAGCTAGTCTTGAGGCAGGAACACTCCCTAGAGATCAGCGCACTGCGACAATCGTAACAATTCCAAAACCCGGTAAACCCCTTCAGGACTACTCATCTTATTGACCAATCTCGCTGCTGAATGCAGAAGCCAAAATATTAGCAAAGGCACTGGCCGCTAGGCTCCAACCATATCTTACAACCCTAGTGCACCCGGACCAATCAGGTTTTATGCCGGGCCGCAATACAGCACTTAATCTGAGACGACTTCATAGTGTAATGACCCGCATGCCCACTATCCAGGAAGAGGCTGTCATACTCTCCTTGGTCGCACGTATGGCTTTCGCTCTAGTTGAATGGCCCTTTCTTTTTGCAGTGTTACAACACTTTGGCCCAAATTTTGTGATTGGATCCAACTTCTATACACACAACCTCTGGCATATGTGGTGGTAAATGGGCGAGTCTCTGCCAACTTTCCCATAGGTCGCGGGGGAAGACAAGGCTGTCCACTGTCTCCCCTTCTGTTTGCTCTAGTATTGGAACCATTGGCGGCCTGGAGAAGGAGGGATCCAATGATACGCGGGCTTTAGTGGACGGAGGAATGGGAGGATCGCATTTCCCTATATGCTGATGACATCTTACTATACATGGCATCCCCCCCGATGATCAATAATCGGACTGTTGGACATCTGTGCGTCATATGGTAGGGTCTCCGGCTATACTATTAGCTGGGCCAAGTCTGTTCTCTACGTGCTTAGTGGCCCGCCTCCGTGGTTGCCGCCAGACTACACGATACAAGTGGCGGACATAGGGTTTAAATACCTTGGAAAATATATCACTTCCCAACTCGCACATTTCATCGAGAAAAACCTCTCGGAGCCCCTGAAAAGACTTCGCCGCGACGTTAAACATTGGCACTCCCTACCACTGACATTCTTGGGTCGAGACGCCATGTTCAAAATGATGGCACTCTCCAGGTTTCTATACGCCCTGCAGAACACTCCATTCCCGGTTCCTCACTCCTACTTCAAAGAGATCGACGCAGAAGTAAGTCATCTTCTCTGGGATGGGAAACCTGCCCGCATAGCCCAGCATAAATTGGTAAGGGGCAGGGACGACAGCGGAATCGCCCTACCCAATATCAAAACATACTATTGGGCCTCGCAGCTTATTGTGGTAAACCAGTGGATACATGCCCCACAAGACGAACCTGCGTTTTGCATGGACAGACACACTCTAGGAACTGAGGGTGTTCTGGGTGCACTATACAACAAATCCCTTAAACATAAGCTCTCGGGACCAACTGCACACACTGTACACATTTGGTTCACGGAGCTCCGTGCGCTTGGCTGGGAGGGGGTCTTAATGCAACATACAGCACTTTGGGACACCCGACGATTAGGTAGACTCCGTAATAGCAAAGGCTTTGCCAGATGGGACCTTATAGGTATATCGAGGGTAGGGTACCTGTGGAGAAAAGGTGCGATCATTTCATTCTCCCAACTGTAGGAAACCTACGAGATGGCTTCAACGGAACACTATCCCTACCTACAGATCAAACATGCGCTCACAAAAGCTATTCCAACAGGCACTGATCTCCCCGAGTCCTCACCACTTGAGGACAGACTATTGACAGACTACCTGATCAAAAAGGCCATTTCCTTGACATATCGTAAAATTATAAATAACTGGTGGGATCCCACAGTCGTCCTCCGTGAGAAATGGCAGGCCAAGCTGGGGGAGCTGGATGAAACGGACTGGCAGGAGGCCCTTGCGTCCCCATGTGAAGTAGCCATACCCTCCAAATTACAACTCGTACAAGTCAAAATACTGCACCGAACATATTACACAAGACTGACACTATACAGAATGGGAAGAACTGACAGCCCGATATGTCTAAGGGGTTGCGGGTCACTGGGTACTTTTTATCATACCTTGTGAGAGTGTCCCAAAATCATGCACTACTGGGAGGCTATCATGGATACTATCACACAGGTTTGTGGGCCTACTGTCCCCTCAGAACCCAAGAGATGTCTTCTTAACATTTGGGAGCCGACAGACCTCAATCATGCGGCTCAGGACTGGGCGACTTTGGGTATGATGCTGGCTAAACGTAATATAGCTGAACATTGGGGAGCGCAGGTAGTCCCCACACATAGACAGTGGTGTGGAGAGACATGGATAGAGCAATGGTGGCGGAGAAGGTGGTTTTTATCCACAGAAGGTGCCCCAAGAAATGGACACGGTGTGGGGGAAGTGGAATGCTTTCAGAGGGAATATCTGTACCCTGCCGCTCGAAGAATCTGACCCGTACCTGAGTGACTAATGGACACAATCACAATCAGTGTAACTTTTGAGAAAGTTGTAATTATTGTGCGCATAAGAAGGGGGGCATGTGAGGGATGTGAGCAATGCATATTCATGACGACATTACTTAATTGTTGGCACGGCTGTTAACGCTGTATGTACTTACAATTTCAGATTTCTGTAATCAGTACCAATTAATGTAAAAGAACAATAAAAATGTTTTAAAACACAGGAGGTGGGTTCCCGAAGGTCCTTGAGGTTGATCTGCCCTCTCAGCGATTCTGAGACCAGTATCCCTCGTGGGGACCTTGCAACCCGAACCCCGGTGCACTGCGTACATTTGCAGTTGCATATGCTTAGTGACAATTCAAAAGCTTGTGCATTGAACTCCGTATAGTCCTGACCCCGAGCAGTATTTGCACCAAAGATTTCGGGCCTCCACTCCATGAGTGTCCTGTGGGCTGGTTCTTTGCAAACTTGCTTGAGGTCTCCTCGCGATCCCTTGTCCGTTGGCCTGTGGGTCCTGGCGAGAGTCACCTTGTTTATTCTTGGGCTTACCTGGTTGCTCCAGACGTGCCCTGATTCTCCATTGCTTGGAGAGTCCCCTGGACCTTGCTGGCCCACACCGTAACCTGTTTCCTCTGACCGCATGGGTTGCATTTACCAAGGCTTGTTGGTGCTCGAGCCGGATATCGACCCCTCAGCACTCGACATCCTTTGTAGGACAGCTCACCTCCGGACCCTGGTTGTCCTCGACATCTCCTGGCCTCGTGGCTGCAGAGTCAAGCAACCCTTCTTCACTCCTGAATCACTCGACATTGGTGGACATTCGACTAACGAGCCCCTGGTCACCTGAAGTGACCCAGACTCTGTCTCCTCTGCTTTTAGGTTCTTCTCACCTTGAATCCAGGCTTGGATTCCACTGTACATTCTTCGCCCTCCTGGCAGCAGGACTTCTTTGCAGCTCTCCATTGAAAACGATGAAGGTTTCCGACACCACTTGACCCCTATGCACCCGGCTCCTCTGGGATCGGTAACACGAGTACTTCTGTACTCACTGGTGGGTTGCCCTTAGAACCTTCCAAGAAGTTCCAAAGGGTTTGCTCGAAGTCCTCTTAGAAGTGCCCTTAACTTGTACATGTGCAACAGCGACTTTCTCATAGAGTTGTACGGAGCACGTGTCTGTGTTTCCTCACTGCACCAGTCCTCGAAGGGCTCCCTGTGTCACTCCTCTGAGTGGTTCCTTGGGGTCCCAGTGATTCTACGTGTTCTAGGCACTGTGTCTAGTCAAGTCGTTGTTGTTATACCATTTTTTTAGCATATGACTCGGTGTCCCCCTGGAGCTCGCTGTGTATTGTGCTATTTACGAATGTTCTATTGATTCAGTATTATGTCCTTTGTGCCCTAATCTCGTATAGAGACTAGTAGAGAGTGTTACATTAATAAATACATATTTTTGTATAAACACTGTGTGGTTCTTCTTTCATTTAGTCATTTAGGAGGTGATATTCTGGTAAAACAAGCTGCTTTACATTCCTTCAAGATTAAGCCTGAAGGCTGCTCTCCATAGCTACCACTAGGGTAGCTTTCAATAAGGTTATCTTTGACCTCATACATCATAAGGGTCGTGTGGACTGGTACAGGGTGCCCACTTTAATTAGTGGACAGCATATACCAGGCCACCTTCTCACACCCTCCGGTAATTGAAGTCCACAATTTAGGATAGGCCATATTTTCACGCTAACTACCCAAGTCATCAAAATGTTGTCATCCTGTTTTCACTACCTATGCCTTCTTTACAAAATCTTTCCTTTTAACCCATTAATATCCAGCTGAATGGTAGCCCAAGTCTTCATTTTGTTTAGCTCGGACAGCTGTAACTCTTTTTCTCTGTCCCTACCTCTCATGTGCTTCTCCAGACAACAACATCTGTTTGTCTCATATTTGATCTCCCTCGTGATTCTCTTCTTTCTCCCCTCATATTCTCCCTCCACTGGTTTCCCATATCTAAGTGTATCATTTTCAAGACTCTATGCATGCCACATCATGCCTTTTGTAACTCTGGCCCACTGTACCTGCACGATTAGTTGATTTCTTACAGGCTGATAAGGGCCCTCAGATCAGCATCTCACCGTCAACTCCAGGTTCATTGCATTCTGCTTCACAGATTGGGTGGATGTTCCTTTTTAGGTCTCGCCTGACCCAGCGCATGCGCTGGTCTGGCGAGACTTATTGAGAGGGCTCCAAAAAGTGCTTCCAGGCCAGCCTAGATCTACAGTGCATGTGCGCGGGCGCGCGCGCCGTGCTTTGCCGTGATTACTTTCACTTTCGCGGCCGCACGGCCGCTTTGATGTTTGATCGCGATCGATCGCGATCACTTTCGCGGCCGCACGGCCGCTTGGCATAGCCAATAGGTCTCGCTTTTGGGACCTTATAAGTATTTAGTTATGCAACTGTTGCATGGCTAAACACTTATAAGGTCCCAAAGGCGAGACCTATTGGCTATGCCAGTGCTTGTTCTATCTGCCACCATACATTGGACATCACTTCCATCCAATCCTTGATTGATCTCTGACCATCTTGCCTTTGGAAGGCAAACAATAAATCACAAGTCTCCTGTCTAACTTTTTACTATTGGAAATCTTCCATTGCCAGTACACGCTTCCGGGTGACAGTCGCGCTTTACTAAAACTTAGAATAGAGGAGAGAAACACACTGGGCTATTAAATTATTAACACTATGCACCACTGAACTCCCGACAAGCACCACTCCCTTACGATACGATTGCGAACTAAGAAACAAAATGTGTCCTTGTGGACGAACATGGAGGTAGAAGCAGTTGGAGTACCACCTCCCTGTTCTGGTGATGCCCTCCTCTGATAACCCTTCTCTAAGGGCGATTGTTGATGCTCTGATCTAGAATGAGTGGTTGTGCAATGAACCCTTAGAAAGCCCGGCATGAGCACTGTCACGGCCTCGGCCATCTTGAACTGACATATTGTCAACAGAAACCGACCTTCTGGATAAGTGAGTAGCCAATCCCCTATGCCTCGTGATCCCCGGTAGGAATATAACAAAGTGACAGGGCAATTATTGGCAGCAGAAGCTGTTTAGCATTACCACCTTCCCTCTGACCTGTCGATCAGTGTTTAATATGCTTGACATGCAGTTGATAAGTTTGCTCCACCTTGCAGGAACAGAACAGGCGGTTTCATAAGGCACCAAGAGTTTAAATGTCCTCCCACTCCAGCGTCCCCCTGTCCTGTTTGAGGGTGTGGATGCATTCCGTGGAGCAACTTAAAATTGGGGGATGGATGCTTGCATGGTGGCAACACCATAGTTCACTTCTGGAGGCTGGGGGTGGCCTCTCACAGGGTGCACCCTGCTAAGATCCAAGCCCCTTGGTCTCCACTGTAGGGTCGGGCCAGGAGCCATGGTAGTTGCAAAGCATCGAGAGCTGACAGACTTCTTGCACTCGGCAACCATTCACAAAAGTGGAGGATGTGAGTTAGGGACAGCGTCCACTGTTCGAATGGAAGCTGTGGGCTCTCCCGGAGCAGACACTGTCTCCATACACACCTGCATTCCAGCCCTGATGTCCCATTTATAAGGTAACATTCATTTTGGCATTTCGAGCCCTATCCCCTCATGGGTCAGGATACAAAATGTCGGCATCCAGACAAGGTAAATTCGACGCTGGAGAGGATCTCTGTCCCTTTCAGCCCTCCCTCTCTGCATTCACAGCTGTTTTCATGGATTTGCAAGACTAATCGGGCCTCATAAATATTGATACTGCAGGCTTTCTGGGAAACCTTAAGAAGGGCGCTTTCGCACTGTGCTGAATTAATGCGCATTGCGAAGGCTTGCCGCGTCCCAGCCCAGATGCACGGTGCTCACACGGCGCTGTGACTCTGCCTCTTGGTAAATTGCTTCCAGGATTTGATCATATCATTTGGGGTCGCCAAGGTTGTGTCTGCCTGTCACCCACTGTCCAAAGCAACGTGGATTTGGTGGATAAATTAATTAAGTGATTAGAGTGTTCATAGACCTTCAGGTAACATTTAAAGCCATGTCCGACAGCGGTATCACTATATTATTACTGTTGTTATTGGTAGTAATATTATATTATTATGTATATACGAGTGGCCTATAATTTTCGATGAGCAAGTTACCAGGCCCATTGGAATCGCAAGTTTTGGGGTTTCACGTGGAGATTTCAGCTGCTGAAAAGCAGCCAAAATCTGAGTAGCAAGGCAGCGGAAAAATATGTGGAAATTGCTGTGTAATTACCGATTTCCACGTTATTCCCCCAATACTTGTAATTCTCGTTATTTCCCTTTCTCTTGACTTACCGGGACCCCTGGTAATGGTAATTCTGTAGCTGGAAATAACACACATTTTTTCCTGGCTATTCGTAATTGAGGCTAACGTAAAATAAATCTGGGGAAAAGTACCAACGTCTTGAGTCCACGAGGTTAGTTCATTCTTGATTTCACTGTGCTTTCTACCTAATTTTGAAGCCTGCACTAAAAAGAGATTCCCTCCTTCCTGTATTTGTAAGCTTAGAAATTCTCTGCTCCCCATCTTTTGCATAAGATTTTGATCTCGGACCAGACTTGTAAATGTACATTAAGGATGATAGGCAGGGCCTCTTTTTGGCATAGGACTATACAGCCACTATGCCATACAGCAGACAGACAACTGCAGACTGATAGACTATGAGTTTTATATTTGGCACAGAGTGGGATCCTTCTCTGGATCTGCCATGTATGCTGATTTAAGAACAAGGGTTGGAGTCCACATTAGTGCAACAGGTGCAGCAGCACCAGGGCACACAGATGAAAGGTGCCAATTGCACCTCAATTATGGCTGTTTTTTACTGTCTGACCAGGGGCAGGGGGGGGCCATTCCCTTGCTTGCATTAGGACCAATGTCATCCTTGCTACATCACTGCTATGAATGACATCTGGGTTGAACCCAATGGACAGTCAAAGCCATATGCCAAATCAGATTGAGGTGCTGCTGGCAGGGGGCAGGGAGAGAGAGGATATTATGGGATCTTTCGGAATTCAGAAATGAACAAAACATGTGCAACATAAAAATAATGGCAAAAAGTGTGACGAAAATTTAAATTGGAGAAAGGGTTCAGGATGAAAGAACAACTGTTTGAATGCTGCCTATGGTGAAAGATGGCTAGTTATTAGTTTTGCCATCAAATTTCACATTTTTTAACTGAGCAGTCATATTTGCAATACAGAACGTTAAAAAACGATTTTTGGAATTGTTATTTCTAAATGTAACGTTTACTGCTCGAGTTATAATACTGAATCAAACAAAACGGATTAACTAAAAATACAACGAACCAGTGTGGCACTATTGGGGTCATTCAGATCCCCACGGGGGGCCTGTCGGCACACTTGGTTGATGAAGGCCCTAGACTCTACTCCCCTGGCGAAGATGTGCCCTTCATATCACATGCCTGGTGGGGATCTCTGTACCTTCAGAGCAACCACCAATGTGGTAATTGCACTCAAGCAGAGCTGAATGCATTGTGAGCGCCATATTTGTTTTGCCTGTTCGGCATACATTTTTTCACAGCATCTCAAAGCAGACATTTGTTTATAAAATAAATAAAAAAATCAATGGCCCTGACACTCATTGTTTTCCCTCCGTAGGTCTGCCATGCCTCGCTTGGCAGCCCTGGGCAGTGAAAAACAGTGATGGTTGCCCTGTCCTAAACAGAGCGGTGTGACTGCCACTCTGATCTGTGTCCTGTGGCGGATGAACTGATGAGGCAAGGGTTTCCGCTGGCAGCTGGGGTTCACTGGTAGAAACCTTGCAGTTCCTCCTCCTCAACATTGGTCAGGGGCACAGCAAGGTTGTCAGATGAGGCATCCGCCCTTAATTTGCAGATATTCCACATCCACCAATCTCAAAATCACCCCCTATCTTCTCACAAGGAGCTGGACCATCATTTAATTGTTTTTCTTTTGGGATCCTCCACAGGTTCTGTATCTTCCGAACAGTGACCCCTCATAGACTATGTGACCTCACTTAAGTAGTCCTCTCAAATCCTTAAATGGAGGGCAAACACTTCCACATTTCTTGTACAATGTTTGCCAGCTTGGAAAACTATAAAAAGTCTCAGATGCCTCCTCGAAAGTGATAAATTTGACATTTGAGTATAAATCACCCAGAGTGCTTCACCCGCCCTCTTCACACCTGGCCACTGACATGTCGTGACATATTTGGCGAAATGGCTGCAGCTACCTGAACTGTAAAGATCTGGCCGATGAAGATCACCTCATCACCCTCTCAATTGTCATTTTTTATGCCTGCACCACCCGAAGCACCACTTGGGGGGTTTTCTTGGCCATAGGGCGGTGTGACCGGTGCCACTGCACCGGGTGCTGACTTCGGGCGGGGTGCCCTGTTTGCAAGTATATTATGGTTTTAAAAGCACCCGCTGCTACATTCCTTGCCTCCAGCAATTTTCAGGCAACAATAAAAGTGTCACGATAACTACTGTGATTAATGTTCTTGCTGGAGCAAGATCCGGAGTTTTGTCTAGTGGAAGTTTTGACTCATCGTAAGGTAGCGCAGAGGGTTAACATGCCTGCTGCAAATAATGTGTACCATGCAGATCACACAGTGCATATAATGTAAATAGGTCAGTGGGTTACTGCTTTTGCCAAAGATATCCTATAGTTACTTGCAGTTTATAAGTTAAAATCCTAACATAGAACAGCGAGCTATTTACTGTCATCAAAAAGCTGCATGCAAACTGTGTGCTATAGATTCGAGCATTATGATTTTTCCCCCCTTTCATTATCCTGATGTTGTAAAAAGGGTTCATTTGGGTAGAAATAAATTATTATAAAAGAAAACCTCCAACCATGGTGAAACGTTTTAAATTCGAAGTTTGTGCTTCTCCAGACCAAGCACTAACTATACTGCCTACCAGTATAGATGACATGTGACTCCTACACCTTGTAATCCTCAGTCTTATGTAACATTTCCTATGAACTGATTTATACACCTATGATTGATTGTCTCTGTGTGGTGTGTGATTAGAGTGCTCTGACACCCTACACTGGTATGAGCGGCGCTATAAAACAAATTAAATGCATCTGAGAGAGAGTGGTTATGGAGACCCAAGGGAAGTGGCGCTGTTAAAGGGTGGTCCTGACGGGAACTGTGGCGGAAGGTGTCATTGGAGGGGTGCCAACAAACATTGTCGCACAGGGCACCACCAGCGCTAAAGCCGGCCCTGCTTGGCCAGGCCGCCTTCTCTCATAAGGCAAACTGGGATCCCTCCTTCCTCAACTATCCTTGCTAACAGTCTCCTCCTGGCATATAGTACTCTATTTTACTGCATGCTGTAGTTGTGGTGCTATAAGTCAGGGAGTCCAAGTTCCCTCTCTCTCCTGTCCCTTTTTAGGGCCTCTTTAGGGCCTCCAGATGGACCCTACTCCTTTTACCCAAGTAAACCAACAAGATTAACCCACTGTCTAATTCCCTGAATGTTGATCTCAAGATCAGGTACAAGGTATTCTGTAGAACGTACAGGCCTCCAGTGGCGGCTCCTCCGCTAAGGCGGAGTAGCGTCACCCCACTGCTTTTCAGTAGTGGAAGGAAATATAAAATGATAATAACTGAAAGTTATCATTTTATTTTTCCTATTGCAAGTGCGGCAGCTTTGCCAGGTGGGCGGGGCTGCTCTGCTGACAGAGCAGGGGAGCGTAGGAGAGGAGTTGTTTGCACTCCCTAAAGTGCGCATGAATGTTTTGCTGGTCAAATATTCAGGCGCACTTAGCATGTTCTCCACCCAGGCTGCATTACAGCTTGGGTGGAGTACATGCCAAGGCTCCCTATCCCTGTCTGAGCACCGTGGTTTGGCACTCAGACTAATCACATCACTGCTATGCAGCGTTGTGATTGGCTCAGGGGAGTTTCAGCATGGGTTCTTCCAGTGCCTTGTTCCAGTCAGCAGAGGAAAGACGCAACAAGGGAGGACATGAAGGAGGAAGCGGCGAGGAGGGAAGTTGAAATTAATGTAAATCTTTTTTTTTTTTACACCTCGTCCCCGTCCGTCCCCCCCATCTTCCTCCGCTCGGCCTGCCTTCCTGCCTCGCCATCACCCATCCGTGCCGACTGCCACTGCAGGCGTCATGAGAGAAGCAAAACCAAAGGGGATGATGGACGGAGTGTTGAACATGGCAAGCACTAACCCCCAGTCAACTGATCTGGGTTTAATCCATCATCATTCTTTAGCTCACTCCGCCACCCCAGTTCAGACATGGCAACATGCAAATCAGTCTGACCCTGTGCCTCATGGAAACAGTCTAGCCCGAACTGCCAAGTCATGTCTTCCCTGGACCGGAAACAAGCATCCTGGGACTGGTTTCTGGCTAATCAGCCGTCATCAGCCAGGCTAGCTTGAATTCAGTGGCAAAGTGAGCAAGGGGCCCATGTCTGGGCATACCCTGCCAACATAGGGCGAACAAAGCAAAACCAAAGGGGATGATGGACGGAGTGTTGAACATTGCAAGCACTCACCCCCAGTCAACTGATATGTGTTTAATCCATCATCATTCTTTAGCTCACTCTGCCACCCCAGTTCAGACATGGCCATATGCAAATCAGTCTGACCCTGTGCCTCATGGGAACAGTCCAGCCCGAACTGCCAACCATGTCTTCCCTGGACCGGAAACAAGCATCCTGGGACCGGTTTCTGGCTAATCAGCCGTCATCAGCCAGGCTAGCTTGAATTCAGTGGCAAAGTGAGCAAGGGGCCCATGTCTGGGCATACCCTGCCAACATAGGGCGAACAAAGCAAAACTAAAGGGGGTGATGGACAGAGTGTTGAACATTGCAAGCACTCACCACCAGTCAACTGATATGTGTTTAATCCATCATCATTCTTTAGCTCACTCTGCCACCCCAGTTCAGACATGGCCATATGCAAATCAGTCGGACCCTGTGCCTCATGGGAACAGTCCAGCCCGAACTGCCAACCATGTCTTCCCTGGACCGGAAACAAGCATCCTGGGACCGGTTTCTGACTAATCAGCTGTCATCAGCCAGGCTAGCGTGAATCCAGTGGCAAAGTGAGCAAGGTACCCACGTCTGGGCATACCCTGCCAACTTAGGGCGAACAAAGCAAAACCAAAGGGAATGATGGACGGAGTTTTGAACATTGCAAGCACTCACCCCCAGTCAACTGATCTGGGTTTAATCCATCATCATTCTTTAGCTCACTCCGCCACCCCAGTTCAGACATGGCCATATGCAAAGGGAAGACACGGCTTGGCAGTTTAGGCTGGACTGTTCCCATGAGACACAGGGTCAGACTGATTTGCATAAGGCCGTGTCCGAACTGGGGTGGCGGAGTGAGCTAAAGAATGATGATGGATTAAACACAGATCAATTGACTGGGGGTGAGCGCTTGCAATGTTCAACACTCCGTCCATCATCCCCTTTGGTTTTGTCATGAGAGAAGCACCATCTTATCAAGTGCCACCTTCTAAGGGGAAGCATGCTCCAGAATTGAATCAAGGTCCAGAGACCCTGGAGAACCCTCCTCATATTATAGTCATGTTGCCTCTCCCTGATGTGAACCAACTGTGTGCACAAGTAACAAAACCTGTCTGGCTCCCTCATAAGCCATTCTGGGGTTTACCTACCAGTGTGGCTAAGGGTAATAACACCTTTTTGTTCTTATTTATTTGCAAGCCAGAGATTTTCCTAAAGTTGCCTAAGTCCTGCAGCAACACAGAGATCTAAATGTGTCGCTAAGTCAAAAACAGCACATAATTATCGTATGTACTGTACCTCGTATTCTAATCCCCCATGTTCGCATCTCCCTCTGGAGCTGCATTGCTGATGGCTCCACTGCTAAGATGAACAATAACAGGGATAGGGGGCATTCCTATCTCAACTCTTGTTCTACAGGACAACTTGAATACACCAATCCAACCAATTGTACTCTCACAGTGAGTTCCTAACATAATCATTTTACCCAGGTACAGACATTTGGACCACACCCGTTTGTTCCAGAACAGTCAACATGAACCTCCCTCCCTCCCCCGTCCAATATCTGCAGCTATGAACCGAGCTGTTCACTCGCTGTCGGGCGACACGGTGCCATAGCAGGAAGTAACTGCTACAACGGGGATTACACAGGCTTACAGACACAGTAAGGACGGCGCTACATCATAACGCCCCCATATTAACGTGTTGGGACCCCTGCTAGCTATAACAATAAAAGGCACGTAAATATCGTTCAACTCCCTTACAAGTGGGATAAGAGCATAATAAACAAGGGGAAGATTACTGGGCCTTCCTACTACCCCAACAGTACGTCAAAGACCAGGAGCAGAGGGAGGAGCCCGAAAAACAAGCTGTGAGATTAAATACTAAATGATTGGGGGTCAAAGCAAATAAAAGGGAAACAATGTCATAGACCATCGTACTGACAACTATCCAGGGAAAGACACACATTGCAGATTGATTACTTACAAGGGTGGCAGTGTATAGAACGGGTCCTGATGTTACACTTCAGGAAATTTGAGATTTGCAGCGAACGATCAAACAGCAATTAGGAACACTGACCACAGACCATATGCTTCTCGAGGCAGATCACACAAAGCTATCAGGCACAGGTAGAATGTCCAACACCATACTATTTATATGGTGGAGAGAATGGAGGAAGCGGCGAGGAGGGAAGTTGAAATTAATGTAAATCTTTTTTTTTTTTACACCTCGTCCCCGTCCGTCCCCCCCATCTTCCTCCGCTCGGCCTGCCTTCCTGCCTCGCCATCACCCATCCGTGCCGACTGCCACTGCAGGCGTCATGAGAGAAGCAAAACCAAAGGGGATGATGGACGGAGTGTTGAACATGGCAAGCACTAACCCCCAGTCAACTGATCTGGGTTTAATCCATCATCATTCTTTAGCTCACTCCGCCACCCCAGTTCAGACATGGCAACATGCAAATCAGTCTGACCCTGTGCCTCATGGAAACAGTCTAGCCCGAACTGCCAAGTCATGTCTTCCCTGGACCGGAAACAAGCATCCTGGGACTGGTTTCTGGCTAATCAGCCGTCATCAGCCAGGCTAGCTTGAATTCAGTGGCAAAGTGAGCAAGGGGCCCATGTCTGGGCATACCCTGCCAACATAGGGCGAACAAAGCAAAACCAAAGGGGATGATGGACGGAGTGTTGAACATTGCAAGCACTCACCCCCAGTCAACTGATATGTGTTTAATCCATCATCATTCTTTAGCTCACTCTGCCACCCCAGTTCAGACATGGCCATATGCAAATCAGTCTGACCCTGTGCCTCATGGGAACAGTCCAGCCCGAACTGCCAACCATGTCTTCCCTGGACCGGAAACAAGCATCCTGGGACCGGTTTCTGGCTAATCAGCCGTCATCAGCCAGGCTAGCTTGAATTCAGTGGCAAAGTGAGCAAGGGGCCCATGTCTGGGCATACCCTGCCAACATAGGGCGAACAAAGCAAAACTAAAGGGGGTGATGGACAGAGTGTTGAACATTGCAAGCACTCACCACCAGTCAACTGATATGTGTTTAATCCATCATCATTCTTTAGCTCACTCTGCCACCCCAGTTCAGACATGGCCATATGCAAATCAGTCGGACCCTGTGCCTCATGGGAACAGTCCAGCCCGAACTGCCAACCATGTCTTCCCTGGACCGGAAACAAGCATCCTGGGACCGGTTTCTGACTAATCAGCTGTCATCAGCCAGGCTAGCGTGAATCCAGTGGCAAAGTGAGCAAGGTACCCACGTCTGGGCATACCCTGCCAACTTAGGGCGAACAAAGCAAAACCAAAGGGAATGATGGACGGAGTTTTGAACATTGCAAGCACTCACCCCCAGTCAACTGATCTGGGTTTAATCCATCATCATTCTTTAGCTCACTCCGCCACCCCAGTTCAGACATGGCCATATGCAAAGGGAAGACACGGCTTGGCAGTTTAGGCTGGACTGTTCCCATGAGACACAGGGTCAGACTGATTTGCATAAGGCCGTGTCCGAACTGGGGTGGCGGAGTGAGCTAAAGAATGATGATGGATTAAACACAGATCAATTGACTGGGGGTGAGCGCTTGCAATGTTCAACACTCCGTCCATCATCCCCTTTGGTTTTGTCATGAGAGAAGCACCATCTTATCAAGTGCCACCTTCTAAGGGGAAGCATGCTCCAGAATTGAATCAAGGTCCAGAGACCCTGGAGAACCCTCCTCATATTATAGTCATGTTGCCTCTCCCTGATGTGAACCAACTGTGTGCACAAGTAACAAAACCTGTCTGGCTCCCTCATAAGCCATTCTGGGGTTTACCTACCAGTGTGGCTAAGGGTAATAACACCTTTTTGTTCTTATTTATTTGCAAGCCAGAGATTTTCCTAAAGTTGCCTAAGTCCTGCAGCAACACAGAGATCTAAATGTGTCGCTAAGTCAAAAACAGCACATAATTATCGTATGTACTGTACCTCGTATTCTAATCCCCCATGTTCGCATCTCCCTCTGGAGCTGCATTGCTGATGGCTCCACTGCTAAGATGAACAATAACAGGGATAGGGGGCATTCCTATCTCAACTCTTGTTCTACAGGACAACTTGAATACACCAATCCAACCAATTGTACTCTCACAGTGAGTTCCTAACATAATCATTTTACCCAGGTACAGACATTTGGACCACACCCGTTTGTTCCAGAACAGTCAACATGAACCTCCCTCCCTCCCCCGTCCAATATCTGCAGCTATGAACCGAGCTGTTCACTCGCTGTCGGGCGACACGGTGCCATAGCAGGAAGTAACTGCTACAACGGGGATTACACAGGCTTACAGACACAGTAAGGACGGCGCTACATCATAACGCCCCCATATTAACGTGTTGGGACCCCTGCTAGCTATAACAATAAAAGGCACGTAAATATCGTTCAACTCCCTTACAAGTGGGATAAGAGCATAATAAACAAGGGGAAGATTACTGGGCCTTCCTACTACCCCAACAGTACGTCAAAGACCAGGAGCAGAGGGAGGAGCCCGAAAAACAAGCTGTGAGATTAAATACTAAATGATTGGGGGTCAAAGCAAATAAAAGGGAAACAATGTCATAGACCATCGTACTGACAACTATCCAGGGAAAGACACACATTGCAGATTGATTACTTACAAGGGTGGCAGTGTATAGAACGGGTCCTGATGTTACACTTCAGGAAATTTGAGATTTGCAGCGAACGATCAAACAGCAATTAGGAACACTGACCACAGACCATATGCTTCTCGAGGCAGATCACACAAAGCTATCAGGCACAGGTAGAATGTCCAACACCATACTATTTATATGGTGGAGAGAATGGTGGAATCGCCTTCGGATTGGGCACTTAAGGCAGACATTTAAATATTTTACATTATGCCCATCTCTAAATCAAGGCTTTACAAGGAGTTGTCCATTCGAACACTCTGGGTCCTCTTGGGGAGAGTCCTTCACTCCGGACAGACCATGACTACATTTGTTGAAAATAATTATTTGAAGAACATGGGAAACATACATTTTATTGCATTTATTAGATGAAATGCCCATCACTTCAATCAGAAGACAGTAGAGGTGGGTGAGCCACTGAAGGCTCGAGTCAGCTCAAACCAGATGCCTGGCTCTAGCAAAGCAGAAGGTCTCTTGGAATCTCAAGCCTCAAATGTGCCAAGTCTTCATGCAGCTTCTTCCTTCCACCTACACTTTACACCCATGCAGCAGGAATTAAAGACAATGCATTACTATTTGATGTATATGGGAAAGATAAACCTGGGACCAATTCAGGTTTTCTTCCTGGGCTAAACTGTGTGATCCTAGGCAGTTATTTTATTTCACTATGCCTCTTTTTTCTTCATTGGACACATGAGAGAATCTTGTACTACATGAGATCAAGATAGCTGATGTATATAAGTTCTCTTTTGTACATGAATTATTAGACTACAATGTTGTCTCTGTGGCAAATAGCCTAGGCCACATATAGGGTACATATGGCAACGGGATTGCCTGTTGGTTAACTAATGGCATTGTAGCTAAGGCAGGGAGGGGAGGGAATAATGGCCCACATGCATCAAAGCAAAAACCGGTCGCAAACGGGCAGATTCTCAGAATCTGCCCCTTTGCGACGAGTATTTTTGCATTTGGATGCATCATCCCAAATGCAAAAATCGCAATTTAAGTAATCTCTAAATTGCGATTACTTAAATTGCGATTGCATTTAAGGAATCTCAAATTGAGATTCCTTAAATGCAATGCATTAAAGTAAAAATATTAGGGATTTCGCTAATAGGGGGAGCAAATTACCATGAAGTTGAACGTCATGGTAATTTGCTAAAACTTTGAAAAATGCACTAAAGAGCATTTTTCAAAGTTCCATTTCACACACACATGCCCTTGGGGCATGTGTGTGTGCAAAATGTACTCATATGCAGATTTCAGGGGTGCAACAGGTTGTCCTTTTGACACCCTGTCACCCTTGAAATTGCATGAGCAATTTGCGATTCTCTAATTGAGAATCGCAAATTGAGAAAGTCTTCCCATTCATTCCTATGGGCCTCTAGGCCCATAGGAATAAATGGGGAGGTATTCCTTAATTGCGACTCGCAATTTACGAGTCGCAATTAAGGAATGTTTAGAAATCGCTATTTTGTAAGCGATTTCTACATGCATAGCCTTTTGCTATTCCTTATTAGCGAATCCTTATTTTTCGCTAATAAGGAATCGCAAATGGCATTGTTGATGCATGTGCCAGAATGTTTCTAGCGTCAGGTTTAAACGCTATCACTTCTGATAAATGCCACTGAATTAGAGGTGGGCGAGCCACTGAAAGCTCAAGCCTGGCTCGAACCAGATGCCTGACTCTGGGTGAGTTTGAAGTTCTCACTTTCATAAACCTTCTGTGTGCCACTCACACTCATGCGCTAACATCATGTGGCAAAACAAACCAATAACTTTCGAAGTAAAGGAGGAGAGGGAAAGAGATAGCCACGTAGTCACAGAATTACACAATGTGAAACAAGAAAAACTGGCATCATCCCGGCTTCCAGTTACATTCAATTGTGTAATCCTAGGCAAATATTTCATTTCACTCAGCCTAATTTTTCTACATTACATATGAGAGCACCTTCAAATAAGTACATTCGGATGTGTGCCGTAGAAAACTTCACTTGTGTTTGATTAGATGGATTATATTGTGGCTTCAACTACAATAAGAATCTTGGCTACATACTGGGTACATATGACACGCTACATGCCTCTTTGTTCACTAGTAGCATTGTAGATGGTGTCTGTGGGGTAGGAATGTTTCTAAGTTAAAATTTAAAAAATATTATTTTTAATAAATGCCTCTTAATGTAGTGATATAATCAGATGTACTAAATTGAAATGTGTCAACATGTTAAAGAAATAAATTCCTATGAATTTTAAAGAAACGTTATCATATTTTTATGGCTCAGCTCGTGCTCGGGCATGGACGCCTAGCAGAGGTTAGAATGGGCAGAAGAACATGGGAACAACATTCACAAGCTTTATTAATTTGATCAAAACTGTTTCCATGCCTTTTATTTAAGAAAAACCCAACACTTTCTGGATAGTTGAATTGCAACTGGTTGAAAGGGGAGAAAAGGGGTCTTCTCTACTGTGAAGTGAAAGAAGGGGAAGGCAACCTCTACACTCAATGAAGTGCTACAATTTGATGTATTTAGGTGACATACTTTGCATCTTAAAGAAATCCACATTTTTAAATTTGGAAGGGATTTATCATATTTTGCAAGCTATTTGTTGCAGGATTTATATGCCAAACATTTTCACTTTTCGACTTGTGCACAGGCTCTTAGATCTGAAGGAGTCGGGTTCCACGTTCTAGACTTACTCTGGAACCCCTGGCCGATGTCTGTTTTTGTTTCCTTGGAAGTGTGGAGGGTAGGAAAAACTTTTGTTAGCCAATTATGCATTACAGTTCCAACGAACCATGACTCTGAAGAATCACTGACTGTCGATTCAAAGTTTAGTTTGTTTATTACAAAGCCAAGAACAGCTGGACATATAAACACCTCAAGACAAGGGTGTAGAAATACATTGGAACTAATACAAAGCCAAACCTACGTGTGAAGTTAAGAAGGTTCTGCATACACAAGATAACTAATTCAAGAATCAGGACACAAAATATTATAGCTGCGATGTCAAGATTTCCCT
Source organism: Triturus cristatus (assembly GCF_964204655.1). NCBI lineage: Eukaryota > Metazoa > Chordata > Amphibia > Caudata > Salamandridae > Triturus > Triturus cristatus. The sequence goes on along the minus strand of NC_140594.1, from coordinate 402,743,235 downwards.
TTATTGGGGGTTCGTAAGTAAAAAGCATCAGTCCGTCCCTACACTATCGCTAACGTGACTTCCCTACTTAGCTTTCCTCAAAGTCGAGGTCTGAAAAAGTTGTCAGCACGTGAAGGCTTCCTAAGAATACCATTCACGTTGAATTGGTCAAGTAGCATAAAGCTACAGAGCTCATTCTAAGATGCTCTCTTCTCTCAAGGCACAGTCGAAGTACCTGGGCTCTGTCCCTAACTCCAATACATGAATTGGTATGAGACTTCCCATAATGCTGTGTGACATCACCCCATCCATGAAAGACCCCTCTGCGTAGGTAACTTTCCATGCAGCAGTGATGCTTCCAGGCCTTGGCTCAATGATCTTGATTCCCAGGCTCTCCCTGGTGAGAAAGAACATCATCCCACATTATCAGCATCGCTGTTCAATGTATCGTCTCCTTCCTAAGCCTAACTCCTAAAACAAAGATATTATTCTAACTAACAAAGATGCAGTTCTCCACCTGCAACGGGAACCATGACAAAGAACAAGTTCTGCATACACATGAATTCTACTAGCAAACCTATCATGAGAGCAGCAGGGAGAAATACACATTAGGCCTACAGAATTGGGCCAACATAAGAAACAGCACGCAATTTCATAAAACACGTGTATACATGATCCTTGTTACTGAGCACATTTAAGTCAATGCATTACATAAACATACGAATTATAACATTCATTATGCACATGTACAATTCTTCACATTAAGGATTTCATCTAATCACACATAATTGAAATGCTCATTCCCCCACGTTATATGGAAATATGCCTATCACTTCACCTTACATGTTATTACATTACTTTAGCTAATGGCACAAATGTTAGCACGATAAAAGATTATATGCGGGTGCAGACTACCCATGATTATAATGCACCCCTACAATTGACAGAGCAATTTGCGCTCTATCAGAGCAAAGCCAGACAGTTATATACACTATAAGTACACATGATAGAATGTTATATCTGAGAAGTTGGCCTGGCATATGCTGTCCTCTAGTTATAGGGGACACCTTGTACCAGTCCAATTCGACTCTTATGGTCATAGGTTAAAGATAACCTTTAAAGAAAGCTATCCTAGTGGTAGCTGTGGAGAGCAGCCTTCAGGCTAAGTCTTGAAGGAGTGTTAAGCTTATTGTTTTACCATAGATAACCTCTTGAATAACCAAATGAAAGAGTAGTCCACACAGGTATATATATAAAATATATGTATTTATTCTAGGAATAACCCCACTAGTCTCTTTATGAGGCTAGAGGTGAAGATACAATTCAAACAAGCATTGATAGTTACAATAAATAGCACTGGAATCACAGGGCCCCAGGGGAGGACCAAACCATATATCAAAAAAGTGGTATAAGAACCACGAGAATTCTACAGACAATGCCTAGGGCATTTAGGGTCGCTGCCCCCTTGTGAAACCACCCAAGGTAGTGAGGAAGGGGACCCATGGGAGACGCGTGCAGTGGCTAAAGTTACTGTTGGGATCTCTATTAAAGCCTATGGAGAATGTCGCGGTTGAATTTTACAAGATTAAAAACACTTCTAGCAAGAGTTCAAGTTCAATACTTTAGAGTTAAGCTTTTGAAGGGCCCACACTCACGAGAGTACCGAGGTACCACTGTTACCTGCCCCAGGGAAGCCGGGTGCATAGGTCGTTTTCGATGTCGGGTCGCGGGCTGATTTTCAATGGCAAAATGTGAAAAACTGCTGCTAGCAAGAAGCGTTGTCGATGTCGTGAAGAATGAAAATGTAGATCTTGAAGAGAAGGACCTGAAAGCAGAGGGGACAGAGTCTGGGTCACGGCACAGTGACCCCGGGGCTCAAGAGAAGGAGCCCTTCAATGTCGGGTGCTTCCAGGTAGAAGAGGTGTAGCTTGGATCGTCAGCCACGGGGTCCAGGAGGCGTCAAGGAAGGCCAGCTTCTGGAGGGCAACTGTCCCACAAACGATGAGGGTCGCTGCGGTGTTAGTGTCCGGATTGGATCCACTAAGCCTTAGCAACCGCAACCCACGCAAGAAACACAAAACTGCTACTGGTGCAGACCCACGAGGTCTGAGTGAGGTCTCCAGCAAGGAAACTGAAGAGGAGGCCTGGAGCAACCAGGGGAACTCTTGGAATTGAAGATTGACCTCCGCTAGGGCCCACCAGTTGAGAGACAAGGGACCGCGGGAGGCAGCAATTTGGTGTGCGTAAAGATGCGCCCACGGGTCGCCGGAGCGGGCTAGGGTGGCGATCTTTGGCACAGATGATGCTGAGAGGTTGGCTCAATAATGGGCCTAAGCACAACTTCCCCACTTGTCGGGCTCGGGTGCTGTGCAAGAGGTGGCCGGTGTCCTGGGGTATTGGGGATCTCGGCACCCACGGGGTCCACGGTGCTGAGCTTTGCTGTGCACACTCACTGGCCTCTGGGATGCTTGGAAATCCACCTCAAGGTAGGAAAGAGTCGTTGATGTCCGTAGGAGCAGCGAGGTTGAACTGGAGAAGCCTACGTGCAAGTATGAAAGACATCCTATGGTGCACCCACCCAGTTCCAATCCACATAGTCTGTCTGGGGAGGTGGGAGCACCTCCCTGCAACAAGATCCCTATTGTCCAGCTGCCGTGGCTGGAGTTCTGCCCAGCAACAGGCAGCCAGAGTCGTGTGGGTGGTGGGTAGCATCCATTTTGTACTACGTGTGCACTTTTATATTGGTGTCTAAATTCTGCCGCTTTTCCCATATCGCCCCTCTAGCAGGGGGGAATCATGCCCTCAGTCCCATGGCTGGATTGGGGGTATGATTCCTACATGTTTGACACCAAACACGATATGGTTCTGTGTAGCCATTCTCAAGTTATCACGCTATCGCGATTTACTTCTAATGCGGTTAAGAGTATATGGTATGGCTACACTACAAACAACCCAGCAATGGTTTTACGAAGGTTGCAGAGGGGCCCTACTCAGGTAGGGGTCCCCCTCACACATATCTCAGCACCCGGCCTTGTAGGATTAGCAAGGCCTGCTTTAGGGGTGACCTATGATGATATATGTGTTGTATTAAGTGGGATACAGGATACCTATATCCCTGTAAGGAGTGCAAGCACCACCTTACCCAGACTACAGTAGTGGTCTGGTGGTGTCATTTGGTATGGCTGTCCCAGGGGTGGCACAATAAGTGCTGCAGCCCCTGGTAGGCCTCTGAGGGACCCATGCCCTGGGTACCTAGGGTACTATCTACAAGGGGCTGACAGGGTGTCCTCAGTATTCAATTGGAAGGTACCTAGGGTACTCACATCAGTTTAGAGAAGAAGCAGATAGGCTGGGGTCCTGGATAGCAGGGCCACAGCCTGGCTAGTGTCATAAAACAGTCAAAACATCAGCAAAAAGTTGGGGGCAACTATGCAGTCGATGCCACTCTCCTACATACCCCCCCCCCCCAACACAGGGACATTAAACTAACCTTGACCAGTTGAGTCTTCATGTTCTAAGTGGAAATATCTGGAGAGGCCATCTGCATTGGCATGGTTGCTCCCAGGTCTATGTTCCACTGTATAGTCCATCCCCTGTAGGGAAATGGACCACCTGAGTAGTTTGGGGTTTTCACCCTTCATCTGTTTTAGCCATAGGAGGGGCTTATGGTCAGTTTGAACAATGAAGTGAGTGCCAAACAAGTATGACCTCAGCTTCTTCAAGGCCCAGACCACAGCAAAGGCCTCCCTCTCTATAGCTGACCAACGTTTCTCTCTGGGGGTCAACCTTCTGCTAATAAAAACTACTGGTTGATCCTGGCCCTCTTCATTCAGTTGTAATAATACAGCACCTACCCCCACCTCAGAAGCATCAGTTTGAACTATAAATTATTTGGAGTAGTTGGGGCTTTGGAGCACTGGAGCAGAGCACATTGCCTGTTTTAGGTCATCAAAAGCTTTCTGACAGCTGACAGTCCACTGAACTTTCTTGGGCATCCTCTTAGAGGTTAAGTCATTTAAGGGGGTCGCAATGGATCCATATCCCTTGACAAATCTTCTGTAATAACCAGTCAGGCCTAAGAAAGCTCGGACCTGAGTCTGGGTGGTTGGAGCAACCCAGTCCATGATGGTCTGGATTTTGCTCTGTAGTGGTTGAACTTGGCCTCCACCTACAAGGTGGCCCAGGTACACAACCGGACTCTGCCCTATTTGGCACTTAGTAGCCTTGATAGTGAGTCCTGCTTTTTGCAGGGCTTCCAAAACTTTCCTTAGGTGGATCAGGTGATCTTCCCAGGTGGAGCTGAAGACAGCAATATCATCTAGATATGCTGCACTAAAGTCATCCAGGCCTGAGAGGACTTGGTTCACCAACCTTTGAAAAGTGGCAGGTGCATTCTTCAAACCAAAGGGCATCACAATAAATTGATAATGCCCACCAGGGGTAGAAAATGCAGTTTTGGCTTTTGCAGATTCAGCTAACCTTATCTGCCAGTAGCCAGCTGTCAGATCAAATGTGCTCAGATATTTGGCTGAGGCCAATTTATCTATGAGCTCATCTGCTCTGGGAATGGGATGTGCATCAGTCCTAGTGACTGCATTGAGTCCTCTGTAGTCTACACAGAACCTCATCTCTCTCATACCGTCTTGGGTGTGAGGTTTTGATACAAGGACTACTGGGCTAGCCCAAGGGCTATCTGAGGGCTCAATGACTCCCAATTCCAACATCTTTTGAAATTCTGTCCTTATGCAGTCCCTGACATGGTCAGGTTGCCTGTAGATCTTATTCTTCACAGGCAGACTGTCCCCAGTGTCCACTTCATGAGTGCACCAGTTGGTCTGACTTGGAGTCAGTGAAAACATATGCCTGAATGATTGTAGAACTTGTCTGCAGTCAGACTGTTGCTGGGCAGTGAGGCTGCCTGCCAAGGCTACACCATATACTGACCCATCATCAGGGTTGTGAGAGAGCAGGTCTGGGAGAGGGTCACTCTCCTCCTCCTGTCCCTCATCTGTTGCCATGAGCAAGCCCATGTCAGCCCTGTCCACATATGGTTTCAGTCTGTTTACATGAAGTACCCTGTGGGGACTTCTGGGAGTGCCAAGGTCCACCAAGTAGGTGACCTCTCCCTTCTTTTCCAAAATGGTATGGGGTCCACTCCATTTGTCTTGGAGGGCTGCTGGGGCCACTGGCTCCAACACCCATACCTTCTGTACTGGCTGGTACACCACCAGTACAGCCTTTTGGTCATGCCAGGCTTTTTGCAGTTCCTGGCTTGCCTCGAGGTTTTTTGTCGCCTTCTTCATGTACTCAGCCATCCGGGAGCGGAGATCAAGTAGTTGACACCACACTCCTTCCACATTGCTTTGAGGTAACTACTCATAAAGTTTGTACCTCGGTCAGATAAGACCTCCTTAGGGAAACCCACCCTGGAAAAGATTCCCAGGAGGGCCCTTACCACCACAGGTGCTGTGATTGTCCTAAGGGGAATAGCTTCTGGGTATCTGGTGGCATGATCCACTACCACCAGAATACACCTGTGCCCAGATGCTGTTGGTGGGTCAAGGGGACCAACTATGTCAATCACTACCCGTTCAAAGGGAACCCCCACCACAGGCAGTGGTATCAGGGGGGCCTTTGTGGATTTACCTGCCTTGCCACTGGCCTGGCAGGTAATGCAAGAGCTACAGAAACTCTTACAGTCCTCACTCATTTGAGGCCAATGAAAGTGTGGGACAATTCTGTCCCAAGTAATATTTTGGCCTAGGTGTCCTGCCAAGGGAATATCATGGGCCAGTGTGAGTAGGAAACCCCTGATCTTCTGAGGTATGACCAACCTCCTGGCTGCACCAGGCTTGGGGTCTCAACCCTCAGAGTACAGGAGTCCATCATCCCAATATATCTTATGGGTTCCACTAGCATTCCCGGCAGCCTCAGCACCAGCTTGCTGTCTGAGGGGTTCAAGAGTGGGGCAGCTCTGCTGCTCCAGGCTCAAGTCTGCCCTAGAAGGTCCCTCTGTCCCCAAGAACTCAACCTGATCAGGTTCAAGCTCATCTGGGACAGTTCCTTCTTCAGGCCTCTTCTGCTAAAAGAGTCTCTTCAGACTGATCCTGGGGGGAAGGCACTGCCTTACCCCTGCTACTCCTCCTCTTGGAAGGTCCTTGGTCCATTTTTCCAGGATCCAAGGCCTGTTCAGTTTGTGTCAGCTTTGCTTTTGACCTAGCCAGGGCAAACACTTCTGCTGGGATACCCAGCATCGCTGCATGGGTAGTTAGCGCCACCTCAGCCATGCTGATGTCTCCAAATCATTCCCTAGCAAACATTCTACTGGTAGGTCTGCACTCACCACAACCTTCTTTAGGCCAGTTACCCCTCCCCAAGAGAAGTTAACAACTGCCAGAGCATGGTTAGTACTGACATTGCTTGCATTGGTCACCTGGTAAGTTTCTCCAAGTATGATCTGGCTAGGGTCCACAAGGTCCTTAGTCACCATGGTGACACTAGCCCCTGTGTCCCTGTAAGCTAGAGACTCCCTTCCATTTATTCTAGGCTGTTCTTGTATTTGCCCAGACCACTGGGACTCACAAATAGGGACAGGTCCCCATCACAAACTAATACAGCCTGAGTAGGCATTCTGACTAGGCCAGATTCCTCTCCAGATCCCAGGGTCAACCCTACTATCCCCTTGTTCTCTGTACCACCACCTATAGCTGGACTAGGGGGAACAGATGCCTTAGGGGCAGGTGTAGTGGTACTTGTGGAGTCTTTGGCCTTGTTGCAGTATGAAGTCCAATGGGTTTTCTTCTTTACAGATTTTACACCATGGCTTCATTGGCTGCTTAGCTTTGTTGGATTGGGAATTATCAGATGCTGATTTTTGGGGGCCTGTTGAAGACTGCTGGTCTTTTCCCTTTTCCCCACCTTTCTCAGAGTTTTTGGCATCTTCCTTTTTAGCTGCACCCCCTCCCCCCCCCCCCCCCCAAGGGCTGGACCTTTTGCTTGGTCCTGGTTCTGACCCATTTGTCTGCCTTCTTTCCCAATTCTTGGGGCGAGGTCAGATCTGAGTCCACTAGGTGCTGATGCAAGAGCTGATTCTGACAATTGTTGAGGATCTGCTCCCTCATAATGAGATTGTACAATCCTTGGTAATCATTTACTTTGCTGCCAGTTAACCAACCTTCCAGAGCCTTAGTAGCACAATCTACAAAGTCTACCCAATCTTGATTCTGTGCTTTTTGGGTATCTCTGAACTTTAACCTGTAATGATCAGTGGTTAGACCAAACCCATCTATTAAAGCATCTCTCAATATGTAATAATCATCTGCATCCTCTTCTCTGACAGAGAGGAGCTTGTCTCTTCCTTTGTCTGCAAAGGAGAGCCATAAGATTGCTGCCCACTGCTCTACTGGGACCCTCTGAACTTTACAGGCCCTCTCAAGTGCAGTGATTCATTTATGGATGTCATCCCCTGACTGATACGGGGGCACAATCTTATGCAGGTTCCTATTGTCAGGAGCTTTCTCTCTAACTCTAGGGGTATTATTACTGCCACCAGGGGTCTCTAGACCCCATTTTCTTGAAGCTTTCTGAAGCTCCAGGGACTCTCTGTCTAATGCTAACTGTTCTCTCCTGAGCTGAAGCTTGGCTTGCTCAAACTGGATCAGTCTGCATTTCCTCTCCTTGGAGGATTCTCTTCTCCGAGAAGAGGCAGAGGTCCTTTTGGATCTCTCAGAATGGATCTGTTCCTTCTGTTTGGATCCACCACTCTCCCATTAGGGATGGAGGGAGTGCCTCTTGGGCCATCACCTCCATGTTGTGAGTGGTCTGATTCATCCAGGTCAAGTTCAACTTCCTCTTCCTGGTCCTCATCAGAGTCCACCACTAGGGTGTCCTCTTCAGCAGGATGCCCACCCAACCTGTCTACCCCCTCAGACACTAGAGTCTGCTTGAAGTCTGCAATGAGCAGGATTTCCCTGAGACGTTGAGTGTTGGCACCTTTGTTTGTCTTCAGTTGCCTAGTAGTGCACATCTCCCTAAGCTCTGCAAAAGAGAGGTTGTCATACTTGTTGACCCTTGAGGGTCCTTCCAGGGCCTTATGGGCTCCTTATCCTGAATAAACAACAAGAGGACCCATGCTTCGGGGTGCAAAAGTCACCCATTTTAATGCACGGCGGCTCAGCCGAGGGACCAGACTATTGCTTCTTTCCTCTTTTCACCTTTCTCAGACACACGAGACATTATCATATTAACAGTATAAGGTGGTCGGACTTCGCCTTAAAACACCTGTTATGGCTAAAGTTCCAGCCCACCTCTTTACTTGATTGTTAGGGTGATTTATGGGGTGGGGGGCACCTGTGTATGCAGTGTCTTGTTGGCCCTAGATATAGCCCCATGAGTTTCATTCGACAGAAAATACCAACTAAATATTGACTAAATTACCAACCATCTACAACACAGACTCACCCTGAATTTCATACGGAATGGGATTTTGCTCGGTAATAGAATCTTTATACGGGTTCTTCTAGCGTGAGTTAGCCTTACTACGTATTACCGTCCAATATTGCCGGAATTCCTGTCGGCAGCACCTGTCGCCTAAGTATTGCCCCATTAACGCATTGTTAACTCGAGAGTCGGTATTTAGATACTGGGGAGTAGTTCTCCCCATATGCACATGCGCATTTCATCCGTGCACTCGCGCATGCACCCCCCTGTTTTGGAAGCCTAGAGCACACCCCGGAAAGGGAATCCGCCCAGACACCTGATCCCGCCACTTCATTAGTATCGCGCCTGGCCATGATGAGCTCATTTTCGGCATACGCATGGACGGGGTAGGTTCAGAGGAGGGAACACCCTTATGAAATTGTAAGTGAAGTATTTATAAAAGCTTTTTAAATGTGTTGTAAGATTCTGAGCAATTGCTCAGTGCATTTAGTACTTTGGTTTTATGACAAAATATCATTAGTATCGCGCCTGGCCATGATGAGCTCATTTTCGGCATACGCATGGACGGGGTAGGTTCAGAGGAGGGAACACCCTTATGAAATTGTAAGTGAAGTATTTATAAAAGCTTTTTAAATGTGTTGTAAGATTCTGAGCAATTGCTCAGTGCATTTAGTACTTTGGTTTTATGACAAAATATCTCTGTTTGTCTTTACAGCCCGGTAATATGCGGGCATCCATTGCTCTTGCCAAGGGGAGTTACATTTTTACAGTGCTAGGTAAGCACTCCCTTTACAATAGATAGTTGTGTGTTATCAACTTAGCAACATTAGAGTGGCGGTACCGCTACCCGAGCATGGTATCTTTTGGCTAAAATAGCTTATGCACGGAGTAAGGTCTCGTCATAGTGCCTATGATACCATACATGATTGGGGCTCAATGGAGCATCAACAATTAATTTGTTTCGTGTGTCTGTTCTGTTTCTTTCGTCCAATCGATGTGCACACAGTGGTAGCACATTATGAATGCATCAATATTTACTGATGCCCACATCTGTGGTTGATTTCGTTTTCTTTTTCCTAGGCACGGTCAGGAGCAGTCTCGACCACACAGCTGTAGCCACAATGAGGGTATACAGATTTCTGCAGTGCCCTGACTGAAGAAAAGAGGGTATTTTAATGTAATGTATATTGGTTCACGTGCACTACACTTTTTTGATGATTTTGGTCCTGAAGAAGCGCCACCGACCTTTATGGCGATCTAGGCGCGAAACATGTTGACCTATGACCTCTGACACCCAGGCATAGTGTGCCTTTGGGGCGATATTTTTACTACAAAGGGTAAAATGTTTACCACTACGCTGCAAGTTTACCCTTGATTATTATTATTATTTTTTTGTATCACTTTGCATGCACCTTTCTTACCCTCAGTAGACCCTCCCTTCACACACCCTCATGCACCATCCGGCAGTCCTGAAAAGATCTCCGACAAAGTGACCCTTCGGGGGACCCGTAGGGAATTGCAGCGCCGGCCCTACGAGGAGCAATTGCCCGATGATGAAGCATGACACCCCTTGGGGTGTGTGAGGGCTCTAAAGGACAAAGAATGATTTTTCTTTTCCCCTTTTCTATGGACTCTCCATCCCTAGGATTCTCTTTCCTCTTGCCTTTTTCTTCCCCTAATTTTATATGGGTGACTTTTGCACCCCGAAGCATGGGTGACTTTTTGCACCCTGCTATAGGAACAGTGTCCTCTTGTTGTTTATATAGGCATTAGGAGCATGGACACTGGACCTTTATGAGCTCCTAGCAGGGCCGGACTGGGAACTGAAAGCAGCCCTGGCAAATTTTGCCAGACCAGCCCCCGCCCAGTTCGTAGCGAGCGAGCGCAGCGAACGAGCCCGACCGCTACTAGGGGGTTTGGCGGTGTTTTTCCCCCAAGAAAATTTTGGAAAAAGACAGACCAAAATGGTGAATTTTACAGCACATTTTTCATTACATTTTCAATTGTATCCATTTTCAAAGCATAGTAAATAGTAGATGACGACCTTAAAGAGCACCAGGTTACCAACCCAGTCATATGTACCCATAGACATTCTTTACAAGTTCATGTTAGCAAGGCCAGTCTAGTTTTGTTTTTCAATTAGGATTCTGGGACTGCAAGTCCCAGAATTTTAAGAAAAAATTGCGACTAGTCTATTTAGTCACGCACTGACCTGTGAATCTTACTTGGTAGCAATTAACTTGATGCATAATAGCAGGAAGGAGTGAGAGATGGAATGCATACAATTTACAAAATCGGATTGAGAACGTCATATTAGGATCCACCTAGCTACAACAGATGAGTGATACACGACTTGGTCTCGATAACAATAGTCCTGGCACATCTCTGTATAATCCCCCAGATTAGGCGAGCACGACTGTGTACATGCCAGCCATGGCAAATAATCTTGATCTCAACCAGCAGTGATGACAAGTGATCCAAAGGAGTGCACCAGTGACAGACAGCCAGAGGAGATTTGTCTAGGCTCCATGCAGGAGAAAGAAGAAAGTACAGCATAGACATGAGCTTGAAGGTAGATTCATCTAGCATCAACGGAGTAGTAATCCAACGCATAAAAGGGTTGAAGGGGTTATAGGCAGCCAGCATATATACACTCTGCATCCACCCGAGAACAACAGAGGGACAGCTTAATGCTTGCACCAGATACAGGTTGTCATTGTAAATTTAATGCATTACTAATATGACCCTCCTTTTCCCAAGCAAGTGTCAAACAATATAATACACTCTGTGTTAAGGTATCCCTTTTCAGATGGGTTATATGTGCAGTAAGTACTCAATTGCAGCCTGTAGTCTGATATATATATATATTCATTATGGTGATGGTAGCTTTAATCACAAAAACAGCTCATATTTCTTTGGAAAACAAATCTACAGCACTGTCTTTACCAAGCAAAGCCTTTACAGTGAAGCCTTTACTACACATGCTTTTATCATGCATAAGCCTTTACCACACATGATAATTATAAGTAAATTAAGTAAGTTTATTAGGGGGTTAGGATAGCTTTCGTAGTGGGTAGTGGTAAATTGGGTTAAGGGTAATTTTAGGGTTTAGAAGTGGGTAGTGCTAAAGGGATGTGAGCAGTTTGTGTGTTGCAGTCTTAGTTTGCTTCTATCAAATGAATGAGACAAACAACGAATAGCAATGATTTGTGAGTTTAAAGTGTAGGATTGGAAGCGATGTCTGGTTACAAGGAGGGAAGTGGTCACCATACACAGATGATCGCTTCTGATTTCTTCATATTTCCGTGGGAGAAAGCTTCCTAAACGGAATGGGGCCTAGAGAGAGCTTCTGGAATTGGAACTCAAATCTTCAATTGTCAGAGTTACAATCCTCGTGTCCTTCAGTTCAAGGACACAATATTACGTGGAAATGTTAAAACCACATTTTTACCATCTCAGACTACTGAGTAAAAGGAGCAAGAGTAGGTTAACATAACAGAAATCTACACATTAACCATGGACTAGCGCAGAAGAACTCCTATCCCATGAGATTCAAGATGCCAATGAAATCATCACCACAAGCACCAGGCCTGCACCTGGCTCACAGGTCAGCCTACATCACCTTTAGGGTGTTTGCCTCTTTCACAAGAGTTGGTTGCCACTTACTGCACGAGATCAAACCCTATGCCCCTCCTTCTTCGAGACTCGAACAATCACCCCAAACATACAATTACCTACGAATGGCAACCACTGATACTCCATTAATGATCTGTGAATTTCCACCAATGAAAGTCCAAAGGAGCGGATTAGAATTGGCCTGTTCTAATTATCACGGTGTGTCAATCTTTTCATTGATAAACTCCAATTTTCATTTTGGAATTTAAATTGTGAGTGTGGTGTCGCAGAGCACCTAAGTTCTGCATATGTCTACTTTGATTATAGCTTTCAATGGAATGATCAAGGGTGTAATGCAGGCCCCTGTAGCCCATGTGGTACAGATGAGCCCCCGACCCTTCAGGGGACCCTATTCATCACTAATCCAATTAATTTCTGTGAGATATGAAAGGGTCAGTGGTCCCTCATCACATTCTGCATGGGGGCCTCATCATTTTATGTTACACCACTGGGAATGATCTGTCTCCATTAGGGTCCAGGTGATCCTACAACACCAGTCTGCCGATCCCACTGCAGTCTTAAAAAGGTGCACTATGTTCCCACATCACAAGACCTCCAATAGTTGAGGAAGAAGTTACAGTGTTTGCCTGTAATATGAATCTCGAAGAAAAAAAAAACTTTAATAGCCTCACTTCGAAGAGTCTTCATCTCCGGTATCTGCCAGTGTGCTACGGGTCCTAGTGCAATGAAGAAAATGGGCCACCTATTTAAACTGTGACATTTTGCAGTAATCAGGGTGTGGCGGGGTAGCAGGGACAGAGTCGACAACCAGACCAGGATGGCGTAAAGAGGGTTTTATTTTAGAAAAAGTTCTCTTGTGTCTTTCGGCCCGTCTCGCTGCTGCGGAAGAAGGGGACCCCGACTTGGTCTTTCTGGGTGACTCCAGACTGAAGGAAGGCGGCGTCTCTGCTGACTTCTCTCACCAGGGTCCAGCCCGCGGGAAGGGTCTCCGGAGTTGTTAGGCGAAAGGGGAGAGAAATGAAAACAACAAACAAAACAAGGATTAGGACAATCGTCCTGGTCGGCTGTTGTCAGGGGCCGGGTGTGAAGGAAACCGAGTGCTCTTGTGCTCTTAGCTCTCTGGGCAGTGCACAGGGGTTTGGTGCAAGGTGAGGGTACGGGGATTGCTCGGACCGTGCATGTGATACACCGCTAACTCGGTGTGTCGGGATGCTCAGAGGGTAGGCGGTGTCTTTCTTCCCACCCAGCCCGCTACCTTCCCCCGTACCTGTTCGAGCCACGCTCCTCCCGTGGGAACGTGGCGGGCCGGCTCGTGGAGTCGTTGGCCTCCTGGCGTGTAGCAGTCGTCTCTCCTTGGCTCAGGACCCGCTGCGCTGCTCTCTCGTTCTCTTCGCTCTTCCTCCCAACTCCTCGCACTCCTCCGCTCCAGCTCTCCGTCTACCTCCAGGGAAACGCCGTCCGTCGTCTTCCGGGTTTCCGCGTTCTTTATCCCGCCTATCTCTGTGGCGTCATCAGGGGGCGGGGCTTCGTCCCACTGGAAGGCCGAATTAAAGGTACCTCGTTCCGTCTCTGCGGTCCAGTCTTGCGAGGGATACGGGTACCACCAATCTGTTGTATGTGGCACTGTTGGTTGCTGTAGGGGAAGAGAAGGTGGAATGTGTTCGCCTTGTAAGCGGGATACACAAGGACTGATGTCCGCCTTGTGAGAGTTCTCTTCCCCGTCACACACCTCCCCCCCTTGATTCTCCCGATCGGGGAGAGGAAACACCCTGGACAGATAGTCCGCTTTCCCGTTGTCTTTCCCCTTCCTGTGGTGCACCGAAAAGGCATACGGTTGGAGGGAGAGGAACCAACGGAGAACCCTGGGATTCTGACTCCTATTCTGATACATCCACCGAAGGGGTGCGTGATCTGTGTACAGAATGAACGGTTTGCCCTCCAGATAATACTGCAACTTGTCCACGGCCCATTTTATGGCTAAACACTCCCTTTCAATTGTGGGATATTTGGCTTCCCTCGGGAACAGTTTGCGACTGATGTATAACACCGGGTGTTCAAACCCGTCCTCCCCGACCTGGGACAAAACAGCTCCTATACCCAGATTAGAGGCGTCTGTGGCTAGCACAAAGGGTTTGGAGAAGTTGGGGGACACCAACACCGGGTGCGTGGTAATAATGGTTTTGAGGTCTACAAATGCTTTCAGGGCCTCGGGCATGGGATGTTGTATCTCGCTGGGTTTTGTGCCTTTGCGAAGGAGGTCAGTGAGAGGGGCCGCTATGTCGGCGAATCTAGGGATAAACCGGCGGTAATACCCTATGAGACCTAGGAATGCTCTTAAGTCTCTCTTGGACCTTGGAAAAGGGGTCTCTTCAATGGCTCTCACTTTGTTGTGTTGTGGGGTTATGGTGCCGTCCCCTAATACAAACCCCAAGTAATTCACTCTGGGAAAGGCTGCTCGGGATTTTTTTGCATTGATATGCAGACCTGCTCGCTGTAAGGCGGTGAGGATGGTCTGCAGGTGTGTCAGGTGCTCGGCCCAGGTTTTGCTATAAATGACGATGTCGTCCAGGTATGCCGAGCTGAACATGTGATAGGGTTGTAGGATGGTATTCATAAGGCGCTGGAATGTGGCAGGTGCCCCGTGGAGGCCGAAGGGCAGCACTGTGAATTCGAACAGCCCTTCGTCCGTTATAAACGCTGTTTTCTTTCTATCCGTCTCTCGGAGGGGCACCTGCCAGTAACCCTTTGTGAGGTCCAGTGTGGTGATAAATGCCGCTTCCCCTAATTTCTCGATCAGCTCGTCTACCCTTGGAATAGGGTAGGCGTCAAACGAAGAGATGGCGTTCAAAGCTCGAAAATCCATGCAAAATCGTCTTGAGCCGTCCGGCTTAGGCACCATTACAATTGGCGAAGCCCAGTCACTCTTTGAGGGTCGGATTACTCCTAGGCGTAGCATATCCTCCACTTCCTTTTTAATGGCTTCTCTTTGTGCCGCTGGGATGCGGTAGGGTTTTTGCTTCACCCGTTTCCCCGGGAGGGTGTCTATGGTGTGTTCCACCAACGTCGTTTTTCCGGGGAGGTCCGAGAAGATTTTCCTGAATGGCAGTAGCGTCTCGTCCAGGTCCTCTTTCTGCTGCGGAGTGAGCACGTCATTAACAACCAGTTCGTTCAGTGTCGAACTCTCTTTGCAGATGGTGGGAATGAGCAAGTTCAAGCTTTTGGGGGGAGGTCCGATCCACTTCTTCAATAAGTTGATGTGGTAGGATTGTATCTTGTTTGCGGTTATTTTCAGGTGGTACGTTGTGTCTCCTATCGTGTCCACCACCTCGTAGGGTCCCTTCCATTCAGTCTTTCCCTTACTTGCGCTGGGGGGAAGCAGGAGTAAAGCCCAGTCCCCTATGTTCAGCCTTCTCAGTTTCGTCCCGTGATCGTAGTATTTCTTTTGTTTTTCCCTTCTCTGTTCCAGGTTGGCAGAAGCTAAGGCTCGCAACTTTCCCAGCTTGCACCGGAGTTGTTGAGTATAATCTAGCAGGGTCCTCTGTTCTTGTTCCTCTTCCTTCTCCCAGGCGTCTTTCGTGATCTCAAGTAACGACCTCGGCTGTCGCCCATATAGGAGTTCGAAGGCCGAATACCCTAAGCTGCTCTGTTTCTGGGCCCGCAACACATATAAGGCTAGCGGCAACAGTCGATCCCAGTCGGTTCCTTCGGCGGCGAGCATCTTTTTCAGGGTGATTTTCAACGTCTGGTTGTACCTCTCGACGAGGCCATCGGTTTGGGGGTGGTATACCGATGTACGCAGTTGACGTATACCTAGTGATTTGCAGACCTCCTTCATCAGTTTAGACGTGAAGGGGGTACTTTGGTCGGTGAGGACCTCTTTCGGGAAGCCCACCCTGGAACAAAGTTCGACAAATTTTTCGGCGATGTGTGCAGTTGTCGGGGTTCGCAGCGGAAATGCCTCAATGAACCGCGTTGCGTAGTCCACGATAACCAGTGCATATACGTGGCCTCTGGATGATTTGGCCATCGGTCCTATCAAATCCATGCCAATCCGTTCGAACGGTCGACCGACGGTGGGCATGGGGTGAAGTGGCGCTGCTGGGGGTCGGTGTATATTCTGTCTCTGGCATATCTCACATTTCGCACAGTACTCTTGTACATCTTTGTAGATCCCAGGCCAGTAGAAATGTCGAAGGATGCTATCAGTGGTCTTCTCTTTCCCGCTGTGTCCTCCGGTAAGGTGAGTATGAGCAAAGAAGAGCACTTGCTCACGGAAGGACACCGGTACTAACAACTGGGGTTCCCCCCCCTCTATTCCTACCCTATATAGGAGATCTTTGGTTATCGAAAAACTGGGGTACCGTTTTGGCAACTGAGTCTGGGTGGCATGGGCGCTCTCCCAGGCATTGAACAGTGTGGGGTCGCTAGCCTGAGCAAAACGGAAGCTGCAGTCTAGGACCCAAGGCTCTGGGGACAGAAGAGCAGCTACGGACTCGGGGTTGGAAGAAGGGGGACGGGACAGGGAACGTTGAAACAGTGACATAAATTCTGGGTTATCCACCCCCAATATCATATCCTCAGGTAATGAATCCACCACCCCCACCTTCACTGTACATGGCTCTTTATCGAGGGGGGTTAGGGTCACCTGGGCGAGAGGGTAGGGCCTAACATCCCCGTGTACACATCTTATATAGACCCGTGCTGCTGGAACGTACTGGGTGGGAAGGACTAGCCGTCTTCGTACCACGGATTGCCTGCAGCCTGAGTCTAAGAGGGCCTGTACCGTCAAACCGTTCATTCTAAGACTCACATAAAATGATGTGCCCATTTCCGCTGAGTACAGGACAGTCCTTGGGAGGTATCCGACCTCCATTGGTTCTTCGGAGGGTCTTTTCCGGGGACAAAGTCTCGCAATGTGGCCCCATTCACCACAATCAAAACACTGGGGACTCCGGGTCGGAGGCCCGTCTACCCTCATAGGTCTGGGGCGGAGTGGTTCAGGGGTTGCCTTCTGTTTTCGATCCGTTTTGAGGGAGGTCTGCCCTTTTACATTCTTCTCTACGTCCCACCCTAGCGTCTTTGGTTGTGCTCGTGCATAATTAGCTGCCATCTCAATGGCTTGTTCTAAGGGGAGTCCCGGATGCTGTTTTAGCCATCGCTGGGTGGCATACGGCAGGGCTTCCATGAACTGCTCCAAGTATATTTTGGTCATGACCTCTTCCTTGGTGCTGGAGGCCGGGCGTAGCCATTTATCTGCGGCCATCTTAATCCGAAAGAACAGAGTTTTAGGATTCTCACCGGGGGTGCCCCGTTCCTTCCTGAACTTTAGCCGATAGGCTTCGCCGTCAAGACCCAGGTAGTCCAATATGACCTCCTTGATGGTTAGGTAGGGTGCGTTTCCCGTGGGGTTGGCCACCTGGTATGCGAACTGTGCCTCCCCTGATAACAGTGGGGCCAAAAAGAAGGGCCACTTTTCCTCCGGCCAACCCAATGCTCTAGCGGCCCTCTCAAAGTTCATTAGGAAAACATCAGGATCCTCCCCTTGCACATACTTCTGGAGAGCGATTCCCGACGGGTTTGGAACCGTTAGGGGTCGGGACTCCAAGGGTGTGGGTCTAGGGACAGTAGCGACGGGGCCGAGTTTCTTGAGACTCTCAATGTGGGCCGTTATGGTATTCTGGAACTGATCTCGGTCCGCTTGGGCTGACGTCATCTGCCTCTGCACCGCCCATTCCAACTTCTCCTGTCCTTTAACGAGATGTTGGATGAGCGCGTCCATCTCGGGGCTGCAGACGGACTGTGATGGGGATCCCACTTCTGACACCAGTTGTGGCGGGGTAGCAGGGACAGAGTCGACAACCAGACCAGGATGGCGTAAAGAGGGTTTTATTTTAGAAAAAGTTCTCTTGTGTCTTTCGGCCCGTCTCGCTGCTGCGGAAGAAGGGGACCCCGACTTGGTCTTTCTGGGTGACTCCAGACTGAAGGAAGGCGGCGTCTCTGCTGACTTCTCTCACCAGGGTCCAGCCCGCGGGAAGGGTCTCCGGAGTTGTTAGGCGAAAGGGGAGAGAAATGAAAACAACAAACAAAACAAGGATTAGGACAATCGTCCTGGTCGGCTGTTGTCAGGGGCCGGGTGTGAAGGAAACCGAGTGCTCTTGTGCTCTTAGCTCTCTGGGCAGTGCACAGGGGTTTGGTGCAAGGTGAGGGTACGGGGATTGCTCGGACCGTGCATGTGATACACCGCTAACTCGGTGTGTCGGGATGCTCAGAGGGTAGGCGGTGTCTTTCTTCCCACCCAGCCCGCTACCTTCCCCCGTACCTGTTCGAGCCACGCTCCTCCCGTGGGAACGTGGCGGGCCGGCTCGTGGAGTCGTTGGCCTCCTGGCGTGTAGCAGTCGTCTCTCCTTGGCTCAGGACCCGCTGCGCTGCTCTCTCGTTCTCTTCGCTCTTCCTCCCAACTCCTCGCACTCCTCCGCTCCAGCTCTCCGTCTACCTCCAGGGAAACGCCGTCCGTCGTCTTCCGGGTTTCCGCGTTCTTTATCCCGCCTATCTCTGTGGCGTCATCAGGGGGCGGGGCTTCGTCCCACTGGAAGGCCGAATTAAAGGTACCTCGTTCCGTCTCTGCGGTCCAGTCTTGCGAGGGATACGGGTACCACCAATCTGTTGTATGTGGCACTGTTGGTTGCTGTAGGGGAAGAGAAGGTGGAATGTGTTCGCCTTGTAAGCGGGATACACAAGGACTGATGTCCGCCTTGTGAGAGTTCTCTTCCCCGTCACACAGGGTTCTGTGGCTCCTTCTTGCCCAGTACCCGGTGCCTATGCACCAGCTGCACTCTGGTATCTCTTGTCTTCTGCTTACCAGGGTACCTGTCCTATCACTCCTCACACCAACATCTCTAACACTCTCCCAAAATATTCAATCTCTGTAAAACAGATCAAAGCCTCACAGTCTATATCCTGCAGCTCAAAATTCAAACATTTAGAGGTGTTACATCCGACACATAGGTTTGCTGTATTGCCTGTTTTACGCAGGCCTCACTGGCAGAACAATTTATAAAATCACCCAAGGCCGATATTGTTTCCCAATTCACACTTAAAACAGCAAAAAAATACGAAAATGCACTTCTAAATATGTTCACAGTTGCACATTTATATGTGAATGATAATTGAAGTTAACAAAATCAGAAAAGGAATGGTTTAAATGAAAACAAATATCTTTAACATTAAGTTTTATTGACGGGTCATGTTCGAGCCTTTGCAGAACCTAAACAATGTGAATACGCAGTTTTTTTTTACTGTGGAAATGTGCAGCCTACCCAACTCACCCCCATGTAGCTACCCCCACACACTCACCAGTATGTACCTTCTTTGATCTCTAAAATCAAACGCCCCCAACACGATCGTATCAGGCACAACAGGATGGCATTCCAGACAGTAGTAAAACATATTTCCGCAGCTGACAGAGCATATGGAAATCTAAATTACCCCATCCGTGCCCCGAAGAGAGGTACAGATTTACTCCCCTCTCCATACCCCTAATGAACCTGCATTCGTAAGAGGAGACAAAGACCAGCTTTCTAAAAGAAGATGCCTGATTGGGTCTCCTTTGAGACCCAAAGCCTGGCCCAATCACGCAACTCCGGTAAGCAGGGAGTGGAAATCACTGCAAGGTTCAGCAATGACACAGGAGACGTTAACAGGTGTATTTTGGATTGGCATTTCTACCGTGACTTGGGACGGCCAAGGATCATGTTTGGGTGGGCCTGTCCCACAAGCTAGAACCGGGCCCGGTGAGACGTGGGAATGTGAAATCAATCACGGGCATGACGGGCGACAGCGCAAACTTAGCCATCACATTCACCCCTCGAGGTCCGGGACCGGGTCCGACTCCGAGGTCCTCCTCCTGGATTCCAGGTTGCATGCATGTCAGGCCTGATGCATCATGCATGTAGCATGTTTCAACCTCGAAGGGGTGATGGCTCATGGCTGGTTATTACATGGAGAATCGATCGGGTCGCGGCCGAGGTCCGGGATGGCCGTTGAGGTAATCAGAGGAGGGCAGACACAGTCTAGCAGGCTAGCCGCTGTGTAGAACTGGTAAACAGGCATGTAGTATGCAGGCATGCTGTTGCAGAGGTGCAAATGAGAACACGGTCTAAAATTCTTTGCATGCATTATGAGGCACCCAAATGGAAAAGTCGCCATGTACAGTACAGTTACTGAAGTCTGATAATGTTAGCATGCACACCGTAGCATGCGTGAATCGGCACATTTTGCTACAACTTTCTGCATGGGTTTGCTAGACAACACACTCTGCAGCAGCAATCCTAGAAACGATGCCAAAGACGTACTAGAGTGTGGCCTAGAATAGAGCAAGGCTGAGCCTGAGGCCAGCCACCACCCTCGCTCAGGAACAATCAAAAGCCACTGCGCAGTGGAACCGGGCCGGGGCCAAGGCCCGTGTCCCTTCCTTAGGCCCCTTTTGCTTTTAATTCTGGCCCAGTTGCGACGCTCACAGACACAGTGCCACCACCCATGAATCCGATCACCTGGAGCAGGAGGATCAGGACAAGATTGCATGCAATTTTAAAGTCGTAAACAGACAGACTCACCTGTGGGCAGCAGTCAGACAGGAGGAATTAAATTATGGGGTGCGTGCCTCTCTTTGCCAGTCCCTGTCTCTGGCCTCTGAGATGCCTGCCTCGAGTCGACCTCGCCTCAAAGTCACGCGCACTTTTCTCCCCAATGCGCATGAGCATCATTCACCACCAGGCAGCAGACCCCACCCTAACTAAGGCTGAACTGACTATAAAACGCAGAGGTGGTGACATCTGTGCGCTGCGCACTTCTACCTAACCTACGTCATCATGGTCAGGTGGTTTTCAATAAATTATAATGACGGCGGCCTGATCATTCATAGTAGGCTGCCTGCTGCCTTAAATAAATGAAATTGAAATCGGCGGACACGGACGGAGCACCAGCATGAGAATCGTTATGCTCAGGCAGGCAGCGTTGTGCTTAATGTAAGTTTTGGTCTGACTCCCGGTCGGTCCAAATCGGCCCCAGCAAAACAGAACCGGCCCTCTGTCACAAATCCGGCCCCCACCCCATCCAGCCTACCGGGGGATTGCCCGGTGCCCGGAATGACCAGTCCGGCCATGGCTCCTAGGTCCCCCCTCTTCTCTTTTTTGATACTCCTGATCCTGAAGACATTTCTAGTGTAGTGGTACTGGTGTATCTACCTACACTAGGTGTGGCCTACTGAACCCTTTCTTGAGTTGTAGTCAAGGTGTGCAAAGCCCTCTACACACAACTCCTAAGTTCAGTAGAACTTATTGTATTCTAAGCTTAAATTTATATGTACCTTTAGTACCAAGTGGCTTTCACTTTAGAAATTCAATTTGTTATCTGGTAAAACAATGGCAAGCTTGAATCCAACCGCTGCATACCAATGTGAGAAGTTGGCCTGGCATATGCTGTCCTCTAGTTATAGGGGACACCTTGTACCAGTCCAATTCGACTCTTATGGTGATAGGTTAAAGACAACCTTTAAAGAAAGCTATCCTAGTGGTAGCTGTGGAGAGCAGCCTTCAGGCTAAGTCTTGAAGGAGTGTTAAGCTTATTGTTTTACCATAGATAACCTCTTGAATAACAAATGAAAGAGTAGTCCACACAGGTATATATATAAAATATATGTATTTATTCTAGGAATAACCCCACTAGTCTCTTTATGAGGCTAGAGGTGAAGATACAATTCAAACAAGCATTGATAGTTACAATAAATAGCACTGGACTCACAGGGCCCCAGGGGGGGACCAAACCATATATCAAAAAAAGTGGTATAAGAACCACGACAATTCTACAGACAATGCCTAGGGCATTTAGGGTCGCTGCCCCCTTGTGAAACCACCCAAGGTAGTGAGGAAGGGGACCCACGGGAGACGCGTGCAGTGGCTAAAGTTACTGTCGGGATCTCTATTAAAGCCTATGGAGAATGTTGCGGTTGAATTTTACGAGATTAAAAACACTTCTAGCAGGAGTTCAAGTTCAATACTTTAGAGTTAAGCTTTTGAAGGGCCCAAACCCACGAGAGTACCGAGGTACTACTGTTACCTGCCCCAGGCAAGCCGGGTGCATAGGTCGTTTTCGATGTCGGGTCCCGGGCTGATTTTCAATGGCAAAACGTGAAAAACTGCTGCTAGCAAGAAGCGTCGTCGATGTCGTGAAGAATGAAAATGTAGATCTTGAAGAGAAGGACCTGACAGCAGAGGGGACAGAGTCTGGGTCACGGCACAGTGACCAGGGTCTCAAGAGAAGGAGCCCTCCAATGTCGGGTGCTTCCAGGTAGAAGAGGTGTAGCTTGGATCGTCAGCCACAGGGTCCAGGAGGGGTCAAGGAAGGCCAGCTTCTGGAGGGCGGCTGTCCCACAAAGGATGAGGGTCGCTGCGATGTTAGTATCTGGATTGGATCCACTAAGCCTTGGCAACCGCAACCCACGCAAGAAACGCAAAACTGTTACTGGTGCAGACCCACGAGGTCTGCGCGAGGTCTCCAGCAAGGAGACTGAAGAGCAGGCCTGGAACAACCAGGGGAACTCTTGGAATTGAAGATTGACCTCCGCTAGGGCCCACTAGTCGAGAGACAAGGGGCCGCGGGAGGCAGCAATTTGGCGTGCATAAAGATGCGCCCACGGGTTGCCGGAGCGGGCTAGGGCATTGATCTTTGGCACAGATGATGCTGAGAGGTTGGCTCAATGATGAGCCAAAGCACAACTTCCCCACTTGTCGGGGTCGGGTGCTGTGCAAGAGGTGGCCAGTGTCCTGGGGTATTGGGGATGTCGGCACCCACGGGGTCCACGGTGCTAAGGTTTGCTGTGCACACTCACTGGCCTCTGGGATGCTTGGAAACCCACCTCAAGGTAGGAAAGAGTCGTCGATGTCCGTAGGAGCAGCGAGGTTCCGACCGGGTCACTTGCAGTGTTTCAGGTGCCTGCCAAGCAGGGGGGTAACTCCTTTACCCCAAGGGAGATTTCTTCATTCAGCTGAGCAGCAGTAAGTCGAAGTTCAAGTCTGTGAAGTTCAAGAATAATCTGAGGCTCTGGGGACCCCGTATTCACCTTTATCCAAAGATTAGGGGAGTGTCCAGATCAGAGCCCACCAATGAGAGTTCAGGCGGGAAAGGGTGGCTACACCCTCTCCCCTTTGTGTGGTTTCCCGCCTGGGCAGGGGACAGGATGCCCCTGAACCGGTTTGAGGCGGTGTATGCAGAAGTAGGCCCTGGAGAAGCCTACGTGCAAGTCTGAAAGACATCCTATGGTGCACCCACCTAGTTCCAATCCACATAGTCTGTCTTGGGAGGTGGGAGCACCTCCCTGCAACAAGATCCCTATTGTCTAGCTGCCGTGGCTGGAGTTCTGCCCAGCAACAGGCAGCCAGAGTCGTGTGGGTGGCGGGTAGCATCCATTTTGTACTACGTGTGCACTTTTAAATTGGTGTCTAAATTCTGCCGCTTTTCCCATATCGCCCCTCTAGCAGGGGGGAATCATGCCCTCAGTCCCATGGCTGGATTGGGGGTATGATTCCTACATGTTTGACACCAAACACGATATGGTTCTGTGTAGCCATTCTCAAGTTATCACGCTATCGCGATTTACTTATAATGCGGTTAAGAGTATATGGTATGGCTACACTACAAACAACCCAGCAATGGTTTTACGAAGGTTGCAGAGGGGCCCTACTCAGGTAGGGGTCCCCCTCACACATATCTCAGCACCCGGCCTTGTAGGATTAGCAAGGCCTGCTTTAGGGGTGACCTATGATGATATATGTGTTGTATTAAGTGGGATACAGGATACCTATATCCCTGTAAGGAGTGCAAGCACCACCTTACCCAGACTACAGTAGTGGTCTGGTGGTGTCATTTGGTATGGCTGTCCCAGGGGTGGCACAATAAGTGCTGCAGCCCCTGGTAGGCCTCTGAGGGACCCATGCCCTGGTTACCTTTAGGAAAGGTGTAAAGTTTACTTGGAGTACTGAAAGTACTGAAGTGATGGAAGCCTTTGAGAAGGTTAAAAAATGAATTGTATATGCTCCTGCTCTTTCACCATTTCCTGCAGGTAAGACATGTATGTGGATTGTGGATGCTATTGGTGTGGAGTTGTTGCAGTGGATTGATGACAAAGAGGTTATGGTTGCTTTTGCATCACGGTGCTTGAAGACACCTGGATCCAGCTATAGTACCATTGAGAGGGGAGCTCTGGCTTGCACTTGGGATGTGGAGAAGTTTAAAACCTTTTTATGGGGTGATAGGTTGACCATCTATAAGGATTACCAACCCCTTGTTTATCTTCTCAATGGTACTGGTACAGCTAAGGCTTTGGCCCGTTCAATAAGATTGTTGTCACGACTCAAGTAATATGAGGAAAAAATGTAAGAGCTGACTGTTTATCAAGAATGCCTATAGTTGCTAGTGATGAAGATGACTGTCATGAGGAATTAGAGTGTGTTGTTGCTATGGTAAAAGATCAAGTAAAGGGAAATGCTTGTATACCGTACCAAGAATGCTTGGAAGCACTAAAAGTTGATAATGTTTTGCAGAAAGTCATACAGTTTTTAAAACTTGTTTGGCCTAGAGAAAAAAATGTGGGCACTGAGGTAAAAAAAAATGTGCTCAAGTTGCACAGGAACTGTCAGTTCTCAATGGTGTTCTCATGCGTAATGATACATGTATCCCACCTACTAAGCTTAGAAACACTTTCATTGAGTTAGCTCACATGGGTCATTTAGGAGGGAATAGTACGGTCAACTTTTTAAAACAGTTTTGGTATTGGTGGCAGGGTATGGACTGTCAGGTGGTTGACTGTGTTAATAATTGTACTACCTCTCTTCTCTCTGAAAAAACATTGTAGAACCTCTGAAATCCCTTTTGAACGCTGTGCCTATGCCTGAAAATGTTTGGGATAAAGTCTATCTTGATTTTGCTGGTCCATTCGGGTTTTTATCTGCAGAAAAAAATGCATGATTGTGTTGGAGGATTATTTTACCAGATGGGTGTATTGTACTTTGTATGATCTCCCAATACTGGATGTGTGTTTACGTTTAAAAAAAAAAAATTCTATGGAGGGTCAACCCTAAGATTTGGTTACAGACAATGGAACAAATTTCACTTCTAATCGCATGACACATTTTAATAAATCTTTGGACATCAAACATCTTCAGGTCGCATTGTATTTCCCTACAACTAATGGTTTAGTAGAAAGAGTCAGTAGAATTCTTAAAGAAGCAGCACAAATGGCCCTAGCACCTTATGTGGATGTAGAAAGATTTGTGAGGGAAAAGTTGTGGAAGTAACTCATTACTCAACATACCATGATAGGTGCTTCACCATTTGAATTTATATGAAATAGAATTCCTAAGTCATTTGTGACTCCAGATTGGGTGATGGAATTGCAATCCCATAAAGATAAATCTGGTCATAGTCTGGATGAAATGTTAAGTAAAATGTCAGAAAAGCTGGTATTAACAAAAGAAAGATTTGATAAAAACAATGTGAAAGAAGTGGCATTTTATGTAGGGGATTGGCTTTATTTAAAATAACATTTAGAGTTAAAAAAAGGAGAATCAAGGTATATGGCTCCTGTGAAAGTTGTTAAACTTACAAAAAAATCAGCTTTACTCTCAGAGAAGGGGTGGCGGTGTAAAAGAAGTCTGATAAGATTGTCAGAATCACAGGATAAGAAGATACTCGAGATGAAAGAAAGTGAGGGAGATAATATTTGGTTTGAGAGTTTACATGCTAACAATACTTCTTCCAACATTGTAATTCAAAATTCTCCAACAGCTTTTTCTCTTTCAGGATCACCAGCAGACGATGGATCTCCTGCAACTAGTTCAGCTGTTTTTGATTATGTGACACAAAACAATAAAATTCGGAATACTACCAAGAATGCAAATATTTCTAATAACCTCAGCCCAGTTTGCGTTACTTGTGCACCCACAAAGTTTTAAGATTTTTATTTATATTAAGCTGTGATGTTATTTCAGTGCATTCATATGTCAAATGTATATTCTTTTTTTCTTTTGTTTATAAGAGGGATGGTGTGTTACATACACTGTAAGTCGAGGGCGCTGGTCAAAGCACTCAACTATTTCCGATTGGAACAGATGGCATTAAGTCCATCTTTGGGTAGGTTGTCCAGCAGCTTCCTCGAAGTCAAGGACAGGTACCAATTTGAGAAACTCTTGGACGACATTCAGCCCCCACTGGCGAAGAAATTGTATGTCCAATTCAGACATAGATATCTTCCAGTGAGGGCAGTAACAAACAAGTGGTCAATGGCTCATTATGCATCTAGCCTATGTCCGGGGTGTGAACACGCCGAAGAGACAGATCTGCACGTTGTGCTCTTCTGCCCCTCATACTCCACAGCTAGAGCCAAATGAATCCTACAGTTATGCAAGTCCAGGGTCTTCAGGGCTTCAGGGATTACAGGGTTGTGTTTAGATTGCTGAAATATGACTCTACCCCGTTGACTGTGTTTGCGACCTCCAGATACTTGTTCTCTATGTGGTGCTCTAGAGGAGCCAAACTTAAGGAGAAAGCTGCTTTAACTGTTTAACTGTCAGTACCCCTCTGCATTTACTAGGGAATTTTAATGGCCTGTTTTTATTATTTTAATTACTATTTATTGTTCTAGGTGTATTGTTTAATCATGTACACTTTGTATTGCTCACTGGTGATCAATTGGTTGTCTTATGTAACTATGTATCCTTCGCTTTTATGGTTTTTAACCGATAATAAAGCTTTTTTGACTGACTGTAAGTACACATGATGGAGTGTTATATATGTCATTAAGGGAATGTTGATTGCTGGGGACTCTGGAATCCTTCTACATGAAAGATTCCATGCAATGGTTTCTAGTGACAGCAGCTGCGGGACTGTCATGCACAGGGTCGCTTTCCAGTGGACTCCTCTGTTATTCGCTGAATATACTGCAGTAACCTTACCAGCTGGTTCCTGGTAATCCTTCCTAACACAGACCCCGGGCTCTGCTGTCCCTGTTAATATGTTGTCTGGCCCATCTCTAGTGGTCAGTGGCAGGAGCATGGCCAGTGGCAGAGTTCTGTTTCAGAATATCAGAAATATTTAATCTTCTGAAAATAACATTCAGGGCAGTTCGGCCTTTCCATTAATAACCGTCAAAATCTGCTCGAGGCCCGCTCCCTGCATCTTCCTTGCGTCACCAAATCCCCTCACGCCCCTGCGGTTCTTGCTGCGTATTCCTGGGCCTAATCTTGCCTCAGTGGTGTTGAGAAGTCGCAGCTGCGCTCCCCGGAAACCCGTCCATTGCGTCTTCTAACCGTGGCCTTGGCGTGAAACTACCGGAGCCCTTTAACACCGACCTAAGCCTATAAGCGGCGGCCTTGACTCTCGCGCGCTTTGCAAAAGGCCCGTCTTGTCTCTGACGAAAGGAATGTCGCTCCTGCTGTAGGGGTTTAGGCCTGGCTGCTGCTCACTGCGATGTAAACAATGACATTGCTTATTTATGTGGTGAATCGAGTCCTGAAGCTGGAAAGAAGCGCTGGTTATTTCCCATGATGTTAGGGCGACCAGATTTTGAAAAACAAAAACCAGGACATTTAACAAACATGGAAGAAGGATTAACATTTTACATCAGCACAGACTAATTAAATTGGACTGCTCATCAACTCAGAAACACATCCGAGGCACTTAAGGAATACATTAAATGCAACTTTTGAGCGTGTGTGTGTGTTAATTAAATTGCTTTCTTTTAAGAGCTGCTAGCCTGCCCCACCTTAGAAAACATAAAAATATGCCTTCCCCTAGTTACAGCCGACCGGTTTCTGAAAACCACTACATGTGCAAAATTTGCCCAAATCGGCAGAGACAGTTGGTGAAACCCCAAAACTGTCCTGGCCAATCCAGGACGCCTGGTCTCCCTACCTGATGATTGTTAATCACTAGAGAAATGTGAAGTCCAGGGCCGGCCTATAGCATGAGCGAGCTGAGCCCGTGCCCAGGGCGCCGCCCTTCAGAGGGGCTCACGGGCTGCCTGCCATACTCTCCCTGCAACCCAGCTCCAAAAATATGTGCTTAAGCACTTTTTAGGAAGGCTGATGGCACCCATGTCCTCATGTTTTTTTTGGTTTTCTTCTCGTGGAACACCTTAACATTCCCCGCCTCCTCTTACCCCTCCAAGGTTTTAACACAGAGATAGTTAAAGACGAGTGAGAGAGTACGCAAAATTTGGTTTAGCTCAGGGCGCT
Organism: Triturus cristatus; assembly: GCF_964204655.1. Lineage (NCBI taxonomy): Eukaryota > Metazoa > Chordata > Amphibia > Caudata > Salamandridae > Triturus > Triturus cristatus. The sequence continues at coordinate 402,714,895 of NC_140594.1, read as the reverse complement.
ATCTAATCAACGGCCGGCTCTGATGAAGACTATACGTACAGGCCCTTCAGAATGAAAAATGTACACTTAATGGCTAGGAACACTGCAAAACACAAAGCCACTGAATACAAGTGCCCTATTTTTCTCTTGGTAGAAGCACGCCTAACCACGCAGTTTGAAGTGTCCTCCATTCAGGTCATTGTTACTCAATAATAGACCAGTTCATCGTCAAGAAAGAACTCAAAACTCCCTCTACCAATAATCGTCGGCCCTCTCACAGCTGTATGATACCATCCCTTTTTAGGTCTGACTTGACAGCACAGCTGTAACCAAACGGAATGGGATCAACCTAAAAAAAGAGCTTCCAGGAGTACTACAGAGAGGAGCTTTAGCTCTGCTCACATGCTAATATTCTGGAGTACATGTTTTGATTGGGCAAAAGTTATTTGCTTCCACAGAAAAAAAGTGATTCACCTTCATGCAGCTGTCATCATTTTGTTTATTTATCCAGCTGCCTGAAACAGCAGCAGTATGAGTGCCTGAGCTTGAACTTTCAGGGGAACACACATGACACTGTAATGCTGTTAAAATGTCTTAGATAACTTCATAACTTGCAGTGTTTCTTTTTCTCTGGCAGCAGCATAGGTGGGTAGTTGTGAATAATGTATTTCGATCCGAACACCCTCCTCTTCTGTCATTAACTTTAGACTAAAAATAGCAGTTTGGTGTTTGAGAGCAGTATGGGATGCCCGGGGCTACTCTAATCTACATGGAGTTTTGGGGTTGGCTTGACAGTACAACTGTTGTGACCTCATGCGATCAACAAACAAGAGCTTTCAGAGTACTACTGAGAGAGGGGCTTAGGCTCCACCCACATGTTGGTACCCCTAAATACAGGATTTGATTGGTCTGAATTTGTGTGCTTCTCCTAAAAGAACTGCTTACATTGCACTTTTTGGCTTGTGGCAAAGCTTATACTTGATACTATAGAATTGAGTATTGATGATGGCAAACTAGTGATCATGGCCGCAGGTCTGATCTATTTATTATGAAATGCTATGATAAAAGCACTAGGACCAACATATTTATTGTGAAAAGTACATGTTAAAGTCAACAGGCATGAAACTGTAGATTGTTATTACTCTATATTAAAGTCTACAGATAGGTATTTTGTTACATGGAATCTCACCAATTTCCATAGTAGGCAATGGTTTTGGTGTTGGCTAACCCATGGGACATGCCTTGGATATATGTAATTTTTGGTCTGGGACAATCCTTGTTGGACCTCATTCAGGAGGGAGTATTTTGCTTAGCTAACTGTGATTTTGTATTCCTTTCTAAATTTGGGAGTGTGTGACTGATGGTTGCTATGTGGCCGATGCCATAGATCTGGTCTACTACTTATGTGCTGTTATGACATACACAGTTGGTCTTGCTTATTAATTGTGAAAAGCATTTATTAAAGCCAGTAAAAATTACTTTGGAGACAGCTCATAGATGGAATATGAGATGCAACTGTGGGACATACCTATTTTCAAATGTGTGGCTATAGAAGACATCCCCATCCAGCGAAACCAGTGAGGCAAGAATCTATAAAAAGTAGGGTACCTTATCTTGACAGACTTTCAAGGCAGGACTTAATCTTTCCTTTCTGCACGTGATCTGACGTAGCACTGATGGTAGGGGATCCTTAATTGCCCTGATAAAGGCACAATACCCATTTAGGGTTAATAGCAAGGCTGAAACATGTTAGCATTACAAAAAGATGACTGAGATATTATCTCTCAATAGACATCCACAAGAATATTTTTAATTCTTCCCTGCGTGCATTAAAAATATATATGAAATCCCTTAGGTAAACACATAGGTACCTTTAGGTTTCAATTTGGACTCCAAATATAGCCAGCATTATGTATCTAGATCTCCCTCTTTAGAGGTTGAGACCATCATGGTGGTAATATCTTACCATGGTAGAGCAGACTAGCCAGTGATGAAGCATGCCACAACTTTGTGGGTGAGGCTTTTCCATCAAGAATCTTTGTTTTCTTTTTCATGCTATACATTGGCACTGGATAATGATGTAAGTTGCAAAATCTCCCTACCTTATCTTGAAAGGACTTGTAATTTATGTGTGGGGGGTATGCAGTAGGAAGTGGTGACCTTTACCTCTCTTGGAGTGGTATATGTATATAACAAGAACATATTCACAGTGATCCAAAATTAATTTTATTTTCACCACTTTATAATTCATGTAATTAATTATGGAAAGATAAAGATGATCTTTAAACAATGATTAATCCATTCAAAATGTGTGAACGATACAAACCTGTTTCAAGAAAATATACATTTAAAATATAAATGTATTCTGTATAGAAGTGATACTTAAATAAATCATACAGTGTTTGTTTTTTAAATTATATTTAAAAAATATACCCTATTGACATGTCTAGCTTTTAAGAACGAGAAGCTTAGCACAAACTGTGCAAAGCAAACAATCTGAAATAATGAGGACTGACTTCTCAAATTACACTTGATACAAACTATTTCGAATACAAGTGCTGTCAAATGATTATTCAGTCATCCTATGACAATTTTCTGTGACTCATCAACGTTTCAGTTTAACATACGTCAATGCTTGGAAACATCACCAGGACAATAAGCAAACAGACCATGTTCACTCTAAACTGTAGAGGAAAAAACATGAATAATGACTGGCCTTCAAAAGATTGTGCGCCACAAGTATGAAAGAGAACATTCTGTAAGTACACAAATGCTCTTCATATGCATGTGTTGTTTACAAAGGACAAGGCAAAACTAGAAATCAATAAAATGGTCCAACATCTTGGCCAGGGGCACTGTTATATCCTTTCCACGCAGCCCTGCTGGCTCGAGGTAAAGTAAAAACTAGAAGCAGTATATAACATTAAGAAGGTTAAGGGCCACAACCCCTGGCATCTTGGATAATGCATGCAAAAAATTAAACTGCTTAGTGTCATAAGGATGTGTGTGGATATGTTGCTGCACAATTATAATAACAAGCTGGAGTCACACCTAAAACTAGCAAATGACTGTAATCAGAGATCTCAGTGAGGCTCTCCAGACCTCAGATACCACGAGATAGACCCAAGATACATTACCATCTTTTCCATGCGGATGAGTTTGAGACTATTAGAAAGAAAAAGCTCTGGGTTGTTATTGGGAGTCAAGGTATTTCAGAATTCCGTCAGTAAGAAAATGGCCGACACAGAAGGGTTCACCAACTTCAGTGATGACATACATGTTCGAAATTCATCATCGTGAACACGTGAAAGTGGCGCTAAATGATTCCAACAAAGTGGAATAATGCTACAAAAAGAAAAGTGTGAAATCATACAATGTAGCCTGGTTTTTCTTTTAGCACACATTTCCAGATGATGCTGTATCGGCACACACAGCGAAGGACATTAAGATAGCATATGTGTCTCAGAATGTTCCTGGCATGAGGTATGGAATCCTACTGTCAGATATTCATTCCAAAGCTTGCAGACCCTTTGAAGGGTCTTGACTGGGGCAAAAGAGAATGAGGCTAGATTAGGATGCATCAAGAAGCCTTGCAAGACTTCACAGATGGCATCTTGGTACCGACCTTCATGATGCATTTTGATCCCCAAATAAATAACCAACTGGTGGAATTGCTAAGCAACGTGGACTTGGGTCAGTCGTCCTGCAGAAAAAAGAACAGGGAAGATGCACACTGGTTGCATATGCCAGCCACAGTTTCAGGTCCACAGAGAACATATACGCACAAATAAAACATACATTTGCAATGTAATAGGTCTCGCATTTGCGTGAGTTTGAGCTATTGGCATTGTAAATCACAATGCCTGTTACTTATGTGTTTTGAAAACCTACAAACGGTGCTTGAACACGCACTTTGTACTTATAGTCATTGCTTACGAGAAGCAAGGCTGGCAGTAACTGCGCCTCTTTTACTGCCTGCCTTGCTTGTAGTAAGCCAGGGCTATAAGTACAAAGTGCGGGCCTGATTCACAGAACTAACTTAAGACAAAATCCTAAACTTACTACCATTTTGGTATTCACAGAAGGCACTTACAGAAGGCACTTACTCATTTCGGTATTCACAGAAGTTAGGAGTCCTAACTTTAGGACTCCTAAATGCCTTCTGTGAATACCGAAAGTCTTAAAATTTTGATTTTTCTCAGTTTAGGAGTAGTAAAGTTAGGACTCCTAACTTTTGGACTCCTAAATGCCTTCTGTGAATACCGAAAGTCTTAAAATTAGGATTTTCCTCAGTTTAGGAGTAGTAAAGTTAGGACTCATAACTTTAGGACTCCTAAATGCTTTCTGTGAATACCAAAAGTCTTAAAGTTAGGATTTTTCTCAGTTTAGGAGTAGTAAAGTTAGGACTCCTAAACTGAGAAAAATCCTAACTTTAAGACTTTCGGTTTTCACAGAAGGCATTTAGGAGTCCTAAAGTTAGGACTCCTAACTTCTGTGAATACTGAAATGAGTAAGTGCCTTCTGTGAATACCAAAATGGTAGTAAGTTTAGGATTTTGTCTTAAGTTAGTTCTGTGAATCGGGCCCTGCGTGTTTACACACCGCTTGCAGGTTTTCAAAACACATGGATAAATGGTATTGTCATTTACAATGCCAAGAGCGAGACCTATTGCATTGCAAATGCTTGTTAGAAAGAAGTGCTTGTGTGATCAGAGAGATCCAATGGTTAAAGTGAGCAGTCCAATCACCCCCTGTTGAATGCAGTGGTGGGTGGAAGCAAAAGTGTGACTGACTGATGGCCACACCAATAAATAAAGAGAGAGGACCCAAAGCACCTCCTGTGTACGAATATATATATGTTTATGTCTACGTAGATTATTTGTAGAGCGCAACTGTTACTTCAAGGAGTGTCCTGGCACTACTGCAGGAAGACCGCTGAGCGGGAAGTAGGAGGGGAAGGCTTAGGGACTGGAAAAGAGCCAGGTCTTACGTTTTTTTCGAAACACAGGTAAAGCCTTGATGCATCTGAGTGTCAACAGAAGTTGGTTCCAAAGAGAAGGGCCCAGGAAGGACAGAGATATACCTCCTGACCCACGGAACTTTGGCAAGACAGAGATTTACAGAGCGAAGGTTTTTCTGGGGGGTATGGAACTTAATTCTATCTTGTAGATCGCCCGGGCCAGGGCTTTCTGGGTAACGAACAATGTCTTAAAGATAATCCTGTTTATCACCGTGAGCCAGTGAAGACTCTGATGAAGACATGTAGCATGGGATGTACGAGGGAGACGGAATTGTTTTTTAGCCGCTGCATTCTGGATGAGCTGCAGTCAATAAATCAGATATTTGGGCAGGCCTATGTAGAGTCTGTTCCCATAGTCCAACTGTGATGTTACCAAGGCTTGGATCACTTGTTGTCTAGCTGTAAAGGACAAGAGATACAGGAACTTCCGCAACAAGTGAAGTAGGGCAAAACAAGTACCTACCACCGAATTAACATGGGTGCGAAACAGCAGTTGTCCATCAAATTTGAAGCCCAAGTTTTTCAGCGCCAGATTTTGGGTCAACAAGGGGGGGAGGGCATTCGATGGCCAAAAAGACTGCCATGCTAACTCGGCATCTAGACCGCAGAATAGGAGCTCGGTCTTCTCAGCATTACATTTAAGTTGATGCAGGGAGAGCCACCTGAACACAGCCATGAGGCAGTTACGGATTTTGTCACCTGGGAATGCCTCGCTATTCTTCCTGGAGAAGAGCAGTTGGGTGTAATCCGCATATGACACGATTTTGGCCCCCAATTTTTCTGCCATGGTAGGCAAGGGAGTGAGATAAACATTAAATAGAGTCAGACTCAGGGCTGAACCTTGTGGCACTCCTACCCTTAGTTTACAAGAGTTGGCAGAAAAAGGGTGCCACCACACCTTTTGTCCTCTCTCCTCCAGAAAAGATGCAAGCCAATTCTAGGCCTGCCCACTAATTCCCAGTGAGCGGAGACGGGCTAAAAGGATTTGGTGAGAGATCTTATTGGGCGCAGCTGATAGGTCTAACAGAACCAGCAGCTCCCTGTCAGCCACTTCCATGCTGAGTCTACCTCCAACAAAGCTGTCTCAGTAATGTAGTTGGGGTGAAACCCAGCTTAACTAGCATGTAGCAAGAGTTTGCTCTCTAGGTAAGAGGATATCTATTGGGTAACATGTTTCTCCAACACTTTCGAAAGAGCTGGGAGGAGAGAGATTGGTCTACAATTGGTCGAGTCAGTGAGGGATTGGTCTATAATTGGTCGAGTCAGTGGGGTCTGCCTGTTTTTTTTTTGAAGGGGTACAATTTTCTCCTGTTTCTATTTTTTGGGCACAGTAGCTGAAGAGCGGGAGGTGTTAAGTAGCTGATTCACCAAAGAGTTATTAGCCTCTGCCCCGCGGGATCGAATGAAGGAGGAACCTGATTTGAGGCGACTTAATGCTATAAATTAGTATTCCATGGGGATTGTAGAAAAGGAATCAAGGAAGCTAGCTGTATCTTTAGTGATGGAGGCAGCTAGAGCAAAATCTGAACTAAACACTACCATATTCTCGTTCTTGTTGCAGGCTACTACCTCTGTGCCATGGCCCATAGTGCCACTTTCAGCTTCAAGAGGCGGGAGGTTGGCTTGGATAATAACTATCTTCTCATGAAAGAAAAGAGCAAGTTGTTCATACCATTCCTGGGAGGGCAGTTAATGTTTTTTACCTACTTCGGTGAGGTAAAAGACTTAACAGTTTTAAAAATTTCCCTGGAGTGGTTTCCCACCTTTAAGATTTTGGCCTCGAAATAGAGTTTTTTTGCTAATTTGATTTCTTTATGATAATTTCCTGGCGCTACTTTGTATTCTGGTTTTGATTTAGTGCCGTAGGTCACCCTCCATTGACTCTCTTTACGTTTACATTCTAACTTGATTATTATTTCTGGAGCTAAAGTTTGGATGGAGGACTCAATCCAACTATCTATCAGACTAACATACTCATCAACTTTGCCGGAGAGAGAGGGCTTTCCCTCTTCTAGCCTACTGCAGAGAGCTTCAGGTTCAATTTTATGAAAGGCTCTTACCGTACGGGATAAATTGCCTTTATTAACAGGTGGGCCTCTGAGCTTTGCCCTTCTGAACCTGAGCATGTAGTGATTGGACCAGACCAGAGGGATAGGAATGTCAACTTCAAGAGGTAATGAAGTGAAGATTTGGTCTAAGGTATGGCCGGCAAGATGCGTGGGGGCAAAAACTGATTGGGTAAGCCCATTCTCCAGAAGCATTGAACTTTCTCTCTCGTTTTCACATTCCATGTGTAAGTTGAAATCTCCCAGCAGGATGCACAGCACTTATCTGAGAGTTAGAGGGGTCAGAACATCACATAGAGATGATATGAACCCTCCTGTAGGACCTGGAGGCCTGCAGATAAGTGCCCCAGATACAGATTGCTTAGATGAGAGGGAGAAAGTGAAGCCTAAAATCTCCGCTCCCTCCAGTTCCATTGGGGGAAAGGGGGCCAGAGTTTAACATTCCATATAGACAGTCACAAGTCCTCCCCTCTACCCTTGTCTTGATCTTTCCTCAGAATTTTAAAGCCTTTGAGGACTGCTGACCAGATGTACAGGCCAGAGGAGTCTGTGAGCCAAGTTTCTGTTATAAACAAAGTGCCAAGATATTCATCACACAGTAGGTCATGGACATTGTCTGCATGGTTTGAAAGGGAATGGGAATTAATCAAGGCAGCTGCTAAAGAGGGACTCAGCTCTGGTTGATCAATAATAGATTGCTCCCAAGGATTAGTGCAAAAATCACATGTTGTGCACTTGCTCTCTATATAGCCAAGAGTGTAGCGGCTAAAAGGCTTACAAGTGGAGGTTAAGGCCAAATCCCAAAGTTGATAGGGGCTGTTTTTTATTTATAAGATAAGCTAATGTTAGCTTATGGAAGACAACACAAGGCTAGTGTGACTTTCTGGAGGTAGACAACAGCGGTTGCGAGGGGGTGAAAACTCTACCCTGCCCAAGTACAGGAGACACTTTTTGAACACATTGCTTATAGAATAGACTGCCTTGCAAAAAGCAACTGCAATGCTGGCTACGGATAGTAGAGCCTCTTTAGGTGGTGCTGTCTTCCACCTTATAACCCCCCCCCTGCTGAAAAAGGCACGAGTTTTAGCTAGTACATTTTTCAGAACTCTATTTTGGTCACAACTTGAAATCACGGTGCAAGGCAAAAGGATGGTGTATAAAAATGGGGGCTCACATTAAGACAATAAGGCCCTAGAGATTGGACTAGATGATAAGGATGATTCATAACTTCCTTTGATCTTTCACTGGATGTCATTCCTGGAGCCTTTTCCAGGCATTTTAACTTGAGTGCATTTTCACACTAAACGCTCACTTGTCTCGATGTCAACTGCATTTTCTGGAGTTGTGTCTCGATGTACATGGCTTTACAGCCCCGGGCAAACAGCTGCTCTGACGCACAAACAGCCACATCCATGCTTTGCAGCTCAACCTAGCTCTGTGCAATATTTTTTAAACTGTGCCGAGCTACCCAGGCCAAAGGTAACGGCTTCAGTGAGGGCTTAAGCGCCATTATTTCAGATGTAAGAAAAACAAGTTGGGGAGCCGCGCACAATAAGACGTGTGGCTGCCATTAGAAAGAAAAAACCTGCGTCCGCTATTGTTGCTAATTAGGAGTGGCATGCCGCAGTTCTTTATAAAAGGGGGTGCCTGCTGTGAGAAAAAAAAGCTGCGTCCGCCATCGTTTGTATTGCGCATTTGTTCATATGAAAGCGGGTGCCGTGCTGAAACATTAAACACGGCGCCTGGGCGATGAGGAGCACACAGCAGGGAGTTGAAAAGCGGTCCCCCCGGGCTAGGAGGAGCAGGCAGCAGAGAGATAAAAAGTGGTCCCCTGCAGGAAAGCATGTACTGAGTGCAACAGGAGAAACTCATTTGAAAAATAGTGTTCATATACTGTAAATAAAACACACCAAGTAACAACACACGTAAAAGGGCCAGTCCTTATAGGAGGTTACAAAAGGAGAAAAGGAGGTACTAAGGAAGGACTACTAAGCCTATTCACAAATCAAAAGTAACCATTAAGAAAGGACAGTAACAGGAGCCAATTGAAAAGATGTGAGGAAAATGGGCAGAGCTTCAAGTCCATACAGAATTCAGCTTGTCTCGAAGCGAAAGCACACGTGCTGCCTAGGCGAGACCTAAAGAACAGTTGCAATCCACTGAGGCATCACTTTTCAACATGTCTTTATGTGGGCATTGATTTTGCTATGTCACCCACCACAAATACCTGTGCGAATGTTTTTAGGGTTCCACGATTCACCTTTGCAGATGGATAGAGAAGAGGATTCCTGTGTTACAACAACATCAACATGTAGGCACATTCCACCCAGGGGCAGCCATCCCCTGTGATGATAGACTGAGCAAGAGCATAAAAAAATACCTCTCAACTTACCCAGTTTTGGGTGGTGCCATCTTCCTTGGATTTATCTTCATTCTCCAAATAAACAAAATGACTCCCATAGACATGAGTGGGATCTCTTGCTCTGGAAACATTCCTCAAACTGCACAAAATGTCAAATCTCCATAGATTTCAATTGACTAAGCCCCCAAAACCACTCGATCTCATCCTCCTTGGTGACTCAAATGTTTGAAAGGTGTTTGGATTGTCCCCGTCCTAGAACTCTACCCACGTATGAAAACATATTCTGCCTGGCCACGAAAATATGTGCACACAACAGCAAGTTCCTATACACTATCTGAACCACCTTATTTCCTGATGACTTGTTCTAAGCCTTCCAGAGCCACCTGACAACTCACAGTCACATTCAGAGAGCCTAGATATGTGTGTCAGCACACACTCTAGAGTGCACAGAAAAAGTCTGACTACACCACCGTACATGCATGTGCTTGTGCATGAAGAGCTCACACGAGGTAAGAGCCTCTATATAAATACAATAATAACATAACATGGCAAGAGCATATCCCCGCATGCTTTGGGACATGACGTTATCTTCCCCGCATCCTTTCCTGCATGTTTGGAAACAGCATTGCGTCTCTTTTCGAGCTCATTGTCCCACCCGCACATGCAAAGAACACGCTTTCCTTGCTTGGGACGTGACAGGAGCTCTTTGCATCTCTTGAGACAAGGCAGGAGTATACTTACATATCACAGCACCTGGAAGGAGCTTCTCTGAATTTCACGGCACATCACAGGAGTCTCCCTTGCATTTCACAGCACATGGCAGGTGCCCCTTACATTTCACAGCACATGGTTTGTGCCCCCTGTATTTCACGGCTCATGGTAGGTGGCGGTGCCCTCTGTATTTCACAGCACATGGCTGGAGACTCTGCAGTTCACTACACATGGCAGGAGTCCTCCTGCATTTCACGGCATAATTGGCAGGACTCCCTTGCACTTCAAGCCACATGGGTGGGGTGTCTGCATTTCATGGCAAATGGCAAGAGTCCCATCCATTTCACAGCAAATGACAGGTGCGGTGCCCCAGCGAGCCTCTCTGCATTTCACGGCATAGGGTAGGTGCCCCAGTTTATGCAGTTCACAGCATATGGCAGTAGACTGACTGCATTTCCCAGCACATGGCAGGAACCCCTTGCACTTCATGGAACATGGGTGGAGTCTCTGCATTTCACAGCACATGGCAGGAGCCCCTTGCATTTCACAGTACATGACTGGAGTGGAGCCTCTCTGCATTCCACAGCACATGGCAGGAGCCCCGTGCATTTCACAGTACATGGGTGGAGTGGAAACTCTCTACATTTCACAGCACATGGCAGGAGCCCCTTACATTTTCAGTACATGGCTGGAGTGGAGACTCTCTGCATTTCACAGCATATGGCAGGAGCCCCTTGCACTTCATGGCACATGGGTGGAGTCTCTGCATTTCACGGAACATGGCAGGAGCCCCTTGCATTTCACACTACATTCCTGGAGTGAAGCCTCTCTGCATTTCACAGCACATGGCAGGAGCCCCCTTGCATTTCACAGTACATGGCTGGAGTGGAGTCTCTCTGAATTTCACAGCACATGGCAGGAGCCCCTTGCATTTCACAGCACATGGCTGGAGTGGAGCCTCTCTGCATTTCACAGCACATAGCAGGTGCCCCTTGCATTTCACAGCACATGGCTGGAGTGGAGTCTCTGCATTTCACAGCACATGGCAGGAGCCCCTTGCATTTCACAGTACATGGCTGGAGTGGAGCCTTTCTGCATTTCACAGCACATTGCAGGACCCCCCTTGCATTTCACAGTACATGGGTGGAGTCTCTGCATTTCACAGAACATGGCAGGAGCCCCTTGCATTTCACAGTACATGGCTGGAGTGGAGACTCTCTGCATTTCACAGCACATAGCAGGTGCCCCTTGCATTTCACAGCACATGGCTGGAGTGGAGTCTCTGCATTTCACAGCACATGGCAGGAGCCCCTTGCATTTCACAATACATGGCTGGAGTGGAGCCTTTCTGCATTTCCCAGCACATGGCAGGAGCCCCTTGCACTTCATGGCACATGGATGGAGTCTCTGCATTTTACTGCACATGGCAGAAGCCCCTTGCATTTCACACTACATTCCTGGAGTGAAGCCTCTCTGCATTTCACAGCACATGGCAGGAGCCCCTTGCATTTTCAGTACATGGCTGGAGTGGAAACTCTCTACATTTCACAGCACATTGCAGGAGCCCCTTACATTTTCAGTACATGGCTGGAGTGGAGACTCTCTGCATTTCACAGCATATGGCAGGAGCCCCTTGCACTTCATGGCACATGGGTGGAGTCTCTGCATTTCACAGAACATGGCAGGAGCCCCTTGCATTTCACACTACATTCCTGGAGTGAAGCCTCTCTGCATTTCACAGCACATTGCAGGACCCCCCTTGCATTTCACAGTACATGGCTGGAGTGGAGCCTCTCTGAATTTCACAGCACATGGCAGGAGCCCCTTGCATTTCACTGTACATGGGTGGAGTCTCTGCATTTCACAGAACATGACAGGAGCCCCATGCATTTCACAGTACATGGCTGGAGTGGAGCCTCTCTGCATTTCACAGCACATGGCAGGTGCCCCTTGCATTTCACAGCACATGGTAGGTGCCCCCTGTCTTTCATGGCACATGGCAGGAGCCCCTTGCATTTCACAGCACATGGTAGGTGCCCCCTGTATTTCATGGCATATGGTAGGTGCCCCCTGTATTTCACGGCACATGGTAGGTGCCCCAGGTATTTCACTGTAAATCGTAGGTGCCCCCTCTATTTCACAGCACATGGCAGGAGCCCCGTGCATTTCACGGTTCATGGTTGGAGTGGAGCCTCTCTGCATTTTATGGTACATGGCACGAGCCTCTCTGCATTTCACGGCACATGGTAGGTGCCTCCTTGTATTTCACAGCAAACACAAGGAGATGATGGACGGAGCGCTGAAACTTTCACCCTCAGGCACAGATCTGGGTTGAATCCATCATCGTTCTTTAGCTCACTTCGCCTCCTCCGTTCAGACCCAGCTATATGCAAATCAGTCTTGACCCTGTGCCTCATTGGAATAGTCCAGCCCGAACTGCCAAGCCAGGTCCTCCCTGAACAGGAAACAAGCATCCTGGGACCAGTTATGGGGTAACACCCCTCATCAGCCAGGCTAGCTTGAATTTAGTGGCAAAGTGAGCAAGGGACCCACGTCTGGGCATACCCTGCCAACTTAGGGCGAACAAAGCAAACACAAGGAGATGATGGACGTAGCGCTGAAACTTTTTAGACACTCACCCCCAGTCTCAGATCTGGGCTGAATCATCATCGTTCTTTAGCTCACTTCGCCACCTAAGTTCAGACCCAGCTATATGCAAGTCAGTCTTGACCCTGTGCCTCATGGGAACAGTCCAGCCCGAACTGCCAAGCCAGGTCTTCCCAGAACTGGAAACAAGCATCCTGGGACCGGTTTCGGGGTAACACCCCTCATCAGTCAGGCTAGCTTGAATCCAGTGGGTCAGCTAAGCTAGCTTGAATCCAGTGGATTTACAGCACATGGCACGAGCCTCTCTGCATTTCACGGCACATGGTAGGTGCTCCCTTGTATTTCACGGCACATGGCTGGAATCTCTGCAGTTCACTGCATATGGCAAGAGCCCCCTGCATTTCGCGGTACATGGTTATAGTGGGTTCTTTCTGCAGTTCAAGGCATGTGGCAGTAGCTCCTTGAGTGTCTTGGGACATGGCAGGAGTCTACCTGCATATCATGATACATGGCAGGAGCCTCTATAATTCACGGCACATGGCACGCGTCTCTTTGCTTTTCACGGCACATGACAGGAGGCCCCTGCATTTCACGGCACACGAAAAGCAATTCTTGCATTTTCCGACAAGTGGAGGGAGCCTCGTGCCAGCTACTAGACATTTCAGGAACCTCCCTGCACCCCATTGGACATTGCCAAAGCCTTCTTGCAGTGTATGGGACACAACAGGAAGTTTGCTGCGTCCGTGTGAAGAGACCCCTGTATCCCCTGACATGCATAAGGCCTCTTTGCGTTACATGCATGAGTTAGAGGCATCAAGGCATCTCTCAGGACATGGCAGGAGACTTCCTCCATTGGGCTTTGGACATGGCGGGAGGCCCATTGCCTCTCTTGGCAATTGGAAGGAATAAGAATCAGAATACTTCATGAAAGCTTCTCAAAAGCAGGCCATACAATATGCAATGCAAAATCAGCAGCATTAGACAGTTAATAACATACCAAAATAAGTTGCATGCTGAAATAATTTTTACTCAGTGGCGGCCAACACAAATAAAAAGTGGTGTGTTGGCTGGAGGGGGTACGGGAGGAGCGCTGAGGGTGGGGGGAAGCACAGGGGGGTGAATAATAAAGGAATAAAACGTACCTGATGCTGCTTCTGCTGCCTCGAGCCTCGGTGCTCCTCTGCTTCCTGGTCCCAGCAGCCCCTGGGACAGCATCAGAGACTCCCTGTGCAATACCCTTGCTGCCCTCAGGTAGCATGAGAGCAGCGTGGGGATTGGCCTGAGTGGGCTTGTTTAACGCTCGCTCAGGCACTGGCAGTCTGTGTTGTTTCTCCAACCCGGCTGTGCAATTCAGCTAGGTTGGAGAACTCTAACTGCGCATGTCTGTTTGGCCGGCCTAAGACGGCTGGCCAAACAGAAATGCTCAGTTAGCAGTGCACATCATTCCGCCATGGGCTAGTCCTGCCCCTCCCTATACATGCTGGCTCAGCCAGCAGTTGAAAAATAAAATGATAATAAGATACAATTTTATTTTTCAGCTGCTGGCTCTGAGCCAGTAGGGTGACACTTCTCAGCGCCTTGACGCCCCTTGGCTAAGTTCGCGCTCTATAAAATGTATATTCATTCATTCTCCGCAATTGTGGAGGAGCCGCAGCTGTTTTTAGGTAGACTAAAAGAATCTCCACTGCCGAGTAAATCCACACGTATTTGAAAACAGCCATGGATAAAGTGCTAGTGCTTGATCTTCGGGTGAGTCATAAGTGCTGGTAATAATAATGAATAATAATTGGAAACTCAGTGCAGCTAAAGATCTTCTTGCAGTAGATCTAAACGATTTTTGAATCACTTATAAAGAGTTACCAAGAGATTCCCATTTCTTGGCATAAACCAATATCAGCAACTACGTTGCACCCTATAAGTGATACCCTTACAAAAGCAGTCAGACAAAACTTTCATCAAAGATCCTGGATTTCATAGTTAGTGGTCTAATGAGAATTCTACTTGCTCTCCAAGCCACATGTATATATGAAGAGACTTTTTTAAAATTCACTTCAAAATATGTGCGCATACATAAATCAAGGCATTCTTACAGTGTCTTATACCATGAGCAATACTAAGCAGACGGAGGTAATCTCTTTAGCCATTAAGGAGAAGGTGCAAATCAACAAAAAACACATCACAGATTCATCCTCCCAATCTAACTTCCGAAGATAGATGAATGAACTACTTCCACCTTTTTTCCATGTGCTAGTGTACTATTTCACTAGTAGAGTCCCCAATCTAAACTTGATATATACAGATCTTTTGAGAGCTTGATAAAGAATGTATGTCCAGGTATGGTTCGAAAGTAGGTATAGGTTTAAAAATCAAATGATGGACAGTCTTTTTACCTGACTGGTTGATAGAAAATATAATGCCAAAATCTTTCCTTTATACCCTTACTGCTTTCCACAGTCATCCTTTTCGGTTCAAGCCAGCATTCGGCACAGCCGATAGCTGTCAAAGTAGTTCCCACATGGTTGAACCAGGGTAGTTTTACTAGCTTAACTTGCAACCAAACTTCTTTCATAATGACCAAATAAGTTCTCTTCTCAGGTTTTGTCCATATTCTACCCATTATTTAAGGGGACATAGAGCTGCATACAGCTCAACAGATTTGAGACCCAGTTCATGCCTTAGCGCATCCAACGGGGGCGTGGGCCAAGGAGAAGTAACTGGCATAAAAAAAAGATTCTCTGCCCTTGCCAACCTTCAGCCGCGGCCCAGGAAGGTAAGATCGATGGGGCGGTGGGGCACGGTGGGGGGTGGGTAGGATTTTGACAGATGATGGAAAATTAAATAAAGAATTGTATTACCCTTGTCGTCGTCTATCGATATCCCCTCCCCCACCCGGCCCCACCGCTCTTACCTGCATGGCCGCGACTGACAACCTTTTGACCTCCTTAAAGACCCACAGTTCTGGTCGATAAAGCCCAGCTGCAAGTATTTCATTACATGAACAGAGGCTACCTTATGCATTATTTTTTTAATGCAGTCCAAGCAGCCGCATACATCACAATATTAAAAGGTTCCAGAACGGAACATTAGCAACACATAAAAGGCATGAACCATCAACAATCTGCCTCTTTTAAATGCGGCTCCAAGCAGATAAGTTAAATTTTTCTTCTTACCAATAATCGTTATTTATCTCTATTTTAAAGTACCTTCGTGTGTGGCTTAACCCCACCCCCAATTCCCACTGCCTCTATACCGATCTCCAATTCACGGAGATCTCTTACACCTTTTTCCCTAGTCCCACCTTTGTGTGGGAGCACCCGCCCACCTCCCTAGCAGTGTCCAGATTAATCTGTCTTTTCTTTTTCAGTCTATTATGTAATAGATTTTACTGTTTGAATATATTTATAGATTTTGTCGACCTTAAATTATTTCGTTGTTCACTTAATATGTTTAGTCTCCTTTCAACCTTGCTCTGGTTTTTTTATGCCTCTCAAGTCAAGCTCTAACACCCTAATGAACTTACCTAATTTCGCGTTTTAATTCCCGTAAACTCCTCTCTCCTCCGATGCAGGCCGCGCACTCCAGCATCGCTTGGAGGATTAGAGGAACGCACCTTAGCAACGGTGACGCAACATCCACCCGTTGCTAGGAGCCTTTCCTTACGACGTCTTTCACGGCCTCCAGCTGATCGCTTACACGATCGCGCTCAAGGCCGGATTTCACCATAGAAACCTAGCAGCAGCTCATCGCGAGCAAGCTAGTGTCAGTTACTCGACACTAACGCGACCAGCTGCTGCTCTGAAAATTACCACAAGTGCTCTCTACTTTACCAACCCTGCATAAAAAAGGGGGATTATAAGGAAGAAAGGTTCATTTGAATGGCATTTTCAGCTTTAAAAATTTTTTTTTTTTAAAGGAAATCTTCTTTTTTTTGGGCATTTCGTCACCCTACCATATCATTTAGTTTAAGAACCTTATTACTAATTTAAAAGGGGAAATCCTACCCTAACTATATTAACCTTTGAAGGGCGATGTTACTAATTTACAAGTTAACCTTTTGTCTGCGCCATGTCTGACTCTGACTCAGGTGACCCTAGACAACGAAGCCCTCAAAAAAATCCTTCAAAAGGAAATGAGGTCCGGCATGATTGAGACCTTGAGTCAAGTCATGTCCTCAAAAAGGTCACTCCATGAGGAGGATGAGATCACAGAAATTTGAACCCCAACTACTCTGATGATATCACCGAATTAAGGGGTAAAAGACTAAAGAAGAGTAAAAACATTGCAATACGGGAGGTCCTAGCACCTCATCAAATCAGGGAGGTGTTAGCACCTCAACTACTAATGGAGGTCCATACACCTCGAACTCCCTAGGTGTCCCTAGCGGCACGACTTATCTGGGTGTCCCTGGCGGCACAAAACATCTGTGTGTCCCTAGCGGCACAAAATATCATAGTGCTCTTTACAATATGGGAGATAGCGAGTTTAATGATGTTGGATCCTCAGACATACCTGACGAGTATGTCCTTGATCTTGATGAGGACGATCAAGAATTTTACAATCCGGAAGAGGAGCTCCCATAATTCTCAAAGGACATTATCCTTGACCCCTTGGGGAAAAAATGTTTTCCCCATTAAACCTCAAACACCCAAGAAGTTCCCGGTGGTCCCCACAAGACCACATTGCAAAATTCATTAAAAAATGGTTAAGAAACCTCTTAGAGAGGGACACTCGTAACATCCTTAGAGCCGAATGCTCTAAACCTTCTATCGAGGATAAGACCTGCCATACCCTCAACTTGGACCCCGAACTGATCAAATTCCTCTTCAAACTTGGATGTGATCCAAGGAAAGGGATGGAAAGATCCCTGAAAGGGTGCCAGGACCGTCTTCTCGACGTACTGGGACCATTAGCCAGAATCTTAGATTCCGCCAAAGATAGCCACTTCAATGGCACTCCTCTCAACAATGATCTGATCAGGGGCTGGAGCCAAAGGGCATTAATACTACTGGGAAATGCCAACGCAAGCATGAATGCAGAAAGACAAAGAGTCGTTCTGACTAAAATAAATCCAAAACTAAGTGATATGGCAGATAGAGAACCCTCGCAAAACCCAAAAGGATTACTCTTTGGAAAAGATCTCATTAAATCCTTGGAGAAATACGTCTCCACTTTCACCGCCTTGGACAAAGTACAACAAATATGCGCAGAGTGTTTAATCCTAACCTTTTTGGGCAGGCGGGAAGACGGGGCATCTCTTCCGGCCGCTTTAATCAAAGGCCCTATCCAAGATCCAGTGGTTATGGAAGAGGGTACCAGCAGTACAACAAACCTCTATTCTACCCCCAGAGAGGTAGAGGACAACGCAACAGAGGATTTATATCCCGGTGAACCGCCAACTTAAACAACCCTACAAGTGAGTACTCTTTCCCCCCATCCTTCCCCTTCTTTCCCCCAAAAAGTGGGTGGCAGCCTCAAATACTTCCTTCACAATTGGAGATTGATCACTCAAGATCCTTGGGTCTTTAACACCGTCAGGGAGTTTATGATAGACTTTACTCATATACCTTCACAAACTTCTTTCCCAAGAGACATGCCTCTCTCTCTAGATCAACAAAAAACAGTAGAGGAGGAGATCTCCTCTATGCTTCAGAAAGGAGCTATTATAGAGGTCCCCTTAGAAGCGTTAAGATGTATAAGCACACTCTTTCTTGTAAAAAAGAAGGACAAGGGTTGGAGACCTGTCATAAACTTAAGAGAACTAAACAAATATTTGGTTTACAGGCACTTAAAGAAGGAGGACATCCACCTCCTTAGAGATTTACTTCTAGAGGGAGACTGGCTAGTCAAACTGGACCTAAAGGATGCTTACCCTTTCTTCAATGTGTGTGGAAAAATCATCTATACCAATTTCAGGCACTCTCTTCTGCCCCTTGGTGTTTCACCAAGGTCATGAGAACTGTCGCCTCATCCCTAAGATTAAGGGGCATTCGTTAAATCATATACATTCTTATAATGTCTCCTTTTACTACCTTCCAAAAACATTACCAAAATCAGGAAGGAAATAAGACTTGTCCTGAAACAACAAGATTTATCTCTGAGGGAGCAAGTCAGACTACTTGGTCTCCTCTCCTCCTCCATCCAAGCCATCTTTCCCGGTCCCCTCAACTAACGGGCCCTCCAAAGGGTAAAAGCGAGAGCCCTAAGATCTGGCCTCTGTTACGCAGATCGGATTAGCCTGGATTCGCCTGGATCAGGAAGCCCAATCGAAACTATCCTGGTGGCTCGAGAACCTAGACGCGTGGAACGAAAAAGCGATCTTGGGGTCAAAACCAGAGTTTGTTTTAGAATCAGATGCGAGCCTTCATGGCTGGGGAGCTTGCCTTCTCAATCAGAACACTGGTGGTATCTGGTTGCAAGAGGAATCCTCTCACCACATAAATTATTTGGAACTAACAGCTGGCCTGTACGCCTTGATGAGCTTCAAACACTCTCTCCAGGGGAGTTCAGTCATTCTAAAGATGGACAACATGTCCGCGGTAGCCTGTATAAATCGTCTGGGAAGCACCAAATCTGCAGACCTCTCGAATTTAGCAAAGAAACTATGAATGTTGTGTCTGGAACACAAGATCGCTCTCAAAGCGGAATACCTCCCGGGGAAATTGAACATCTCTGGAGACTGGAACTCAAGATTCCTGTTAGATCACAGCAATTGGAAACTCAATATTTCTGTGTTCAGTGCCCTGAACAAGATCTGGGGTCCACTAGATATAGACTTATTTGCGAACAGACTAACTTTTCAATTGGAAAATTACTTCAGCTGGATGTCCGACCCAGGTGCTCTGGCAGTCAACGCCTTCCTACAGTCTTGGAAAGGAGTCAAAGCATACGCATTTCCCCCCTTTGCCATGATTCAGAGAGTTCTTCAGAAAGTAAGACAGGACCAGTGCGTCCCTGACCTAATAACTCCCTTTTGGCTATCTCAGGCCTGGTTCCCCACCACTCTAGAACTAGCTTGCAACCATCCCTTCTTAATTCCTTCCCTAGAGAATCTTGTAACAGACGTAAATGGAGGAGATCACCCCCTAATTCAGAGCAGGAGTTTATCCCTTCTTTCCTGGAGAGTGTCAGGAGATTCAATGAAATCTCAGGGCTTTCGGCAACAGCTGCAACTCTCCTCGGAGAGTCTTGGGCCCCA
This sequence comes from Triturus cristatus, assembly GCF_964204655.1. Lineage (NCBI taxonomy): Eukaryota > Metazoa > Chordata > Amphibia > Caudata > Salamandridae > Triturus > Triturus cristatus. The sequence goes on along the minus strand of NC_140594.1, from coordinate 402,694,956 downwards.
GGCACTCACTACAGATATAACAACATATGGAGAATCTGGGTGCGCTGGTGCCTGGAAAGGAACCGGGATTCCTTGAAGGCACCTATTGTTGACATAGTTAACTTCCCTGTTGAACAATTTGAAAGAGGTCTCAGCTATAGAACTATCAACTGCTATAGATCGGCTATCTCGGCTGGCCATGTCATTGTTAACGGCAAAACGGTAGGTAAAAATGTCATTATTTGCAGAGTGATGAAAAGCATTCATTTAAGAAGGCCTCCTAAACCTAAATATGAAAGTCTCTGGGACCTCAAGGTAATCCTTGATCTTTTCAATAACTGGCCTTATAATACTCTTCTGAATAGGAAAAACCTTTCCATTAAGCTTGCTACTCTCCTATGCCTAATTTCATGCAGAAGGGTCTCCGATGTCAAAGCACTGGAGATTATGAATAGATCCTATAACATGTTTGGTGTCAAATTCGAGATTTATAGAAGAACTAAGACTATGTCTGATTCAATTTTTTATCCACGTTTTGATTTATACCCAAAACTTTGCGTTGTGGACTGCATGAGAGAGTATGATCGCAGAATGTTAGCTCTTCGTCCCCAGGGTGTGAACCAATTACTTAAATCCTTTGTTAAACCCCATAAAGGTATAACCTCAACCTCTATTGCTAGATGGGTTAAAACCGTTATGAGTTTGGCTGGTATTGATTTAAAGAAATTTCAAGCTCACTCCCTTAGAGGTGCTATGGCCAGTAAATCTCTCTGGTCTGGAGGTAAGTTGAATGATATTCTCAAAGCGGCTGACTGGTCTAACACTAGCACCTTTGCCCGTCACTATTGCAAACCTATTGAACATATGTCTGATGTAGTTTTACAAAGCTACCAACATGCATAATGTAGCCTCCATTCTTGTAATGAAATTGCGATTCTCCTATTACCATGACTAGAGAATCTGGATTTCATTAAAGACACGGAGGCTGACATTATCCCACCCATCCCACCCCTTGGTGGTCTTACAGTGAATTAATGTTATTTTTATTAAACAACAGTAGTTGTATTATCTCTTACCTCTTCTATTAGCTTGTTAAGTTTTATACTATTTGTTACGTTCAAGAGGTATTTACTTCTCTCTCTTTTCAGGTAACCCTTCTTAACTGCGAGTCGTCTGGCTTTGTGATTTACTCTCATTCTTCCTTCTCTTTCATTTTCTTCACCAGAAGATCGTTTTGAAGTTTAGAAGTTTCAAGTTTCATGAACTTATTCTTCTCCACATTTAAAAGAGGCAGATTGTTGATGGCTCATGCATTTTATGTGTTGCTAATGTTCTGTTCTGGAACCTTTTACTATTGTGATGTATGCGGCTGCTTGGACTGCATTAAAAGAATAGTGCATAATGTCAGCCTCCGTGTCTTTAATGAAATCCAGATTCTCAAGTCATGGTAATAGGAGAATCGCAACATGCACTTGATAAGGCGAGGGCAGTGCCAATCACTCTGCTGCCCTAACTTTTAGCAAAGCTGAGAAATACACCGGCAAGTTGCCTCAGTGTGGCCTCATCTTTTAATAACTAGGCTAACCAAGTCAGCTTTGAAAAAAACCTCACTCCGAGGTAATCGTAATATTCTACAAGTTCTAAAGGAATTCCATAGATTTTAAAGGAAGTCTTCAGTTTAGAAGTGCCCTTTAGAATCATGTATTTCGTTTTTGCAGTGTTAATCTGTAACTTCATCATACCACAGTAACATTCAAATGCCTTAAAAACGTACACATGTCCAATGCCGTGCACGACAAAAGCACTGCAGCGTCTGCAAAAAGCAAAAATGCTGGTTTTTGACCCGCACAAACTGGCACATCAAGGTTTAGGGAGTTCAGGCAGCTCTCAACGCTGGTGATAAAAATATTAAACTGTAGCCAGACTGCATCCCTACCTTACCCCGACATTGATATTGAAGCTTTCGGTTAGTTCTCCTCTTGGGTTATATCTAACCATAGATGTATTATTGTTATTATAAAGAAGTTGGATTGCTGATAACAGTTTTTCTGGGCAGCCCTGTGATGATAACGATTGCCATAGCAACTCACGGTTCACAGTATCAAAGACCATTTTCAAATCAATAAATGACAGATATAACTTTGATGTGTTAATGTTGGTATATTTCAGGTCGATGTTGAATAACTGCATTGCTTGATTGATTAGTCTTTGGCCTCCTCTAAGTCCACCCTATGACGCATTTATAATCCCATTATCACCATTCAGTCATCTAGGCGAGAGTGCAGAAGTTTTGCATAATTTTTTCCTGCTGCGTCGAGCAGTAAAATTGGTCGATCATTGGCGGGATCATTCTGTGGACCTTTCTTGTGAAGAAGAAGGATTATGTCAGTTTTCCACAATGACTATACCATGCCCTGGGGCCAAATAGCATTGTAGGCAGGTGTTAGACTGGGTACCCATGTGGTGAGCTCTTATCTAAATTTTCCACTGGTCCCCCGTCGGGACTAGGGGCCTTGTTTTGTTTTTTACTTAGAATTGCTATACCCATTTCGCTCTCATAGAATTCCTCGCCTAGTGCGATGCTTCCCGGTGAGCTACTTGGGGTAGGACTTCAAACCTTATCCAAACCTTGCTCTTCTTCTGCCCGTCTTCCTCTCCATGCTACACTTTGCTGGGCGATTGTCTTTCTGTAATTTGCAGAACTATACAGTGATGAAAAATAAGTAAGTAAGTAGCAGTTTTCTCAAGAACGTGAATACAGAAGTATCTTGGCACTAGCGACCTCCAGAATGACTGAGGGGACAAATAGCCTACTTTAAAGAGGAAACAAAGATCCATGTATTTAATGATTTCCTGAAGTGTACAAGCTTTGTTTGAGATCTCATAGACAGGGGTAAAGAATTTTTGGGTTTGCAAGCTTAAAATGAAAAGCTTCTGCCTCCCCATCTAGTCTTCTTTATTTTGGGGGTAGCACCAGTTTGGTTGCGGAGGATCTTAACTGACGACATGGAACATGCCACTGAAAAGTCTTTGAAAACAAAGAGGGCAATTGCTGTGCAGAGCTTTATGCACTATGCAGAGAGCCTTAAATTGTATCCTTTCAGATACGGGAAGCCGATAAAGGTCCCAAATCTTCTTAGTGATGAGACTAAACTTTGGAACCTTCAAAATCAAACGGGCCGATGCATTTTGTAGGGACTGGAGCTTGGATTGAAGCAGTTTGTTGATTTACAGGTACAGGGCAATACAATAATCTAACTTAGATAGGACAAGTGCCACTACTACCATTTTTTGCATGTCAAGGGGGAGGAATGGAAAGATCTTTTTTAACATCTTGATTAAATAAAAACAGGAAGACACAATGTGGATAATCTGATCGGAAAAACCCAGCTGCCCATCAAATAAAACCTCTGGATTTTTCACCTTCCGGACCAGGGATGGAAGCGTGCCAAGATTAGCAGGCCATCAGAAATCGTTCCAGAACGATGCATCGTTTCTAAAAAGAATCACCTCCGTTTTCTCGGTATTCAACTTTAGACAGTTATCCTCCATTCAGATTAAAATACAGTCCATACAGTTATTACATTTTTTAGCAACAAAGCCAAAGTCAGAGGAGATTGATACGACTATATCGTCGCTTAGAATATAGCAGTAAAACTGTAAGAGTGAATACTTTTCACCACGGGGCAAGCATAGATATCAAAAAGCGTAGGGTATAAGGCAGATCCTTGGGGCACTCCACATGAGAGAGTAAAAAGGTTGGACTTGAAGCCTCCAATCTCAACAGTTTGTTCCCAATGGATAAGAAAGACCTGAGGATAGCAAGGGCTACGCCTTCAATCCTGGCCCTCTCAAGCCGGTTGATAAGAACAGAGGATTTCTGTATCAAACGCGCAGCCCTTCCTCCCTCATCGACCAACAATTGAATCTCCTCAGTTGCAACAACCAGGGAAGATTCAGCACAATGTGTTGGCCTAAAGCCGTGTTGGGAAGGAACCACAATATTGTTGTTTTCCAAATAAGCCATTAATTCTTCATTTACGGCCTTTTCCAATATATTAGCAGGAAACGGCAAGCAGGAAATAGGTCAGTAATTCTTAAGGACAGCAGGGTCCTGCAAGGTTTTTTTTAAGACAGGAAGGATCCATGCCTTTTTCCAAGCTGTTGTAAATTGACGATAAGAAGTCAGTAAATTGTTTAAGAGTTTTATCAGATGACAGGAGCTACTTATGTTCATGGGCAAAAGGGGCGTTGCCCTGCCACTCTTGAGGAGGAGGCAAGAACAGGGAAAATAAACACACAGAAGCTGAAAAGAAATTACTGCTCTAAGGCGGTATGCTGAATTGCCTGGGTGAACTCTAGGGCGATCTGCAAGCACAAGCTAAAGCAGTGACATCACATGAGAGGGAGTGTTGATTTAGAAAGCCATTGATCCAGTTGCTTTTGGGGTGCATGAACAGTAGCCGTGGGAGGAGTTACAAAACTCCATGCACTTCAATGGTTGGGGGGGGGCAGGCTGATGAGGACAAGGAGCGAGTGGATGGCAACAATTTGTTGATTATCACAGATCGGCAGGCTGTAGGAGGGGTGCAGAGGGCTGCTCTCCTGGCAGTAACACATGTTTACTACTGCATTTGATTTCACTTTGAAAACATTTTATGGAGCTGAGAACACAGAGTGATCCTTATCGCAACAGTGGAGGCCCAAGAGGCAAGGGAGAATGGTTCTTGATGGGCCTCTTCTGTCAGCAGCTTGGCAGACAAAGGCTCATAATGAACTTGGGAGGTTGAGTGAGGGAAGAAGGATGGTGGATGGATGGATATTCGGAATGGTGGCTGGATAGATGCATGGATGGATAAGTGAAAGAATGAATGTAAGAATGGAAAGGTGACAGGTAGAGAGGGTGTATAAGTGAAAGGGAGGTTGGATGGATATGTGAAAATGTGAATGGATGGAGGAGTGAAAGGATGGATCGATGGATGATGAGAGAAAGGAAGGAAGAATGAAAGGATGGATGGATGAGTGGAAGTGTAAAAGGATGGATGATTGGATGAATGGATTGAGTGAAAATGTGGATGGATGAGCGAAAGGAAAGGATGGATGTAAAGATGGATGAGTAAAACAATTGTATGGATGAGTGAAGGCAAGGTAGATGGATGCTTGGATGAAAGGATGGATGGATGAGTGAAAGGGTAAATTGATGGAGGGATGAACAGATGGACGAGTGAGTGAAAGAATGGATGGCTGAGTGAAAGGGTAAATGGAGAGATGGTTGAGTGGATGGATGGAGTGATGGGTGGGACAAAGGGTGGATGGATGGATGGGTGGGACAAAGGGTGGATGGATGGGTGTAAGAATGGATGACTGAGTGAAAGGGTGGGTAGATGAATGAGCCAAAGGGAGGATGATTGATGGATGGAATGAAAGGATGGATAGATGGAGTGGAAGGGTGCATGGATAAGCGAAAGGATGGATGGATGATTGAAAGGATATGTGAATGAATGGATGAAAAGGGGGGTGGATAAGTGAAAGGATGGAGGATTGGTTGGATGGATTGATTTGATGGATGGGTGTCCCTGGGCCAATGGCGGCTATCCTTTATGGGCTCCACAGCTACACTACACCCTCTTTGTTTGTGGTTCATTTTTATTGTATCAAGGGTGAATAATTATTCACTCATGGTACAATAAATAAAAATTCAGACCGGCTTCGGGTCCAGCAACAAATGGAGGCAGCTAGTGACACTGTTTGATTGCTGACACAGGTGCATGAACGTGTCTGTGCCATTCCAGCATTGTGAGCATGTCTGTGTGACCATGTATGCGAGGAAAAGTGAGAGAGTCAGTGAAGGAGTAAGGCAGAGTGAGTGAGAATGAGTGACAGTAAGGACGAGTATGTGTGAGAATGAATGTGAGTGAGAGAGAATGACAGTGAGTGTAACTGAGTGTTACTGTGTGTGAGATACAGTAAGACTGGGTAATTCCGAATGAGTGAGAATGAGTGGGGCTGAGTGAGACAAAGTGGGTCAGAGTAGAATGAGTGAGACTGCGTGGATTAGTGAGACAGAGTAAGACTAAGTGAGTCAAAGTGAAACAGTACATTTTGGGGATTATTTACAAGAGGCGTGCGCCACCGGAGCATCACTTTTTTAGATGCAAAGGTGGTGCAGGCCTCTCAATCATATCTAGGAGGCGATGCAAAGCCATCCTGCATGGCTTTGCTTGGCCTCATAGATTTGGAGTAAGGCAGCGCAAAGCGATGCATGCCTTTCTCTGTGTCAAGGAGGCATTCCATGGGCATTGCGGTGGGTTTTCCCACGCATCACCCATGGATTTTGATGCTGCTGCAGATTTACAAAGTCACCTAAACCTGGGGCAGCACCCAACCTTACGCCTCCCCAGAGCAGGCGCAACAAGGTAAAATATTTTAATTTCTCCTGGTTTTTTCCTCTTTCCATATGTGTTACATTCTGCAGCACACATAGAACGAGGACAATGAGTCCAAGGATTGTTTTTGTGCAGTTTTTCCTGCACAAAAACAATCCTGCCAACAATGCAGAACAAGGGTGCCTGTGTTGGCGCTAGGAATCAAATTGTGCGCCGGCTGTAAGTACAGAAATGTGCTGTATCTCGTAGAAATGGTGTTTTCCTGCCCTTTTTGATTTGGCATAGGGCAACGCAGCAGAAAGACTTTTGGCACTGCCCTATGCCACATCTTTGTAAATGAGGCCCTTAGTGCAAGAAAAGATGAGAGAACCCTTGAGGAAGAAGCTCATTGGAATTAGACCCAAGGATAAAGCTCACCATTTTTAAAGGTCAACAGCCGCCACTGTCAGATGAACCGCAATAGTACCTGAAACCATATGCAGAACATATGGCAGACAGGGATTGGAAGGGGAACCAGATTTGGTGGTTTCCAACAGTCTTATTGCTTTGCCCTCTGTTAGAAGAGAAAAATTAAGCAGGCCGCTTGGGACATCTGTTTGAACAGAAATGTCATAAGGTCCCACTAGCAATGAGCTAAGAAAATCATCTCTGAGCTTTGTGTTTTGACCAGCCGCAAATTCATCGGAGACACTATTTACCTTCATCTGGAACAATTAAAAAAGGAATCAGAAGCGATAATGTTCTCTAGATATTTTTACGTATCTTGCGATCTCCATCTTAACAATTCCCAGAAGCGACTGGTCTTCTTGCTTCTAAGGGCTTCCTTGAGTTTCCTGTCAGATCTTTACCAGCACCCGGCTTTTTTTTATGATTGACAGGACGCTTATACTGTTGTCTCTGTGCTTTAGGCGATTTTTCCCATCTTGAGTAATGTGCCTTGTTTTCGGTGCCAGGGAAAGAGATGATTTTATCTCACTCTACTCCAGATCGAACCATTCGATCTACAGGGCGTTAGTATGGCAGATTTTTAATGTCCTGTGGCAGGTTGCCGGATGCTAAGACAGATTCGTTAAGATTTAAAACTTTGTGATCACCTCTGGGTCGTGGGGGTCCCTTTTCTCCATGTATTCATTAAAAGTATTTTGATGGAAATTTAAGGCTCGGACAAGACCAGTGCAAGGCTTGCTAGGCTGTCGCCAAGTTGTGGACTTCCTGTTTGTTGCTAATTGTAATGCCCCTTCCCTTAATTCGTGGGAATAAGTACTATTCGAATTCGCCCTCGATGGAGCCCTTGAATTTACAATCAGCGGGTCATGATCACTTTCAATTCTTTGTTCAATTTCAAGATCGTTGACCAACTGCCATGCTTCCAGATGAACTAAAATGTAATCTATCAAATTAACAAATCCCCCGACCGGAATGGGTAATGTGCGGGTGAATCGAGGGCATGGAGCCATTTCGGGGTCGTAGATTATTTTTAAGCGCAAAGGATTTAAGGAAGCCACCTGTCCCTGAGCTGCGAATTGACAAAGTTGAGGGATAAATTGCTCTGCGAATGACGAAATTATGCAACACATTAAAGTTAGCCGGTGTGACATTGGAAGGAGCCACCTTGGTACATGGCAGGGGTCTCTGTGTATCCCTTGGTACCAGCAGGAGCTCGAATTCCCACAGAACACACGAGACAGAGGTCGCCTGCAGCTCGTGGGACACGCCAGGAGCCGCCCACACTCCGACACTGACTGCAGAAACAGGTACAAATGAATAAATAGCAAGTTAAAAATAAACCCTTGTTTTCACATTTCCTTTCTAAAAACAGAAGACCGTTGCTGGTGTTCCGTTCGAAGGGCTGGCACAATGACTAGATGCCAGGCGCGGCAGAGGCGGGCGAAGGTCGAGCGAGCCACATCCCAAAACATCCGGCCTGGCCGCGTTGCATTTCTCAAAGACAAAAACACACCGGGCCTTGAATGCATTCGCACTTGTGTTTATCAGGGAACGTCGTTTACATGGGCACGGACGCTTCTGGTGAGGCCTGGGCAAGCTGCAAAGTGCGTGTTTCCATGCACAGCGCGTTGTTGGGTGTTTGATGGTGCTCTGGTGTGACGCCTGCCTCCATGGAGTGCTGTTTGAATGCCGCCTCTGGATTGACAGTAGCGCGGCCTGAAGCCACCTGCTGCTCGGAGGTGGTGCTGCACGATGGTGGTCCATGGCTTGATGTTAATGTTGGATGACAGGAGTAGCCTATGGGTCGGTAGTAGTGCCGGCGGCCTACAGCTTAATAGTAGCGCAGCTTGAAGCAGGCCTATGGCTCTGTGGTAATGTTGTGTGATGGCGGCCAATGGTACTATAGCAGTTATGTATGACGTCATTCTTTGGCTCGATTGTGCTGACGGCCAAGGCTGCATGGGAGTACAGCTTGAAACTGGCCTATGGATCAATAGTAGTGCTGTATGATGACAGGCAATGCATTGATGTTATTGGACCTTGAAGCCAGCCTAGGGCTTGATGGTATTGCACCGTGAAGGCAGCAACGAGCTCAATGGTATTGCACCTTGAAGCCAGCCTAGAGTTTGATGCTATCGCACCTTGAAGTCAGACTGAAGCGTGACGGTATTGCGCCTTGAAGCCAGCCTAGAGCTCGCTGGTTTTGACCTTGAAGCCATATTAGGGCTCGATGGTATCGCATCTTGAAGCTAGATTAGGGCTCGATGGTATCGCATCATGAAGCCAGCCTAGAGCTCGATGGTGTCGCACCTTGAAGCCAGCCTAGAGCTCGATGGTATTGCACCTTGAAGCCGCGCTAGGACTTGATGGTATCGCACCTTGAAGCCAGCCTAGGGCTCGATGATATTGCACCTTGAAGCCAGACTAGGGCTCGATGGTATGGCACCTTGAAGCCAGCCTAGAGTTCGATGGTATTGCACCTTGAAGTCAGACTAGAACTCAATGGTTTTGCACTTTAAAGCCGTGCTAGGGTGTTAGAAAGGGTAGACGGACCGGGAGGGTCGGCCGGGGTCAGGAGGAGAGGTCTCCGGGGAGAGCCGTCTCCAGCGATCGTACAGACAAGTAACTTCCCCCCCACAGACGGATACCACACACGGATAAGGTTCAGGGTTCTTTATAAGCACTTCTTAGGGTACGGTTGAATGGTACAAGGAGGTCTGGACTCAGGGGTCCCCTCGATTCAAGTCTCTCAGAGTAGGGTAAGGGGTAGCGGGACAGTCTGTCTACCAGTCAGGTAGTTCGGATGAGATGATGACTAGCTCACAATCCTCGAGCTTGGTGGTTTAGTTGGTACGGGCCGCGGCAGCGCCAGCAGGTCCCGGTTGAGATGGTCGGTACACGGTCCGCGGCAGCGCCAGCAGGTCCCGGAAAGATGGTCGATGTACGGTCCGCGGCAGCGCCAGCAGGTCCCGGTGAGGATGGTCGTTACAACGGGCCGCGGCAGCGCCAGCAGGTCCCGACGAGGATGGATGTTGCAGAAGGCCGCGGCAGCGCCAGCAGGCAGGACGATGGTTCACAAGAGCGGGCTACGGCAGCGCCAGTAGTCCGTCAAGGCTGAGTTCTCTCGGTGTCTCTCGACTCCAGGATACAACTGCCTTCCTGCTCCGGAGCTGCCCCAGTTATAGGGCAGGCGCCCTTTGATGTCCGGACCCTCGCACTTGGAGGTCGGAGGGCCCGGGATGAAGGTGTCCAGACACCCAGCAGGGGTTGGAGCCAGCTCCTGGGGGAGCTGGAGGCGATCGGCACCTGGCGGGGGAAGAGCTCTTGACACTTCGTTCTCCCATTGACCTGCCAAGTGGTCCGCTCACCTCCTGGGTGGAAGGTGGTGCCGGGATGTCGGGGCCGGCCAGGCCCGGGGTTAGGGTCGGGCCGAGGCCACGCGGCCTCGTGGTGCAGGGCCCAAGATAGCGGCTTGAACCGGCCGGGGGAGCCGGTGGGGCTGGGCCCCGTGATGAGTAGAGGTCCGAGGGCAGAAGATCCGTCGGGAGACGGGGTACAGGTGCTTTTCGTGGGTTATGCCTGGCGGGCCGGAGCTCGGGCCCTGTCGTGCGGGGAGGGAGCAAGCCCTTCGTGTGGCCTGTCCAACATGCGTCCCCCCCAGCTGAAGGCGGGGAGAGTCACCCATCTCCTTGGGGACTCTCTTCGTCGAGGCGGAAAAAGCGGGACAGGCCATCCGCGTTGGCGTGGTCTTGGCCTGGCCGGTGCTCCACAGTGAAGTCCATTCCCTGCAGGGAAATGGACCAGCGCAAGAGTTTTGGGTTCTCTCCCCGCATCTGCATCAGCCACTGCAGGGGTCGATGGTCGGTTTGTACCCGGAAGTGGGTAACGAAGAGATAAGGCCGGAGCTTTTTGAGGGCCCACACCACTGCGAAGGCCTCCCTCTCAATGGTGCTCCAGCGCTGTTCTCGGGCCAGGAGACGTCGACTGATGAAGGCCACCGGCTGGTCATGACCCTCGGGGTTTAACTGAGAAAGGACGGCTCCGATGCCGTGGTCGGAGGCGTCGGTCTGTACCACGAATTCCCGACTGTAATCGGGGGCCTGGAGCACAGGGGCGGTGCACAGGGCGGCCTTCAGTTTCTCGAAGGCCGCTTGACAATCGGGGGTCCAGTTAATCCGCTTCGGCTGGTTCTTGGACGTGAGACCCGTGAGGGGCCCCACGATGCTGCCGTAGTCTTTCACGAACCGCCGGTAGTAGCCGGTGAGCCCCAAGAAGGCTCGGACCTCGGTCTGGGTGACGGGGGGCTGCCAGGACTGGATGGCAGCAATCTTAAGTTGTAGCGGGGCCACCAGCCCGCTTCCCACTTGGTGCCCAAGGTAGGTCACAGACCCTTGGCCAATTTGGCACTTGCCGGCCTTAATTGTGAGGCTGGCCCACTGGAGGGCCTGTAGGACCTCGTGGAGGTGACGGAGGTGGTCGGCCCAGTGGCGGCTGTATACAGCGATATCGTCCAGATAGGCAGCGCTGAACTCTTCGAGCCCCGCCAAGACCTGGTTCACGAGGCGTTGAAACGTGGCGGGGGCATTTTTCATGCCGAAGGGCATGACCTTGAATTGGTAGTGGCCATCGGGGGTAGAGAAGGCTGACCGTTCCTGAGCCCTGGGTGTGAGGCCGATCTGCCAGTAGCGCGCTGTTAGGTCGAAGATACTAAGGTAGCGGGCGGCCCCCAGCCGGTCGATCAGCTCGTCTGCTCGGGGAATCGGATGAGCGTCGGTCCGGGTGACAGCGTTCAAGCCCCGGTAGTCGACGCAGAATCTCAGTTCAGGTGCGGTGCCGGGGGCAGCGGCTTTGGGAACCAATACAACCGGACTGGCCCAGGGACTGTCCGAGGGCTCGATGACCCCGATTGTGAGCATCTTGGCCACTTCCTCCTGTATGCAGGCCCGTACCCGATCTGGTACGCGGTAGGCCCGGTGTCGGACAGGGGGGCTGTCCCCGGTGTCCACGTCGTGCAAACACCAAGGGGTGACCCCGGGGGTGAGGGAGAACAGGGTAGCGAACTGCCGCAGGAGGTTCCGGCAGCCCTGGCGTTGCTCCGAAGTGAGGGCGTCAGATAGCCGGACCCCGTCCACGGAGCCGTCATTCTCCTGAGTCTTCAGAAGATCCGGAAGGGGTTCGGAGTCTTCCTCTGCCCCACTGTCCGTAGCCATCAGGAGGCTGAGTTCTGAGCGCACAAAGTGTGGTTTGAGTCGGTTGGTGTGGAGGACCCGGAGGGGGTTCCGGGAGGTCCCCAGGTCGATGAGGTAAGTGACGGGGCTTTTGCGCTCGACCACTTTGAAGGGCCCCGTCCACTTATCCTGCAAGGCACATGGTTCGGTGGGGGACATCACCCATACTTGTTGCTCAGGCTCGAACTCAACGGAGGAGGCATTGTGATCATACCACCTCTTCATGTCCTCCTGGCTGGCCTCGAGGTTCGCCTTGGCCATCCCTCTGAAGCGCCGGGTCTGATTGCGTAGGGCCAGGATGTATTTGAAGACGTCTGGAGGGGTCTTCAGGGGGGCCATCTCCCAACCTTCTTTTACTAGGCTGAGGGGCCCTCGCACAGGGTGCCCGTACAGGAGTTCGAAAGGGCTAAAACCGAGGGACTTCTGGGGAACTTCTCGGTAGGCGAAGAGGAGGCACGGGAGTAGTACATCCCACTGGCGACGGAGGGGCTCTTCCAATCCCCCAGAGGGTGCGGTTAAAACGCTCCACTAGTCCGTTCCCTTGGGGGTGATAGGGGGTCGTGAATCTGTAGGTGACCCCGCATTGTTGCCAGAGGGACTTCATGTATTTGGATATAAAGTTCGTGCCTCGGTCGCTGACGACTTCTCGGGGGAAGCCTACCCGGGAGAAGATCCCCATTAGGGCCCGGCCAACCACCGGAGCTGTCACGGTCCGTAGGGGCACCGCCTCGGGGTAGCGGGTGGCATGGTCCACCAGTACTAAGATGAACCTGTGTCCTTGTGCCGTGCGGGGGTCCAGAGGCCCCACAATGTCTATCCCCACCCTCTCGAACGGGGTGGTGACCACAGGGAAGGGTTGCAGAGGGGCTTTCAGCTTCCGACCACTCTTCCCGCTGGCTTGGCATGTGGGGCAAGATCGGCAGTGGTTCAGGACGTCGTTCCTCATTTTCGGCCAGAAAAAGTGGGTCACTAGGCGGCTGTACGTTTTATCCTGGCCCAGGTGTCCAGCCAGGGGGACATCGTGGGCCAGGTTGAGCAGAAAGTCTCTGAAGCGGAGAGGTACCACCAGTACTCGACCGGCCCCCAGCTCGGCGATTCTTTGCTCGCTGTATAGCAGGTCGTTATCCCAGTAGACCCAGTGAGTTCCGGTGGAGTCCCCTGCGTTCTGGGCGCTGGCTTGTTGGCGGAGTCCCTCGAGGGAGGGACAGGTCTTTTGTTCCTGGCGGAACTGTTCTTGGGTGGGCCCCCCTTCTTGACGCCACTGAGCCAGGTCAGGAAGGTCCTGGGGTTGCGCGTCCCCTTCGGTCGTCGGGTCTGGGAGGCTGGCCTCGTCGTTGTCTTCTACTGGGGCGACCGGGGGCGGAGGTGCTGGCCATTCTGGTTCTTCTGATCGAGGGACGGCACGGGCGGCCATGGACCGGGTGGTTATGCAGGCCCAGTCCGGGAGGCCCAGCATCCCCAGGTGCTCTCTTCTCTCAACGGTGGCCCACGGGGAACTCTCGAGGTCATTCCCCAGGAGGCAGTCCACGGGGGCATCGTCCCGGACCGTCACCTTCAACAGGCCGGAGACCCCTCCCCATTCGAATGGGACGCAAGCCATTTGACACATACTTTCAGAGTTGTCTGCCGAGCGGACGGGGCAGAGAATGTTCGGCAGGATCTGCTCGGGCTTCACCAGGTGACAGCGGACGGCCGTCACACTGGCGCCTGTGTCACGCAAGGCCTCGGCTCGCTGGCATCGGTGGCACGTGACGTTGGCTCGGACCCCAGGACGCCACGGGGGGTTGTCCCGGCCGGCCGGAGGCGGGGTGCTGGCCACGGGTGTTGCTGGCAAGGCGTCTCTCCCTCGCCCCTGGCCCCCTCCTCCTCCCCGAGGACGGTGCTGGCCTTGGTTGTTTCTGTTCTGTTCGTGTGGCCCCCTCCGGCCCACTCGGGTGCTTTCCCATCGGTCAGCTTCGGCGGCGAGCTGCCGGGGGTCAGTCAGCTTACTGTCGAGGAGGTGCTGCCTGAGCTCGACGAAGCAGTTGTTCGACAGGTGCTCCCATACCATCAGGTTAAAGAGTTGTTCGTAGGTGGTGACCTGGCTCCCCTTTATCCAACCCTCGAAGGCACGGCTGAAATAGTTCACGTATTCTACCCAAGTTGTACCTGGGATCCGGGTGCAATCTCTGAACCTCTGGCGGTACATCTCGGGTGTGAGGCCGTAGCGGGTGAGGAGGGCAGCCTTCATGTGGTCGTAGGACGACATTTGGTGATCTGGGAGCTGCAGTAGGGCATCGCGACCCTCGTTGATAAACCTCCCCCAAAGTCCGGCTCCCCAATCACTCCGGTCGATCCGGTGGGAGGTCATGGCGATCTCGTAGGCTTTAAACCACTGTTGTATGTCGTCTTCTCGGACATACTCGCGGACAACATCCTTGGGGATGTGGACTTTTTTCTCGATTGGCCCCGGGGTGTGTGGTCGCTCAGGCACCCCCAGTTCTTTATTCTGTTTCCGAAGTTCTATTTCCGCCAGTTTGCGCTCGTGCTCCAGCGTTATTTTTTTCTCCTCCAGCTCTCTCTGTCTCTGCTTCTCTTCTCGTTCATCTCGGAGCCGCATATGCTCGAGGTTGAGTTTCTGTTCAGCTAACTTGAGTTCCCCATCCATCTTGAGTCGTGCCATTTCCAACTCGTGCAATCTGGTTCTTTCTCTTTCTCGGATCTCCTCCTGCGAGAGGCCCGTTCCCCGCTCCTCGGGAGCCGTGGCGTTCCCCTCTGGTGTGATGCTGCTTTGGTCGGAGGGTCCGGCGACCCCAGTTTCTGTCCACGACTCTAGGGCGTGCTTTAGATCATCTTTGGTACTCAGGCCGGTGGTAGCAATGCCAAGTTCTATGCAGAATTGTCTCAGTTCGCGGTGGTTGTATTCTTCTAATTTATCCATTTGGAATTTCTCGGTGGAGTTGCTATCTTTGGCTGACATCGTGTTTTTGTCGTGGGGTGAGCTACTCTCTGTACGATTACGCGTTGATTCGGATCGCGCCGCTGGCCACCAATGTTAGAAAGGGTAGACGGACCGGGAGGGTCGGCCGGGGTCAGGAGGAGAGGTCTCCGGGGAGAGCCGTCTCCAGCGATCGTACAGACAAGTAACTTCCCCCCCACAGACGGATACCACACACGGATAAGGTTCAGGGTTCTTTATAAGCACTTCTTAGGGTACGGTTGAATGGTACAAGGAGGTCTGGACTCAGGGGTCCCCTCGATTCAAGTCTCTCAGAGTAGGGTAAGGGGTAGCGGGACAGTCTGTCTACCAGTCAGGTAGTTCGGATGAGATGATGACTAGCTCACAATCCTCGAGCTTGGTGGTTTAGTTGGTACGGGCCGCGGCAGCGCCAGCAGGTCCCGGTTGAGATGGTCGGTACACGGTCCGCGGCAGCGCCAGCAGGTCCCGGAAAGATGGTCGATGTACGGTCCGCGGCAGCGCCAGCAGGTCCCGGTGAGGATGGTCGTTACAATGGGCCGCGGCAGCGCCAGCAGGTCCCGACGAGGATGGATGTTGCAGAAGGCCGCGGCAGCGCCAGCAGGCAGGACGATGGTTCACAAGAGCGGGCTACGGCAGCGCCAGTAGTCCGTCAAGGCTGAGTTCTCTCGGTGTCTCTCGACTCCAGGATACAACTGCCTTCCTGCTCCGGAGCTGCCCCAGTTATAGGGCAGGCGCCCTTTGATGTCCGGACCCTCGCACTTGGAGGTCGGAGGGCCCGGGATGAAGGTGTCCAAACACCCAGCAGGGGTTGGAGCCAGCTCCTGGGGGAGATGGAGGCGATCGGCACCTGGCGGGGGAAGAGCTCTTGACACTTCGTTCTCCCATTGACCTGCCAAGTGGTCCGCTCACCTCCTGGGTGGAAGGTGGTGCCGGGATGTCGGGGCCGGCCAGGCCCGGGGTTAGGGTCGGGCCGAGGCCACGCGGCCTCGTGGTGCAGGGCCCAAGATGGCGGCTTGAACCGGCCGGGGGAGCCGGTGGGGCTGGGCCCCGTGATGAGTAGAGGTCCGAGGGCAGAAGATCCGTCGGGAGACGGGGTACAGGTGCTTTTCGTGGGTTATGCCTGGCGGGCCGGAGCTCGGGCCCTGTCGTGCGGGGAGGGAGCAAGCCCTTCGTGTGGCCTGTCCAACATAGGGCTCGATGGTATCGCACCTTGAAGCCAGCCTAGGTCTCGATGATATTGCACCTTGAAGCCAGACTAGGGCTCAATGGTATCGCACCTTGAAGTCAGACTAGAGCGTGATGGTATTGCACCTTGAAGCCAGACTAGAGCTCAATGGTATCGCACCATGAAGCCAGACTAGAGTGTGATGGTATTGCACAGAGAAGCCAAACTAGGGATCGAAGGTATTGCACCTTGAAACCAGATTAGGGCTCGATGGTATCGCACCTTGAAGCCAGACTAGGACTCAATGGTATCACACCTTGAACCCAGACTAGAGCTCTATGGTATTGCACCGTGAAGCCAGACTAGGGCTTGATGCTAACGCACCTTGAACCCAGACTAGGGCTCGATGGTATCGCACCATGAAGCCAGCCTAGGGCTTGATGGTATTGCACCTTGAAGCCAGACTAGGGCTTAATGGTAGCGCACCATGAAGCCAGACTAGAGCGTGATGGTATTGCACCTTGAAGCCAGCCTAGGGCTCGATGATATTGCACCTTGAAGCCAGACTAGGGCTCGAAGGTATTGCACCTTGAAGTCAGACGAGAGCATGATGGTATTGCACCTTGAAGCCAGCCTAGGGCTTGATGATATTGCACCTTGAAGCCAGACTAGGGCTTAATGGTATCGCACCATAAAGCCAGACTAGAGCGTGATGGTATTGCACAGAGAAGCCAAACTAGGGCTATATGGTATTGCACCTTGAAGCCAGCCTAGGCCCTGATGGTATTGCACCTTGAAGCCAGACTAGGGCTTAATGGTATCGCACCATGAAGCCAGACTAGAGCGTGATGGTATTGCACCTTGAAGCCAGCCTAGGGCTCGATGATATTGCACCTTGAAGCTAGACTAGAGCGTGATGGTATTGCACCTTGAAGCCAGACTAGAGCTCAATGGTATCGCACCATGAAGCCAGACTAGAGTGTGAGAGTGTGATGGTATTGTACCTTGAAGCCAAACTAGGGATCGAAGGTATTGCACCTTGAAACCAGATTAGGGCTCGATGGTATCACACCTTGAAGCGAGACTGACTAGGGCTCGATGTTATCACACCTTGAAGCCAGACGAGGGCTTGATGGTATCGCACCTTGAACCCAGACTAGGGCTCTATGGTATTGCACCGTGAAGCCAGACTAGGGCTTGATGCTAACGCACCTTGAACCCAGACTAGGGCTCGATGGTATCGCAACTTGAAGCCAGACTAGGGCTTGATGGTATCGTAACCTTGAACCCAGACTAGGGCTTGATGGTATCGCACCTTGAAGCCAGACTAGGGCTCGATGGTATCACACCTTGAAGCCAGACTAGGGCTCGATGGTATCGCACCTTGAATCCAGATTAGGGCTCGATGGTATTGCACCTTGAAGCCAGCCTTGAGCTTGATGGTTGTTGGACAGGCCACACAGGGGGCTTGCTCCCTCCCCGCACGACAGGGCCCGAGCTCCGGCCCACCAGGCATACCCCACGAAAAGCACCTGTACCCCGTCTCCCGACGGATCTTCTGCCCTCGGACCTCTACTCATCACGGGGTCCAGCCCCACCGGCTTCCCCGGCCGGGTCAAGCCGCCATCTTGGGCCCTGCACCACGAGGCCGCGTGGCCTCACCCCGACCCTAACCCCGGGCCTGGCCGGCCCCGACATCCCGGCACCACCATCCACCCAGGAGGTGAGCGGACCACTTGGCAGGTCAATGGGAGAACGAAGTGTCAAGGGCTCTCCCCCGCCAGGTGCCGATCGCCTCCAGCTCCCCCAGGCACTGGCTCCACCCCCTGCTGGGTGTCTGGACACCTTCATCCCGGACCCTCCGACCTCCAAGTGCGAGGGTCCGGACATCAAAGGGCACCAGCCCTATAACTGGGGCAGCTCCGGAGCAGGAAGGCAGTTGTATCCTGGAGTCGAGAGACACCGAGAGAACTCAGCCTTGACGGACTACTGGCGCTGCCGTAGCCCGCTCTTGTGAACCATCGTTCTGCCTGCTGGCGCTGCCGCGGCCTTCTGCAACATCCATCCTCGTCGGGACCTGCTGGCGCTGCCGCGGCCCGTTGTAACGACCACCCTCGTCGGGACCTGCTGGCGCTGCCGCGGCCCGTTGTAACGACCATCCTCACCGGGACCTGCTGGCGCTGCCGCGGACCGTACATCGACCATCTTTCCGGGACCTGCTGGCGCTGCCGCGGACCGTGTACCGACCATCTCAACCGGGACCTGCTGGCGCTGCCGCGGCCCGTACCAACTAAGCCACCAAGCTCGAGGATTGTGAGCTAGTCATCATCTCATCCGAACTACCTGACTGGTAGACAGACTGTCCCGCTACCCCTTACCCTGCTTTGAGAGACTTGAATCGAGGGGACCCCTGAGTCCAGACCTCCTTGTACCATTCAACCGTACCTTAAGAAGTGCTTATAAAGACCACTGAACCTTATCCGTGTGTGGTATCTGTCTGTGGGGGGGGGGAAGTTACTTGTCTGTACGATCGCTGGAGACGGCTCTCCCCGGAGACCTCTCCTCCTGACCCCGGCCGACCCTCCCGGTCCATCTACCCTTTCTAACATTGGTGGCCAGCGGCGCGATCCGAATCAACGCGTAATCGTACAGAGAGTAGCTCACCCCACGACAAAAACACGATGTCAGCCAAAGATAGCAGCTCCACCGAGAATTTCCAAATGGATAAATTAGAAGAATACAACCACCGCGAACTGAGACAATTCTGCATAGAACTTGGCATTGCTACCACCGGCCTGAGTACCAAGGATGATCTAAAGCACGCCCTAGAGTCGTGGACAGAAACTGGGGTCGCCGGACCCTCCGACCAAAGCAGCATCACACCAGAGGGGAACGCCACGGCTCCCGAGGAGCGGGGAACGGGCCTCTCGCAGGAGGAGATCCGAGAAAGAGAAAGAACCCGATTGCACGAGTTGGAAATGGCACGACTCAAGATGGATGGGGAACTCAAGTTAGCTGAACAGAAACTCAACCTCGAGCATATGCGGCTCCGAGATGAACGAGAAGAGAAGCAGAGACAGAGAGAGCTGGAGGAGAAAAAAATAACGCTCGAGCACGAGCGCCAACTAGCGGAGATAGAACTTCGGAAACAAAATAAAGAACTGGGGGTGCCTGAGCGACCACATACCCCGGGGCCAATCGAGAAAAAAGTCCACATCCCCAAGGATGTTGTCCGCGAGTATGTCCGAGAAGACGACATACAACAGTGGTTTAAAGCCTACGAGATCGCCATGACCTCCCACCGGATCGACCGGAGTGATTGGGGAGCCGGACTTTGGGGGAGGTTTATCAACGAGGGTCGCGATGCCCTACTGCAGCTCCCAGATCACCAAATGTCGTCCTACGACCACATGAAGGCTGCCCTCCTCACCCGCTACGGCCTCACACCCGAGATGTACCGCCAGAGGTTCAGAGATTGCACCCGGATCCCAGGTACAACTTGGGTAGAATACGTGAACTATTTCAGCCGTGCCTTCGAGGGTTGGATAAGGGGGAGCCATGTCACCACTTACGAACAACTCTTTAACCTTATGGTATGGGAGCACCTGTCGAACAACTGTTTCGTCGAGCTCAGGCAGCACCTCCTCGACAGTAAGCTGACTGACCCCCGGCAGCTCGCCGCCGAAGCTGACCGATGGGAAAGCACCCGAGTGGGCCGGAGGGGGCCACACGAACAGAACAGAAGCAACCCAGGCCAGCACCGTCCTCGGGGAGGAGGAGGGGGCCAGGGGCGAGGAAGAGACGCCTTGCCAACAACACCCGTGGCCAGCACCCCGCCTCCGGCCGGCCGGGGCAACCCCCCGTGGCGTCCTGGGGCCCGAGCCAACGTCACGTGCCAGCGAGTCGGCCACTACGCCAATGACCCGAGCTGCCCGCAGAACCAAGCACCCAAGCCCCGCCAGGTAGCTGCCGCCGCCCTGGGGGAAGAGCGATCATCGGAGGAACCAGAAGAGTATGAGCCGGCCCAGCAAGAGTGGGAGCCGGCCGCCATGGTCCTGGCGTGCTTAGGGGGAAGAGACATGGTCCCGCGGGCCCCCCTACCCGCTAACACCAGGAAATACGGTCAGTGGGTGACCATTAATGGACAGCGAGCCGAGGCCTTGCGTGACACAGGCGCCAGTGTGACGGCCGTCCGCTGTCACCTGGTGAAGCCCGAGCAGATACTGCCGAACATTCTCTGCCCCGTCCGCTCGGCAGACAACTCTGAAAGTATGTGTCAAATGGCCTGCGTCCCCTTCGAATGGGGAGGGGTCTCCGGCCTGTTGAAGGTGACGGTCCGGGACGATGCCCCCGTGGACTGCCTCCTGGGGAATGATCTCGAGAGTTCCCCGTGGGCCACCGTTGAGAGAAGAGAGCACCTGGGGATGCTGGGCCTCCCGGACTGGGCCTGCATAACCACCCGGTCCATGGCCGCCCGTGCCGTCCCTCGATCAGAAGAACCGGAATGGCCGGCACCTCCGCCCCCGGTCGCCCCAGTAGAAGACAACGACCAGGCCAGCCCCCCAGACCCGACGACCGAAGGGGACGCGCAATCCCAGGACCTTCCTGACCTGGCTCAGTGGCGTCTAGAAGGGGGGCCCACCCAAGAACAGTTCCGCCAGGAACAAAAGACCTGTCCCTCCCTCGAGGGACTCCGCCAACAAGCCAGCGCCCAGAATGCAGGGGACGCCACCGGAACTCACTGGGTCTACTGGGATAACGACCTGCTATACAGCGAGCAAAGAATCGCCGAGCTGGGGGCCGGTCGAGTACTGGTGGTACCTCTCCGCTTCAGAGACTTTCTGCTCAACCTGGCACACGATGTCCCCCTGGCTGGACACCTGGGCCAGGACAAAACGTACAGCCGCCTAGTAACCCACTTTTTCTGGCCGAAAATGAGGAACGACGTCCTGAACCACTGCCGATCTTGCCCCACATGCCAAGCCAGCGGGAAGAGTGGTCGGAAGCTGAAAGCCCCTCTGCAACCCTTCCCTGTGGTCACCACCCCGTTCGAGAGGGTGGGGATAGACATTGTGGGGCCTCTGGACCCCCGCACGGCACAAGGACACAGGTTCATCTTAGTACTGGTGGACCATGCCACCCGCTACCCCGAGGCGGTGCCCCTACGGACCGTGACAGCTCCGGTGGTTGGCCGGGCCCTAATGGGGATCTTCTCCCGGGTAGGCTTCCCCCGAGAAGTCGTCAGCGACCGAGGCACGAACTTCATATCCAAATACATGAAGTCCCTCTGGCAACAATGCGGGGTCACCTACAGATTCACGACCCCCTATCACCCCCAAGGGAACGGACTAGTGGAGCGTTTTAACTGCACTCTCAAGGGGATGATTGGGGGATTGGAAGAGCCCCTCCGTCGCCAGTGGGATGTACTACTCCCGTGCCTCCTCTTCGCTTACCGAGAAGTTCCCCAGAAGTCCCTCGGTTTTAGCCCTTTCGAACTCCTGTACGGGCACCCTGTGCGAGGGCCCCTCAGCCTAGTAAAAGAAGGTTGGGAGATGGCCCCCCTAAAGACCCCTCCAGACGTCTTCAAATACATCCTGGCCCTACGCAATCAGACCCGGCGCTTCAGACAGATGGCCAAGGCGAACCTCGAGGCCAGCCAGGAGGACATGAAGAGGTGGTATGATCACAATGCCTCCTCCGTTGAGTTCGAGCCTGGACAACAAGTATGGGTGATGTCCCCCACCGAACCATGTGCCTTGCAAGATAAGTGGACGGGGCCCTTCAAAGTGGTCGAGCGCAAAAGCCCCGTCACTTACCTCATCGACATGGGGACCTCCCGGAACCCCCTTCGGGTCCTCCACACCAACCGACTCAAACCACACTTTGTGCGCTCAGAACTTAGCCTCCTGATGGCTACGGACAGTGGCGCAGAAGAAGACTCCGAACCCCTCCCGGATCTCCTGAAGACTCAGGAGAATGACGGCTCCGTGGACGGGGTCCGGCTCTCTGACGCCCTCACTTCGGAGCAACGCCAGGACTGCCGGAACCTCCTGCTGCAGTTCGCTGCCCTGTTCTCCCTCACCCCCGGGGTCACCCCTTGGTGTTTGCACGACGTAGACACCGGGGACAGTCCCCCTGTCCGGCACCGGGCCTACCGCGTACCAGATCGGGTACGGGCCTGCATACAGGAGGAAGTGGCCAAGATGCTCACGATCGGGGTCATCGAGCCCTCGGACAGTCCCTGGGCCAGTCCGGTTGTGTTGGTTCCCAAAGCCGCTGCCCCCGGCACCGCACCTGAACTGAGATTCTGCGTCGACTACCGGGGCTTGAACGCTGTCACCCGGACCGACGCTCATCCTATCCCCCGAGCAGACGAGCTGATCGACCGGCTGGGGGCCGCCCGCTACCTTAGTATCTTCGACCTAACAGCGGGCTACTGGCAGATCGGCCTCACACCCAGGGCTCAGGAACGGTCAGCCTTCTCTACCCCCGATGGCCACTATCAATTCAAGGTCATGCCCTTTGGCATGAAGAATGCCCCCGCCACGTTTCAACGCCTTGTGAACCAGGTCTTGGCGGGGCTCGAAGAGTTCAGCGCTGCCTACCTGGACGATATCGCTGTATACAGCCGCCACTGGTCCGACCACCTCCGTCACCTCCAAGAGGTCCTACAAGCCCTCCAGCGGGCCGGCCTCACCATTAAGGCCGGCAAGTGCCAAATTGGCCAAGGGTCTGTGACCTACCTTGGGCACCAAGTGGGAAGCGGGCTGGTGGCCCCGCTACAACTTAAGATTGCTGCCATCCAGTCCTGGCAGCCCCCCGTCACCCAGACCGAGGTCCGAGCCTTCTTGGGGCTCACCGGCTACTACCGGCGGTTCGTGAAGGACTACGGCAGCATCGTGGGGCCCCTCACGGGTCTCACGTCCAAGAACCACCCGAAGCGAATTAACTGGACTCCTGATTGTCAAGCGGCCTTCGAGAAGCTGAAGGCCGCCCTTTGCACCGCCCCTGTGCTCCAGGCCCCCGATTACAGTCGGGAATTTGTGGTGCAGACCGACGCCTCCGACCACGGCATCGGAGCCGTCCTTTCTCAGCTAAACCCCGAAGGTCATGACCAGCCGGTGGCCTTCATCAGTCGACGTCTCCTGGCCCGAGAACAGCGTTGGAGCACCATCGAGAGGGAGGCATTCGCAGTAGTGTGGGCCCTCAAAAAGCTCCGACCCTATCTCTTCGGTACCCACTTCCGGGTACAAACCGACCATCGACCCCTGCAGTGGCTGATGCAGATGCGGGGGGAGAACCCAAAACTCTTGCGCTGGTCCATTTCCCTGCAGGGAATGGACTTCACCGTGGAGCACCGACCAGGCCAAGACCACGCCAACGCGGATGGCCTGTCCCGCTTTTTCCGCCTCGACGAAGAGAGTCCCCAAGGAGATGGGTGACTCTCCCCGCCTTCAGCTGGGGGGGACGCATGTTGGACAGGCCACACAGGGGGCTTGCTCCCTCCCCGCACGACAGGGCCCGAGCTCCGGCCCACCAGGCATACCCCACGAAAAGCACCTGTACCCCGTCTCCCGACGGATCTTCTGCCCTCGGACCTCTACTCATCACGGGGTCCAGCCCCACCGGCTTCCCCGGCCGGGTCAAGCCGCCATCTTGGGCCCTGCACCACGAGGCCGCGTGGCCTCACCCCGACCCTAACCCCGGGCCTGGCCGGCCCCGACATCCCGGCACCACCATCCACCCAGGAGGTGAGCGGACCACTTGGCAGGTCAATGGGAGAACGAAGTGTCAAGGGCTCTCCCCCGCCAGGTGCCGATCGCCTCCAGCTCCCCCAGGCACTGGCTCCACCCCCTGCTGGGTGTCTGGACACCTTCATCCCGGACCCTCCGACCTCCAAGTGCGAGGGTCCGGACATCAAAGGGCACCAGCCCTATAACTGGGGCAGCTCCGGAGCAGGAAGGCAGTTGTATCCTGGAGTCGAGAGACACCGAGAGAACTCAGCCTTGACGGACTACTGGCGCTGCCGTAGCCCGCTCTTGTGAACCATCGTTCTGCCTGCTGGCGCTGCCGCGGCCTTCTGCAACATCCATCCTCGTCGGGACCTGCTGGCGCTGCCGTGGCCCGTTGTAACGACCACCCTCGTCGGGACCTGCTGGCGCTGCCGCGGCCCGTTGTAACGACCATCCTCACCGGGACCTGCTGGCGCTGCCGCGGACCGTACATCGACCATCTTTCCGGGACCTGCTGGCGCTGCCGCGGACCGTGTACCGACCATCTCAACCGGGACCTGCTGGCGCTGCCGCGGCCCGTACCAACTAAGCCACCAAGCTCGAGGATTGTGAGCTAGTCATCATCTCATCCGAACTACCTGACTGGTAGACAGACTGTCCCGCTACCCCTTACCCTGCTTTGAGAGACTTGAATCGAGGGGACCCCTGAGTCCAGACCTCCTTGTACCATTCAACCGTACCTTAAGAAGTGCTTATAAAGACCACTGAACCTTATCCGTGTGTGGTATCTGTCTGTGGGGGGGGGGAAGTTACTTGTCTGTACGATCGCTGGAGACGGCTCTCCCCGGAGACCTCTCCTCCTGACCCCGGCCGACCCTCCCGGTCCATCTACCCTTTCTAACAATGGTATCACATCTTGAACCCAGACAAGAGCTCGATGGTATCGCACCTTGAAGTCAGACTAGAGCGTGATGGTATTGCACCTTGAACCCAGCCTAGAGCTTGATGGTATTGCACCTTGAAGTCAGACTAGAACGTGATGGTATTGCACCTTAAAGCCAGACTAGAGCGTGATGGTATTGCACTTTCAAGCCAGCTAGAGCTTGATGGTATTGCACCATGAAGCCAGACTAGAGCTCGATTGTACGGCACCTTGAAGCCAGACTAGGGCTCGATGGCATTGCACCTTGAATCCAGATTAGGGCTCGATGGTATTGCACCTTGAAGCCAGCCTTGAGCTTGATGGTATCACATCTTGAACCCAGACTAGAGCTCGATGGTATCGCACCTTGAAGTCAGACTAGGGCTCGATGGTATCGCACCTTGAATCCAGATTAGGGCTCGATGGTATTGCACCTTGAAGCCAGCCTTGAGCTTGATGGTATCACATCTTGAACCCAGACTAGAGCTCGATGGTATCGCACCTTGAAGTCAGACTAGAGCGTGATGGTATTGCACCTTGAACCCAGCCTAGAGCTTGATGGTATTGCACCTTGAAGTCAGACTAGAACGTGATGGTATTGCACCTTAAAGCCAGACTAGAGCGTGATGGTATTGCACTTTCAAGCCAGCTAGAGCTTGATGGTATTGCACCATGAAGCCAGACTAGAGCTCGATTGTACGGCACCTTGAAGCCAGACTAGGGCTCGATGGTATCGCACCTTGAAGTCAGACTACAACCTGATAGTATTGCACCTTGAAGCCAGCCTAGGGCTCGATGGCATTGCACCTTGAAGCCAGCCTAGAGTTTGATGGTATTGCACCTTGAAGCCAGACTAGACTTGAAAAACAGAAGACCGTTGCTGGTGTTCCGTTCGAAGGGCTGGCACAATGACTAGATGCCAGGCGCGGCAGAGGCGGGCGAAGGTCGAGCCGCATCCCAAAACATCCGGCCTGGCCGCGTTGCATTTCTCAAAGACAAAAACACACCGGGCCTTGAATGCATTCGCACTTGTGTTTATCAGGGAACGTCGTTTACATGGGCACGGACGCTTCTGGTGAGGCCTGGGCAAGCTGCAAAGTGCGTGTTTCCATGCACAGCGCGTTGTTGGGTGTTTGATGGTGCTCTGGTGTGACGCCTGCCTCCATGGAGTGCTGTTTGAATGCCGCCTCTGGATTGACAGTAGCGCGGCCTGAAGCCACCTGCTGCTCGGAGGTGGTGCTGCACGATGGTGGTCCATGGCTTGATGTTAATGTTGGATGACAGGAGTAGCCTATGGGTCGGTAGTAGTGCCGGCGGCCTACAGCTTAATAGTAGCGCAGCTTGAAGCAGGCCTATGGCTCTGTGGTAATGTTGTGTGATGGCGGCCAATGGTACTATAGCAGTTATGTATGACGTCATTCTTTGGCTCGATTGTGCTGACGGCCAAGGCTGCATGGGAGTACAGCTTGAAACTGGCCTATGGATCAATAGTAGTGCTGTATGATGACAGGCAATGCATTGATGTTATTGCACCTTGAAGCCAGCCTAGGGCTTGATGGTATTGCACCGTGAAGGCAGCAACGAGCTCAATGGTATTGCACCTTGAAGCCAGCCTAGAGTTTGATGCTATCGCACCTTGAAGTCAGACTGAAGCGTGACGGTATTGCGCCTTGAAGCCAGCCTAGAGCTCGCTGGTTTTGACCTTGAAGCCATATTAGGGCTCGATGGTATCGCATCTTGAAGCTAGATTAGGGCTCGATGGTATCGCATCATGAAGCCAGCCTAGAGCTCGATGGTGTCGCACCTTGAAGCCAGCCTAGAGCTCGATGGTATTGCACCTTGAAGCCGCGCTAGGACTTGATGGTATCGCACCTTGAAGCCAGCCTAGGGCTCGATGATATTGCACCTTGAAGCCAGACTAGGGCTCGATGGTATGGCACCTTGAAGCCAGCCTAGAGTTCGATGGTATTGCACCTTGAAGTCAGACTAGAACTCAATGGTTTTGCACTTTAAAGCCGTGCTAGGGCTTGATGGTATTGCACCTTGAAGCCGCGCTAGGGCTCGATGGTATCGCACCTTGAAGCCAGCCTAGGTCTCGATGATATTGCACCTTGAAGCCAGACTAGGGCTCAATGGTATCGCACCTTGAAGCCAGACTAGGGCTTAATGGTATCGCACCATGAAGCCAGACTAGAGCGTGATGGTATTGCACCTTGAAGCCAGCCTAGGGCTCGATGATATTGCACCTTGAAGCCAGACTAGGGCTCGAAGGTATTGCACCTTGAAGTCAGACGAGAGCATGATGGTATTGCACCTTGAAGCCAGCCTAGGGCTTGATGATATTGCACCTTGAAGCCAGACTAGGGCTTAATGGTATCGCACCATAAAGCCAGACTAGAGCGTGATGGTATTGCACAGAGAAGCCAAATTAGGGCTATATGGTATTGCACCTTGAAGCCAGCCTAGGCCCTGATGGTATTGCACCTTGAAGCCAGACTAGGGCTTAATGGTATCGCACCATGAAGCCAGACTAGAGCGTGATGGTATTGCACCTTGAAGCCAGCCTAGGGCTCGATGATATTGCACCTTGAAGCCAGACTAGAGCGTGATGGTATTGCACCCTGAAGCCAGACTAGAGCTCAATGGTATCGCACCATGAAGCCAGACTAGAGTGTGAGAGTGTGATGGTATTGTACCTTGAAGCCAAACTAGGGATCGAAGGTATTGCACCTTTAAACCAGATTAGGGCTCGATGGTATCACACCTTGAAGCGAGACTGACTAGGGCTCGATGTTATCACACCTTGAAGCCAGACGAGGGCTTGATGGTATCGCACCTTGAACCCAGACTAGGGCTCTATGGTATTGCACCATGAAGCCAGACTAGGGCTTGATGCTAACGCACCTTGAACCCAGACTAGGGCTCGATGGTATCGCAACTTGAAGCCAGACTAGGGCTTGATGGTATCGTAACCTTGAACCCAGACTAGGGCTTGATGGTATCGCACCTTGAAGCCAGACTAGGGCTCGATGGTATCACACCTTGAAGCCAGACTAGGGCTCGATGGTATCGCACCTTGAATCCAGATTAGGGCTCGATGGTATTGCACCTTGAAGCCAGCCTTGAGCTTGATGGTATCACATCTTGAACCCAGACAAGAGCTCGATGGTATCGCACCTTGAAGTCAGACTAGAGCGTGATGGTATTGCACCTTGAACCCAGCCTAGAGCTTGATGGTATTGCACCTTGAAGTCAGACTAGAACGTGATGGTATTGCACCTTAAAGCCAGACTAGAGCGTGATGGTATTGCACTTTCAAGCCAGCTAGAGCTTGATGGTATTGCACCATGAAGCCAGACTAGAGCTCGATTGTACGGCACCTTGAAGCCAGACTAGGGCTCGATGGCATTGCACCTTGAATCCAGATTAGGGCTCGATGGTATTGCACCTTGAAGCCAGACTAGACTTGAAAAACAGAAGACCGTTGCTGGTGTTCCGTTCGAAGGGCTGGCACAATGACTAGATGCCAGGCGCGGCAGAGGCGGGCGAAGGTCGAGCCGCATCCCAAAACATCCGGCCTGGCCGCGTTGCATTTCTCAAAGACAAAAACACACCGGGCCTTGAATGCATTCGCACTTGTGTTTATCAGGGAACGTCGTTTACATGGGCACGGACGCTTCTGGTGAGGCCTGGGCAAGCTGCAAAGTGCGTGTTTCCATGCACAGCGCGTTGTTGGGTGTTTGATGGTGCTCTGGTGTGACGCCTGCCTCCATGGAGTGCTGTTTGAATGCCGCCTCTGGATTGACAGTAGCGCGGCCTGAAGCCACCTGCTGCTCGGAGGTGGTGCTGCACGATGGTGGTCCATGGCTTGATGTTAATGTTGGATGACAGGAGTAGCCTATGGGTCGGTAGTAGTGCCGGCGGCCTACAGCTTAATAGTAGCGCAGCTTGAAGCAGGCCTATGGCTCTGTGGTAATGTTGTGTGATGGCGGCCAATGGTACTATAGCAGTTATGTATGACGTCATTCTTTGGCTCGATTGTGCTGACGGCCAAGGCTGCATGGGAGTACAGCTTGAAACTGGCCTATGGATCAATAGTAGTGCTGTATGATGACAGGCAATGCATTGATGTTATTGCACCTTGAAGCCAGCCTAGGGCTTGATGGTATTGCACCGTGAAGGCAGCAACGAGCTCAATGGTATTGCACCTTGAAGCCAGCCTAGAGTTTGATGCTATCGCACCTTGAAGTCAGACTGAAGCGTGACGGTATTGCGCCTTGAAGCCAGCCTAGAGCTTGCTGGTTTTGACCTTGAAGCCATATTAGGGCTCGATGGTATCGCATCTTGAAGCTAGATTAGGGCTCGATGGTATCGCATCATGAAGCCAGCCTAGAGCTCGATGGTGTCGCACCTTGAAGCCAGCCTAGAGCTCGATGGTATTGCACCTTGAAGCCGCGCTAGGACTTGATGGTATCGCACCTTGAAGCCAGCCTAGGGCTCGATGATATTGCACCTTGAAGCCAGACTAGGGCTCGATGGTATGGCACCTTGAAGCCAGCCTAGAGTTCGATGGTATTGCACCTTGAAGTCAGACTAGAACTCAATGGTTTTGCACTTTAAAGCCGTGCTAGGGCTTGATGGTATTGCACCTTGAAGCCGCGCTAGGGCTCGATGGTATCGCACCTTGAAGCCAGCCTAGGTCTCGATGATATTGCACCTTGAAGCCAGACTAGGGCTCAATGGTATCGCACCTTGAAGTCAGACTAGAGCGTGATGGTATTGCACCTTGAAGCCTGACTAGAGCTCAATGGTATCGCACCATGAAGCCAGACTAGAGTGTGATGGTATTGCACAGAGAAGCCAAACTAGGGATCGAAGGTATTGCACCTTGAAACCAGATGAGGGCTCGATGGTATCGCACCTTGAAGCCAGACTAGGACTCGATGGTATCACACCTTGAACCCAGACTAGAGCTCTATGGTATTGCACCGTGAAGCCAGACTAGGGCTTGATGCTAACGCACCTTGAACCCAGACTAGGGCTCGATGGTATCGCACCATGAAGCCAGCCTAGGGCTTGATGGTATTGCACCTTGAAGCCAGACTAGGGCTTAATGGTATCGCACCATGAAGCCAGACTAGAGCGTGATGGTATTGCACCTTGAAGCCAGCCTAGGGCTCGATGATATTGCACCTTGAAGCCAGACTAGGGCTCGAAGGTATTGCACCTTGAAGTCAGACGAGAGCATGATGGTATTGCACCTTGAAGCCAGCCTAGGGCTTGATGATATTGCACCTTGAAGCCAGACTAGGGCTTAATGGTATCGCACCATAAAGCCAGACTAGAGCGTGATGGTATTGCACAGAGAAGCCAAATTAGGGCTATATGGTATTGCACCTTGAAGCCAGCCTAGGCCCTGATGGTATTGCACCTTGAAGCCAGACTAGGGCTTAATGGTATCGCACCATGAAGCCAGACTAGAGCGTGATGGTATTGCACCTTGAAGCCAGCCTAGGGCTCGATGATATTGCACCTTGAAGCCAGACTAGAGCGTGATGGTATTGCACCTTGAAGCCAGACTAGAGCTCAATGGTATCGCACCATGAAGCCAGACTAGAGTGTGAGAGTGTGATGGTATTGTACCTTGAAGCCAAACTAGGGATCGAAGGTATTGCACCTTGAAACCAGATTAGGGCTCGATGGTATCACACCTTGAAGCGAGACTGACTAGGGCTCGATGTTATCACACCTTGAAGCCAGACGAGGGCTTGATGGTATCGCACCTTGAACCCAGACTAGGGCTCTATGGTATTGCACCATGAAGCCAGACTAGGGCTTGATGCTAACGCACCTTGAACCCAGACTAGGGCTCGATGGTATCGCAACTTGAAGCCAGACTAGGGCTTGATGGTATCGTAACCTTGAACCCAGACTAGGGCTTGATGGTATCGCACCTTGAAGCCAGACTAGGGCTCGATGGTATCACACCTTGAAGCCAGACTAGGGCTCGATGGTATCGCACCTTGAATCCAGATTAGGGCTCGATGGTATTGCACCTTGAAGCCAGCCTTGAGCTTGATGGTATCACATCTTGAACCCAGACAAGAGCTCGATGGTATCGCACCTTGAAGTCAGACTAGAGCGTGATGGTATTGCACCTTGAACCCAGCCTAGAGCTTGATGGTATTGCACCTTGAAGTCAGACTAGAACGTGATGGTATTGCACCTTAAAGCCAGACTAGAGCGTGATGGTATTGCACTTTCAAGCCAGCTAGAGCTTGATGGTATTGCACCATGAAGCCAGACTAGAGCTCGATTGTACGGCACCTTGAAGCCAGACTAGGGCTCGATGGCATTGCACCTTGAATCCAGATTAGGGCTCGATGGTATTGCACCTTGAAGCCAGCCTTGAGCTTGATGGTATCACATCTTGAACCCAGACTAGAGCTCGATGGTATCGCACCTTGAAGTCAGACTAGGGCTCGATGGTATCGCACCTTGAATCCAGATTAGGGCTCGATGGTATTGCACCTTGAAGCCAGCCTTGAGCTTGATGGTATCACATCTTGAACCCAGACTAGAGCTCGATGGTATCGCACCTTGAAGTCAGACTAGAGCGTGATGGTATTGCACCTTGAACCCAGCCTAGAGCTTGATGGTATTGCACCTTGAAGTCAGACTAGAACGTGATGGTATTGCACCTTAAAGCCAGACTAGAGCGTGATGGTATTGCACTTTCAAGCCAGCTAGAGCTTGATGGTATTGCACCATGAAGCCAGACTAGAGCTCGATTGTACGGCACCTTGAAGCCAGACTAGGGCTCGATGGTATCGCACCTTGAAGCCAGACTACAACCTGATAGTATTGCACCTTGAAGCCAGCCTAGGGCTCGATGGCATTGCACCTTGAAGCCAGCCTAGAGTTTGATGGTATTGCACCTTGAAGCCAGACTAGACTTGAAAAACAGAAGACCGTTGCTGGTGTTCCGTTCGAAGGGCTGGCACAATGACTAGATGCCAGGCGCGGCAGAGGCGGGCGAAGGTCGAGCCGCATCCCAAAACATCCGGCCTGGCCGCGTTGCATTTCTTAAAGACAAAAACACACCGGGCCTTGAATGCATTCGCACTTGTGTTTATCAGGGAACGTCGTTTACATGGGCACGGACGCTTCTGGTGAGGCCTGGGCAAGCTGCAAAGTGCGTGTTTCCATGCACAGCGCGTTGTTGGGTGTTTGATGGTGCTCTGGTGTGACGCCTGCCTCCATGGAGTGCTGTTTGAATGCCGCCTCTGGATTGACAGTAGCGCGGCCTGAAGCCACCTGCTGCTCGGAGGTGGTGCTGCACGATGGTGGTCCATGGCTTGATGTTAATGTTGGATGACAGGAGTAGCCTATGGGTCGGTAGTAGTGCCGGCGGCCTACAGCTTAATAGTAGCGCAGCTTGAAGCAGGCCTATGGCTCTGTGGTAATGTTGTGTGATGGCGGCCAATGGTACTATAGCAGTTATGTATGACGTCATTCTTTGGCTCGATTGTGCTGACGGCCAAGGCTGCATGGGAGTACAGCTTGAAACTGGCCTATGGATCAATAGTAGTGCTGTATGATGACAGGCAATGCATTGATGTTATTGCACCTTGAAGCCAGCCTAGGGCTTGATGGTATTGCACCTTGAAGGCAGCAACGAGCTCAATGGTATTGCACCTTGAAGCCAGCCTAGAGCTCGCTGGTTTTGACCTTGAAGCCATATTAGGGCTCGATGGTATCGCATCTTGAAGCTAGATTAGGGCTCGATGGTATCGCATCATGAAGCCAGCCTAGAGCTCGATGGTGTCGCACCTTGAAGCCAGCCTAGAGCTCGATGGTATTGCACCTTGAAGCCGCGCTAGGACTTGATGGTATCGCACCTTGAAGCCAGCCTAGGGCTCGATGATATTGCACCTTGAAGCCAGACTAGGGCTCGATGGTATGGCACCTTGAATCCAGCCTAGAGTTCGATGGTATTGCACCTTGAAGTCAGACTAGAACTCAATGGTTTTGCACTTTAAAGCCGTGCTAGGGCTTGATGGTATTGCACCTTGAAGCCGCGCTAGGGCTCGATGGTATCGCACCTTGAAGCCAGCCTAGGTCTCGATGATATTGCACCTTGAAGCCAGACTAGGGCTCAATGGTATCGCACCTTGAAGTCAGACTAGAGCGTGATGGTATTGCACCTTGAAGCCAGACTAGAGCTCAATGGTATCGCACCATGAAGCCAGACTAGAGTGTGATGGTATTGCACAGAGAAGCCAAACTAGGGATCGAAGGTATTGCACCTTGAAACCAGATTAGGGCTCGATGGTATCGCACCTTGAAGCCAGACTAGGACTCGATGGTATCACACCTTGAACCCAGACTAGAGCTCTATGGTATTGCACCGTGAAGCCAGACTAGGGCTTGATGCTAACGCACCTTGAACCCAGACTAGGGCTCGATGGTATCGCACCATGAAGCCAGCCTAGGGCTTGATGGTATTGCACCTTGAAGCCAGACTAGGGCTTAATGGTATCGCACCATGAAGCCAGACTAGAGCGTGATGGTATTGCACCTTGAAGCCAGCCTAGGGCTCGGTGATATTGCA
This sequence comes from Triturus cristatus, assembly GCF_964204655.1. NCBI lineage: Eukaryota > Metazoa > Chordata > Amphibia > Caudata > Salamandridae > Triturus > Triturus cristatus. The sequence goes on along the minus strand of NC_140594.1, from coordinate 402,661,523 downwards.
CCTTGAAGCCAGACTAGGGCTCGAAGGTATTGCACCTTGAAGTCAGACGAGAGCATGATGGTATTGCACCTTGAAGCCAGCCTAGGGCTTGATGATATTGCACCTTGAAGCCAGACTAGGGCTTAATGGTATCGCACCATAAAGCCAGACTAGAGCGTGATGGTATTGCACAGAGAAGCCAAACTAGGGCTATATGGTATTGCACCTTGAAGCCAGCCTAGGCCCTGATGGTATTGCACCTTGAAGCCAGACTAGGGCTTAATGGTATCGCACCATGAAGCCAGACTAGAGCGTGATGGTATTGCACCTTGAAGCCAGCCTAGGGCTCGATGATATTGCACCTTGAAGCCAGACTAGAGCGTGATGGTATTGCACCTTGAAGCCAGACTAGAGCTCAATAGTATCGCACCATGAAGCCAGACTAGAGTGTGAGAGTGTGATGGTATTGTACCTTGAAGCCAAACTAGGGATCGAAGGTATTGCACCTTGAAACCAGATTAGGGCTCGATGGTATCGCACCTTGAAGCGAGACTGACTAGGGCTCGATGTTATCACACCTTGAAGCCAGACGAGGGCTTGATGGTATCGCACCTTGAACCCAGACTAGGGCTCTATGGTATTGCACCGTGAAGCCAGACTAGGGCTTGATGCTAACGCACCTTGAACCCAGACTAGGGCTCGATGGTATCGCAACTTGAAGCCAGACTAGGGCTTGATGGTATCGTAACCTTGAACCCAGACTAGGGCTTGATGGTATCGCACCTTGAAGCCAGACTAGGGCTCGATGGTATCACACCTTGAAGCCAGACTAGGGCTCGATGGTATCGCACCTTGAATCCAGATTAGGGCTCGATGGTATTGCACCTTGAAGCCAGCCTTGAGCTTGATGGTATCACATCTTGAACCCAGACTAGAGCTCGATGGTATCGCACCTTGAAGTCAGACTAGAGCGTGATGGTATTGCACCTTGAACCCAGCCTAGAGCTTGATGGTATTGCACCTTGAAGTCAGACTAGAACGTGATGGTATTGCACCTTAAAGCCAGACTAGAGCGTGATGGTATTGCACTTTCAAGCCAGCTAGAGCTTGATGGTATTGCACCATGAAGCCAGACTAGAGCTCGATTGTACGGCACCTTGAAGCCAGACTAGGGCTCGATGGCATTGCACCTTGAATCCAGATTAGGGCTCGATGGTATTGCACCTTGAAGCCAGCCTTGAGCTTGATGGTATCACATCTTGAACCCAGACTAGAGCTCGATGGTATCGCACCTTGAAGTCAGACTAGGGCTCGATGGTATCGCACCTTGAATCCAGATTAGGGCTCGATGGTATTGCACCTTGAAGCCAGCCTTGAGCTTGATGGTATCACATCTTGAACCCAGACTAGAGCTCGATGGTATCGCACCTTGAAGTCAGACTAGAGCGTGATGGTATTGCACCTTGAACCCAGCCTAGAGCTTGATGGTATTGCACCTTGAAGTCAGACTAGAACGTGATGGTATTGCACCTTAAAGCCAGACTAGAGCGTGATGGTATTGCACTTTCAAGCCAGCTAGAGCTTGATGGTATTGCACCATGAAGCCAGACTAGAGCTCGATTGTACGGCACCTTGAAGCCAGACTAGGGCTCGATGGTATCGCACCTTGAAGCCAGACTACAATCTGATAGTATTGCACCTTGAAGCCAGCCTAGGGCTCGATGGCATTGCACCTTGAAGCCAGCCTAGAGTTTGATGGTATTGCACCTTGAAGCCAGACTAGAGCTCGATTGTACGGCACCTTGAAGCCAGACTAGGGCTCAATGGTATCGCACATTGAAGCCAGACTAGAACGTGATAGTATTGCACCTTGAAGCCAGACTAGGGCTCGATGGTATTGCACCTTGAAGCCAGCCTAGGGCTTGATGGTATCGCACCTTGAAGCCAGACTGGGGCTTAATGGTATCGCACCATGAAGCCAGACTAGAGCGTGATGGTATTGCACCTTGAAGCCAAACTAGGGCACGATGGTATTGCACCTTGAAGCCAGCCTAGAGTTTGATGGTATCGCACCTTGAAGTCAGACTAGAGCGTGATGGTATTGCACCTTGAAGCCAGTCTAGAGTTCGATGGTATTGCACCTTGAAGCCAGACTAGGGCTTAATGGTATCGCACCATGAAGCCAGACTAGAGCGTGATGGTATTGCACAGAGAAGCCAAACTAGGGCTATATGGTATTGCACCTTGAAGCCAGCCTAGGGCTTGATGGTATTGCACCTTGAACCCAGACTAGGGCTCTATGGTATTGCACCGTGAAGCCAGTCTAGGGCTTGATGCTAACGCACCTTGAACCCAGACTAGGGCTCGATGGTATCGCAACTTGAAGCCAGACTAGGGCTTGATGGTATCGTAACCTTGAACCCAGACTAGGGCTTGATGGTATCGCACCTTGAAGCCAGACTAGGGCTCGATGGTATCACACCTTGAAGCCAGACTAGGGCTCGATGGTATCGCACCTTGAATCCAGATTAGGGCTCGATGGTATTGCACCTTGAAGCCAGCCTTGAGCTTGATGGTATCACATCTTGAACCCAGACTAGAGCTCGATGGTATCGCACCTTGAAGTCAGACTAGAGCGTGATGGTATTGCACCTTGAACCCAGCCTAGAGCTTGATGGTATTGCACCTTGAAGTCAGACTAGAACGTGATGGTATTGCACCTTAAAGCCAGACTAGAGCGTGATGGTATTGCACTTTCAAGCCAGCTAGAGCTTGATGGTATTGCACCATGAAGCCAGACTAGAGCTCGATTGTACGGCACCTTGAAGCCAGACTAGGGCTCGATGGTATCGCACCTTGAAGCCAGACTACAACCTGATAGTATTGCACCTTGAAGCCAGCCTAGGGCTCGATGGCATTGCACCTTGAAGCCAGCCTACAGTTTGATGGTATTGCACCTTGAAGCCAGACTAGAGCTCGATTGTACGGCACCTTGAAGCCAGACTAGGGCTCAATGGTATCGCACATTGAAGCCAGACTAGAACGTGATAGTATTGCACCTTGAAGCCAGACTAGGGCTCGATGGTATTGCACCTTGAAGCCAGCCTAGGGCTTGATGGTATCGCACCTTGAAGCCAGACTGGGGCTTAATGGTATCGCACCATGAAGCCAGACTAGAGCGTGATGGTATTGCACCTTGAAGCCAAACTAGGGCACGATGGTATTGCACCTTGAAGCCAGCCTAGAGTTTGATGGTATCGCACCTTGAAGTCAGACTAGAGCGTGATGGTATTGCACCTTGAAGCCAGTCTAGAGTTCGATGGTATTGCACCTTGAAGCCAGACTAGGGCTTAATGGTATCGCACCATGAAGCCAGACTAGAGCGTGATGGTATTGCACAGAGAAGCCAAACTAGGGCTATATGGTATTGCACCTTGAAGCCAGCCTAGGGCTTGATGGTATTGCACCTTGAATCCAGACTAGGGCTTAATGGTATCGCACCATGAAGCCAGACTAGAGCGTGATGGTTTTGCACCTTTAAGCCAGTCCAGGGCTCGATGATATTGCACCTTGAAGCCAGACTAGTGCTCGCTGGTATCGCACCTTGAAGTCAGACTAGAGCGTGATGGTATTGCACCTTGAAGCGAGTCTAGAGTTCGATGGTATTGCACCTTGAAGCCAGACTAGGGCTCGATGGTATCGCACCTTGAAACCAGACTAGGGCTCGATGGTATTGCACCTTGAAGCCAGCCTAGAGCTTGATGGTATCACATCTTGAACCCAGACTAGGGCTCGATGGTATCGCACTTTGAAGTCAGACTAGAGCGTGATGGTATTGCACCGTGAAGCAAGTCTAGAGTTCGATGGTATTGCACCTTGAAGTCAGACTAGAGCTCAATGGTATCACATCATGAAACCAGACTAGAGTGTGATGGTATTGCACAGAGAAGGCAAACTAGGACTTGATGGTATCGCACCTTGAACCCAGCCTAGAGCTTGATGGTATTGCACCTTGAAGTCAGACTAGAACGTGATGGTATTGCACCTTCAGGCCAGACTAGAGCGTGATGGTATTGCACTTTCAAGCCAGCTAGAGCTTGATGGTATTGCACCATAAAGCCAGACTAGAGCTCGATTGTACGGCACCTTGAAGCCAGACTAGGGCTCGATGGTATCGCACCTTGAAGCCAGACTAGAACATGATAGTATTGCACCTTTAAGCCGGCCTAGGGCTCGATGGTATTGCACCTTGAAGCCAGCCTAGAGTTTGATGGTATTGCACCTTGAAGCCAGACTAGAGCTCGATTGTACGGCACCTTGAAGCCAGACTAGGGCTCGATGGTATCGCACCTTGAAGCCAGACTAGAACGTGATAGTATTGCACCTTGAAGCCAGACTAGGGCTCGATGGTATTGCACCTTGAAGCCAGCCTAGGGCTTGATGGTATTGCACCTTGAAGCCAGACTAGGGCTTAATGGTATCGCACCATGAAGCCAGACTAGAGCGTGATGGGATTGCACCTTGAAGCCAGACTATGGCACGATGGTATTGCACCTTGAAGCCAGCCTAGAGTTTGATGCTATCGCACCTTGAAGTCAGACTAGAGTGTGATGGTATTGCACCTTGAAGCCAGTCTAGAGTTCGATGGTATTGCACCTTGAAGCCAGACTAGGGCTTAATGGTATCGCACCATGAAGCCAGACTAGAGCGTGATGGTATTGCACAGAGAAGCCAAACTAGGGCTATATGGTATTGCACCTTGAAGCCAGCCTAGGGCTTGATGGTATTGCACCTTGAAGCCAGACTAGGGCTTAATGGTATCGCACCTTGAAGCCAGACTAGAGCGTGATGGTATTGCACCTTGAAGCCAGCCTAGGGCTCGATGATATTGCACCTTAAAGCCAGACTAGTGCTCGATGGTATCGCACCTTGAAGTCAGACTAGAGCGTGATGGTATTGCACCTTGAAGCCAGTCTAGAGTTCGATGGTATTGCACCTTGAAGCCAGACTAGGGCTTAATGGTATCGCACCATGAAGCCAGACTAGAGCGTGATGGTATTGCACAGAGAAGCCAATCTAGGGCTATATGGTATTGCACCTTGAAGCCAGACTAGGGCTCGATGGTATCGCACCATAAAGCCAGACTAGAGCGTGATGGTATTGCACCTTGAAGCCAGCCTAGAGTTCGATGGTATTGCACCTTGAAGTCAGACTAGAGCTTAATGGTATCGCACCATGAAGCCAGACTAGAGCGTGATGGTATTGCACCTTGAAGCCAGCCTAGAGTTCGATGGTATTGCACCTTGAAGTCAAACTAGAGCTTAATGGTTGCGCACCATGAAGCCAGACTAGAGCGTGTTGGTATTGCACAGAGAAGCCAAACTAGGACTCGATGATATTTCACCTTGAAACCAGACTAGGTCTCGATGACAGTGCTGTAGGAAGGCGTCCCGTGGCTCGATGGCAGTGAAACTTGAAGCTACCCTAGGGCTCGATGGTATTGCAACCTCAAATGAGCCGGTAGGTCAATGGCAGCACTATATGACGGTGGACCATGGCTCCATGGTGGTGTAGCTTGAAACAAGCCTAGGACTTGAGGCTACCGCAGTAGGAGGGCAGCACATGCCTCAGTGGTAGTGCAGCTAGAAGTCAGCCTACGGCTCAAGGGTGATGCTTTATGATGGCAGCCTATGACCCAATGGTTACGTAACGTGATGTTGGGCTATGGCTTATTGTTAGTGCAGTGGGATGCCGTCTTGTAAAGGACCTGATGTCAGTGCAGGGTAATGCCAGTCTGGTGCCATGACGGTAGTGCCATGAGATGTGTTCACAATGATTTCATGGTTGTATGGTGACACCGTAGTCTAAGTTTATATGGTGATAAGGTTAAGGCCGTGCCACTAGCCTGCCTATGGTTCAAAGGTGGTGCAGTGTCATGCCGGCGTATTGATCAATATAGGGATATATTGTGATGACTGTCAGGTACTGCACGGTACCGGGCATGCGCTGGTGCTGGCCATTGACTCCATAACGGCGCTACTGGGCTGCCTAATTTTCAAAATCTTCAATTGCGATCGACTGATCGATCACTCCAGAGACACACGTGTGGCTCTTCCTCCCTGTGACCTCCTTAGTAAGGGCGGCCAGAGGGGAATGAGTGAAAGATTATTTATTTTGGGCGCCATGGAATATTCTTAGCCCTCTGTTCGGCGCCGCCAGAATCTCATGTGTCCGTAGGAGAGAAGAGCGTCTATCTGCGGATGCTCGGGTGGCCCCCGAACATTCCATCCCACAATCCCCCGGGCCTAGAAGCAGCTCAAAATAGATCTTTATGTCTTTGGCTTGTGGCCCACTACCAAGAGCGAGCTAAAAGCGTTCGAAAGCAGCTTCTTGGAAGGCCTGTAGGGAAGCTGGCAAAATTGCTCGAAAGACCTTTGCTTCTGAAAGGCCGCTGGGTTGGGATTGAGTTGGTCTCATGCTTGGCTGGTGCTTTTGAAAGGCCGATAGGACTGGTAAAATGCCTGCCCTATAAAGGCAGGTGGAATTGGAGAAGAGTCTGTCACATGTCAGGCTGGTGTCTGTTAGAGGCTGGTAAGGCTGCCAACATCGCAGTCCATTAAACTCTGTAAGGCTTAGGCAGGGTCGCCAGAGTTATGCATCAAGGAAGATGAAAGTATGTGGCAAAATTATCTAATTTATGAGGCAAGAAAAAACAAATTTTGTTGCGCTTTCAAGCTGTATTCATTATTTTGCAATTTTTAGGGTGGAGCCTGCAAGAGAATGGGAAGCACATGCGTCTTGCTTGTGAGACACTGTAGTTAACAAAATGGGCTTGCAGCCAGTCTGTTACATACCATTTGTTGGCATGTGTGGCCCTCTTCTTTACAGCTTCATTATTTGTCAAGGCAGGCCAAACATAATTTCTGTTCCTCTCTATGGAGCAGGGACCAAGTGCTTACTGATCCAACTTAATCCGCCCGTCCGCTCCTCCCAACGTGATTGAGGTACTATTCAGGGGCGTAACACAGGCCCCCACAGCCCCCACAGTGCGGGGGTTGCCCAACTTCCAGGGGGCCCCCTCAGCACAGCACTTCGGCCGGAGAGCTCCAGATTTAGCCCTGAGGGGCCCCCTCCATGTACCCTGCAGGGGGGCCCACTCAAGCTTCGTTACGCCACTGGTACTATTTTGTTCTTATTAACTTTTCGTGCCCTGCAAACAGAAGGTGTGTGACTGGCAAAAACACTCATAGCAAGACAAACAAAATTGCAAAGATTTATTTTCTATGCTTAACTTTCTTTTATTTTGCCAAGTCTTCTCTTCTCACTTAGCACTCATATTTTCTTTTGTTTTTGGTCGTTGGCCCTGTTCTCAAACATTGAAGATTATTTAAGTGCAAAGCGACATGCAAAACAATCTGCCCACTCCAATCTAAAACAATCTGCCCCACCCCAATCCAAAACAATCTATCCCACTCTAATTTGCCTCTCTCCAATCCAAAACAATCTACCCCACTCAATCCAAAACAATCTACCCCACACCAATTCAAAACAATCTGCCCCAGTCCAATCCAAAACAAGCAGCCCCACAGCGATCAAAACAATCTGTCCACCCCAGTCTACCCCACTCCTATCCAAAAGCAGTCTGCCCCACTCCAATCCAAAACATTCTGCCCCACACCAATCTGCCCCACTCCAATCTAAAACAATCTATCCCACTCCAAAACAAAATAATCTGCCCCACTCCAATACAAAACAATCTGCCCCACACCAATATGTCCCACTACAATACACAACAATCTATCCTACTCTAATCCAAAACAATCTGCCCCTCTCCAATATATCCCACTCCAATCTGCCCCATTCCAATCCAAAACAATCTGCCCACTCCAATCCAAAATAATCTGCCCCACTCTAATCCAAAATAATCTTCCCCACTTCAATACAAAACATTCTGCCCCACACCAATCTGCCCCACTCCAATCCAAAACAATCTATCCCACTCCAATCCAAAATAATCTGCCCCACTCCAATACAAAACAATCGGCCCCACTCCAATCCAAAACAATCTATCCTACTCTAATCCAAAACAATCTGCCCACTCCAGTCCACCCACTCCAATCTGCCCCACTTCAATCCAAAGCAATCGACCCCCGCTCCAATACATCCCACTCCAATCTTCTCCACTCCTGCCCAAAACAATCTTCCCCACTCTAATCCGTCCCACTGCAATACCCCCACTCAAATCCGCCCCACTCCAATCCACCCCAGTACAACCCACCTCACACTACACTAATCGGCCCCACTCAATCCAACCCACCTTAGACCAATCCAGTCCACCCCACTATAATCCAAACCACTCATCCCCACCCAATACGCTCCAACCCACCAGACTCCAATCTACCCCACTCCAATCCAAAACAATCTATCCTACTCTAATCCACAACAATCTGCCCCACTCCAATCCATCCCACTCCAATCCAAATTATTCTGCCCCACTCCAATCCAAAATAATCTGCCCCATTCCAATACAAAACAATCTGCCCCACTCCAATAAAAAACAATCTATCCTACTCTAATCCGAAACAATCTGTCCATTCCAGTCCACCCACTTAAATGTGCCCCACTTTGATCCAAAGCAATCGACCGCCACTCCAAAACATCCCACTCCAATCTTTCCCACTCCAGCCCAAAACACTCTTCCCCACTCCAGTCCATCCCACTGCAATCCCCCACTTCAATCCGCCCCAATCCAATCCACACCAGTACAACCCACCTCACCCCACACCAATCGGCCCCACTCAATCCAACCCACCTCAGACCAATCCAGTCCACCCCACTATAATCCAAACCACTCATCCCCACCCAATCCACTCCAATCCACCACACACCAATCTGCCCCACTCCAATCCAAAATAATCTGCCCCACCCCCATCCAAAACAATCTGCTCCACCCCAGTCTTCCACACTCCAATCTTCCCCACTCCAATCTAAAACAATCTTCCCCCACTTCAATCGAAAACAATCTGCCCTATATTAATCTGCCCCACTCCAGTCCAAAACAATCTGCCAAATTCAATCCAAAAACCTCGGCCCGCTCCAATCCAAAACAATCTGCCACACTCCAATCTACCCCACTCTGATCCAAAACAATCTATCCCACTCCAATCCAAAACAATCAACCCCACTCAATCCAAAACAATCTGCTCCACTCCAATCCCATTCCAAACCAAAACTGCCACCCCAGTCCAAAACAATCTGCCTCACTGCAATCCAAAACAATCTGCCAACTCCAATACAAATCAATATATCCCACTCCTATTTGCCCCACTCCAATCCAAAACAATCTATTCCACTCCAATCCAAAACAATTTGCCGTACTCCAATCTGCCTCACTCCAATCTGCCTCACTCCAATGGGCCCGCTGCAATCCAAAACAGTCTGCCCCGCTCCAATCTGCCCCATTCCAATCTGCCCCACTCCAATCTGCCCCACTCCAATCCCCAAAAATCTGCCCCACTCCAATCCAAAACAATCTGCCCCCCTCCAATCCAAAACAATCTGCCCCACTCCAGTCTGCCCCACTCCAGTCTTTCTCCTCTCTCGCCCCACCTCAATCCAAACGAGCCTGCCCCTATCCAATCTGCCCCACTTCAATCCAAAACAATCGGACACACTCTAATCAATCCTACTCCAATCTAAAACAAACTGCTCCACTCCAATTCGTCCAACTACTATCCAATCCATCTCACCCCAGTCCACCCATCCCAGCCCAATTCACCTCACTTCAACCCATCATAATCCACCCCAATCCAATCCAACCAACACCAATCCAATGCTCCCAATCCCCAATCCAGCCCAATTGAATCTATCCCACTCCAATTCAATCCACCTCACCCCAATCCAGTCCACCCCACTCCCTCCTCAATCCACCCCACTCCAATCCAATCCAATCCAATCCTTCACAACTCCACCTCACTCCAATCAAAAACAACCTTTGCCACTCCAATCTGCCGCATTCAGTCCAAAACAATCTGCTCCATTCCAATTGAAAACAATCTGCCCCACTCCAATCCAAAACAATACACTCCACTTCATTCAAAAACAATCTGCCCCACTCCAATTCAGAACAATGTGCCCCACTCAATCCAAAACAATGTGCCCCACTCCAATATGCCCCACTCCAATCCAGAACAATCTGCCCAACTCCAATCTAACCACTCCAATCCAAAACAGCCTGTCCCACTTCAATCTGGCCCACTCCAATCCAAGACAATCTCCCTCATTCAAATCTGCCTCACTCCAATCCAGAACAATCTACTCCACTTCAACCTGCCCCAATACAATCCAAAACAATCTGCCCCACTCCAATATGCTCCTCTGCAATCTGCCCCATTCCAATCCAAAACAATCATCCTCACTCCAATCCACCCACTCCATCTGTCCCACACCAATCAAAAACAATCGGCCCCACTCCAATCCAGAACAGTCTGCACACTCCAATCTTCCCCACTCCAATCCAAAAGAATGGGGCCACTCCAATCCATCCCACTTCAATCTTCCCTACTCCAAAACAGTCTGCCCCACTCCAATCCAAAACAATCTGCCCTACTCCAATAGGTCCCACTCTAATCTGCCCCACTCCAATTTGCCCCACTCCAATCCAATCCCCTTCACCCCAATCCACCCACTGCCTCACAATTTACCCCATTCTAATCCATCACAATCCACCCCACTTCAGTCCAATCCATTCCACACCAATCCAATCCACCCAATTCATTCAAATCCAGTCCACCACACTCTACTGTAGCCCAATAAACCCCACTCTACTCCAATCCACCCTGCTCTACCCTAATCCAATCCACCTCATCCCAGTTCAGTCCACCCACTCAATCCAGTCCATCCAGCCCACAACACTCCAATCCACTCCACTACAGTCCAATCTATCCTACTCCAATCCACCCCACTCCCGTCCAATCCACCACATTCCTGTCAAATACACCCCACTCCAATCCACCCACCCTCCAGTTCAGTCCAATCCACCCCTCCACTCGATTCTAATTCACCCCACTCCAAACCATCCTAATGTAATCCAGTCTACCCCACCCGATCCAATCCACCCCACCCCAAACCAAGCTAATCTACCCCACTCCAATCCGCCCAGTCCAATCCACCTTACCCTGTTTCAATCCACCCCATTCCAGTCCACTTCATCCAGTCCACTCACTCCAATCCACCCCACTCCACTTAATCCAACCCACTCTTCCCAATCCAACCCACCAAAATCTACTCCAAGCCAATCCCCCCACTATCTTAATCCACTCCAACCGACTCCACCCTATACCACCCCACTCCACTCTATGCCACCCTACTCTACACCACTCCACTCTACAGAACTCCACTCTACGACACTGCACTTTATGACACTGCACTCTAAGACACTTTCTGTCACTGAACCACTAAACTCTACTCCGCTCTACTCACTCCTATGACACTCTACTCCAACAAATCCAGTCTACAACACTCTACTCCCCCCACTCAACTCTAGGACACTTCACGCCACTAACTTTTAGCCATGCTGAACAGCAGCCACACTGGTGTACAACATAAAAAAACACACTATCAATAGCTCTTGTATAGGCGAGATCTATTGGCTTTGCCAATGCTTGTTTTATATGTTAACACTGTATGGACAAATGTTACACCTCATTAATATCAGTTTAATACCGAAATACATCAATCAGCAACTGAAAGTTAGCTTGTGCCTGCATAATGAAAGGCCTGCCACTGCGCAGCAACATGTTTTGTAGCATTTTTTGTAACATTTGATCAGTTTGACCTAGAAAAGTGTATTTTTTCTGTTACAACATGTAAACTATGCAGAGGATGATGGATTATGTGGCAATAGTGCTGAATTCATTTTATGCGGAAATCGCCACAGTCACAGAATTGCATAATTCCAGTGGCCCTGCGCCTGGGCAAGTTCAGCCACAAATCAGACCAGTAACCCTGAATGACTGGTAGAGCAGGAGGCAGGAGCCATGGGGCTAACGCTGGAAAGCATTATTCCTGCAGGTTGGTTACACCTGTATTGCGGACTAAATGGGCTAAATCCATGAAATGAGCTGAAATTCCAATGCACAAATGCAGGGCCGGCTCTAGCACGGTGCACCGGATGCTGACTTCATGGGGTCGCCATGTTTGCAAGTTTATTTTGGTTTTAAAAGCACCTGCTGCTGCATTCCTTGCCTACAGCAATTTCCAGGCAACAATAAAAATATCAAGATAACTCCTGTGATTAGTGTTCTTCCTGGAGACTGATCATAAAATAGCCCAGAGGATTGACATGCCTGCTGCAAAGAACGTGTGCCATGCTGATCACAAAGTGCATATAATGTAAACAGGTCAGTGGGTTACTGCTTTTCTAAGAGACATCCTTTTGGTACTTTCAGTTTATACATTAAAATCCTGATATAGAACAGTGAACTATTAACTGTCATCGAAGAACTGCATGCACACTGCAAAGCATAGATTAGAGCATAGATTAACGTTGCAAAGAGGGTTGAATTGGTTGGAAATCGATTCTTACTATTAAAGAGAACGCCTAACTATGGTGTTCCATTTTCAATTCTGAGTTTGTGCTTCTCCAGACCAAGCTTTCTTAAACTATACTGCTTGCCCTTTATGGAAAGACATGTCACTCCTGCACCTTGTAGTCCTCTGTCTTACGTAACATTTCCTTTACGCTGGTTTACACATGTATGATTGACTGCCTCTATGTAATGTGTGCGCAATGCAAAGTGCTCTGACACCCTACACTGGTATGAGTGGCGCTACATAAATAATTAAATGCATTGGAAAGAGAGTGGTTATGAGGCCTTGAGGGGCACTGTTAAAAAGTGGTGGTGAGGGAATCCATGGTGGAGGTGGTCTGGTTACCACCTTCACCACGTATGGAGGGGGGGGGCACTAACAAACATTGTCCCACCGTGCGCCACCAGCGATGAAGCCAGCCCTGCACAAATGTTCCTGTAGACATGTTACAACAAGCCTCGGATGGAAGTGGCAGTGCCTGTCATTTACCAGCCATCCTTCACAGGTCGAGCTGAACCTATTGTTCTCTAGTCTTAAAAATATAAATAGAGCATGTCTCTCCAACTCTTTAAAATAAACATAGCAGTCTACCTCCTCCTGAGTGCTTGCATTATAATGCAGTAGGGAACATTTTACATTCCAGAAGCACACTGAAACATCATTCATTACATTTCTTGTCATCCATTCATTGTATACAGAAAGCAACCCGTTTTCGTTTTTCGTTTTTTTGCACTGCATCAGGCTTTTTAATGTTTTGACCAACACATTTTTTCCTGCTTGGGTGCTCCATAGGCATGATGAACAAGCATATGCAAAGCCAATATATCTGACATTAATGTGCCAATACAGGTTTGCACACATGCTGTTTGCATAATTTCTCACATTAAAGTGAGGCATATTGACTTTGCCAATGCTTGTTAGAATTTGGGCCCACAGTTAAAGAGAGTAGGGAAGTTACAATGATAAATGAATGAAGTATTCATTGTTAATATTTTGGGTTTTTGCAACAAGTTCAAAACCTGGGGCATTTTATATTTGTAAGATGGGTGGGGAGTTAAATATCTGTAAAACAGCTCGGTGGGTTGAGAATCTGCTGTAGAGCTCTGCAGTGCATCCGAGGTGAGTCACTGCATGACTGTTGGAGACTTTCATCATTCAGTGGTTTACTAAAATGAGCACCTCTGTAGGCAAAAACAACATTAATTCTACAAGACAAGTGTTATACAATGTGGTTAGTGTTCGTTGTTTATATGGTGAAGGTCACGCACAGGCAGGCATGTGATGCCCGGAAGTGTAGACATCATTGGAAAATGTTTCAGCAACAGTAGGAAGTGATAAATGGGCACATCTGCATATCCACATGCGTGTACGAGTCGGCAGGGTCGGACTGGGACAGAAAGTCGTCCGGAGCACCAACATAATAGCCATTAGTGAATTAGACAGCTAAAAAGTGCCACATTGTTAGGACGCAGGAGCAGTGATATTTCTAAGTTTGTTATTCAAGATATAGGTCACTCACAAAGCGGAAGTATAAGTGGCTGCATACTCATCCGGTTCTCCCTTTAGCTGCTGTTTTCTCCATCAAACTACCATCACCACATTCCACATTCCTTTCCAGTAGCCACTGGCAGGGAACAGGGGTGGTGGGGCGGGGTGGGGCAGTGGGAACAAAATAGAAAAAAATAGAAAAACACTTTCTTCCCTCCTCACGGCCGCCGTCTCCTCTGTTGCGTCGACCCAGAAGCAGCAGGTAGCATGCGGGCTCCCCGCCTCCCCAAAGCTAGTCACAACGCTGTGACAGGGCGCTCAGACAGGGAGCCTGGGCTTGTTCTTCATTAGGCTCTCTAAAGCAGCCTGGAGGGGAACACGCTAAGTGCGCATGACTTTTGGGTTAGTTCCAGATAGCCGGCCTAACAGTCATGTGCACTTAGTGTGCGCAAACCACTCCTCCCCCGGTGCCACCAACTCCGCCGCACCTTAACCCGTTAACCGCGGCGTAAAATCCGCCGCGGTGCGGGTGAAATTGTGCGCTGGCGGGGCCGCATCGGCCATCGGACATGCGCAGCACTACGAAGGTAGTGCTCGCGACGGCCGTTGGCCGATGCACGCATCGAAAGGGTTAACCCAGCCTCGACCCTACAAAAATATAAAATGATAATAACTATGTTAATATCATTTTATTTTTCCTGCTCTTAGAGCAGTGGGGCGATGCTCCCCCACCTTAGCGGAGGAGCCGCCCCACTTCCTTTCTCTCATCCCATGCATACGCTCACACACTCTCAGCCACACTAACTTACAATCCACTACCACACATCCACTTCCTTATATATAACACAAAGAAGAGTCACACAACGTAACACAAAAAATATAACGCAGTGCAAACATCCAAATAGTAACCAAGGAATAAGTACCCATTAACTTACCACATAATTATGATACCAGACCAGCAACCTTGGTGTTAGACATTGACTTAGCAAATAGTCCTCATACTGGACCGGCAACCATCGTAACCTAGTGTCAATGTTCTTATCCACCCTTCCAACACTCACTTTGGTTTCCATTTTCCTCTCATTACTACAAGTTCCTTGGCTAACTGTAGTCTCCTCTGTATTCGTGCATGGCTCCCTGTCACTAATGTTCAAAAACATAACTCCACCATCTTGTTCCTCATCCTGAATCTCCCATCACACAGATAGTCTACTCATATTCCTGACTCTTCCATCCTGAACTCTCACAGCAGTCTTACTTAGTTCAACCACATTCTGAGTATCAGTCCACTGTGAGTGTGCCTTGCCTGGCTTCCTTGTCCTGACCCAGCTTCCTACTACAAGCCCAGATTCTCCTTTCACCTTCCCCCTTTCGTAGCATGCGTTCCTTTCCTTTATTCTGAATATTTTCATTTGCGCCTTCATTTCTTCATCACCACTCACATTAGATTTAACTTGCTGGTTTCTGATTAACCACCATGCAACTAATTTGGTCATCAGCTTTCGCCCCTCAACAACTCAAACAGTCAGCGGCATAGCTTGGTCAGTAAGATTGATGGTGAGCTTCAGATTATCCATTATACAACAAGCAGGGTACCTGAAACGGTATAAAGGGGCAGTGGAAAAAGAGATGAATGCGGATTGGCTGGGGTACTGAAAGAAAATAATATTTTGTAAAATAACCAACATTTTTGAAGACTTTCAAAAAAGAGTGGGAGAGTGTCTATGGGATTTTTTGTCTGGTTGTGTGTAACAATTGCTGATGAAATCCAACAGACACCTCACCATACCCGACTGAAAGCACCTGTACCCAACTATAATTAACCAGAAAATACATTTGCTAGTGTCAGGTTCCTCCGTTCCGATGTCCCCAGGGCTGTGTTGATGCTCTAAGGGGGCCCACCTCTGGATGACCCCAAGTCCGGCTTGAGTGTAACCGCGGACTTTTGGGGTGATCGAGCGGAAGAAGGAAAGGGTGGGGACTGCAGGGAGGGAGATCTGTAAAGGCAAAAGACAACAAGACACCGTATGAGACTCTTGTCTATGTGAACATCATGATACGCTGGTTTTACCAATAATGCCAGTGCTTTCTACTCTAGCTCGCCCTCTCACCTGTAAAGCAAAGAAGGCACGTCAAGACATATATGGGAGAGCTAGAGGCAGTGGTCAGTGGTCTCAGGCAACTAATACAAATGAAAAGGAAAGATCACACGTATGGAGCAACATTGCAGTGAGCCAACACAGGGAACACAACAGACCTTTAGCACATTACACGCACATGTACCCACTTGTGAAATGCCCTTCTAGTTTCAAGCCACCGGTGTTGGCACCACCCCTTCTTGACCAGACTCTCTCTTATTTCTGAAGAAAGGAACATATAAGAAACAATAATGAGGGCTGGCGACAGGGTCGTATCTTTTATCACTGCTTGCTTCTGCCAGCAACAACGAATTACACATAACGGAACATCCCTTATGCGTGGATGCACACTCGTGGCTGGGCGAAATGGTCCGCCCCTATATTCAGCGAATCTCAACAGAAGACTTTTGCCCCCTACAGGTTTCCGAGTCAATAGGCTCTCTCACCTCGAGAGACAGAACGGGCTTCAACATGCCCTGCAGGGATAGCCATACCAATAATACTCTGCCGCTCCTCTGCATGAGACCGACCGGTCTCTCCAACAGAGGGGCGTTACTTCGCACAAGTTCAACAGGAGATTTCCTTGACTTTCAGGTCCGCCAAGACTTTGTCTCCGAACTCTGTTCTAAGGGGGAGCCGAGGAGAGAAATCGGTAACAACACGCCTACCTCGGTAGTATGGACTCCGGGGTTCCTACGGTCTGCTACCTGACTGTTCCTCCTTCCGTACTCCTTCTCGGTATCACCGCGCTTCCTCGGCGCGTCTTTGGTCCAAGAATTATTGGCTCCGATGGAGTCGACCTTTCCCCTTTTACGTCTGCGACAGGCGTAGCGTGAGTCACGTGATGCGTCTCTCGCAACGCCCGTTGGGAGTTGTAGTTCTGGTGTAATGTCTCGTACCCGGCCCATTTCCAGTTCACGGCCGGCGGTGCGCTGTCTGTGAATCCTGACAGCTAGGGAGGTGTAACACCGCAGCTCTCCCTCCCCCCAAAGCCGCACCCCTGTAAACAGTATTTTGACAGTCACAGCATCATTGGCAGTAACCCTGTAAGGTAAAAGTGTAGCTTGCAAAGTTATTCTCCAGCACAACCTCCACTTGCGAGCTAACTGGGTTGACTCCTTCACTATCCTATTACACATCTCTATCTGATCATAAGCTGCAGGATGTTACTGGGCAATAGTAGTGTGCTTAATCCCAGTTGACACTAGAAACCTCCTTATTTCTGCAAGACAAACTGCAAACCATTATCCATGACCAGCTCCTCAGGAATACCCTCTCTTGCAAAAATATCTTAAACAAAAATCAATAGCAGTGCCTGTGGTCACACTTCCCACTATTCGTACCCCCAGCCACTTGGAAAAATAATCAACACGTACTAATGCATATGACTCCTTGTCCAGTAAAACCATAAAGTGTCTAATTATATCTACAGCTATCTTCCTTCAGGGTCCATCAAACACTTTGACCACACAAACAGGAGCTGGTAATAAACAAGCAGCTTTGGCACCTTTGTTACACACTCTGTGCTCCCTTACCTATCTATCTATACAAATATCCATTCCAGGCCACTTAAACTGTTCACAAATCTTCCTCTTGGTTCCAGACATAGTGCAATGCCCTTCATGAACCAAATTCATGATTCTTCTAAGTAGACTTACTGGTGGCGCTGTCTTATCACCCCTGGTCAAAACTTCATCAGCAATTGGCAATTCATTTTTAAGCTTCTCAAAGGAAACACAATCTCCAACCAATGTCCTTTCTATTGGCCATCCCTTCACAATAAATAGTTTAAGGGACACAAACTTTTGATCTAATTCCATTGCCCTCATCCACTCTTCTTGAGCAATACACCACCATGAGCTGAAAAACATATTGGACATCTTCAAACTTGGCAGATAAATCACATTCTTCATCTAATTCTACACCCTTTACAGTTTCACCTAATGGTAAGCTAGGTAACCCATCTGCTTGCCCATTTAATCTTCAAGGGACATATTCCACACAGAAGTGATAAACATGTAATTTGAAGCTAATCTCACCAACCAAGTTTTTCCTACAAAACATGTTTAAGGACTTCGTGATCTGTTCTAATGAAAAACGTTGTGCCCCACAAATAGTACCTAAAATGATCACCTGCCCAAGTATATGTCAACATCTCTCGCTCGATAAGGAATCATTTTTCACTGTTGGTCTGAGAGCACACTAAGCATATGCCACAACTCATTCATCTAAATCATCCATTTGTGATAACACTACCCCCCACTGGCATCCACTACACATTTTTCCACTCACAAATGGTTTCAAACATAGTGTATGAATAATCTTAATTTTCAACATTTTGAAGTTTCTTTCTTGTTCATTACCTGACACATACTTTTTGTTCTTTTTTTAACAATCTTCTCATGGATTCCACCTTGCCAGAATAATTCTCTGTAAATCAAGCACAAAATTCTGCTAACCCCATGAAATATCTTTATTGATCATTGTCTGTGGGAACAGGAGCATCTATAGTCACCATAACATGGTCATGCTTAGGTCTAACTCCTAAGTTTGACATTTTATGTCCCAAGTAGTCCACTTCCAAGTGATCAAATTTTCATTTGCGTTTCTTCACAGTTAATCCTGCATTTTCCTCACGTTGGCATCATGAGTTTCAATCTCCTTTCTAAAAACAAAATCATTTTCCTGGAAAAATGTAGCTCCCTCCATCCCATTCAGTGTTTCATTCATTAGCCTTTGTAAACAGCCCGATTAACTCAAGGTATGTGTTTGTACTGAAAGGATCCTTCTGGTATAATGAAGTAAGTGAAATATTGGGAATCCTTTTTTAGCTCCAGTTCATGATACAAGCTGGAAAAATCAATGGTAGTAAAATGCTGTTGCACCCGACACAAATGCTAATAACTCTTGTAAATTTGGTAATGGATAACTCTCATCCATATGTCATTATTCAAACTCCTTAAATCTACACACAATCGTAGTTTGCCTGAACTTTTAAGGGAGATAACAATAGGTGATAACCATTAGAACATCCGATAAACTTCTTTAAATACAATTCTCGTATCCTCTCCTTTACACTATTTCTGTAAGACAATAGGCATATTTCGTACTTTTTTGTCTAATGGGTCTAAGATTTTAATCCACCACAAGTTTGTGTTGATAATTCTTAAATATACCTAGCTCTTCCTTGAATTAATTCTTAAATTCTTCACTCACCCTAGTATACTTCTCATCCACACTTTCACTGGTCCCAACAGAGTAAACAGTTTCACTCTAGATACAACAGTATTCTAACTTCTTCCTGGTGAGGTCAACCTTACATTGACACCCCCTTTTCTGTTACAAATACTTTACCATGTGTTCTATTTTCCATGAAATATATATCCGACCAATACTACATTTTATCCCATGAATAACTTTCCGGATGTACACTAGTAGGTTCCGACTGTCTCTTCTCCCACAATTTTTTTAAACAATTCATATTCAATAATGGTGTACCACACACATCAGTCCACTATTACCTCAACTTGTACACCATTCAGTAATACCGAGCATTTAGGCAATCTCTTACCCTTAGAACATCCTATAACATTCTGCACACACAACAACACACCATCTTCTTGCGTGGGTTCCTTCCAATTGACCCCTCCTTCCGCAACTACACAATTCTACCCTAACATTTCATCTTAAATACATGTCCAAAATGACGACATTTCTTACATCTGTTGCTAACTTTATCAGAGTCATCACAGTGTTTCACACTCGACAAGTGGCTGGGACCACCATATCTAGAACAACTAGAAGTATTCTTCTTCTTAGTATTGTCACAGACACTAGTATCTGGGGCTTCTTTAGTATTACCTTTCCTCTCATTCTTCTTGTTACTACTGTAAGTTTTACCCACTGTACACACATTCAGTCCACAATTATCTTTACACACCTCTTGCACACACCTCTCTGATAATTCAATGATTCTGGCAGCATTTATTGCAAACCTACTGAAATTGCCCGGCTTCAAACTTAAAATTAGGGGAGGGAAGTCGGCTACTGTGTTAGGGGCAAAAGCTTGGAATTTCATGCCAAATAAATTAAGATCAATGGAATCTGAAAAGCAGTTTAGGAAGGCCCTAAAGACATGGATCTACGGAACATCTGATAAATCTTGCCTTGCCCTCATCTAGATCTTATTTATTTATTTATTTATTTTATAGTTTTATAGAGTGCGAACCAGACCCGTGAGGGTATCAGAGCCCTTTACAGGATTGGAGGGGGGGAAATAAAGCATAAGGATGGGAGGGATCAGATTGGGAGAGAAAGGGATACAGGAGGAGCACGCAGTTTAAAGTTCAAGCTACATGAGGAAGAAAAATTGAAGCATGTAGATAAAAATAAAAAGGTTTCCAATCCACGAGGTGCACCATAGCTGAGGTCGAAGCTACATTTGGGATAAGAAATTAGAGCAGGTAGTTATAAAGTACAAGAGGCGCGCAGTCACAGCTCATGGGGGGATATCCAGGAGTCCAGAAAGATGTGTCGTCTATGGAGGCCGTGGATAATGCCGAGGTGGCGGGTGGAAACAAGTCTATGAGGTGATTGTAAAGAGTTTGTTAGATGAGGTATTTTCCCATTAAGAAAGTTTTGGTCTCCTTCTTAAAGTGTGCCAAGGACGGGAGTCTTCTGATGGAGGGTGGGAGAGAGTTCCAGGATCTTGGAGCGGCCCCAGAGAAGGCTCGATTGTAAGTTTTTTTCTTCCGGAAGCGTGCTGGCTGCAACAGCAGGTTTTTGGCAGATCGGGAGTTTCTGGCCTGTCCGGATATCACGAGTTTTTGTGCAAGAAATGTCAGCGAGTTCGCGTACAGAGCTTTGTGAGTTATGCAAGTCAGTTTAAATTGTATTCTGGCCTCCAGGGGAAGCCAGTTCAGAGCTTTGAGGTGGGGAGAGATGTGGTCAAATTTTTTTGAGCCCGTTATGAGTCTGGTGGCGGTGTTGAGGCAGGCTTTCAATGGGGCCAGAGAGTTCTTGGGTAGCCCTGCAAGAGTAGAGCATCCATATTCAAGTCTGGAAATGACTAGGGCCTGGATTGCCATTTTAAGGTCGGACATATCGAGGAAGGGTTTTGGGTTTCTTAGGTAGCTCAGGTGGAATCTATCCATTTTGGCCATCGCGTTTATATGGCTGTGCATATTCAAGCTGCCGTCAATGGTAGGAGGGCAGTTTAGTGCAGTGATGGTCTTGATCCATTCCTGGATGTCTGGATTTGGTTTGGGTGGGGAGATCAGAAGGAATTCGGTTTTGTTTGCGTTGAGTTTAAGCTGGTTGGCGGTGAGCCAGTGGACTGTCAGCTTCAGTGCCTTGTTTAGGGAGAAAATGTCCTCAGGGGAAGAGATTTTTATGTAGACCTGTGTATCGTCGGCGTACATAAGGTAGGAGATGTTGGCGGCGCGAAGCACCTCGGTGAGAGGTTCAAGATAAAGGTTAAAAAGGGTAGGGGAGAGGGTTGATCCTTGTGGGACCCCAACAGAAACTGGAGAGGGGGCGGATAGATCACCGTTGATGAGGACTCTCTGTGAGTGGTTTTGGAGGAAGGATCTAAACCATTCAAGGACGGTGCCCTCCAACCCCATCCTGAGTTTGAGGCGTTCAAGGAGAATTTCGTGGTTCACCGTATCAAAGGCGGCAGAAAGGTCTAGAAGGATTAGGAGGCAGGTTTTGCCTAGGTCTAGGAGAGCGTCACCAACAATGTGGAGGAGGGTGGTTTCTGTGCTGTGTCCCAGTCTGAAGCCTGATTGAAAGTCATCTAGCAGGTGAAAGTTGTTGATGTATAGGCTTAGCTGTTGTTGTACACATTTTTCCAGAACTTTGGCAAGGAGTGGGATGTTGGATATGGGTCTACAGTTCTCGGCGGAGGCAGGGTCCAGCGTAGGTTTTTTTAGGATGGGGACAACTTGGCCCGCCTTGTGTGAGTCAGGAATTCAGCCCTGTAGAAGGGAGGCGTTGATTATTGAGGTCCAGGAAGGGATGATTGCCTTGGAGGCGGCAGCTAGGCAGTTAGAGGGGAGAGGATCGTTAAAGTGATTGTTCGGTTTTAGGGAGGCAAGAATTTTCGAGACAGATTGATCGTCATATGTTTCAAAATTGGACCAGTGTGCTAGGTTTTTGGGTGAGGTTTGGGAGGACAACACGGAGAGAAGAGGTGGAGCTGGCTGATTTTGATTTTGGTGGTGGGTTGCGGATTTAAGTTCATTTCTTAGGGCAGAGATTTTGTCACAGAAGAAGGAAGAGAATTCCTCGCTTGATATTAAGGGTTTCGGTGTTTCTTTGGCAGTTTTCACTAGTTTTTTGGATTGGTGTTTGACCAAGTCGAACAGCTTGCGAGGCCGATTGTTAGCATTCTCCAGTTCAGTTCTGAAGAATTCTTTTTTTGTGTTGAGTATTTTCTTATTGTAGGCATTTCTGGCCTGGCGAAGGAGTTTTAGATGTGCTGCAGATGGGTGTTTTTTCCAGATTCGTTCAGAATGTCACAGGGATCTCCTCTCCTTGTTGAGGGATCCACTGAACCAGGGATTTCTGTCTTTGATCTGTGTTCTTTTTAGTTTTAGCGGTGCCAGGTCATCAAGAATGTCGGATATGGTGGAGGAGTAGTGGTCCGCTAGGTTTGTGACCGCTTAACTCTTCACTGCTGAAGTTCGTTATCTTATAGCGCCAGGAGGCTCCTCTGGGAGTGACAGTTTGCGCTTTATAAATTCCACAATTCATTTAAGTGTACCAGTATTTGTCCCTGCCCACAATCTCTCTTGGACTTTCTTAGATTTCTGATCTCTTTAAAACTTCATCATAGTCAATATGTTAAAAAACACAGGATACTGGTAAGCTCTCAAGGCAGACACATATTCGTCAATCCCTTCTCCCTCCTTCTCGCTCCTTGAAAACATGTTAAATATTTCAAGAATTGCATTCACGTTCTTTCCCAATTCTTTTAACCAAACTGCACCCAATGATAAAGCTAATTGTCTTAACATCCACCATCTTATAGCACTTCCACATATTCTTGGAAAAAGATAAGTCCACGTATTCCATTTGATTGGTGGTGCTCCCAGAAATGGAGGAGGTAGTTGAAATTTGGACATACTGAAGTATAACAACTTAGCAGTGCTAAGATGTACAAGGAACAATTATTCACTGGACTGCCCATCATTGAAAGGTCAATACTGGAGATTAGTGTGCCTGTCACTGAAAACAAGCTGCTTAAGGTCAAATATATGTATGGTGTACCTGTTACTGTACAGTGCAGGCTTCATCAAATTTAAATTATTGAAGTCAATACTGATTGGCTTTGCATGTCACCTAGGACAAGTTCCTCAATTTAAATATGTGCCCTTGTCACCGAACAGTGCATGCATCACAAAATAACATTTCTAGACTTGAAGGCTTCAAAAACACATTTTAACTTCTATAGCATTGAAAAATTGAATTGTAAAAGGCTTGTTTCCCAATTGAAAAATAGAAATAGAGCGCGATGATGCAGGAATGTGCACGTTATGGGAATACAATGGAGACAACAAGTTTTGATGCAAAAAGTGGTCAAATGTCACCCGAACAGAAATGCCATTCACCAGCCAGAATACCATCACCATATACGAATCGAAAAGCAAAGCAGAAGTTCACTTCTTTGAAGTTAAATGTGGCTGTCTCTCTGACGAAATTCCTGCTCATCATCAATTGTTATGACGCAGGAACAGTTATATTTTCAAGCCTTTATTTAAGTTATATATCATTGACAAAATTGAAAGGTAAATGGCTGCATACTTCTCTGATTCCCACTTCAACTGTTGTTCTCTCCACCAAGCACCCGTCACCACATTCCACATTCCATTCTCTCATTCCATGCATGCATACACACTCCCAGCCGTACTGTGTCTCACAATCCACTACCACACCCATGCTGGCAAATTGGGGCAGTTTCAAACTTGTAAAGACACACTGTATAAGTATTTTTCAAGGTAAAGATAACTGCGTGAATTTGAGATTGCTGCAAGCAATGTTTGTTTTAATATCAGGAAAATCAATTGTGAAAACCATCCCAGCAGACCATAAAACAAGCCCACAAACTGCCCAAAAAAATCCCACACACTGACCTGTCAGAGCAGTCCTTTGGGCACTGACAGATTGCCCTATAGGCCAGTCTGATCCTGTGAATCGGGCAACAAAATAGAAAGTGTTCAGGGCGATTATGTTCCCCCACTTTCAATTCATGATAAACTAATGCCATAATCTCTATTTGGCATGTTTTCCTTAAAAAATGCTATTCTTCACACCAGGCCAGTGGTGGCTGCTTTTGCTTACACCAGATGTTTCTTCCTCCCAGCCTGTTTAGGTTCATCTTTGTTGGAAACTCATATTTATCCTTGGCAAAAATGTTCAAACCAATCGCACAATGCACTGCACCAATGACCACAGTTCAGTATATTCAACCCAATCTGTAGAGCTTACATTTTTTAAAACAAGCATTGGCAAAGTCAATAGGGCTGGCATTCGCTGCTAACCTTTTGGCTTTGTAAACGCTTGCTTTATCCTGGTTGTTGTAAAAACTTATTTTTGAGGAAGCTACTGTGCCCTCACCGATCTAAAAAAAAAAAAACATTTGTTAAAAGCAAAACATTTTTGGTATCAAAAAGCACACATTTCTATAGTAGTGCCTGGCACTTAAGAGCACTATTTACTTGTGGGTGTGCTTCTTGTGAAATGGCAAAACAGTGTCACTCAAAGTAAAATTAGCCAATAGCTCAAGTGGGCTGACCCATTGGCTCATGCTGTAAGCTGTAGTGGGTGGAAGCAAAAGATGATTGACACAATAACACACCAATGGTTGAAGAGGGCTGGCTGAAAGCCACTGTAAGTAAGTATATAACTGTCAGAGCCCCTTTCAGAGGCCACAGGGCAAACAGGAGCTACTGAGCTCCAACCATAGTGGTTTATGCCTTTTACTCCAGATGTTCCGGGATACGGCCTGCTATGGGCTCTGTGCAACTGGGCTCTGTGCAGTTGCAGGTCAAGTTGCTTGGAACCCACTGAGGGTTAAGGAGATGTGTGTCCTCGGAAAAGCCCACAAAAGTCAGTTGTATTTTAAATGGCTCATAGGTCCTGGGTGCAGAGTTGCCCTGGCTGTCCTTGGTGCTGAAGCGGGAGCCACAGGTGAACTGGTTTTACTGCTTAGATGGTGCTAGTGATGAAACACATGCAAAAAGTCAATAACGGGGCCACTGAGATGGAGGGGTGAAGATACTATGGAATTCCCTTGAGGCACAGCATCGAACAAAGTTAGTGGTAACTGCACTGGCCCCCAACAAGCCTTGGTAGCGGCAAGCTCAGCCTTGAGTTACTTCAGCGTCCTGGAGTTTGCAAGAAAGCTGTAGCCACCTGAACCTTGCTGGATGTCAAGACTATGTTTCCCACAATGCACTGGACCATTTACTGTTGGGCAGTCCCTCGGCAGGCCTGATGGCCAATGCTTCTTTGGAGTGTGCTTTAATCTGCGGACTACAGGGGACTAGTGCCACTAGTCTAAGGGAGTTCTGAAGTTGCCTTTGGCTCTCAGAGGGGTTCCTCATTTGGGGAGTCCCGGTCTCTGGTCCGGAACGAGTCACAGTCGAGCAATTCCAAGGTGGTTGCCACAGGTGCAGAATATTGCGCCTCTGTTTTCTGCAGGACGTGAAGTCGCAGACTCAGGTGTCTTCTTTGTCCTTGGTTGTAAGTCAAATCAGATCTGAGGTTCTGGTGCCGGGGGCCAATTGACTCTTAGATTTAATGGCGCTAGGGGTGTGGGTGTAAGTAGCCAATGGGCTACTAGTCCCAGTGGCTAATCCTCCCCTTGGTGACCACATCCGGGTGTGCCACGTTTGCTACCCAGAGCCCTCTATTCTGCCACTTTTAAAAATGACAGAAACCCTTCTTGGCTCTACAGACCAGGGAGCCCACCCAAGGGGTGTGACTAGCCTTCTGGACGTGTACACCTCCTGACTACCAAATGTTCCCACCTCCTGGGTGCAAATATGCCTGGGGCAGGGAGATAGTTGATTCTTTCTTTGGGAGGCAACATGGATGCATATCAGAGGAGGTGTAAGCTTTGAAGCTCATCGCCTTGATGTGTCACCTCCTTCCTGGCCAGTCCTTTGTTTCTGACTCCTGGGAAGGTCCCCACTTCCTAGCAGGGGGCCAGATTCTTGTTTTGGCTACAGCAGCTTCAGAGGCACTGTAATGGCTGGGGCAAGCAGGTGGGGCAACTGGGTGCATGTCACATCGAATACAACATGGTTCTCATTGGGTTTGATGGGACAAGCTGTTTATACCAAACATGCCCATTTTCAGTGGGACCATAATAGAGCTGGCAACCTTGAAGTGCCAGGTTGCCAGCCCCATATAATCATATGGGCCCCTGAACACTTATAGTAGCCCTTAAGGGAAAGAGTCTACTATAGGGAAACATAAGCTTTCACTTATATGTCCACCCCTTTAATATAATGCACCCTGCCTCCTGGGCTTAGGAGGCCTACCTTAAGGGCGACTGACATATATTAAAAATAGTGCTGTGACCTTGCCTAGGATGGTGAGGGCAAAGTTCAGTTTGAGCAGTTTGTACTTCTCAAGCAGTTTACAGTTTCAGGCCTGCATTCATCTGTTTACTTGGGTCACTTAGGTTTGCACAACCAGTGCTTCAGGCCCCGGTGACCTCTTTCACTCCCATGCCCTGGATACCACTGGTACCAGGGACTTATAAGTTTTTGCCAATTGGGGTTGCCAATTCAAATACATCATATTTAGGAAACAAGCACTGGCACTGGGGCCTAGTTAGCAGGCTTCCGTGCACTTTCAGAGTCAAAAACCATCATCTAGTCGTCCAAATGGGGGCAAATGTTAAGGGACACCTGCAAAAAGCCTGTTTTTCCTACACACTGGGCCTCCCCGCAGCTAGAGTGGACACGCATGTTCTAAGAACTACAGTTCCCTTGACCCTTATATGAATCAACAGGCACTGCCCCACACTAGCCCAACACGATCTAAAATATTGATATTACCATTACTAATAAAAGGTATGATAACAGCCAGGTTTGCTCAGGCATACAGAGTTTTTTGTTTAAATCAGCTCCTGGCTTTGAGAGATGCGTACGGAGGAGATCAGAGCCGCCCTCCCCAGTGCGATACCCGGGAACTATTTTTCCATGGTTCCGTGGGCCAACGTCCTCACGTATGACACAGGGGAAAAGGGAACACAGCTGGTCTAGCAACCAGTTGTAAAAATACCAGCAGTCCGCTAACAGGCAGCTGTGGAGTCGGTTGGAGATGCAGGCCTGTAGGTAGGTGGAAATACCGGCATGCCTCCCTTGACGAAGCATGTGCATCCTTCTGATATTCTTGTCCACTTCATTTAATTTAATTCCAAGATGGCCCTTCTGTTTTACCTAGTTCTGTTGGATATACCTCAAGCATAGTGTATTTACAGGATTTGTCTTCTCTTCTTTTTCCCTTTGTGTGTATTAACATGATTCCTAAATATAGTGTGTGACTACAGGGCCATGCCCCTTTCCCTCTCAAGTGGCCTTAAGAGTTTCCCAAGTGGCTGAGTTGAGGTGCAAAACAATGAGGTGCAAAGTTTGGGACCCCATTCCTACAAATGGATGGTGCTCTGAGTGTTCACGTTGTTCACATATATCGTGTGTGGCTCCTGATGTTCCACGCATGACAACAATATCAGCGTGTGCATGTATGCATGCAATACCCAAACTATTTTTTTCTGATCACATACCACGATGACAGAACTACAGTCACAAAGTAGTGCTAAGCTGGAAACTCTGTATTACAGAGGTACAGATATCTTTACAGTGAAGTGCCACTGCATGTGTGCACATGAACTTGAGTTGCTTGGTTGTCACACCGGGTATGATTCAACGAAGTCAGCAGCACTGTATAATGATGAATGGAGATATTTTTTTCTCAGCAGCATCCTGGCAATCATCCCTGCATGTCATATAGTTTTATTACAATTCTAGGTAAATACAACCACCATGTGCTCTGGAACCAATTGGCCTTGAATATAGGACCTGAAACATGTTGACAAGGACTGGGTATTAGGACCATTATATCCGTTTTCCCTATATATAATAATTTTTAACCATACCCAAACAACCTTGAATAAAGGGGCACATTGGTTGTTTGAGGTATTTTTACTGATTAGGACCCCGGCAGGATCAATATCCAAAGTGTTCCCTGAAATATGGTTAAGCCCATCCTGGGGCCCGATTCACAGAACTAACTTAAGACAAAATCCTAAACTTACTACTTTTGGTATTCACAGAAGGCATTTAGTAGTAGTAAAGTTAGGATTTTGTCTTAAGACAGACTTAAGACAGACTTAAGATAAAATCCTAACTTTACTACTACTAAATGCCTTCTGTGAATTCCAAAAGTAATAAGTTTAGGATTTTGTCTTAAGTTAGTTCTGTGAATCGGGCCCCTGATTTTTAGGGACTTGGATGAGACCCGATGATAAAGCATTCCACTACTACAGTGGTTGAGAGCCTAACATAAAAAGAAAAGAATATTTTTATCTTTTTTGTACTGGCAGGGTGATTTACTAGAGGTTGACTATTTACCTCTAAACACAATAGGTGTGGGGTATTCTTTGTGATATGAGTTTAACTAGGGAGAGTGTATCCCATTCCTCCCGATTTGAAAAGCTCTCTCCCCCTTTCCGGATTGAGGGTTTTCGTACAATACCGCTATTCAGTATTTGGGTTGATAGGCAAATAGGGTTAGTCTAAGCAGAGAGGTAGAGAATGAGTGATAAATATGAAAGATGGATATAGCTAGATGGGTATAGTTAGCCATGGATAAAAATACATAGGAAGTACATAAAATAACTAGAAATAGACTTTTTACAAGTGAACTGAAAAGCTTTACTCACTGCGCCATTTTCATTGATATTACTTTTTTGCAGCGTCCATGATCTGTGTCCTTCCCTGCCTGCCTGGGCCAGTCTTTCTCTCCCTGACTGCTCCTCCAGTCCCCTACTGCCACCCTCCCCTCATTCCTCCTACAGCATACAGAAAGCATGGAGCAGCCAGGCCCCAGGCCTTGGCAATGCCAATAGGACTGGCATAAAAGGAATGCTGTATGGTAATGTGAAGCATTACAAGTAGATAGAATGGGAAAAAAATATGCATTTGTGTGGAATCAAAGAACTGTGAAATAATATTGGTTGAGGTTTAAAGGTCAAGTGAGAGTTGCACTGTCAAGCCAGACCTAAAACTCCATGTAGGTTAAAGACTGCCCTCCTCCCATCTGTGCTACTGCAAGAGAATAACAGGATACATTACATAGTTTTCTAAGACTCTTTGACAGCACGTGCCCCTGAAAGTTCAAGCTTAGGCAGCTGGATAAATAAACAAAATGATCTCAGCTGTGTGGAGGGCAAACACTTTTTGTGGAAGCACACAGATTCTGCCCAATCAAAACATGTACTCCTGGCGCCCAACATGTGGACGGAACCAAAGCCCCCGTCTAGCAATGATCATATAATTGTCTGGTGACAGCTGCGCTATCAAGCCAGACCACAATATTCTGTGAATAATGCCTGATAAGTATACTACAGCCCTTCAGGGAAGGATGGCCCCTCAGTTGCATCTGAGCCCAGATGCAACTGCACCACATGCACCTCCGATAGCTTTGCTTCTGGATCCAGCCCTGAAGGCGGGCCTGGTCCCACCCTACTGCAGTTTCTTGTTAGTGCCCCCCCCCGCAGCAGAGTCCAATTGCTCCCCTGGCTCACAGCATCTCCCTTTTACACATATCTTGTTCTTCTGCACCTGAAAGGAACTTGAAAGATACTGCTGCATCGGCTGTGCATGCACATGGGAGTAAATTCAGTCCTCAGAAGACTAGAGCGGGAGATCCACTCTGCTGCCCCCTGTAAGACCCAAAATGCAAGCACCAAAGAGGAAGCGGTAAGACCAGGATTCCATCAGTCTTTGCGGCCAGTATTAAGCAGTTAACAGTTTGGCCATAGGTGGCAAGACAGACTTTGCAGTCTCGTGTCCATCACAGACCATTGCCCGGTGGGCAGGAGGATGCAGAGCGCAGGGGTGTGCAGGGGGGGGTGAGAGCAGCAGCGGGTTACATGTTGGCAAAGGTTCTCCTAGAAGGAACTTTAGATATCGGATCAATTTGCTTTCTGGCATGGGAGTGGTGACGTGCATACCTCGGCAGTGAGGAATATAAGATGGTTGGGAAAGACGCTGGGCAATCCAGAGCAGTATGGATACTTCATATTTCAATTTACTCGGGGAAATTAGTTTCTGGGATGACCATGAAACTTTGTGTAACCCCACAATGTGGTCTCTAGCGCTGCAGCGGTCTTTTATCAAATGGCGTAATGTTGATACTGCCATGCAAGTCTGTGTGTTAAATGTGGCAATGTAGACACTGGCATTATGACAGTTGCTGTAACTTAAATGATACCTCTAAAGTGTGAGACCCGCGCCTGTGTTATAATAAGTAAACTGTCCCAGTCAGTCTGAAAAATACCCTGGCACCTTATCGCCCCTGTGACGCAGTCAGTTATCTCTTGTTATACTGAGCAGCGCTGACATTTGAGCAGCATTCATCTCCCCTGACAGGCTGGCATTTTAAGAAGTACTCGGGCATACTTAGCATCATATTATTAGCAGCACAAACGTCAACTGGCAAACGAAAGGGGGTGGCATAATGACCTGATACAAAATTTAGAAGTGGTGCATGGATATTTGTTAAGTAGGAACAGCACATCAGGTACAAAGTCTCTTTGGCACTTAAAATGATCGGCTGTACGTCCTGTCTTTTCAATCTGGCGCATCATTTCTTTATGAGTACACATGTGATGTCTGCTTCGGAGAACTGTGGCTTCTGGGTACCGTGACAGAACGTGAAGCATTACAACATTGTATTCGTTCTCCTTCTGGCCCCCTCTAGGCACTATAGGTTTTCTGGTAGTATATTTGAAATATTGTGTGATAAAATACAGCCACTATTTGGTCCCTTTCTTATGTCTGGTGTTAGCCACGACTTTTGGATTTTAATAAAAGGATATGTATAATTGTTGGACGGAAAAGATGTTTACCCCTGGCCTTAGTGCCCCAGCTGCGGTGATATCTGGATCCTTGGTATCAATTTTTGGTCCTTAGGAAACACAGATCATGCATGTGCACTAGGCCTGTCTCATGGACTCCAATCGGCTTATCCCGGGAGGGCCACCCAAGCGCTGGTCTCAAGCGGTGGAAGGATACTGTCTTCACTGGGAGTTCAGCAGGATGAGCACAGTGGTGGCAGCATAGTTCGTTTTTAATGATCAGTAGATTGAGAAGGTCTTTTCACCAGTGTCACGAGTGGAGCCTTCCGGTCCACTCAGGCAAAGTACCAATGCTGTGTGCTTAACTCACCCTGGGTCTGCACTGTATTGTATGCAGCACTTGGATGTAAGTGTGCAAGTGGAAAGGTACAGTGCATCAGAACATAGCGCAAATGGTTGCATGTGCACTCGGAAACATGTGCCTGCAAGAAGCTGCAGTGTAACAGGAGATGGCATGCATGGACGCGTGTGGGCACTGGGATACATTGTATTGTAATTGTAATTGCATTTATATAGCGCTTACTACCCATGAAGAGTCGTCAAAGCACTTTTTCGGCGACTAGCACGCTACTCCGGAATGCATAAAGGATTAGTGTTGAATTAGTATAGTGAAATATGAAAGTAATTCAAGGACTGGATATGTTAGTCAGTTATTTGGATTCAGAAGGATACCGGAGGGATAGAAGAGGGAAAAAAATTTGCATTAATATAGTGCTTGTTACCCCTGATGGGGTGTTGAATCACTTTTTTGGTGAGTAGCATGCTACTCCGGAACCCATAAAGGATTAGTGTTCAATTAGTATAGTGAAATATGAAAGTAATTTGGGTGGTTAATATGTTATTCAGCTATTTAGATTGAGAAGGGTAGTGGAGGGATAGAAGAGGGAAAAAGTTTGCATTTATATAGCGCTTGTTACCCTGGATGGGATGTTGAAGTGCTTTTTTGGCGAGTTGCATGCTACTCCAGAACCCATAAAAGGATTAGTTTTGAATTAGTATAGTGAAATATGGAAGTAATTTGAGTGGTGGATAGGTTATTCAGTTATTTGAAGAGAAGGGAGGCGGAAGGATAGAAGAGGGAAAAATGTATGTATTTATATAGTGCTTGCTACCCCTAATGAGGAGTTGATTTCCTTTTTTGGCGAGTAGCACACTACTCTGGAACCCATAAAGGATTAGTGCTGAATTAGTATAGTGAAATATTAAAGTTCAGAAGTGGAAATTTTAGTCTGTTATTTTGATTGAAAATGATAGTGGAGGGATAGAAGAGTGAATGATTTAGACTTTTTTATGTTTGTTTTTTATTTTGGAGGTCATAGCAGTAGGAAGAGGCTTGGGATGAGTAGAAAGGGATATGGAGGGGTAGAGTCAGAGGAAAGAGTTTAGAAAGGCTTGTTTTGGGGGATTGGTATAGTAAAAGAGGTGTCAGATGATGCAAGGAGGGGTAGAGTAGGGGAGAGTCTAGAAATGGTTATTTTCGGGATCATAGTAGTGGTATGGGGTTTGGGATGAATGAAAGAGTGGATGTAGAGGATATATTGATAGAGGTATAGGGTGAGAAATAGGGTAGTGTATTGGAAAGAGTAGTAGAAAGAGCTTTGAGATGAGTCAGAGAGTTGAGGTTGAAGATATATTGAGAGAGGTATAGGGTGAGAAATATAGTAGTGCATTGGATATGCTGAATTAGAAGAAAGTAATAAATATATAGATCCATAAGTGCATGGAAAGTATATAGATGCATGAAGGAAGTAAGTATATGTAGATTAAAGATATTGATATAGGTATAGGGTGAGAAATAGGATAGTGCATTGAATATGCTTTTTTAGGATAATAGTAATAAATATATAGATACAAGTACATGGAAGGTATATAGATGCATAAAGGAAGTAAGTATATGCACGTTAAAGATGCATTAGATAAACTCTGGTTTTCAAGTGTTTAGAAAAAACATAATTATTCTACATGTTTGTACACAGCAATACACATATATAGGTACATGTCTATAGTACAAATGAATGCTTAGATACAGAGGGATATGCTGTATATTTCTGTCTGCGTATGGTGCTTATGTGCGAAAGAGCCAATTGAGTATTTTTCTGAAGATAAGGTAGTTATCCGTGGATCTTATGTTGGGGGTAAAAAGTTCCATAGTTTGGCTGCTTGAACAGAGAAGGATGTGCCACCCATGTTTTTTTCTTGTATCTTGAGATTTTGAGGTGAGGTGCCACTCCAGAGTGGAGGTTTCTTTGTTGAATTTGTTTGGTGATTTTATTCCTGATGAAGAGTGGTCCCATTCCATGTATCGCTTTGTGCGTGATACAAAGCAGTGAATGTGGATCTTCTGGCAACTGATAACCAATGCAGGGCTTTCAAGGCAGGGGAGATGTGGTCTCGCAGTTTGATATGTGTTAGAAATGGGATTTCTGGTTGGCTAGGGCATGCGCCTAAGCCAGGCAGAAACCACCACTCTAGTCAGGGCAAGGGAGTTACACGCTGAAGATAACCCTTGCTCACCCCCTTGGTAGCTTGGCAGAGCAGTCAGGCTTATCCCAGAGGCAATGTGTAAAGTGTTTGCGCAACACACTCACACAGCAGCGACACACTAGGCACACCACAATAGAAACTTCACACTAGGTTATACCAAAAATAGTCTTTTTATTACTCATAAAACACTTTAGAGCACAATCACATATATACACATATATACACTGTGCCACCTGGCACCAGGTACTACTTTACAGGGGATTATATACATTACAGGGCTAATCGGGCCACTGTCATCACCAACATATCACCATTAGAGAGAGCAACCAGTAACTACTGGTAAAGGTGCTCTTAGCACTACACATTAGGCATAAACATCATGTCATCACCTATGACCCGGTAAGGAGCATTATGCCTACATCAGCATTAGTAGCAGTGTGCCACAGTAATCAGGGCGCACATCGGTGCTCAGCATAGCAGCCAAAGTAGTGCACCAAAGTAAACACCTGCAAAGTGCACACCTTCATAAAAAAAATCACGGTGCAAGCTGCTACATAGGGGTGCACCGGGGTCCCATCCTGGGCTTGCCCCCAAAGATGCTCCTCTTCTATACGAGGCCTCCAAACTGGCCCCCCTAGCTGCCAATGCAGCAGAAACAACGTTTGCAATACAAGGGGGGGCGGGGTGCAACTTACCCTCGTCTCCTTCCCTAGAGAATGCCCGGTGCTGTGCTACGTATGCAGCTGCCCGTGATCGTGCGGCGCAGCTGCGGCCAGGCCGGAAATGTAGAGCTATACTGCTCAGGGGCCTCCGTTGAGGCTTCACCCCGAGATGCCCACAATACCGCAATTGGGACCAAATGAGGGAGGCATCCACACTGCTCCTGCCCGGCGGGATTCTTCCTCTCCTCAACGGCTGTTCACCTTTTCTCTGTCAGGTTCGTCTACCTGCAGGCTACGGGAAAGCTCCGGTCAGGTTTCGCTGGCCAACACATTGACATCTCTCCCCTCTGGAAGCTCGCTTCCTGGGACACGGTCCCCTCTTGCTCCGCCAAGAACCAGGCAACCTTCTCGGCCCTGTCCTGCCAGGCTTCCGGGAGCTCGCCTCGCTCCAGGCGGAAGACGGGAAGAGGCGGGGGGTGAAAGAACCTGCAAGGCTTTGGCCACCCACAGACAGGCTCGGCAGCAGCCACACGGGAGCCCCGCCCACAACCAGGCACAAGCTTGCCTGACTTCCTGTTTTCAGTTTTCACGGAGCAAGTCTCCGTCGGGGCCCCTTCCTTCTCCCCAATACGGACACACACTCCGTGCCAGCCGCAGGGTTGAGCCCCCTCTCTGAAACTACAAACAACCGTGGCAACAGCACTCACCACGTGCTTCCACTGCGGCACCAGTTCAAATGAAATCGAAGCGCTCAGCATGCGCTGATGCCGATGAGCCCAGGGCAATGAACAGAGCATGCAGTGCTTGGCCTGTCTCATCCCGGCAGATACCACCAGGAAACAGGCAGCACTTCTTTCCCAGAAGTGGACAGGCAGGCCAGCACACCGGTCCTCCTGGGCAGACAGCAGATCCTGCAGCTGTCAAGCACGGCAGCAGGTCAGTCTCCCCGGTGGCGGTTCCTCCTGGCAGTCTGGCAGCCTGCCGGCCCCACGTAAGCACCAAGCAGCACACAGTTCAACAGACCTGAGGTCACAGCCCCAATATTTATATTGCACATGTCTTTTGTTCCGCCCTGGCACAGGGCTTCATTCCCAGTTCAAACCAGTTCTGGGGGGCACTTAACAAGTGCACAACAGTCCCCATTGACAGTGTAGGTCCTGGGCCCAGACACACCACAGGGGGGCACAGCCAGCATTGTACAAGGCAGGCACAGATCTATTCAGGGTCAGGGGCTACTCCTCCCACTACTCAAAATGCAGATCAGGCCCATTCAGCCTAGCGCTGACACACCCATCCCCTCTGGAGCCACTGCACCTCCCCAGTCTCTGTCACTCCAGAGCCAGATATGTAATACACGACAGGCATGCAGAAAGACACATAGCACACAGAAATGCCAAATTCTGGCATTTCTAAAAATAGTGATAATAAATCTGCGCACACCACCACGCAGCATTTATCACCACCATTCCAAACATACCAAACTTGATCACGCTACTCCTCTCATATCAGAAATTACCACTGAAACACATATCAGGGAATCCCCAATGCATTCCTATGAGGGGACGGCCTCACAGTAGTGAGAAACCTAAATGGCTGTTTGTCACTTCCAGGGCATGCCACACAGTTAAGGCACATGTCCTACCTTTTACCTACAGCGCACCCTACCCATAGGGCTAGCTAGGGCCTACCTTAGGGGTGACTGATACGTAGTAAAAAGGGAGTCACAAACGTGGCAACCACTTTATGTGCCATGTCACAGCAGCAGTAAACTGCGCACACAGGCCCTGCAATGGCAGAGGCCTGAGACAGGTTTGAAAGACATCTTTGGTGGGTGGCGCAATCAGCGCTGCAAGCCCACCAGTGCAAAAGAAACAATTGATGGACGGAATGCTGGACATGGGTTTGCCTCTGTCCCCATGGACTGGAAACAGACTGGTCCAGACTGGTCCAGAGGCCTCCCTAAAGACCGTGAGGAGACGCATCGTCCCCTCTGGTTCAGTACACAAATCACACAAGAAAAGTAACGTGTCATTGACATTGAGCGAGATGTAATGGGAAACTCCAGGGGTCTGAATGCCGGCATAGAGCATGCTGCTGGGGGCCGTGCATGCCAGAGCCTCTACCGCAATGGCAGAAATCAGGGGAGATAACGGGCACTCCTGACGGGTACCCTTTCCACATTTCATTGTCCGGAGATTGTTCGTCTCATTCGGATCTGCGCCACAGGGCTTGCAAAGTGCAGAAAAGTCGAGTTTACAAAGGGGCGTCCCACTGCCATATAGGGCATAATGGCATGGAAGAAATCCCAGGCCAGACTATCGAAAGCCATTTCAATATCCACAAACATTAAGCCGTATAAACCCCTACTGGTCAGCATTTACCTGATCGAACAGGTTGAGCCGTAGGCGTTGTGCCAAAACACCACTAAGGATTTTATAGTCAATGTTCAGCATTGACAATGATATGTACGCTGTCACATGAGTAGCAGGTTTCCTGGGCGTGAGCAGGGGGACGGTAAGGGCCTCTCA
Source organism: Triturus cristatus (assembly GCF_964204655.1). Classification (NCBI taxonomy): domain Eukaryota; kingdom Metazoa; phylum Chordata; class Amphibia; order Caudata; family Salamandridae; genus Triturus; species Triturus cristatus. The sequence continues at coordinate 402,624,496 of NC_140594.1, read as the reverse complement.
TAGAGTGGGGGGCAGGACCCGAGACGTGAACACCTGCCAGTGCAGTGCAGCCAGATGAGGGGCCAGTAGATCAAGGTAGGCTGCAGGGAACTCCACCGGAAGGCCATCCGTCCTTGGAACTTTTCTGCGGGTCATTTGCCGGACCCCTTATATATGCCGGACCTCAGCACGGATTTCCTCTCCTAGCACTTCTACCATTTCTGGCATTAGTCTGCAAGGCAGAAGTCAGTTAAACATCCATGGATGGTCTGTTCCTGCGGTGCACCTCTCGCGGTATACAGCCTGGTATAATAATCAGCAAAGGACTGGTTTATCTATCTCTGCGTATAGAGTCTGGTGCCTTCAGGTGTTACCACCTCTAAGGTTGGCGAACCATGCCTAGGGGGGGTTGGCTAGGGTCCTGTCATCTCCCTCTCGGCATGAGTCCAAATCATGTAGGCTTTGCAATCGAAACAGCAGAGATGCTCCACAAGGTCTGCTACCCTCTCTTTTGTCTCTAACATTGCCGTTGCAACTCTGGCCTACCCAGCTACAAACGTTCCAGGTCCCTGAGGGTCTGTTTATGACTAAACATTTCTCTCACGGGGGCCTGCCACACTTCTTCAGATTCCGATATGCATTGTCCCCGGATGACAACCTTTAATGCATCCCATTCAGCGAGTAATGCAGAGGTAGAATCTTCTTTCTCGTTAAAGTAGTGCTGGATCCCCTCCCTGATTGACTCACAGAAAGCTGGATTTTACAATCTAAGTTAAAATTAACAAGAGCACAACCCAAATGTCTATGTGAACATGGGTATCAAATGTGGAACTTGGGACAAGTGTTCACATGGAACTCGTTTTCTAAAACAAAATATGATAATACAGAAAATCCTGGATACACTTAATCTTTTTAAAAAACAATGATATTTCTACAGAAAATACATTCTGTTCCGGTTTAATCATAAAGAAAATCAACCAATATTCAAAATAAATTCGATTCTGCCGAATTGAAGTTTATTATTTCATGAATAACAGATACTGAGTCACAAAATAAAGAGCCAAATGACCAAATGAGTGGTGAAGAGATATTATGCAAGAACCCCAAGTGCTAAGAACCAAAACTATCAAAACAAGAAAAAGTGATGATGTGAATGAACATAAATGGTATATTGTTTATTACTTTGAAAGACAGCCAAAATGCATTACATACTTTTCTAACACAGTGGGTTAAATCTTAGTGTTAATTCAGACAGGAATATGGTCTGTCTTTATTGGTGTAGATGGCGTTTCGACCCTTTATCATGTATCAGGGTCTCATCAGGACAAAGATGAACCTGGAGAGCTAAGGAGATTTGCAGTAATTACTGATCTGTACTAATTATAAGAAGAAGGTGCAATAAAGGTGGCACATACTGGTGGTATGATTGAGGTGATCTTGTGCTTTTAAGGCCACTGGATGACCAATGCTGAAATAGGGGCAGAGGCATGGATGCCAATTTGCAGTGCTGGGCCCTGTTTGATTTGAAGGGCCTGCAGGAAGACCTTACAATATCTGCTTACCGTACCTCAAATTCACTTACAATACCAGCTGTCACAGCCTCCCGTTCCTTGACTTTGAGATAAAGGACTTTGAGCATCATCTTATAGTCTCCCTCTGTAGAAACCTATTGAGCGGAACACCCAGCTACAATGCAACAGCTTTAACCCTAGAGCCCTAAAAGATGGTCTCCCCTTTGGACAACTCCTCTGATTGCAGAGGAAATGCACACTTAAAGAATACTTCTTTAGAGAAGGCGCAATCTTTAGTACAAAACTACTTGCGAGAGGATATCCGAAATGCCTAATAAAGAGCTCGATGAAAAGGGCATGGTTCCGTCCAGAGAAGTGATACTACAGACTAGGAAAAGCCCGAACTAGACAAAATTGTATAAGTAACAACTTTTTACCCGGATTCCAACAAAACAGCGAAGACCATCAAAAAACATTGGCCCATTCTGACCACCAGTGAGGCTTTCAGTGAGTTTCCTCTTTTTTTCTCTCACAAAAAAGGCAAAAATATAAAAGACCATCTCTCCCATGCTAACTCTGGCAGGACAAACAGGCAGACACCATTCTGTAAACATGGGGCCTCAACCCCATAAAAGGACACTATAAATGTGGATACTGTGTTTCATGTCAAGTACAACTAACATGGAAACCATTACACAAGGCCACATTCAAACCACGTGTAGTGGGTTCGGGGTGACAGAAACGATGCATAAGGAGGATCTGTATTTTTGTAATCGGTTTATTGCCAGGTGTTTACAGTTTTTCTCGGGCTAGGAGTAGATGGAGCTCTGCAGTGTTCAGGGAATGTAGACTCGCTGTATGGCTTCCCGCCTCGTCGATCAGGTCTGGTCTCTCCTCCCCGGTATTACCCCAAAAGGAAAAGAAAAGTATGTATTAGGCGTTTTTGCCCAGCAACCAGAAGTGCAGGGGCCGGGAGTGAAGGACACCGTGCAGCGAAGTTCTAGGAGGTGTCTAAGTGCTCAGGGGGGGGGGGGTTTGGTAAAGGGGGTGATGACGGGTGTCTGATACTATCTGTGATTTATTTACAAGGCTTTTCCCTTCCCCACCCAGCCTGCGACTCTCTCCCGTACCTGCTCCAGCCACGCTCCTCCCCTGGGAACGTGGCAGGGTGCCTCGCGGGGTCGTTGGCCTCCTAGCTTGTCGTTCTCAGCTGCCGTCGGCTCTTCGGTGTCTGCTCTCGGCTCCGCCGCTCTCTTCTCTCGACTCTCCTTCCGCCACTCCAACACGCTCTCCTCCGATGTTCCGTACTCCTCTTCGCTCACCGCCGCTCTTCTCCTCCACTCCAACTCGCACTCCAACTCCGGGGAAACGCCTTCCACTGACTTCCCGTTCCTGTTCTCCTTTGAAGTCCCGCTACAGGACACGTCATCCAGGGGAGGAGTCTCGTCCCAAGGGATTCCCCTCTTAAAGGCACCCGGTACCATTTCTTGACTCCAGTCTCGCTGAGGGTAGGAAGTCCATTCTTTCGGTCGCTCGGGTTCCTCGCCAGCCTGTGTAAGAACACAAAGGGGTATAGAGGGGTCTTGGGTCCAATATGGCCAAACATGTGAGTCCATCTCAGTCACATCCCTAGCCCCGTCACACCACCCTACAACATCATTTTAATTGTTCATCAACAAATGAGATCTACTGTATTTGGTGCCCATGCAATTTGATTTATATCATGGCAAACATCACAACAAATCAAGATCAGAATAACCCAGCATAGGAGCAGAATACGATGTGCAACCCTGACGGCACCCACATAAGGTGGCAGTTTATTGAGAAAGCCCTGCCCTCCCCTAGAGGTGGGGATATATCATATACTCTTCAGAGACTTGAGTGTAAGTGGATTGATAAATGTGACTCTATAAGCAATGGATTAAACTCTGTGGAGGAATGGCAAGAACTCCCTGCTTCAATGTACTGAAATACTGATGCATTTAAGAAACGCCAGTCTCCGCTTACAATACAAGTGACACAGTGAGCCCAGACGTGGGTCTCGGGCTCACTGTGCCACTTGATTCAAGCTATCCTGGCTGATGAGGAGTGAAACCCGGAAACTGGACCTAGGATGCTTGTTTCTGGTCCAGTGAGGATTGGCCTTAGCAGTTCGGGCTGGACTGTTTCCTTGAGGCACAGGGTCAAGACTGATTTGCATATGGCCCGGTCTAAACTGTGGTGGCATGGTGAGCAAAATAATTATGGATTTAACCTAGATCTCTTGACTGGGGGTGAATGTTTTGATTTGTTCTGCATTCCATTCATCAATTGTGTGTCTTTTGCTTTCTCGCCCTAAGTGCGCCGGGTATGCCCAGATGTGGGTCCAGGGCTCACTGTGCCACTGGATTCATGCTATCCTGGCTGATGAGGGGTGAAAACCCGAAACCGGTCCTAGGATGCTTCTTTCCAGTCCAGGGAAGACCTGGCTTGGCAGTTTGGGCTGGACCGTTCCCATGAGGCACAGGGTCAAGACTGATTTGCATATGATCAGGTCTAAACTGGGTTGGCATGGTGAGCAAAATAATGATGGATTTAACCCAGATCTCTTGACTGGTGGTGAATGTTTTGATTTGTTCTGCATTCCGTCCATCAATTGTGTGTCTTTTACAATACAAGTTGGGCCTCAAAACACACATACATAAAGTGTCCATGCACACCCAGTCTGATTGACATGTATATATGCCCACCATTTAGATCTTTCTTCTGTCTATGTGCTTTGTTTACATATTGCACTGTACAAATGTATATGTATGGAGATATGGCTGATTTATCACAAAACTAGAAGGTTACTGCCCTACCGTCGCAACAATGATGTCTGCCTACTAATTCCATTCCCTTCATGATTCTTAAACCTATTTAGGGATACATAAGCACCAGGCATGTAGCACCAACATCCTCTTCCCATATCTGGACTTTCTGCTCCTCCCCTACAAATGCACTCGGACCTCTGCCTACTGCATTCCAGTTAGCTGTGCTCCTAATAACACTTCCCTGTGAGTGCTTAGCTCTCAATTGAATCATTTATGAATCACTTCCCTGACGGGCATGATTATAATGGCACATCCATGCCATTTAATTCACACTAGCTCTTCAGCATCCTCTCCTCATTGACCGCAGCCTAAACTTTCCAGTGCCCAGTCCATGCAGGCCTGGGCCTCGCATATCAGTGGTTACCAGGTAGCTGCATTGTGCTATTGTATAGCACAAGCCTTTGATTCCACATCTCGGTTCAATTCCTGACTGGTCTTACTTTCTTGATGTTCCTTGAATTATTATATAAAATGTTGCTGTCCCTTTTTACTAAAATTGCCTCAAGCATTCATGCCAATCAATTCACTCTAGGCCCTCTCCTCATTGAACGCATCCTGAGCAATCCAATGCCCCGTCAATGCAGGCCTCGGCCTCACATATCACTGTTTATAATTAAGGCTCCCTGTTTTTCGTTTTTACTGATTTTTACAGATACATACAGACAGAAAACATTCATTTTCTTGTCTGTATTTATTTTTAAATGTGGATAAAAACGGAAATTGGGTTGCTTTTTGAGTAATTCTAAATACTGTCTGCCATGACTGCCAGGCTAATAGATGTGTGGAATGATAGCTAAGGGGGTTAAAAAAGATTTGTTTTTTTTTTTAGAAAAGAGGCTTTAGCAGTAGTAGATATGCACAAAGTTGCATATTTTCATATAAGTGCACTGACTTATCTTCTGCGGGTGTTCACAACACTGAGACCTGGTAGACATTCAAGCATGAGTGCATATTTATAGGTTAAATAAATGTGGAAATATACTAATTTCAGCTTAACTTTTCCACAAAACCCCAAATAAAGATGGATAAATACAGATAATATTAGCCAAAAATAAATATGGATAAATACAGACGGAAATGGCAAAAAAATAAATACCATAAAACCGGGAGCGCTATTTATAATGTAGCCGCAAAATGCTGTCTTTTAGCTCTTATCTTTGATTCTCCGTGTTGGACCCGGCCTCGTGGCGTGGTCCTTAACCCCATGGATTGTGCCCGTTCCCCGCCCCGGCCTTCACGGGCCACCCTTCTGAACTGCACCGAGGCCCTTCATCCAGAGCTGCACGAGGCCGCATGCCCTCGTGGCTCCGCCATCTTGTTGGCATCCACGTGACTCTGTGCACCAGCCAGCGCGACCCCGCGCAACCCGGCCTCGACCCCAGCGAAGCCCCGACATCGAGGCACCACGAACTGGCCAGGGGGTGCCGCAGGAACCATTCATCGCCCCCGGCGGAGGACAGTATCGATGAGACCCCCGACTGTCCTCCCCTCTCTAGGTGTGATCGCCCTGCAACTCTCTTGGGCCTGGCGCCTCTCCTGCTGGGCGTCTGGCCACCTCCACCCGGCCTCTCCGCCCCCCCCGGGCGCCTGGGTCCGGACATCAAAGGGCTCCAGACCTATATCTGGGGCGACCCCGCCACAGATCGGCAGTTGTATCCCGGAGTCGAGAGCCCTGCTGATTGAATCGCGGCTGACCCTACAGAGAAGAACTCTTGTCGGAACCATCACGAGCCCTGCTGACTGCGTCGTGGCTCCTTCTTGTGAACCCTTTGAAGCCACCTGGAACATCGGAGCCCTGCTGACGCTGTCGCGGCCCAACCTCGCTGAAACCTCCCTCGGAGCCCTGCTGACGACGTCGCGGCTCGAGCTGAGCAGAAACCATCTTGAGAGCCCTGCTGATTGGATCGCGGCTCTCCACGAACTGTACGCCGGAGCCCTGCTGACGCCGTCGCGGCTCGACCCCTCCGAGATCCGGAGGTCCTCCAGCTTGAGGATAAGAACTGGGCCCCAGGTACCCTCGTACCGCACCTCTGCCAAAGACTGTCCCGCTACCCTTACCCTTCCAAAGAGACACTGAGACTTTTGGTGGATCCCTCGATCCCTTCGTGTAAATATTGACCTCGTAACCTTTTTATTGCTGATAAAGAATTGCTTGTCGTGAGACAGCCTCCTTGAGTCCTGTGTGGTGGTGTTACTGTGCTAGTACGTGATAGGAGAAGGATCTCTCAGGAGACTTCTCGGCAGCGCTCGGCTACTTCGTACAGTGTGAGGGCCCTCCTTGGTGGTCTCGCCGACTCCTCGGGCCGCCTTCCAACATTTGGTGGCCAGCGACGGGATCCGAGCCGAACGCAGTACGTACCAGCCAGTACCCACTAGCTACCCATCCAAACGAACAGTATCATGAGCAGCCAGGAAAACAACGCGACAATGGAGTTCCAGCCCGAACGGCTGGAGGAATATACGCACAAAGAGTTAAAACAGTTCTGCAAAGACAAAGGCATTGCAACCACCGGCCTAGGTACCAAAGAGGAGATGCAGAAAGCTCTGAGGTCATGGCTAGAGGCCGGGGCAGGCCCCTCCCAGGAAGAAGGTCCCTTGCCCCTGACTGAGACCACATCAACCGCACCGACTCCGGCAACCGGAGGAAGAAAGAGCCTAGAAACCGGCCTCTCCGAAGAAGAAATACGAGAGCGGGAGAAGGTCCGGAACCACGAGCTAGAGCTCGCACGACTGCGGCTGGACGGCGAACTCCAGCTGGCAGAAAAGAAACTGGCCCTAGAGCAGCTACGGCTTCAAGAGGAGATAGAGGAGAAGAGACGACACCGGGAGTTGGAGGAAAAGAAACTGACCCTTGAGCACGAGCGCAGTCTCAAGGAGCTCGAAATCAAGGCCAAGAACGGAGGGACCAACACCCCCAGTACTAGAGACACTCTACCGCCTTCCGAGACCAAGGTACATATCCCGAAAGAGGTCGTCAAGGAGTACTACAAGAATGACGACATCCAACAATGGTTCAAGGCCTACGAGGTGGCCATGACCTCTCATCGGGTGCCCCGAAAAGACTGGGGCGCGGGCCTGTGGGGGCGGTTCCTGAGTGAGGGTCGAGACACGCTGCTCCAGCTGCCGGAGGAGGTGATGACCTCCTACGATCACATGAAGGAGGCCCTGCTCACCCGCTACGGGCTAACCGCGGAAATGTACCGCCAGCGGTTCAGAGACTGCAAGAAAATCCCGGGTACCACATGGGTGGAATATGTGGACTTTTTCAGTCGGGCCCTAGAAGGGTGGATCAAAGGGAGCAAAGTAACCACCTACGGGCAGCTGGTCGACCTCATCGTGTGGGAACATCTCTCCAACAATTGCTTCGTGGAACTGAGACAGCACCTCCTCGACAGCAAAATGACCGACCCGCGAAAACTCGCCGTCGAGGCCGATCGATGGGTCAACTCCCGGGTCCCCCGGAACTCAATGGGGGAGTACCAGAGGAACCCCACCGGACCCCCCGCCAGCGCGGTGGAGGGGGAGGGCCGAACAGGAACCGAGACCCTCCCGCCGGGGCCCCCAGGAGCCCCCCTCGAAGGGCCACCGCAGCAACAACTCTCCCCGAACCTAGCCCGAAGGGGGGCGTCCCCGGCCAGACCCGGACCACGGCCACCAGTAACGTGCTACGGCTGCCAACAAACCGGACACTATGCCAGCGATCCGGTCTGCCCCCTGAACCGAAGAAACGGGGCCGGCGGGCCCCCGCCCCGACAGCTGGCGGCCGCCGCCCTGGGAGAAGGAGAAGAGGAAGAGGAGACCCTCGACCGAGGGACCACTGAATGGGAGCCGGCAGCCATGTCCCTGGTCTGCCTGGGTAGCTGAGAAATGGTACCCTGCACCCCCATCCCAAGCAACACCCAGAAGTACCGGCAGCAGGTCACGGTCAATGGACAACGGGCCGAAGCCCTTCGTGACACCGGCGCCAGTGTCACCGCTGTCCGCTGCCACCTGGTGACCCCTGAACAGATTCTACCGAATGTGCTGTGCCCCGTCCGGACGGCCGACAACAGTGAAAGCCTGTGCCAGATGGCCCTGGTCCCCTTCGAGTGGGGAGGGGTGACGGGCCTGCTGAAGGTGACGGTACGCGACGACGCCCCTGTCGACTGCCTCCTGGGGAACGACTTGGAGAGTTCCCCCTGGGCTCAAGTAGAGCGACAAGAGCACCTCCGAATGCTGGGACTATCTGACTGGGCCTGCGCCATCACCCGGTCCATGACCGCCCGGGCCCCCCGCTCATCCTCGGCCTCCGGGGCCGCCCAGCCCGAGGGGCTCGCACCTCCTCCCGCCAGCAGCGAGGAGGAGGCGGACACCGACCCTGGACCTAGTGAATCCTCCCCCGAAGAGATGGCTTCCCCGTGCGCCCTACCAGAGCTGACACAATGGCGACACGAAGGGGGCCCCACCCGGGAGCAGTTCCAACAAGAGCAGCAGTCCTGCCCCACTCTCGAAGGGGTCCGCCAACAAGCATCCGCCCAAACCAACAGGGACCAGACCGGCACCCACTGGGTCTACTGGGCCGAGGGCCTGCTATACAGTGAGCAAAAAGTGGCAGAACTCGGGGCCAGCCGAGTGTTGGTGGTCCCCCTCCGCTTCCGGGAGTTCCTGCTCAACCTAGCACATGATGTGCCCCTCGCCGGACACTTGGGGCAAGACAAAACGTACAGCCGTCTGGTGACCCACTTCTACTGGCCTCGGATGCGGAGAGACGTGGACAACCACTGCCGGTCCTGCCAGACGTGCCAAGCCAGCGGGAAGACGGGGGGTCGGGTCAAGGCCCCCCTCCAGCCCTTTCCAGCCGTCAGCACCCCGTTCGAACGGGTCGGAATTGATATCGTGGGGCCCCTGGACCCCCAGACCGCCCTGGGCCACCGCTTCATCCTGGTCCTCGTGGACCACGCCACCAGGTACCCGGAGGCGGTCCCGCTAAGAACTATAACAGCCCCCGTGGTAGGCCGGGCCTTAATGGGGATCTTCTCCCGAGTGGGATTTCCCCGCGAAGTGGTGAGCGACAGAGGCACAAACTTTATTTCTAGATACATGCGGTCCCTGTGGCAGCAGTGCGGGGTCACATACAAGTTCACGACCCCCTATCACCCTCAGGGGAACGGACTGGTTGAGCGGTTCGACAGAACATTGAAGGGAATGATCCAGGGCCTGGAAGAGCCCCTCAGGCGGAGATGGGATGTCCTGCTGCCGTGCCTCCTGTTTGCCTATCGGGAGGTCCCGCAGAAGTCCCTGGGGTTCAGCCCGTTTGAACTATTGTATGGACACCCGGTCCGCGGACCGCTCAGCCTGGTCAAGGAGGGCTGGGAGATGAAGCCCCAAGGCGCCCCTCCTGACGTCTACCGATACCTCCTGACCCTCTGAAACCAGACCCGCAAGTTCCGAGCCATGGCCGAAGCCAACCTCGAGGCCAGCCAGGAGGACATGAAGCGGTGGTACGATCGGAACTCTTCTACCATAGAATTCGAGCCAGGTCAGAAAGTATGGGTCATGGCCCCGGTTGAACCGGGCGCCCTCCAGGACAAGTGGACCGGGCCCTTCAAGGTAGTGGAGAAGAAAAGTCCCGTCACCTACCTGGTCGACCTGGAGTCCCCCCGGAACCCCCTCCGGGTCCTACATGCTAACAGACTAAAACCCCACTTTGCCCGGACCGAATTGAGCCTGCTACTGGCGACCGACGAGGGGGGCGAGGACGACTCCGAGCCCCTGCCCGACCTCTTGCAGTCCAACGTCCATGATGGATCGATCGAAGGTGTCCAACTCGCCTCTTCCCTGACTCCGGAACAGCGCAACGACTGCCAGCAACTGCTGCGGGACTACACAGCCCTCTTCTCCCTCACCCCGGGGGTGACCCACTGGTGCGTCCACGACGTCGACACCGGGGAGAGCCCCCCCGTGCGACACAGAGCCTACCGGGTACCCGACCGAGTGCGGGCCTGCATCCAGGCCGAAGTAACGAAGATGCTGGCCCTGGGGGTCATCGAACCCTCCGACAGCCCGTGGGCCAGCCCTGTCGTCCTGGTGCCAAAGGCCGCAGCTCCCGGCCACCCCCCAGAGTTACGATTCTGCGTGGACTACCGAGCCCTGAATGCAGTGACCAAGACGGACGCCCACCCTATACCCCGGGCCGACAAACTCATCGACCGCCTAGGGGCCGCTCGCTACTTGAGCACGCTGGACCTCACCGCCGGGTACTGGCAAATCCAGCTCACCCCCGGCGCCCAAGAAAGATCCGCCTTTTCGACCCCGGATGGGCATTACCACTTTCGGGTGATGCCCTTCGGAATGAAGAACGCCCCGGCCACTTTCCAAAGACTGGTGAACAAAGTTTTGGCCGGGCTTGAGGCCTTCAGCGCGGCCTACCTAGATGACATTGCCGTGTACAGCAACCACTGGGCAGAGCACCTCCTTCACATTAAAGCCGTCCTGGCCGCCCTCCAGCGGGCCGGGCTCACAATCAAGGCCAGCAAATGCCAGATCGGCCACAGATCCGTGACCTACCTGGGCCATCAAGTGGGGAGCGGGCAGGTGGCCCCTCTCCAGCCGAAAATAGATGCCATCCAGGCCTGGGAACCCCCCACTACCCAGACCGCTGTCCGGGCCTTCCTGGGTCTCACCGGATACTACCGGCAGTTTATCCGGGACTATGGGAGCATTGTTGGCCCCCTCACAGAGCTGACGTCCAAAAAGCAGCCCAAGAAGGTGCACTGGACACCCCGCTGCCAAGCAGCCTTCGACACCCTAAAGACCGCAATGTGTACTGCCCCGGTGCTGCAGGCCCCTGACTACAATAAGGAGTTCGTGGTGCAGACGGACGCCTCCGAGTATGGGATCGGGGCCGTCCTGTCCCAAGCCGATGAAAAGGGGCTCGACCGACCAGTGGCCTTCATCAGCCGACGGCTACTGCCCCGAGAGCAACGATGGAGCACCATTGAGCGGGAGGCCTTCGCTGTAGTGTGGGCCCTCAAGAAGCTCCGGCCCTACCTCTTTGGTACCCACTTCCGGGTCCAGACCGACCACCGGCCCCTGCGGTGGTTAATGCAAATGCGGGGCGAGAACCCCAAGCTGCTGCGGTGGTCCATCTCGCTACAAGGGATGGACTTTGACGTTGAACACCGGCCCGGCAATGACCACGCCAACGCCGACGGCCTGTCCCGCTTCTTCCGCCTTGACGAGGAGAATCCCCAAGGAGATGGGTGACTCTCCATGCCTTCGGCTGGGGGGGACGCCTGTTGGACCCGGCCTCGTGGCGTGGTCCTTAACCCCATGGATTGTGCCCGTTCCCCGCCCCGGCCTTCACGGGCCACCCTTCTGAACTGCACCGAGGCCCTTCATCCAGAGCTGCACGAGGCCGCATACCCCTCGTGGCTCCGCCATCTTGTTGGCATCCACGTGACTCTGTGCACCAGCCAGCGCGACCCCGCGCAACCCGGCCTCGACCCCAGCGAAGCCCCGACATTGAGGCACCACGAACTGGCCAGGGGGTGCCGCAGGAACCATTCATCGCCCCCGGCGGAGGACAGTATCGATGAGACCCCCGACTGTCCTCCCCTCTCTAGGTGTGATCGCCCTGCAACTCTCTTGGGCATGGCGCCTCTCCTGCTGGGCGTCTGGCCACCTCCACCCGGCCTCTCCGCCCCCCCGGGCGCCTGGGTCCGGACATCAAAGGGCTCCAGACCTATATCTGGGGCGACCCCGCCACAGATCGGCAGTTGTATCCCGGAGTCGAGAGCCCTGCTGATTGAATCGCGGCTGACCCTACGGAGAAGAACTCTTGTCGGAACCATCACGAGCCCTGCTGACTGCGTCGCGGCTCCTTCTTGTGAACCCTTTGAAGCCACCTGGAACATCGGAGCCCTGCTGACGCTGTCGCGGCCCAACCTCGCTGAAACCTCCCTCGGAGCCCTGCTGACGACGTCGCGGCTCGAGCTGAGCAGAAACCATCTTGAGAGCCCTGCTGATTGGATCGCGGCTCTCCGTGGACTGTACGCCGGAGCCCTGCTGATGCCGTCACGGCTCGACCCCTCCGAGATCCGGAGGTCCTCCAGCTTGAGGATAAGAACTGGGCCCCAGGTACCCTCGTACCGCACCTCTGCCAAAGACTGTCCCGCTACCCTTACCCTTCCAAAGAGACACTGAGACTTTTGGTGGATCCCTCGATCCCTTCGTGTAAATATTGACCTCGTAACCTTTTTATTGCTGATAAAGAATTGCTTGTCGTGAGACAACCTCCTTGAGTCCTGTGTGGTGGTGTTACTGTGCTAGTACGTGATAGGAGAAGGATCTCTCAGGAGACTTCTCGGCAGCGCTCGGCTACTTCGTACAGTGTGAGGGCCCCCCTTGGTGGTCTCGCCGACTCCTCGGGGTCCGCCTTCCAACACTCCGTCTCTGAGATTTCACGCCTCAGAGATTCGCTGTCAGGTTTCGATTCCAGCCGGGTTACATTTTCTTGACATTCCTTGAATTTTTATTCAATTTTTGATGTTTCTTTTTTTTAACATAATTGCTTCTAGACAATGTACCATGCAAACCACACATTCTGATTAGAACGATTTGAATTTTTGTTACATCCACACAGGGGCTCCAGCAGTATTCCGCAATGACCCCGCCAAGTGACACGCCCCCTTGAAATATGCCGCGAGGACGTTACGTGGCTCTCCTGCCGCATGTTTATCTTCCCGCCGTTACCTCAGGAACTGCTCTTCCCTGCAGGCATTCTCTGGTCGGGAGCCTGCCCAACAGTTCATCATCCCTTATTATGGGTAAGGAAGGACAACATTTTACCTTGTACTATGCAACCTCCTCACATGATCCCTCTGGGGTATTTCAGTCTCCCCTTGTTTTCATTTAATGTATGCAGGGATCAGCATACAAGGCTGACACTACAATCCTGCAGACGTTCCCCTACTGGGAGACCACCCAGTGTTGCCCCCACCAACTTTACATTAATGGGTAAGTGATACTAGACCTATCCTTTATCATAAATTAATGCTCAAACAATTCCTCCTAATGCGCTAGCCTCCTAATCCAACAGAGTCCAGCGTGGCAAATTGACATCCATGCCCCCGCACGAATTTCAGCATTGGTCGTCCAGTGGCCTGGAAAGCACAAGACCACCTCAATCATGCTACCAATATATGCCACCTTTATTGCACCTTCTCCTTATAATCTGAGTCTATATCTGTAATTACTGCAAATCTCCTTAGCTCTCCAGGTTCATCTTTGTCCTGTGCGACCCTGATACCTGATAAAGCGTCGAAACGCGATCAACATCAATAAAGACAGACCTCATTCCTGTGTGAATTAACACTGGGATTTTACTCGCTGTGTTCGAAATTTATGTAATGCGTTTTGGCTGTCTTTCAAAGTAATAACCAATATACCATGTATGTTTATTCACATTCGTCACCTTTTCTTGTTTTGATGGTTTTGGTTCTTAGCACTTGGGGTTCTTGTATAATATCTCTTTACCACTCACTTGACTGCTTATTTTGTGACTCTGTATCTGTTATTCATTAATAAACTTCGATTCGGCTAAATCAAATTTATTTTGAATACTGGTTGGTTTTCTTTAAGATTAAACCAGAACAGGATTTTACACGCTTGCAGCTATCAGACACCAACTTGGTATACAGGTATGTGTACCGTCCTATTGTATTGTCAACAAAAGAGGGTTGTGATCGGAGATAGTCCTGGCCAGGTACTGAATATCTGTAATGGCCCCAAGCATGTCGGGTGAGCTTAAAAAGGTATTGAAGTGGACATAGAGTGCATGTATGGTCGAGTGAAAGGTGTAGTCTGAGTTGAGTCTTGCGGATGGCGATGTTGCCATCCATCCACCAGACCCCAGTGGCATTGCCAAGTGATGAATATCCTAGCCAAGTGGAGTCCCCAAGCAGGAGGTGGGAGTGATCTAAGTCAATATTGGCAACATAATTAAAGTCGCCACCAGCAAGAAGCGCCTTTGGTAGAAGGGGAGCCAGCACATGAGAGAACGTGTCAAGAAACATGGATTGGTCAACATTGGGTGCAAAGATCTTAAGAAAAGAAATAGCTGTGCAATCTAAATGGCCTGTTAGAATAGAATAGAATCACTCTGTGTCCACTTTATTACTAGTGATTTGAAAGGGGACTAATTAGTGTCCCTCTAGCAAAGGCCGAGAATGTGGTATATACCCCTTGACCCCGCCAGCATCTGCACAGGGCAGCCCCCTCCTTAGCATTCATGTGAGTTTCCTGCAACAGCGATATATGGATTCCCCGCGGTTGCAGGTATGCTTGCATTGTTTAACCATGTTATTCAAGCACCGCATATTCATGGTGAGAAGTTTGTATGCATTAATGTTATCCCCCATCAGCCAGCACCATAGTTCAGCCACAACCACCCGGGCACTGTAGTAGCAGATGGTAGGCTTGCCTCCATGGCCAAGGGAGATCGAAGTAGGAGCAGCCAATCGCTGGTCCCCAACCAAAAAAAGTAACAACAATAACTGCCAAACTCCCTCTCCACAGGACAGCAAAGCAATATCCCCCCATCCAAACTAAGAGACTCAACTAAACAGATTCATAGGGCAGAGATACAACTACAGCACTTCCTTCGGGGGGCAGAAGTGAGACGCAGTCCCCATTAAGAGGAAAGAACCCCGGCGAGGCCATGTAAGCAAAAGAAAAGAGCACCTCCTGCTGCAGGGGTCCTCCTAGGCAGCCTCCAAGGACATATAAAAACCCCACAGAACATACCAACGACGCAAAGCATCTCCCATAGCCCTGTCTTAAGGACACCCTTGAAACCTAAGCATCAGTGGATATAATCGCAAGTTTGTGAGGGCGACCAGAGGTAAGTATTCACTCTGAGTAGTGTTCAGTGTAGACTCTGACTCAGAGGCTGTGTCCGAACCATCTGACGCATCCCCAGTCTTTTGTGGGTGCCGCTCCGAGCATGAGGACGTGAGTTAAGCAGCAGCCTGAACTACGCTCTGAGGGTCCTGCTGCACTTGGGCCACCATGCGTAAGCTATGCGCTCCCTGCCTGGTTCGGGGCTGTGTCTGGGGTCTCCTGGCGCAGTTCCATCAAGTCCAACACCTCAATGAGTTCCAACAAGAACTTGATCTCCTGAGCAGTAACAACTCGTAGGTGTGCTGCGCAGGCATAGCGTACTTGTTATCCGAGTCTCTGAGTTTCCATTTGGCCTCTAGAAACGAGGTTCTATGCCTCCGAACTGCCAAGTTAAAGTCAGGGAAAATCATCACTCTGCTGTTGTCAACTCACATCTCCCCCAAGTCCCTGGTGCACTTTAGAATGTGGTCCCAGAAGTGCAGAAGGCACACCACAAAGGGTTGAGGCGCACGTCCAAGGGGTGACGGGCCGGCCAGCACTCTGTGTGCCATCTCCAAGGACAAAGAAAGAGGTCAGTCTCTCCAGAGCTACCTCTCTTGGAAGCATGTCCTCTAGGAAAGCAACCATATTCGCCTCTTCTGCTTTTTCCGGCATTCCCACCACTTGGATATTGTTACTGAAGGCACGACCTTCAGGGTCCTCCGCTCAGGCCTCTATGACCCGAACCCTCCCAAGGACATCAGCCATCTGAGTGGCAGCATGGTGACAGGCGAGGGATAGCGTAGGACAATACTGAGCCTATAAGTACCAGGGTAACATTGGAATACAGTAATTGAAAGGTAACCAATTAACCCTTGCGAAAGGTTTGCAACTGTGTCTCACTACTTGTGCTTTTTCTTAGTAACTTTTGATCTGTTTCAGTTGTGACAATTTTTTTTAATTATATTGCAGATGGAGGATTAGACAGAAGGCACAGCAAATCCATGATTCTGAGGAAAATGCAGAGGCCGCAGAATTGCCCTAAATCTAGTACATTTATGATCTGTAAAAGACTCTTTCTTTTCCTTATTACCACAAATCTAATCCCATTCCCTTTATTGTTTCCAGATTATACCTGACAGTCTGCAGGGTATCTAGTACTTCACTATGCTAATACTTTGAAACACTTTATGGGAAAAGTAATTAATTCCCCAACATTTTTAAACATTACAATTTGAACTTTGACCATTCTCACAACTGGTTATTAAAACAACTCGACTTTACCACCAGGCCTGGGAAAAATTGCAATTTTTCTTTAATATAAGCAAATCTCTCATTTAATGACATGGTACATAAGATCTTCCCTCACCCACGAAAGGCACAAAAGATACCAACTTGAACACCAAACATTTCTCCTTACAAACACTAACTGTTCTAGTCTCCTTAAGGTTAGGTGTGGCGCTTAGGCCAATCTCAGAAAAATCTGCAGTTAGACCTTTACTGTATTGGAGAAAACTATGGGCTACTCCAGCAATGTTCCAGGACCGTTGTGGCCTAGAAGAGATACTTAGTCTTCCAAGGGCTGGCAACCTTCCCTGGATTTAATATGTTGCAGACACTCTGCTAATCCTGGGGCTAGTAAAACTCTGGGAAGATCCCGGGGTCTGGTCTATTAACCAGCAAATTGGAGCTTAAAATGTGCTTCAAGGACCTCCAGTCTGGTATGCTCCTCTCAAGCTCGGCCCGGGTACTCTGACTGACTCCTTTCTAAGGATAAAGGACTCTTACAGAACTGGGCAGTTCTTAGATGAAACCGAACCAAATCTGGCTAGGAAGTTGCATGTCCAGTTCAGGAATGGGTCACTACCACTTCAAACAATCACGTTGAAATGGGTGAGTTGAGATAGACTGCCTGAGACGGTCTGCCCATCATGTGGCCTTAGTAAGAAACGGTGGCTAACAGCCTGTTTTTTTGTCCTGGATATAGAGGGGCCAGGGCAAAATGGATTATACCAATCTGCAGGAGCCTAGGAACCACACAGAGCATGGAGGCCAGCAGAATTTTGCAAAGGGACACTAACAAGCACATCGTTTTTGCAGTCTCTAGGTATCTATTTGCCATGTGGCGCACAAGGAGGAATTTGTTTTAATTACTGGCCGCTTGGATGGCCAATAACGATCTAAGGCCATAGGAGGACCTCGGTTGGAATCATGTTCGGGCCTATACTCCAACTAACCTTTAAATCTAATCTCTTAGCATGCTAAGAGCACTGGTGCCTTGCATCGAGTTGATAGTTTTACTATATGGCCTCTGGAAAATCAGGGCTTTTCCATTCTCATGCAGTGGCTCCTTTGAATATACACACCGATGAATGACTCTTATTGATTGTTTTAAACTAATTTTAATGTATTTATATGACATTTCAAGGCCATTTTTTATTTTTTCTGTACATTGTATACAGTCATATCGATTTCAGATCTTAATGTGTTTTTTTATATGCATGTTTCTTTTATGGCCTTTGGCTGAAATATAGAGTATGGCTGACTGACTGACTGTTGTCTAGATGGCAACAACCACTTGCATTCGGATGACATAATTCCTGGCACTGGCCTAAAATCTGGTGGAATGGCCATTGGCATGAATAGGCGAGGCGAGCGTATTCAATGGTCTGCAATGCTGTGCGCCATGAACCAGGCCTTGCTGGGCTTCATAGCGCTCTACAGGAGAGGGCAGAAAAAGCAGTTTGGTACAAACAATTTTGGTTCTGAGGATTCATTACAGGAAGGAGGTCCACACTTGGAATACAAGGCATGGGAGGAATAAAAGGGATCCCTTAAAACACTCCAAACTCGGGATTCAGGGGAAAGCCAGAGACGGCTCCAGTTATGCCATCCAGTAGGTCCTTAAGCGCACGAAGGCATCAAGATATATAACTCATTAATGTGTCTTGGATTCTAGTCGCTCAATACGGCCCAGAGTGGTTGATCTCAGCAACATAAAGTAGTTGGCTGTCTGGGTGTACTTGCATATTGCTGGGTTCAAGTTTATGCCTCTTAGGGTTTTTGGGGTGCAGGCTGTCAGCATGTCAACCGAAGTTCTGAGTCTTACAGCTGGATTGATGATGACGTGGAAACACAGACAGCAAACCCACCTCAAAAACATGTTCTGCCAAAGTATCTACCAAGCATAACTATCATACTACAAAAATGGCAACTTGCATTAAATTAGGAATTTCTAGTCATCCTTGCTTCCCACGTATTGCAGAACTGCGTTTATTTCCTTTTCTAACTCTAGTCCATTCTTTTTGGTGGCAAACACATGGTAGTGGGAGGCGCAAGATGAAATGTGATTGTACAAATGCTTTCAGTGTGTGTTTTTTGATCTAGGGTATTGCAGTGTTTGGATTCACATGTTATCAGATGGAGTTGGTTATTTGCTTCTAAGTGAAGTATCTTCTACAAAATTAGGGTTTAAAATCTTTTCTAAAGAGAATGGCAGATAGGGTTTGGCGCAGGGAAGGTAGCAGTGGGTTCCATATCCTTGGGACAGTTTTTGTGAAGGATGTTTGCATGGTTTGCAGTTTCCTAAAGGTTCAGCCACTCCCTGCTGCAAAGCAATTCGATACCAGTGGAGATGGTGTTTTTTGCAGACAGGAGTTGTGGACAGCTTAGGAAGGAAGGCCATGTTTTTAATGACCTCGGTTTGAAGTAATCTGCCATAGGAAAAGCTCGAGACCTGGCATAAGGAATATTCATCAATATAGAGAGGTGCAGGTACTGAGGGAGGCAGAAGAAGGAGTCTGCAGCCAGGAGAAGTGTGCTGTAATTGTCTTTCGCTGTTTCCAAATTCCAAGAGTTGCCCAACACCACTACAACGAGAATG
The DNA here is from genome assembly GCF_964204655.1 of Triturus cristatus. Taxonomy (NCBI): domain Eukaryota; kingdom Metazoa; phylum Chordata; class Amphibia; order Caudata; family Salamandridae; genus Triturus; species Triturus cristatus. The sequence goes on along the minus strand of NC_140594.1, from coordinate 402,605,411 downwards.
GATCATCCGGCGCAGCCTGTCTCCTCGAGCTGGAAAATGGAAACAGAACAAAGTGACCTACTTTCAACATCGAGACATGAAATCCCTGTCACAAGTTCAGAAACGATGTCACTGATCTTGCACAAATACAGAATGATGTCATCAATTATTGAGAAAATAGGGCTTTGGCTTCTTCACATGACCATGGATGGATCAGAAGCCCGGCTTACCTTTCACCACAGTACTTTAAAGCATGTTCATGTTAAGAATCAGCTCTTGGCCTTTGCGGCTTCTTGGCATATGCCTTCACCTTCTAAAATGGATCCACCAATGATTGATGTGAAGTCTTTAAAGAAGGCATATGATTGCAAATAAGAGGCACTTTTGTAGAAGGTGCACCACCTGGAAGAATCCAAGGGCCCCATGTAGAGTTTGATGGACAGGACACTCATGACAGAGTACCCTGTTCGTCAAACCAACAGTCTGTCCACCTTATTTAGGGTTGGAAGAATTTCCAGCTTTCTGTGGATAGAACTTCTGTTGACTATGTCAACGGAAAGATTCCTCTGACCCTGTCGGAGGAAGGGCATTACACTGCCTGCCCTATTTAGGACAGTATGATACCCTAAATAGGGTGGGGAAAACCTGGCAGTGACTGAAAAAAACCAAATAATGCCCCTCCCCAACATTCTCAGGGGACACTCCCTGGGTGTGGGAGTTATATAATTGTTTTTCAATAACAAACTCCCCCTCTGGGAGTAAGGGTTGGCCTTTCCTCAGACAGCTCCCTTGGTAGAAACTAAATGTGGCACCCCACCTGACCCTCCTCCTCCACCCTTTCCCTAACCCCCCCCCCTCCCATTGGTGAATCTGGTGGGGGCCCTGCTGTGCTGGCTGGTCAGTCCTTGATGAATACCTCAGACCAGTGGACAGCCTGTTAGCACACATTTGCCCCTTGTCGCCCCACCTTAATCACCTTTTCAGTTGCTGAACTGGAAGTGAGAGTTCATGGGAGGGGGTGAGAGCAAATGAAGAGGGAGTGGGGCAAAGGTAATCGGAGGGAGGATAATGAAAGTATAGAGCCTGCACTCCGGAGCTAATGAACAGAACGCCGGTGTGGCATAAACCCGATTATATAGATTTCATGTCATATATGTTACATTTGTTCTCTTGCTTTACAATGAAAGATGACCATATCTGCATATGCTGTTGAGGTGGAAACACTTAGCAAACTGTACAGCTTCAGTGCCATGGTGTCTGCATGAAGGTGGTAGGAAATCTGTCTAATCTGTTCTTTGGAAGAGAGCAGAGTATGAGTATATCTGAATGGGACCAGAAAAGATGCAATGGTGAAATGCCAAAGGGTATAAGATAGGAAAAGGGGCAAGGGCCAAATGAAAAAAGAAGGAAACAAGACAAACCAGTCACTCTACAAAGGCCATAATCCTATAGTCTGAGACGATATAAACAAATTGAAGAAACAATCAGGAAGTCAAAGTATACAGTGAGTGCTAGTCTTATGTAGCAGAAAATGCCCTTTTTCTTCTACATAAGACTAGCACTCACTGTATACTTTGACTTCCTGATTGTTTCTTCAATTTGTTTATATCGTCTCAGACTATAGGATTATGGTCTTTGTAGAGTGACTGGTTCGTCTCATTTCCTTCTTTTTTCATTTGGCCCTTGCCCCTTTTCCTATCTTATACCCTTTTATATTCTTCTTCTTTGTACAGCACCTTTTGAATACTGCAACCCAGTCCTGATGATGATCCCAATTTAACCGGATCGAAACGGCATCGACCTTTCAGCTCAACTGATGGCCTTATGGTTCTTGGAATAAATACATAATCATTTTTATTGTACAAAATTGAGTTCAGAACCTTTGTGTTTATTGTTCAACCAATCACTTTCACTTCACTTTGCGCCGTCCCCTGCTGATCTCACTTTGTCACTTGCGTCGCCGTCTCCGTGTCACATACACTTTTAAGCACCAAGTACAATTTCGGGTTGTCTCTATGCTACATTGACTTTGCGTACAGTGCTGTTACAACTGTTACATTATTCTGTTTATTTATGTTGTCCTTTGTATTAACTTGATCTAATACAAGTTGTTTTTTTCTAAATTTTTTGTCTGAGAGTCTTCCTTAACTCAACTGTAATGTCTTGTACATGCACTTGAATTGCCTATCTTGAATGATACCAGTTGAGATTATTTGTTGTTCTTTACATAACTACCCCAGTCTCAACGAGGTTTATGGGTTTATGCTTCTGTTGTCTATTATCTGTCTGTCTTCTAGCATCTGATTAGGTCCGAAAGGAATATAAAGAGATACAATTATGTTTTAATTCCCTGTTGCCTTGCAAAGTCACCCACTGCAACAGCAGAAACCAGCCACCATGTGGGGTAAAAGCTGTCACCATATACACACACACATACATCGAAAATTTCCTAGAGATTATGTTGGATCCTCATTAATTCTGAGAGAAATAACAATTCCTAGATTTACATCTTCCTCTACCTAGACTTAGCCACTCCTTGTGCTTTTTTTATACAATGTAGCTTTATGTGTTTGTCATATATTTTTCTGAATGTATGTGAATTAAAACTGACACATATGTATGGTCATATTGATTGTTTTTTTTGTGTTGAAATTTTTTATTAGCATTTCAGAGTCATTAAACAAAAACAAGAAAACTCAAATACAAGTAATAAGGGTAAGGATCATATGATAGAGATTAAAAAGTAAATTCATATATAAAACAATATTTAATATTATGCTATCTAGGACAATAAATATATATAACAATATATAAAGGAAAGAGTGAAAAAGCATACACAATCAAGTTTTAAAAACGAAATGATAACAAATACAAACATGTTAAGAAAGTAAAAAAGGATTCCATATCTGTGAAAATAACTCTAGTTGATCTTGAATATTATATATAATCCTTTCATGCGAAGCATTTTGAATCATAGCAGATAACCAGGACTCTTGAGATGGTGGAGTGGAAGATTTCCATTGTCTTAATATACAGATTTTAGCAGTTGCAAGCGCGGTATGTAGGAAACGAGATTGTGGTTTAGAAAGAGTGGGAACATTTTTGAAATCATGTAATATAATATTAGCTGTGGAGAGGGGTAAATGCAGTGAGATAGACAGTCATATTGATTGTTATGTTATTGTCATGTTTGTTTTTGATGTTGGTACATCTATTTTAACCAAATGATAAATATCAATAAAATGAATTGTTCTTAAATGTCTTTCGGTAGTACACTGGGTTTCTGTTGGTATGTTTAAAACCTGATTTTCACCAGGTTTCTTGTTGCCTAGGAATTATTTCTCTCAGAATTGTTTCCCTGCCCTAGGAACTACTAGTAGATACAGGGGGTCCTTGTTTTGTATAGAGATCCTCATTAATACCATGTTTTAGGTCTATTTATTTGTAACCACTACAACTGTTTATTGCAAAGACCTGTGTGCCTTTCACAAGCACATCTGAAGTACATTTTTACCTGCCTCCTGGTATAGATGGAGGGATTTATTATGAAGGGAGCCAACATTTTTAGGCATTTTTAGGCAACAAAAATATGGAATAGGCGAAAAGGGAAGACATAGGGCCTAATTTAGATCTTGGGGATGGGTTACTCCAACACAACGGTGATGGATATCCCGCCGGCCGAAATATAAATCCCATTATATCCTTTCCGCCAAGAACTAAATCAGACCCTAAGACACTAATTTGTACTCTCTGTGACATGAATATTGTGGATGGTCACGCGAGGCTGGGGTTCTTGGCATCTCTAGAATAAGAGAATCCTTAGCAAAAAATAAAGTTCAGACTAGGAACTTCTATCTAAAATTATTTTAACAGCGGGCCATTAAAATGTGAAGTGGTACAGTTTCAGAGTCAAACTTGACTGCAGATAGGGCGGAAAACGCCACAATATTTCTGAACACGGAATTCGACAATGTAAGTCAACATAGTGAAGGCTTCTAACACCAACTAAATAATCATTTGATATGAAAATGGTATTCATTCAGTTACAAATCCTTTCAAGTATCAGAAAAACTTTCAAAGAATACACTACTTATTCCGATTTCTAAGAGCTAGCCTTGTACCCAGAATATATATGATCTGGACCAGTGAAACAATGCAAGCAGCAGGGTGCATTCTGTCTTGTTCAGTGAATGGGGTCCATGCCCCCACAGCAACGCTATGTGCAACACAGGAGCAGTGCGTGCTCCGCGAGGTGAGGCAAGGTAGGTTTGGTTCAAACTTTTCACGACTACAATTGTGAGTAAATGAAAATCAACATATAAATACAGTCTACCATTTGTGCATTCGATTTATACCTTGTCATACAACTCCTAGTGCCAGGAAACAACTACACTTCGTCGGGTAGTTATTAAGATCCTGTATCTATTCTCTCAACTCCCTCACCCCAACTCCTCAAACCCCTTAGATTTACTTTAAATATACTTCTGTTAATTACATTTAAGTTGAGTAAGATTGCTATGCTATTTTGTCCTTAGGGATTTTTATGTTATTTTGTCTTTATGTATTATTCTATGTATTATTTTATACATGCTAAAAATCAATAACAAGCTTTGAAATAAAAGTAAACACGTCCAACCCTGCAAAGGTCCCCTGGTTAAAAGACATCAATCCACTACTGTGTAGACATAATACCGGGAGACAAAAGAAAGAGCGAGAGAACGGGAGAGAGAGCAAGAGAGAGAGAGAGAGAGAGAGAGAGAGAGAGGAAATAAAGAACGAGTCATAGCACAAGGTGCAATGTTTAACACTGCTTTCTCATATTTAATCTATAACGGGAAAAGGAAGTGTCTAATTAAGCCCGAAATAGCAGGCAGAGTCTGAACTTGCAACCGGATTCCTTTCCAAAAGGACTTTGGCTCATTTCAGGGGCATCATTTTTCAGTGCCAAAGTTTGCCCGTTAAAAAAAAATATACATGTGTATTTTTGTCACAAGTCATTCCTCTTTTTAAGTGAAGCGTTCCAGGGTATCTAAACAGAGAGGCGGCGGTAGCACTGAGGTGTCTCTAAAGGACGAGGCGCACACAGCTTCTTCTGTGCAGCTCAGAATAGCACTCACAGACCAATCCAAGACATTTGCAGATGGCACCAGTAACTCCCCTGGTCTGGAGAGAGCATCTGCCTTTCCACCCCTGCAGCCGAGCCTGTAAGTAATTATGACAACAATGCCTAGGAGGCTTGCAGCCGATTTAGACATTGGCCAGACTTCAAATACTGCAGAAATGTAAGGCCTATTAACACCTCAATGCCTGTTGAACCTGGCCCAAGGGTTGTCTATATTCAGAAATGGCAAGGGTTCTTTTTTTAGGTCTAGCTCAGCAGCGCAGCTGTTGCCTGATCTTATGTCATCACAAAAAAGATCTTTCAAAAGTACTTAGAGCTTAGGCTCCACCCACATCTTGACTACCTTGAGTACCGCACTTGACTCAGCAAAAGTTGTGCCTTGTAGGAAAATGTGCGCCCCACATAGCAGCACTGTGTTGGTTATGGTAGCAAGTCAAAGATACTGGCTATTGGACTGGCCTTATATCTTCATAATGGAATTTAGGCTAAAGGCAGAGTAGGGCGTATGCATTTATTGTAAAAAAGCATACGTTAAAATCATAAGGCGAATAAGCATGGGTTGTCATTACTCTGCATTGATGTGTACAGAGAGGTGCTATGTTGCAGAGAATCTCACAGATTACCATAGAATGCAAGGGTTTTGGTGTTAGTTACTGTGGGCGCAGTGGACCCTGCAACTTTGACACCCCAAAACTTTACCTCAATAGAACGCCCACCATTCGATGAATTGGAGATGGTGTTAAAACCTTAATTTCACGAGGCAATGTGTGCCCGAGGTAAGGCACCTCCAAACATATCAAAATATCGGAAAAACAGCCAATTCAGTAAAATTGCCCACTCTATAACTGATTTCTAGATCAGCAGAATAGTTTAAAGGATTCATTACAAACATTTAAATTAAATGTGCTACAGAGTCAGTGCCATAAAGGCTCTCAGCAGATGGGGCAGTACAGAGAGTGCACAATCAAAAAAATTCTAAGCCCCAAGTGGGCATCAAAATCAAGAAAGAAATAGACAGAATCCCTAATAGCACGGGAAAGTTCTCAAGCTCACCCTCAAAATCAAGGATTTTTTTAATACATCATTAACTCATTTGAAATCACTAAAACTGCAGATTTATCGTGTGATCAAAAGTGTTGCATTCTCAGCAAATCAGAGCATGGTTTATTAAGTGTCATATCGCCTCAGCACCTAAGCACTTTTCCACTACATTAATATTAATTTTGCCCACTCTATGCTAATGCCATCAGGAAATGGTAGAATAAACTAGCTGTATGAACAACAACATGTTATTGTGAATTAATACGGTACAGTGAGTTAATGGAAAGGACCTTGAAGTAAAGTTACAGTTTTGTGACTGGGCTGGGGAAGATTCATTGAGAACAGCATGCACAATGACAATAGAAATAAACATACATGATTCTGCTTGACTGTGTGTTGACGAATCAACCAACAGTGAAATGTGCAAAGGAAAGACAGGAGAGACCTATATCGGAAAAACACGACTGCTAGGCCAAAATTGAGGCCTAGTGTTCACAGGTCAGGAATCCACAAATCCACAAATCACAGGAAATGTGTTTTAAAGACAATAGCACTGTATCTGTGTGTACATGTGTAATCAAGTATAAAACTGCATTCTGGGGCGTGGTCTGCCGCGCTGCAAGATGGCCGCTTGCTAAGCGCCCTCTGCCGGCCGAGAAATGATCCTTTATTTATCCAGACAAGAGGAGGGTCATCTCAGCATATGAGGCGCCTTTAGGCAATTCTTTGGAGGCCACGCATTGAGGGAGCCGACCTTTGTGGCTGAAATCCGCCCCTGCGGTGAGCGACGGGCCCCGACAGAAAGAGGCCTAGCTGCGCACATTGAGAATCCCTGATTGGGGTGCAGTGGCAGAGCTGCCTGGGACTGCTGTAATCCTCTGCCCCTGCCGCCTAAAGGTATTGTGGGCTGGTAGGGTTGCTCTGCTCACCCTGAGTGCATCTGTGGGGGTGTCCTGGCGAAGAGGGAGCATGATGCCATAATACTGGGCCGAGCAAACTCGCGCTTGGGGCCAGTGGTGACCGGATGACTCTGCCGCCCCAACCGCACCCTGTGCTCATCTGTAGAGTCCGGGTGATTCGGCTTGCGATCCTGCTGTACTTCTGGGGTGTGTTGGGACTGCTCGAGAATCGCCAAGCTCCTACCTGAAATTGCTGGCTGCTGGAGGCTTCAATGTGGTGAGGTGGAAGGCCCGCAGTGCATAGGGCGAGCCACCATCTTGAAGTCAGGTGCCTCAGGTCCCGTGGGACAGAAGGCCTGTGCGCCGCTTTGGTGGTGCTATGTGGTCACTTTGGTCTGTGCGGTGCCCCTACCTGTTGCTGCCCTCTGAAGTATATGCCTGAGTTGGGACGACAGGTCCCCCAGCAGACCGAATAGTGGTGGCCCGGTCTGGGTGGAGGTGAGATCTGGTGCATTCTCCCTTGATGGAGGGGGTCTGTTTGTATTCAAGGAGGCCAACCTGTACGAGTGAGTTTAAAAGGGGGCAGTTGTTCCGGCGTGGTCGGGGTTGGCATACTCATCCGGCTGCACGATTACACACTGCAGAAGGTTCTGAGGGGCCCATGTCTACCGGGTGCATCTCGCCCCCACCCCCCACTTCTAATATATGAGGAACTTTTACATCAGTACAGCATATTCACGGCTAAGTGTACACCGAAGTGGAGTGTCTGTGCTGTTGCTGTGGAGGGGCTTCTTGGTGGCTACTTGGTTTCTACACAGGCTGGCAGCCATGGACAAACAAGATACTAAGCAACCGAAGTTGAACATCGACAACAGGTGAATCACCAGACTCACGGAGACTGACCCAGAGGCCAGTTCTGAACGATAGCCTGATTCTCAGATGGAGGATCGTGGAGAAGATCTACGCACCTTAATGCTGGAAATGAGATCCAGCCTTCACACCATAGATACTAAGTTAGACGTGCTTAAAACCCAGCTGGATGCAGTTAAATAGCAGGTGGGGACACACAAGACACGGCTGGATGTGCTAGAAAATCGCAACTCAGATTTTCATGAGTTTCAGGTCGAAACTAAGGAGCAGCTTCTACATATGGATAACGTGTTGGACTTGATCAGGGCAAAGAATGAGGACTTGGAAGCCAGGTCCCGCCGCAACAATCTGAGGATCACGGGGATTACGGAGACAACAGCCATCTCCAATGTGGAGGTCTACATCAGTGTTTTTCAACCTTTTTTGGGCAAAGGCACACTTGTTTCATGAAAAAAATCACGAGGCACACCACCATTAGAAAATGTTAAAAAATTTAACTCTGTGCCTATATATTGACTATATATAAAGTAATTCTCTTGAATAGGAATCAAATAAACACAAGCATGCACCCGGCACTTTTTTACGATCACAGTCTTGATTTAGCGAAGTTCACCATTACGTTTGGCACACCGCCGCACTTACCACAGAACCGATCACGCTCCTCATATTACTGACTTCAAAAAACGGCAGTGTATGCATGCACTAGATTTTGTACAGTCACCACAGACACATCCTGTGTTTCATCACGTTTTCGGCACGATCTACGCCCCCCCTTTACGCCATAACCACATTAACATCGAATCTGTCGTATCAATTGTCATTTAGTTTTATTTATAGACTTGGAAATAGTTTGGTTGACAGCTGCGTGTGCATGGGTTAACGGTGATCTCTATAAATTCTATATAGATTAAGTCGTTTTTAATAATACTGCAGGCCTTTTTGGATCAATAGTTTCCCGTCATAATATTGTTTGTAACCCATTACCATATTCTCAAATTGCTCGTCTGCCATAAAGCTAAAGAGAAACAGCATCGTCAGTGATAGGGCCTTTGTGAATGTGGGACAGCAGCGGAGGACGCACTTGAATTTTTAAAACTTTATTTAAGGTTTACAACAGCATACCATACAGTTACACAAGAAACACTATTAGGTGACAGATTTTGCACCCTGACCACAAGTGCTCCCCCCGGCCTCAGCCATACGCCCCGGTATACCAACAAACGATACAGTGCACCACCAATTGATTACTGTTGTACAACTACAAACTAGCATAAGAATACTCTGGATAGGAGGAAATTAAACATTAAATACCTGCGGCCTGGTCTGGATCCGGATGCGGTCTCTCAGTGCCGACTCCCGCCGAGTCCTGGTCTCCGTCCGTCAGTCCTCCTGCTCCGGTCCTCCTGGTGACGCGACGTCTTCTTCTCTCCGCTGCTGCGCACACTGCGCTCGGGCGGGAAGGAAGTCCGAAGATACTGCTCTGTGATAGGTCCAGGCTGGAGTCTGGACCAATCACAGCCCAGACATCCGAGGAGCGCCAAAAACCCCACCCCCCCCATACCCAGGATACAGTCCAGTGCCCGCCGCCCGGCCTAGTGGGGGAAATTATTATTATTTTTTTTAAATGTTGGGAATGTTTCCATTTTTCCCACGTTTTCCCACGGCACACCAGGCAACATCTCGCGGCTCACTAGTGTGCCGCGGAACAGCGGTTGAAAAACGCTGGTCTACATCACAGACCTGCTACGCGAACTCTTTGACCCTAATCTATCTGCTGTGTTCGTGGTGGAGTGTGCTCACCGTGCCCTGGGCCGTAATCCTCCAGCTGGGGCTAGGAAGAGTCTTTTTTGTTTTGCTAATAACTTTGGCGCCATTTGACGAATCTTCACAAAATGTTCAAAACTAGTTTGCCAGTAACTTCATCTGTTGTCTGGCAATTTTCGGGGTGATTCGTTAAGCGGGGACTGAGAAAAAGGGAGGGGTCCGAAAACATGTTTTGCCAGTGTAATTTCCAATAAGGATTTTAGACACGATTACAGCCTGAACTGCTGAACGGAATTACACCAAATTTGGCAGAAAGGTAGATCTTGGTCCAGAAAGAGACCTGTGCATATTATGTTTTTTAATGTTCTGGAATGAGGTTGGGAAAAACAGGCAAAATGATGCTTTCCCCTTTTGGGCAGTCCATCACAAACTCAGGCGACCAATCTCTTTCTGCTAGTAGTATTTCATACCCAAATATTAAGTTGTCCCAAAAGAGACCTTAAACCTTCCTTGAGATGTCCCCCTCTAGTTGGAGCATAATTTTATACAATCTAAGTGGGACACTTACTTTGGTATCAGGTGTTTCCACCGTGATGTGCTCATTCAATACTGCTGTCACCAGAAAATCCTTCAGCTTCTGGATAGCTATTGTTACTTCTGCCACGCACCGTGATGTGCTCATTCAATACTGTTGTCACCAGAAAATCCTTCAGGTTCTGGATAGCTATTTTTACTTCTGCCACGCTGTCCAGCATCATGAGAGCCCATTCCCCGTTCAGAAGCTGAGTCCTCAGTAACCTGGGCATTTCCAATGTTTAAGCCAGCTACTTTCTTCTTTTTGAATTGAGGGCTTGCTTTATGTTGCTCTTTCTGTTTGAAAATGTAATCTGAAGTGCGATGTGTTTCCCTTTCTGTCTGTGGTCGATCTTCTTGCTTTTGTTCTGATCGGCCGTCCCTCTCTGAGATTTTTTGATGAACCCTGGAAGGAGCAAAAGGATTGTGTATCAGTGTCCTGATACCTGTCAGGTTTTTTTATGTTATCACAATTCCTACAGTAGTACCTTGTGATAGTTTTACCCTGCTGGGAGGTTCCCCGCCCCCTTCTATCCGGGATAAAGTAGTGACGCTAGACCTATTTATGAGGGCATCTTATTCTGTTTTATTGTCAATTGTCAGAATCCCCAATGAAGTTACTTTCAACCAAAACAAGAAAATAAAGAAACTAAAGTCCTCTTCTTCTGTAGTCCGGTCGTCTCTGTAGCTAATCCGTAGTCCTGGGACTGTCTGGCCTTGGCTGAATGACTTTGAGGGAAGATCAGGGTGAGGCAGAACTATGCACTGCCTGGGGTGAGAGACATTCAATGTGCTCAGCTTGCTGTGGCCCTCAGTCCCGCCCACCACTCTCTAAACGAAAATGGGTGTGTAGACGCCACTTGCCTGTATCCACGACCCTCCGGGGCCGTGGTACGGGGAGAACCCGCCTCCTTGTCCTCTCCTTGAGAGCCAGTCTCGTTTGCGTTTGTGGGGAAGTCTTCTTCTGTATCCGTAGTTTTGCCCGTCTGGCTGCCTCCTTCCATTGCGTCCCGCGGGGTGTCCTCGCCTCCGGATTGTGCGTCAGTCCTTTCCTCAGCTCGCTCCGTGTGCTTGCTGTACCTCCTGTTGGATGCCTCCCCGAGAGACTGCAGGCCACTTTCTTTATCCCGGCCCATGGTTCCGGCACCAGGAGACATAACTGCTAAACCGTCACCACTGCTTCCGGTTGAGGGTGACTTGGCGGCCATATTAGAGTTCTCGTCATTTTCTATAATGCGCCGGGATGGGCTCTCAGGGTTATCATCACACTGCCTTCCCCCTAGGAATGGACATATGGGCCATTCAGACATGGGGCAACTCGAGAGGAAGTCCACTTTTCCTTGTAGTTTCCCTGGTAAGTGGAGGGTGTCAAAAGAGAAGGGCTGTTGGGCAAGAAACCACCGAAGAACCTTGAGGTTAGTATCTTTATGAAGGGACAGCCAGGTAAGGGGAGCATGGTCGGTAAGCAAAATGAAATGACGGCCTAGAAGGTAGCGTAACCCATCTCCCTGGGAAATAGTTTATGGCTAATTAATAAGACAGGGTGGAGGTCACCCAGGGCATCGAGCTGGGAAAGGACAGCCCCCAGACCACTACCGGACACATCAGTTTGTAAAACAAAGGTGGAATTAAAGTTTGGGCAGGTAAGTACTGGATAGTGACAAAGGGATTCCGTCAGTAAGAGGAAGCTCTGTTCGTGTCTCTCGGTCCATTGAAATTTGCAACTTGATTGGGCCTTAGTAAGGAGATCTGTGAGGGGACTCGCTAATTCGGAGAAGCCCTGGATGAATCGTCTGTAGTACCCGACAAGGCCAAGAAAGGATCGTATTTCCTTCCGAGAAGTGGGTCGAGGTACTTGGGTGATGGCTTCTATCTTGCTAACTTGGGGTCTTATCTGTCCTGCCCTGATGTCATACCCCATGTACTCAATATGATCCGCCCCAAAGGTTGTCTTCATGGGATTGATTGTGAGACCTGCAGTTTGTAATGCCTGTAGGATATTTTCAAGATGAACTACATGGGTATCCCAGTCTGGACTGTGTATCACAATGTCATCTAAATAGGCCATGGCGTAGGTTTGGTGGGAAGAGAGTACGGTGTCCATGAGCCTTTGGAAGGTGGCTGGGGCCCCATGGAGACCAAAGGGGAGTATTTTAAATTGAAACAAGCCGAAGGGTGTGGAGAAGGCGGTCTTGTCTTTGACATTAGGTTTCAGTGGTATTTGCCAATACCCCTTTGTGAGGTCTATGGTGGACATTATCTTGGCATCTCCGAGTTTTTCAATGAGTTCATCTACCTGTGGCATAGGATAGGCGTCAAACTTCGATACTGCGTTAAGTCTTCGGAAGTCGATACAGAAACATATGCTTCCATCGGGTTTAGGGACCAAAACAATCGGTGATGACCAGGCGCTATGTGAGGTTTCAATTATGTCTGCCTCTAGCATTGCTTTTATCTCATGTTCTACAGCCCCTCTTCGGGCCACGGGGATACGATAGGGCCGTTGTTTGATCGGTTGTGAGGTGATGGTGATAATGTCATGTTCGACTAAGGATGTCTTTCCTGGAATACCGGATAGGACAGATGGATAAGAAGTACAGAGGGTTTTCAATTGGGTTTTTTGTTTCTCTGTGGTTTGGGACCTCCAGTTAGGCTGAGGTGGATCAGAGGTTTTCTGGGGCATTAGGGTTATATCCAAAGGTTTATTTGTAGTCACATGGCATACGCTAGCACTTGTAGATGGGGATACCGGGACCGGTCCTTCCCAAGCCTTCAATAAATTAACATGGTAAATCTGGCTTGTTTTATTTCTGTGTGGGACGGCTACCTGGTAGGTAACTGGGGTGACCTTACGCAGAACAGGAAAGGTGCCCTGCCAGTTGGCTAACAACTTCTTTTTGGTAGTGGGTAGGAGTACTAGAACCTGGTCCCCCGCTACAAATTTCCTCAATTTGGTGTTTCTGTTATACCATCACTTCTGTTGGCTTTGGGATCTTTCCATGTTTGTGTGTACTTCTTCCCATAAGGAGGACAAAGTGTCCCTAAGGGACGCGCTATACTGTAACAGGGGCTTCGCTTCATCCTTCTCTTTGGTCCATTGTTCCACTGCCATATCCTGGAGTGTACAGGGTCTCCTTCCAAACACCAACACAAACGGTGAGAACCCCGTAGACTTCTGTTCATGGGTTCAGATAGCAAAAAGGACCAGTGGTAATTGTCGGTCCCAATCCCTCCCAGCTCGATCGATGCTCTTTCTCAACATCGTTTTGATGGTCTTGTTATTTCTTTCCACAAGACCATTCGTTTGTGGATGATATACTGCCGTCCTTATTTGTTTAATCTTTAATACCTCACACACTTGTTTCATTAACCGGGATACGAAAGGTGTTCCCTGATCTGTTAGCAGTTTGTGTGGGAACCCGACACGTGAAAACAAGGTGATCATTGCTTGGGCTACCGCCTTTGTGGTGGTAGATGTCAAGGTGAACACCTCCGGATACCGGGTGGCGTAGTCCACAAAGACAAGTATGTACTGGTGGCCCCTGGCAGAAGGAACCAACGGACCTACCAAGTCCATCCCGACCCTCCTAAAGGGGACATCAATGATCGGAAGGGGTTGGAGTGGAGCTCGGGGTAGGACAGGGTTGTTAATTAGCTGGCATCTTACACAGGAGGCACAGAATCTGGCCACTTCCTGGTATACCCCTGGCCAATAGAACTTCTCTAGTAAATATTTGAGAGTATTCTCCTTCCCATAATGGCCTCCCCCGGTTTCACTATGAGCTAGAGACAACACCTGGTCACGAAATGTTTTGGGGACCAACAACTGTTCTTTCCCATGGTTATTCTCTTGTGTACCCCTGTATAGAAGGCCCATTCTGACAAAAAAGTAGGGACCTACCTTTCCTGGTTGCTTGTCTTGGGCTTGTCCCCAGGCATGCTGCAAGGTGGAGTCATCCCTCTGGGCCTGACGAAGGTTTTGAGGAGGGTCTTGAGGAGTCTCTGAGGAGGTAAGGATAGTTATAGGCAGTACACTTTTAGATAGACTGTATAATTCCCTCCCCTTCCTTTTTTCACTACGGGTTAGCACCCTTTTATTGGTAGTAGGGGCCTTTATGTCATTGTTGGAAAAGGGGGCGCTCTCTAACCATTCCACCAGGGGGGTAGGGGAACTCAGTGAATGTAGATACTCATGGAACCGAGGCAGATCTGTTCCTAAGAGGGCTAACTCGGGTAATTCGGGAACCACTCCTACCTTCCTCAATTGGGCTTCCCCATTGATCTCCAGGACTACTTCGGCCAAAGGATATAGTCTCTTTTCCCCATGAACGCAGGTGACCTGAACAAACTCCCCTGTCACTATCTGTGCTTCAGGGATAAGCTCTTTGGAGATGACCGTGTAATGGCAACCGGTGTCAAGGAAGGCTCTTACTGCCTTTCCGCTTATATGGATCTTCATCCTATACGGAAGGGGGCTACCGCCTGTAATCAATACCCGCCTGAGTGTATATCCTACCTCCATGGGTAATGGGGTGGGGTTGCGTGTCGGACAGTGCCAGGCTATATGCCCCCACTCTGCACAGTGGAAGCATTGAGGCCCCTGTGTCTGTTTTGTGATGGAAGAAGGTTTTAGCTGGGTTTTCGTGAAAAGGGGTCCTTTGGGTTCTATCAGGTGGGTGGGGTTCCTATTCGGGGGTTTCGGGGAAGAAACAGAGGGTCGATGGGTTGGATTTTTGAAGTCAGGGGAGCGGTGGTAAGCGCAGGCCAGATCTACTGCCAGAGTCACGGATAGGTTGGGATGCTGTTTGATCCATGCTCGAGTATTGTAGGGGAGAGAATCAAGATATTGCTCCAGATATATCTTTTCTGTTATCTCGTCTGGGGTTGCTACTGAGGGTTGTAGCCAGCGGTTCCCAAGGTCCCTGATATGGAAGTATAGAGCTCGGGGTTGTCCCCTACGCTCCACTTCTCTTTCTTGAACCGGCTACGATAATTTTCTTGATCACAGCCTAATCGTTCCAGTATGGCTTTTTTGACGTCGGGGTAACTGGTTGTTCCGTCCGGATTGGCGGCCTGATAGGCTGCTTGTAATTCTCCGGAGAGCAGGGGGGCTATATACTGACCCCATTTCTCCGGGGGCCAGGAAGCAGTGGTTGCAACACGCTCAAAATTAACAAAAAAATAGTCTGGATCGTCCCCGTTCTGGAACTTTTGTAAGACTGACCCCGGAACGTTAGGATGTATCCTGGAGCTAGCAATAGCATCCGTAAGCCTCAGGATAGCGGTATCTTGAACCTGTTGATTATTGGACAAGAGGGCGGCCTGGTCTTTGAGAGCTGCCTGAAACTCCTCCCGGTCCTTTCTTGCCTGTTTGGTCTGCTGTTCCATAACTAATTGTAGATGACGTTGACCCTCAGCTAGCTGTGTGATGATGGCCTCCATGGTTACGGGTTGGGTCATTGTTTCAGGACCTAGCATCCCACTTCTGACACCACTGTGATAGTTTTACCCTGCTGGGAGGTTCCCCGCCCCCCTCTCTCCGGGATAAAGTAGTGACGCTAGACCTATTTATGAGGGCATCTTATTCTGTTTTATTGTCAATTGTCAGAATCCCCAATAATGTTACTTTCAACCAAAACAAGAAAATAAAGAAACTAAAGTCCTCTTCTTCTGTAGTCCGGTCGTCTCTGTAGCTAATCCGTAGTCCTGGGGCTGTCTGGCCTTGGCTGAATGACTCCAAGGGAAGATCAGGGTGAGGCAAAACGAAAGAGAGAAAGTAAGAGGGTCTTTAGACACCTGTTCTGTTGTACAGGGAAGAGGGGAATAAGGGATGTGCGCACCACCACCAGTGTCCCTAACTGTGTAGTGCCTGGGGTGAGGGATATTCAATGTGCTCAGCTTGCTGTGGCCCTCAGTCCCGCCCACCACTCTATAAACGAAAATGGGTGTGTAGACGCCACTTGCCTGTATCCACGACCCTCCGGGGCCGTGGTACAGGGAGAACCCGCCTCCTTGTCCTCTCCTGGAGAGCCGGTCTCGTTCGCGTTTGTGGGGAAGTCTTCTTCTGTATCCGTAGTTCTGCCCGTCTGGCTGCCTCCTTCTGTTGCGTCCCGCTGAGTGTCCTCGCCTCCGGATTGTGCGTCAGTCCTTTCCTCAGATCACTCCGTGTGCTTGCTGTACCTCCTGTTGGACGCCTCCCCGAGAGACTGCAGGCCTCTTTCTTTATCCCGGGCCCATGGTTCCAGCACCAGGAGACGTAACCGCTAGACTGTCACCACTGCTTCCGGTTGAGGGTGACTCGGCGGCCATATTGGAGTTCTCTGCGTTTTCTATAACGCGCCGGGATGGGCTCTCGGGGTTATCATCACATACCTCTTTTCAGAGGACTCCCATTGGGGAGACCCACCCGTAGATTGTGAATTCTTTTCTGGATTGTTATTTTTAGAATTGTTATTTTCCCATTTCTTTTAAGAAGAAGTGGGTGCTTGCTTCGAGTTGTCCTTGTCGGGACTACCCTCCATTTGTGGCTTCCCTGCTTTTGTTCCCGAATTATCTCTACCGAATTCAGCATAGGTTTCTTTGATAATTTTTGGTAAGTCTAGCTCCCTATTTCTAGGAGCTATCTCCCTTAGGTTGCTGTGAATGGCCACTGCTGCTGCTTCCCCCTTTATATCACTCAGCATTATTGCCGAGACTTGGGAAAAATCACCCAACAATTTCATTCCCAAGTCTGGGGCAGGACCTCCCCCGTACTCATTCTGTATCTGTTTCAATACTTCTGGAACTACTGCCAAAGAAGGAGTACCATGTATTCTGACATGAAAAGCAGCAAAGATTGTTCCCCAAGTGGTACAATCCTCAATCAAGAGAACCATCCCATTGGCAAGCAAATGGTTAGCATTCTATGTTTTTCCTGCGGACCCGTGTGTGGAAATACTGCTTCCAGCTGTGCAATCTTTTGTACTATCCAGAACGGAATTTGCTCCCATTTGGAAGGAATTGTCCCAATTACTGATTTCAGTGTCTGTGGGTTAATTGTAGGTGTGGTCTGATGTGGACCAGCTAGAGCATTTCTCGCAGGTTCTACTGTTAATGTTTGCATGAAGAACTGGACAATGTGTCTGTATTGCCTTACTATGTCTTTGTATATTTTACGTACTTCATCCACTGATAGTGTATCTATCTGTGGATGAGGAGTATATGTCGCTAAGAACGGCCAAGTCGCTCCTTCTTTGCTGAGCGGACCGAGTCTCACGACAGATGTTGTGTGTAGGAGGGCGCCTTTAAACCAGCATTTATGCAGCTGGTAAGTTAACAGGACTTCAATGTCTTCGTATGGAATGTATTGTTCCGTTCGTTCAGCTACAATGTATGTGCGGAACAATTTAGTCACCGGATCTGCAGCTGGGAATTGAACCAAAGAATAGAATACCTCTGATTCCAACACCTCGTGTGCCTCAATCACAAAGGTAACACAGCCACCTGTTAAGGGTAAGCCGTGTTCTAATAATTTCCTAGGTCCTGCATGTCTGCAGTTCTCTGTAATATTGAGAGCGTTAGCCAATTCATCTTTCCCATTCCCTGAACCACTACTCGTGGACTTAGTCATTTTTAAAAGAGAAGAGGAAAATTAAGAGGTAGGGTTTTGCACAATGTGTGGATCTTTTTTATCCTTACAAGTTTGCTAAACCTTCAGCCAATACACAGAGTGTATCCGCTCGGCTGAGGCACATTTCCCTTCCCATTTCAGACGTCTTTGAAAGCTGTGAGTAGGATTTTCTGAGAAAGCATGACTGAACTACTCAGATTTTTACTGTTATTATAAGAACATATCCAACGTTGGGCACCATGTTGTGTAGTTCCTAGGAGTACCCCTGTGTTACCCGTCATGCCTCCTGTCTTTGTTCACTCATCCCGCACTCTACACTACATCTCCCATAAAGCCCTGTGTCTGGGGGTGGAGTTGTGCACCTTCCCATGCTGCTTTGCGCTGCCTGTTTAAACTAAGCGTTTTCCCTCGGTCCGGCGCTTGGCTTCTTTCAGCTGTGTTGGACCACGCCCTGTGAGGATTTTCCTGTTGCCGGTTACTTGCTTTTGCTGACCCTCGAAGATAACGCCTGTTATCATTCGCCTGCTCCTGTTTTGGATTCTGCTTGAACGGAACCTTTCCTTTCACTCTCCTGGAATCGAAAACCTACCACGGCATTCCGCCGCCCTCCTCCCGGATATCCACCTCTCTACTTCGCCGCCTGGAGACACAAACCCTCTGAGCGCTCCGGTTACCTCTCCTAGAGAAGCCGACTGGGGTCATTAAGTCATCGCCAGGTCAGCGAGTCGACGAGGTTTTTTTTTCTTCCCCGGCTCCTTCGCAATCATGTCGGTTTGATTGCTTGTCAAGAACCTTCTCCCTGGTAGGAAGAATTCCGTATCATTTTTGGTGCTGTTTGAATTTCGTTTGTTATATGTACTTTGACTTTGGCTGGAACTTTGGCTGGAACATTTGAATATAGCGCCTTGCTACTTCCGAGTAGCGCCCAGACTTTTTTGTTTCTCCTGAGGAAAGGAGATTATTGCCAGTTGTATCAGAGCCTTTGAGTGACTGCCAACTCAGGGTTTGAAGAGCGCTGTCCTATTTAACTTTGCACCGTGATTCCGAGTCCATGTGCTTGTCACAGTAATACTTACTCCTGGCTCTCAACAATATTGCGCGCTCTGTAAGTATGTGAATGTGCACAACTGTCCTGGGTATATCACGTATTGCTTTCTAGCCTCTGTACTAATTTATCTCACACTTTTTGTCTCTCCAGTTTGTTATTTTAAGTACTACAGCCTTACCTCTCCAGCCCACTGCTGTCGTCCTGGTCCCGTGGTCCTTTGGTCATCTCCTCCCTCCCTAGAGGTATCTTTCTCTGGTCGTGGCTTTTGCTGAATATCGATCAGTAGATCTACCTTACGGGAGAGTTGAGAATTAATCCTCGCTCCTGTGGCCCTGGTTCTTCTTCGGATCACATTCCAGACCCGACACCCTGGACCTGTGTGTTTTGGATGATGTAAACTGAGGGCTTGGTGTCCCAACTGCTTCCGGACACCTCCACAGGATCTGTCAGCCATTAGACCAGCTAGCTCTACAGTGCCACTACTACCCCCCTGTATTTTACAGCGGTGTAGGTAGTTTCTGGCAACCAGTGTACATGGCAACCCTGATTCCTCAGGGATCATGGAAAACAGTACAGTACGTTTTGCTTCAGAGACTCATGCTTGCTTTCCCTCAGAAAATACACAGGATGGTGATTAGGACGTTTCAATAAGTTTTTATTGGTCCAGCGACAGCCTGGTGTAAAATATATGTGCTGCGACAATCAGGAGACAGAAGCATACAAAAGAGATTGCTAGTACCAATATAGTGAATAGGAGATACATTTCTACCATAGTGCTAAAAAGATGAATATAAGCAGTTCAGATAAAAACAGTAGCACTTGCATATTCCTAAAATGCGCGCCCTGAGTAATTTGCCTATATGTACCTAGTCTAACCTGGATGTGTAGGTGTATGTGCGTATAGCTATGTGTATCAGTAGCCAATAAACCCCTAGGGATGAACCAGCCCCCTCACCTGATGGTTTAGAAGGAAGGACCCCATCTCTGAGTCGAGGATGACAACCCACAAGGGATGTTGGACCGCTGTGTGTCAAAGATTCGGCATGCAGGACCCCCGACTCAGCCTGGAAGGAATTCTCCTCTAATTTGTAGGGGGAGTGAGGGTATTATATTCTAAAGTGGTCACTCCAGGGTTTTTCTAGAATCAATATGTTTTTAAAACAACCATGGATGTTTTGAAAACAATCCTAAATGTTTTGAAAACAATCACCAATGCTTTTCTAAACAAGTGTGATCATGCACAGCTGGCTGTTGGCCAAGGATGAAAACGAATTAGTGACCCTTATACAGAATAAATCTGCCGTGCCTGGGGACATGTTTATGTATGTCAGGTACAGGGATTATGATAGAATACTTAAGCCTGGTGTCGAGGAAACAGAAGCAAGCAACTAGGTAAAAGGTGACATGTTTAGAATCGTTATTGTCGTGTGGATGGTACAATGTATGTAAAGATGGGGTATACATCGATGGGACTATCCTAAAAGACATGACATGTATACCAATTTTATTATGTTGAATGGAGAAGCACAACCACTGGTACACTGTTTAGCAGAGGTAAAGTGCACAGAGTTTTATAGCCAGCAAAAATAGGTTTTTAGCAAAACAAATCCAGGGTGACCATGCAGAAAGGGCAAATTTCCAACAGAATTATATTATCCAGAGTGTATTATTGTTTTGCCAGGATGGGTTGAAACAATCCTAGATATGTTTCCATTTAAGTTATTATGCACTACATTACAGCGCACGATATGTAACATGTTTAATTGATTGCAGAGTGAATGCTTGAGTCTCTAGAGCTGTGCTATGATGTCATGTAGGTTATCACTGTAGTTGTTTTAATTAAGCATACACATATGCATATGTGTTAGCACTCAAAACTGTATCACAGCCTTTACAGTGCTTACTGACTTGCCTGCTACTTGTGTAAACCATTAGTATTAAATATGACAGCAAAAGCTGCAATTGCTGGCAGTGTGTTCGTACTTCTAAGAGCTTAGACCTGGTAGATAGGTGCCTATGTGTACCATTCTTTCAAGTTAGACATTTGTGGTACCTTTTTTGCTAGACCTTACATGCAAACAGAGTCTGTGCACTTCATGCTTGAGTCAACAGCACTGAGGGCCCCCTTGTCACAAAAACATAATGTTTCATCATAATAAGATGTGTATGTTTGTGGAACAAGACTAGGCTACCTATTTAAATTTCTGTATAACACTTCATCTGATTTCATGTGATGCTTCAGCATGCCACCATTATAGTTAAGAAAAAGACACACAATTGATGGACGGAATGCAGATCAAATCAAAACATTCACCCCCAGTCAAGAGATCTGGGTTAAATCCATCATTCTTCTGCTCACCATGCCACCCCAGTTTAGATCTGGCCATATGCAAATCAGTCTTGACCCTGTGCCTCGTGGGAACAGTACAGCCCGAACTGCCAAGCCAGGTCCTCCCTGGACTGGAAACAAGCATCCAATGACTGGTTTCGGGGTTTCACCCCTCTTCAGCCAGGATAGCTTGATTCCAGTGGCACAGTGAGCAAGAGACCCACATCTGGGCAAATATGGATAAATACAGATGGAAATGTTAAAAAAATAAATACCATAGAACCAGGAGCCCTAATTATACTACACATAAGACTATAAATGAGGGCACAATATCCATTTGGCATTCTAGCTGCACCTCCATAGCATGTCAAGTTTAGCTGCTAACCTGTGAAGCAATCACTTTAAATGCTAAAATGTATATTCAATTTCTTATTGCATTTTTTACCAATGTGTGGGAACAGCACCATCTTAAAAATAAATGAATGCTCCAACTCTGCAATTACCTTCTTCTGATACATGAATACATGCAATAGGTACAGCATATACCTCAGAAATTGTATCATCATAATGCTCTTCGTCTATTACTTTATTCAGATCAAGATAATCATTTTATTTATGATGTGTCACCAATTTATTAAACACTGAAAATAATGGGTTCCTTGTCATTTACGCTGAAAGTTAGTGTCACCTGTCTTTGGCAAACTCCTAAAAGCCTTGGGTTAATTTTCAGATGGGCAATTCACTTTTCCTTAGAGTGTCTCACCTTCTAGGATATATTGATGGCAATAGCAGCATGCATGATGAAAAGACCGCTCTGCTTCACAACACCCAAAGACATTCTATTGATTAAAAAATCTAAGGGCCTGATTTAGATCTCGGCGAACTGGTTACTCCGTCACAACAGTGACAGATATCCCGTCTACTGAAATATAAATTCCATAGGATATAATAGGATTTATATTTGGGTGGACGGAATATCCCTCACCGTTGTGACGGAATAACCCGTCTGCTGAAATCTAATTCAAGCCCTATGTCTTATTTGGTTTTAAACGATTATCTCCTGCTTTGAACTACATTTTCATATGTGGGTCAAGGCTGATGACAAGGTTGATCCTTAGTATTCATGGTGATGCCCACACTTGTTTCTTCTGAGCAAAAGGTTTGTTTTGCAGTCATAAAGAAGGACGATCACAGTCAAAATACAGTCCTTCTAATTGCTACTAAAGGAACCATGATGTGGAACTAGGGACAGTCATCCAAAACAGGATAATTCACCCAATGTAGCATGCTTCATCATCTGGTGCTCATCCTGCAGTGACAAGTATCCTTGGCTAATTGTTTTGTCAGAGGTATTTTTGTGGCATGCTTCTGAGTGGAGGATTAAGTGTGATGAATTGTCTGTGCATGTGGGCGCAACCATGATCAATTAAAATTGTGTGTAGAGGTGAGCTACCACTCTGGTATCAGCCTTATTCATGCCCTCCATCAATAATATTACAAATGACAGGAGGTTCAGATTCTCATTTTATGGGAGTCAATGTTTCAGCCTCTTTCATAATAAAAAGCTGTCATCTGGATTGGCTTTCCTGTTACATAAAGTGACTTAAATGGCCCTGTATTGTGGAGCCTCCTGAGGTTCCTATAGGTGAGATCATGATTTGTAATCATCAAACATCAAAGTACATTGGGAATATTTGAATGTTAAGGGTCCCAAGCATCATGAACTTACACACAGCAAGCCAAGTACTCTGCTACAGCCCCAGTCGACTTATGTGGCTGTTGGAGGCTATATAATACCGCAGCTTCTAACATTCTTGAGGGTAACCCTACAAATGGATTTCCCAGATCTGGAAGAATCAAGAAATTAATACTCCTGTGATGGAATGCCTGGAACCAGAAGGTGGGACTCTTAACCTAATTCAGTGATCTAAACTATATCTTAAGATGGAGGATGAACCTCTAGGCATGGGGTCATAGAATCAGATTCCAGACTGGGGTCAGAAACTGAGCTCAGGTTGAAATTCTTGATATTGTGCCAGTCCCCACAACTGAGAATTTGGGTCTAAGTCAGATGCTGAAACCCTGGGAATCTGTCAAACAGCTTCGCCTGGATATTGAGACTCTGGCAAAGGTCGAAGAATGAATATCTTGTGCCTGCATTAGAGACTGACCTAATCAGGCTCAAGGTCTGTACCTGAAGTGGAGTTTCATGAGTCTGGATCAGAGGTTCAGCCTCTCGGGCATGAGTGTTGTTTTGTGCACCATGTCTGGGTCACAAAGAGGGACTCTTCAATGTGGGTAAGAAGGTTTGACTCTTAAATCTGGGTGAGAAGCTCAGTTAGATGCCAGGACTCTCAAATCTAGGCAAATGGCTGAGTCTGTAATTAAGGTGATAGGCAGAAAATCCTGCAAGGGGAGAAGTTGAGACTCATGGATTTAGGCTGCAGACTGTAACTTCAACCTGAGGTGGAGACTAAGGTCTCATTACGAGTGGCCTGGTGTCAGATGTGATATTTATTGCTGTCATACCAAACCTGTCCTGGTGCACTCATGTTTCATCATTTAATTCTGGCACGTTTGATCTACCAAAAATGTATGGGGTATACACTTTTTCATTGAACCAAGTATATAACACGGGTGATAAAAGTTGTTAAACTCATAATTCTAATATGTGTGGTAAGGGGTTACTGCAAAAGTATTGGGCCACTCAAAATGAGGACCTAAGTCTTGGTGCCTGGTTCAGAGATTGAGATGCCAAGCTTGGCCAAAGGCTGGCCTTCAGGTCGGAGTAATTTGCTGGTAGCGTTGCATCTGTAATCTTCCTGGGTTGAGGGCTCAGAATGGGGCTGTATTTCTCTTCTGGTCATGCAGGGGTCTACTAATGAGGGACAGGGAGCGCTTCGTCCTTTATAGTGCTTTCTTTATTCAGGAAAGGTATAAAGAACAACAAAACCAACAAACAAAAAAAAGACAGGGGTCGTAGAACAGTCCGCAGACAAGGGAAGCAGTCTTTTTCTGTACACTTCTTTCCTTTATGTACAATTGGGGTTGCCTTCTTCTCCCTTCCTCCCAGTGGGCTGTTTGCGGGGCTTGGTAAGATGTTTGGCGTCTTCCTCAGTGACAGCCGGGAAAAGAGAAAATACAAAAAAAACAAAATGGCCCATGGCCCATTTGATAGCTAGGCACTCTTTCTCTATAGTGGCATAATGTTGTTCCCGGGGAAACAGCTTTCTGCTGAGATATAACACAGGTTTGAGATACCCTTGGGTGTCTGGCTGGGACAAAACTGCTCCGATTCCCCTGTTTGAGGCGTCTGTTTGCAAGACAAAAGGCTTTTCAAAGTCTGGACATGTTAACACCGGGGCAGTACACAAAAGGGATTTCAGGGTATGGAAACTGTGCTCTTGTGCTTCTGTCCATTCTAGCTTCTTGTCCGGGTGTCGTCGGGCCAACAAGTCGGTAAGAGGGCTAGCTATGTCTGCGAATCGGGGTATGAATCGTCGGTAATATCCCACCAACCCAAGGAATGCCCTTATTTCTTTCTTGGTACTAGGGCATTGTATGTTCTGTACTGCTTCTAACTTGTTATGCTGCGGACGTATCGTGCCGGCTCGGATGGTATAACCCAGATATTCTATTTGATTGGACGCTAACGTGGTTTTCTTGGGATTGAGTGTAAGTCCCACCAGGTACAAGGCGGAAAAAACTTGGTTTAAATGCGACATATGAGTATTCGAGTCTGGGCTGTGGACAACTATGTCATCGAGGTACGCCATAGCGTATGGTTGGTGGTGTTTTAAGAGGACGACCATTAATCTTTGGAAGGTGGCGGGGGCACCGTGAAGACCAAAGGGCATAACATTGAAATGATACAACCCGGAAGGGGTTGAGAAGGCTGTTTTCTCTTTGGCCTCGGGGCTGAGAGGTATCTGCCAGTACCCCTTGGTTAAATCGATAGTGGACATCACTGTTGCCCCTCCCAAGCATTCCACCAACTCATCTACACGGGGCATGGGATAACTGTCGAACTTGGAGTGGGCATTTAGTTGACGGAAGTCCACACAAAAGCGAAGGCTACAGTCGGGTTTGGGTACAAGGACCACCGGGGAACACCACTCACTTTGAGAGGGTTCAATAATACCTGTTTGCAGCATGGTTTCCACCTCCTGCTGTACTGACGGCCGTCGGGCTGCAGAAATCCTATAGGGTTTGAGTTTTATTACCTTCCCACCTTCTGTTTTTATATCTTGCTGCACTAGGGATGTCCGGCCAGGCATACTAGAACACAGCCCTGGATAGCGGTCCAAGAGCTCATACAGCTGCTGTTGTTGGTGGGACATTAGGTTGTCCCCAACATTGGGTCTCTCCGGTGTGGTGTCCGGGGACGTTGGGAAAGTGATTTCTAGAGGCCTTGTGAGGGTGACGTGTTTGACCGCAACCCCAGTCAAAGGCGTAGAGTCTTCCCATTTTTTTAGGAGGTTAATGTGATAGATTTGGTCCTCTTTTCCTTTGTGGGGAACTTCTACCCTATAGGTGACAGGGGTTAATTTTTCCTTTATTGTGTAGGGGCCCTGCCAAGTCGCTAATAGGTTTTTTGCACACGATGGTAGGAGGATTAATACCTTATCCCCCACGTTCAAACACCTGGCCTTG
Source organism: Triturus cristatus (assembly GCF_964204655.1). Lineage (NCBI taxonomy): Eukaryota > Metazoa > Chordata > Amphibia > Caudata > Salamandridae > Triturus > Triturus cristatus. Next base: position 402,579,524 of record NC_140594.1, on the reverse strand, counting down.
GCTGTTTTATCATAATAGGTCTTTTGTTTCACCTGTGCCTGTTCCAAATTACTATCCACAAAGTGGATAAGGTGTTTTTTAGGGATGCTGCATAGCCAAGAAGAGGCTTCCTCTCATCCTCTTCTTCTGTCCACTGTTCGGCAGCCATTTCAAGCAGTGTACGAGGTTTCCGCCCAAATAGGAGTTCGAAAGGGCTAAATCCAGTGGAAGCCTGTTCACGGGTTCTAATGGCGAAAAGAACAAGAGGGAGTTTCCGGTCCCAATCCTTCCCCCCCTCACTGATACTTTTTTTAAGAATGGTCTTTATGGTTCTATTGTATCGCTCAACTAGGCCGTCCGTTTGTGGATGATAGACGGCTGTCCTGATATGGCGAACATTAAGCAAGTTGCATATCTCCTTCATAATACGGGACATGAATGGTGTTCCTTGATCGGTCAGTAGCTCACAAGGAAACCCTACCTGGGAAAAGAAGGAAACCATGGCTTGGGCTACTGAGAGTGTTGTGGTACTGGTGAGGGGAATAGCCTCAGGATACCTAGTAGCGTAATCTACCAGTACAAGGATGTACTGATGGCCTCTTGTGGAGGGAGGAAGGGGGCGTACTAAATTCATACCAACTCTTTTAAATGGGACATCGATAATAGGTAGGGGGTAAAGAGGGGCTTTTCTGTCCGTTGATGGATTTACCAGTTGGCATCTAGAACAGGAGGCACAGAACCATGACACTTCACTGTAAACCCCTGGCCAGTAGAATCTCTCTAGTAGATATTTAAGGGTATGCTCCTGCCCATAATGTCCATCCCCAGCTTGGTTATGAGCGAGATGTAGAGCCTGTTCCCTAAAAGCCATGGGAATAACTAACTGTTCCACATGTTTAGTAGGGAGCTCACAAATCCTATAGAGAAGACCATTTTTGACACAAAAATAAGGGCCTACCCTTTTGTGGTCTTCCGATTCTGCTGCTTGTTTCCAGGCGTGTACTAGCGTACTGTCTTCTCTCTGGTCTGCCCTGAAACTCCGGGTTGGCATACATTCACTTTCTGGGGAAGAAAGAAAACAGGTGACAGGCGATTCGGCAGACTGTCTGTACCGTTCCCTTTCTCTCCTTTTTCTGCCCTTGTTTTGTTAACCTTTGTTGGGGTGCTTTGTATATCTACTATAGAGAAAGGGGCTTCTCTCAACCAGTCTCTGTCCGAGGCTTCCTTGGCCAAGTTGGCCACGTACTCATCAAAATTCGGGAGATCAGTACCTAACAGGACTTTCTCCACCAATACCGGTACTACTCCTACTTTCTTGACCTGGGGTTCTCCGTCAATTTCTAGAACGACCTCTGCTAAGGGATAGGAATATTCCTGATCGTCCCCATGAATACACGAGACCTGTATTTCCTCGTCGTTTGATATTTGTCTAAGTGGAACCAGCTCTCTACAAACGATGCTGTGGTGACACCCTGTATCCAATAGGGCTTCCACTGGCCTTCCATTCAGGCGAATGGTCATGTTGTACCTCCTTTGCGGTCCGCCTGTGGTTAATACCCGGCTTCGTGACACCCCTATATCCATAGTTTCCGCTCCTTCTGTTTTTAGGGGGCAGTTTCGGGCAATGTGGCCCCATTCCGCGCGGCGGAAACATTGAGGCCCCGCCTGGGGAGGAAGGGCTAGTGCCGGGGCTCTGGGTAAGGGCATGGCTATTCCAAAGGTCTTACTATCTCTTCCTGTTCTGTTTGTAGGTTTTTGGGGAGGGAAAGTGTTCTTGGTCGGTTGGGCTTTAAACTCTGGAGACCTGTGGTAGGCGCATGCCAGCTCCATAGTAGTTTGGACTGATAGATGGAGATGTTGTTTTACCCATGTCCTAGTGTTTGGTGGAAGAGCATCTAGATATTGTTCAAGATATATTTTCTCAGTGACCTCTCCTATTGTTGTGTTGTCAGGCTGTAACCACCGATTCCCAAGGTCCCTAATCCTATAGTAGAGAGCTCTGGGGTTATCCCCTGCTACCCAACGTACCCTACGGAACCTAGTCCGGTAATATTCCTGATCGTGGCCAAGTCTCTCTAAAATTGCCTTCTTGATGTCAGGATAGGCGTAGTGCCATCTGGGTTGGCAGCCTGATAGGCCGCCTGTAGTTCTCCAGACAATGGGGGTGCTATATACTGACCCCACCTCTCCTGGGGCCACCCTGCCGTCATCGCCACCCTCTCGAAATTCACAAAAAAATAGTCGGGGTCGTCTCCCTCCTGAAATTTCTGCAAGACCGAACTAGGGACGTTTGGGTGTACCCTGGCAGCCGCAATAGCGTCGGTGAGACGTAGTATGGCTGAGTCCTGTGTTTGTTGAGCAGAGGTCATTAGCGCCGCTTGTTCTCTTACGGCCATCTGGAAGGCCTCCCTTTCTCTTTGCGCTGTTTGGTTTTGTTGCTCCATGACCAATTGGAGGTGTCGTTGGCCCTCAGCCAACAGAGTAATGATGGCTTCCATGGTGACGGGTTGGGTCTTAATGAAGCACTACCCTAATATCCCACTTCTGACACCACTGTAATTCTCTACTGGTCATGCAGGGGTCTACTAATGAGGGACAGGGAGCGCTTTGTCCTTTATAGTGCTTTCTTTATCCAGGAAAGGTATAAAGAACAACAAAACAAAAAAACAAAAAAAATACAGGGGTCGTAGAACAGTCCGCAGACAAGGGAAGCAGTCTTTTTCTGTACACTTCTTTTCTTTATGTACAATTGGGGTTGCCTTCTTCTCCCTTCCTCCCAGTGGGCTGTTTGCGGGGCTTGGTAAGATGTTTGGCGTCTTCCTCAGTGACAGCCGGGAAAAGAGAAAATACAAAAAAAACAAAATAGTATTAGGAGAGGGCTGAGGGACTCCAATATGGACCTCCACCGAACACCCACGTGATTGTGTGCTCTAGGGGTATTTCAGGGCATGCAGTGCTCTGGCGGTGCTTCACAACTCCCACCACTTCCCAACTGCGAAATATCAGAAAAATGGCACTTGACTCAGGCCACGGCCCTCCTGGGTCGTGGCAGAAGGGGTCCAGACGTCCTTCTCACTCCCTGGACGGTTGGACTGATCAGCGTTGTCACTGGGCTCCTTTCTCTTGGGCTCCTCTCTCCTGGGCTCCTCTGTCCACGCGTCTTCCTTCAGCAACAGTCCTTCCCTCCCAAGCGCGCCTCTCCTCTCGTTTCGCGCTCTTCCTCCTTTGGCTGCAGCAGCGCTCACGTGGTCCGCGTGTCGCGCTGCTGCAACAGTAACGGTGACCGGCTCGCCCTTCGGCGGCACTGCGGCGGCCATCTTGGATGTCCCGATCGCAGGACTACAGGGGCCTGGGTCTGACGATGGGAAACTTGAGCCTTCCGAGAAGCTGAGATCCAAGTTTGGGTCAAAGGTAGATTCGCAAGTCCTAAGTGAGAGACTGAAACTTTGAGTCTAGAACAAAGACTAAAATCTCTGGATTTGGACTAGAAAGTGTGGTTCTAGTATAGGTCACATGCTGAGGTTCTCAGGTCTGTTTTAGGGGATGAATCTCTGACCTGGGCAAGAGCTAAGAATCCAGGCTTGGGTCAGAGTGGGAATTCAGGCCTCGGTCAGAGGCTGAAAAGCTTGAGTCAAGGATCAAGGACAGAAGTAAAAAATGTTGACAGGTCTAATGTAGAAACTCTAGAAGTGGCTCAGATGCTAATATTTAGACTTGGGCCCAGAGGCAAAGAATCCAGTCCTGGGACAGACACAGACTCAGAAACTGTGAAGCCAGGACTGGGTAAGGGGCACACACTGATAAGTGTGCGGAAGGAACTCGGGCCAGCTGGACTCTGGGTTAGATACTAAAGCACAATGCTCCATGTCAGGACTGAGACACCTGGTATTGATCAAAATGTGAATTTCCACTTAAGTCTATAAAACACAAAGTGTAATAAGAGCCTTATGTTGAGTCTGGCGGTCTGATGAACTGCCAAACCCATGGTGGCGGTGCTGCTCCTGCCACACCGATGGTCCGACTTCCCTATTACAAATTGGGCGGTCCGACCACCATGGGACCGCTGCTGTCTCCAGGGATCCCCGCTGCCTGCCGGTCTTGCGATGGTCTGAGGCCCCTAATATGCTGGTGGTGCCTCTGCAGCACCGCCAAGCATATTAGGAGCTTCCTCGCCGCCACAGTTTTTATCGCGGTGAGCCCACCATGAAAAGTGTGGCGGTGAGGAAACAAAGGGGACCCTACAGGACCCCCTGTTGCCTCTGCACCAGGGGATGCTTGCAGAGGGGCACATAGTGTGCCTCTCTGTATGCATGCACCCCCTGTTCCTGCAGGGCATGGACCTGACAGTCCATGCCCTGCAGGAACGTGCAAAGGCATTCCCAGTGCGGTGCCTTGCTAAGGCTCATGACTTAGCACTGCACCGCCGTTGGACAACCACCGCAGGACTGCCCGACCTGGATCTAGTCGGAATCCGGCGGCGGTCTCGTTATGGCTTTGGCAGTGTGGCAGCGGGGCGCTGGCGTGGTGGCCCGCTGCCACACTGCCAAAGTCATAATACAGCATCCATAGCGAAATTTTAGCCGAGCTTCTTTGTGAGAAGGCAGATCTAGGACTTGCCTAGGACACGAAAGGGTGCCGTACGCAGAATTACCAGGCTGCTGTTGGAGAGAAAAGACTCCTGGTCATGGAAGGCTCACAGATGAATACAAATGAAGGGAATTTTTGTGGCTTTTAATGGGGGGTAGCTGAAAGGACTGAAGTTCCCTGGGAATATAAATGCTGCTTCTCACAAGGACTCACAGTTTACATATTTCAGAACACAGCTGATCTAAGATTGAGAAGATGTGCCTTATACCAAATCATTGTGTCCTCGTCCAATAAATGGAAGCATGTAAAATATACTGCACCACAACATTGCTTGTCCTTTATGTGTGCTTTTTCCTTACTTTAAGTGAACAGGTCTAGGAGGAAAATGTGGGAATAAATAATAAGATATATATTTGGATTTTTTTATGATGTGTTTATAACTATGCAGAACATGTCCTTCATCGAATGCATCTTTGGGTTTTTTAGTTAGCTTTCAGTCAGACCAAAGAAGACAAAAAAAATCAAAGTTAAAACCAAGATGAAGCACACACGCTGAGAATAGGTGCCCTGGGCATCCGCAGACTGAATGTGTGACAACTTGTTCATGATAAACCCATCTGTATATTTATTATTTCTAGCGGCTGGAAGCAACTTCTTTCCAGCATGTAGCACTGCACATATAGGAGAAATATATACTAAGAAGGAAGAGCCGAAAGAATGCTGGGTTGGTCTGATTTTTAAGGCCTGTGGGTTTTCTTTCCTGCCTCCGTCCTAAACCCCGTGCCCGGCAGGAAGTCGGAGGTTTTGGGATTCGGGCCTAGTTTTTCCGCGCGTTGAATCCTCCGCGGAAAACCACAGCAAGGTAACAACATGTTTTGGAATCTCTACTGTCCGCGATAACGGACGTGAGATCATCCCACAGCGGCCATCCTGGCGGGAAGTGACTCAGAGTCCGTCTGGGAACCTATCATCCGCGGCCAGAGACTCTGCAGGGCCAGGGAGGAAGGAGAAGCACTGGGGAAGAGTGGGGTCGACCCTCGGGCGCAGACAGAGAAAGAAAACCATATTATTATTTCCTGACTGGATTTACATAGCGCTTACTACCCCTCAGGAGGCGTTGAAGCGCTTTTGTCACCCACCGGCTGTAGGAAGAATAGACTGGTCCAGCCATGGATCGTGGAGTGCAGGCACGTTCCTGAGCCCATGAAGACGCGGCAGGCGTCACAGCTGTGACTATGGGCCCCCAACGGAGGGTGCACTGTAACCATGGGCCTAGACAGAGTGCAGTCTAAGATGTAACCGTAGGCCTACAGGAGGGTGCAGGCCGAGCTGTAACTATAGGCCTACAGGAAGGTGCAGGCTGAGCTGTAACTATAGGCCTACAGGAAGGTGCAGGCTGAGCTGTAACTATAGGCCTACAGGAGGGTGCAGGCCGAGCTGTAACTATAGGCTACAGGAAGGTGCAGGCCGAGCTGTAACTATAGGCCTACAGGAGGGTGCAGGCCGAGCTGTAACTATAGGCCTACAGGAAGGTGCAGGCTGAGCTGTAACTATAGGCCTACAGGAGGGTGCAGGCTGAGTTGTAACTATAGGCCTACAGGAGGGTGCAGGCTGAGCTGTAACTATAGGCCTACAGGAAGGTGCAGGCTGAGCTGTAACTATAGGCCTACAGGAAGGTGCAGGCTGAGCTGTAACTATAGGCCTACAGGAGGGTGCAGGCTGAGCTGTAACTATAGGCCTACAGGAGGGTGCAGGCCGAGCTGTAACTATAGGCCTAGACTGGAGAGAGTGCAGGCTGAGCAATAATCATGGATCTACAACAGAGTGCACCTAAAGGTGTAACTCTGAGCCTAGATACGAGAGTGCAGGCTGAGCTGTAACCATGAGCCTAGCCTAGACTGGAGAGAGTGCATGCTGAGCTGTAACCATGGGCCTAGACTGGAGAGAGTGCATGCTGAGCTATAACCATGGGCCTAGACTGGAGAGAGTGCAGGCTGAGCTGTAACAATGAGCCTAGACTGGAGAGAGTGCATGCTGAGCTGTAACCATGGGCCTAGACTGAAGAGAGTGCAGGCAGACCTATATCCATGAGCCTAGACTGGAGAGAGTGCAGGCTGAGCTGTAACCATGGGCCTAGACTGGAGAGAGTGCATGCTGAGCTATAACCATGGGCCTAGACTGGAGAGAGTGCAGGCTGAGCTGTTACAATGAGCCTAGACTGGAGAGAGTGCATGCTGAGCTATAACCATGGGCCTAGACTGGAGAGAGTGCAGGCTGAGCTGTAACAATGAGCCTAGACTGGAGAGAGTGCATGCTGAGCTGTAACAATGAGCCTAGACTGGAGAGAGTGCAGGCTGAGCAATAATCACGGATCCAGACGAGAGTGCACCCACAGGTGTAACCATGGGCCTAGACTGGAGAGAGTGCAGGCTGAGCTGTAATCATGGGCCTAGACTGGAGAGAGTGCAGGCTGAGCTGTAACCATGGGCCTAGACTGGAGAGAGTGCATGCTGAGCTATAACCATGGGCCCAGACTGGAGAGAGTGCAGGCTGAGCTGTAACCATGGGCCTAGACTGGAGAGAGTGCAGGCTGAGCAATAATCATGGATCTACAAGGGAGTGCACCCAGAGGTGTAAATCTGAGCCTAGATAGGAGAGTGCAGGCTGAGCTGTAACAATGAGCCTAGCCTAAATTGGGGAGAGTGCAGGCTGAGCTGTAACCATGGGCCTAGACTGGAGAGAGTGCAGGCTGAGCAATAATCATGGATCCAGACGAGAGTGCACCCACAGGTGTAACCATGGGCCTAGACTGGAGAGAGTGCAGGCTGAGCTGTAATCATGGGCCTAGACTGGAGAGAGTGCAGGCTGAGCTGTAACCATGGGCCTAGACTGGAGAGAGTGCATGCTGAGCTATAACCATGGGCCCAGACTGGAGAGAGTGCAGGCTGAGCTGTAACAATGAGCCTAGACTGGAGAGAGTGCAGGCTGAGCTGTAACCATGGGCCTAGACTGGAGAATGCAGGCTGAGCTGTAACCATGGGCCTAGACTGGAGAGAGTGCAGGCTGAGCTGTAACCATGGGCCTAGACTGGAGAGAGTGCAGGCTGAGCTGTAACCATGGGCCTAGACTGGAGAATGCAGGCTGAGCTGTAACCATGGGCCTAGACTGGAGAGAGTGCATGCTGAGCTGTAACCATGGGCCTAGACTGGAGAGAGTGCCAGCTGACCTATATCCATGAGCCTAGACTGGAGAGAGTGCAGGCTGAGCTGTAACCATGGGCCTAGACTGGAGAGAGTGCAGGCTGAGCTGTAACCATGGGCCTAGACTGGAGAATGCAGGCTGAGCTGTAACCATGGGCCTAGACTGGAGAATGCAGGCTGAGCTGTAACCATGGGCCCAGACTGGAGAGAGTGCATGCTGAGCTATAACCATGGGCCCAGACTGGAGAGATTGCAGGCTGAGCTGTAACAATGAGCCTAGACTGGAGAGAGTGCAGGCTGAGCTGTAACCATGGGCCAAGACTGGAGAGAGTGCAGGCTGAGCTGTAACCATGGGCCAAGACTGGAGAGAGTGCAGGCTGAGCTGTAACCATGGGCCTAGACTGGAGAGAGTGCAGGCTGAGCTATAACCATGGGCCCAGACTGGAGAGAGTGCAGGCTGAGCTGTAACCATGGGCCTAGACTGGAGAGAGTGCAGGCTGAGCAATAATCATGGATCTACAAGGGAGTGCACCCAGAGGTGTAAATCTGAGCCTAGATAGGAGAGTGCAGGCTGAGCTGTAATAATGAGCCTAGCCTAAATTGGGGAGAGTGCAGGCTGAGCTGTAACCATGGGCCTAGACTGGAGAGAGTGCAGGCTGAGCAATAATCATGGATCCAGACGAGAGTGCACCCACAGGTGTAACCATGGGCCTAGACTGGAGAGAGTGCAGGCTGAGCTGTAATCATGGGCCTAGACTGGAGAGAGTGCAGGCTGAGCTGTAAACATGGGCCTAGACTGGAGAGAGTGCATGCTGAGCTATAACCATGGGCCCAGACTGGAGAGAGTGCAGGCTGAGCTGTAACAATGAGCCTAGACTGGAGAGAGTGCAGGCTGAGCTGTAACCATGGGCCTAGACTGGAGAATGCAGGCTGAGCTGTAACCATGGGCCTAGACTGGAGAGAGTGCAGGCTGAGCTGTAACCATGGGCCTAGACTGGAGAGAGTGCAGGCTGAGCTGTAACCATGGGCCTAGACTGGAGAATGCAGGCTGAACTGTAACCATGGGCCTAGACTGGAGAGAGTGCATGCTGAGCTGTAACCATGGGCCTAGACTGGAGAGAGTGTCAGCTGACCTATATCCATGAGCCTAGACTGGAGAGAGTGCAGGCTGAGCTGTAACCATGGGCCTAGACTGGAGAATGCAGGCTGAGCTGTAACCATGGGCCCAGACTGGAGAGAGTGCATGCTGAGCTATAACCATGGGCCCAGACTGGAGAGATTGCAGGCTGAGCTGTAACAATGAGCCTAGACTGGAGAGAGTGCAGGCTGAGCTGTAACCATGGGCCAAGACTGGAGAGAGTGCAGGCTGAGCTGTAACCATGGGCCAAGACTGGAGAGAGTGCAGGCTGAGCTGTAACCATGGGCCTAGACTGGAGAGAGTGCAGGCTGAGCTATAACCATGGGCCCAGACTGGAGAGAGTGCAGGCTGAGCTGTAACCATGGGCCTAGACTGGAGAGAGTGCAGGCTGAGCAATAATCATGGATCTACAAGGGAGTGCACCCAGAGGTGTAAATCTGAGCCTAGATAGGAGAGTGCAGGCTGAGCTGTAACAATGAGCCTAGCCTAAATTAAATTGGGGAGAGTGCAGGCTGAGCTGTAACCATGGGCCTAGACTGGAGAGAGTGCAGGCTGAGCAATAATCATGGATCCAGACGAGAGTGCACCCACAGGTGTAACCATGGGCCTAGACTGGAGAGAGTGCAGGCTGAGCTGTAATCATGGGCCTAGACTGGAGAGAGTGCAGGCTGAGCTGTAACCATGGGCCTAGACTGGAGAGAGTGCATGCTGAGCTATAACCATGGGCCCAGACTGGAGAGAGTGCAGGCTGAGCTGTAACCATGGGCCTAGACTGGAGAGAGTGCAGGCTGAGCAATAATCATGGATCCAGACGAGAGTGCACCCACAGGTGTAACCATGGGCCTAGACTGGAGAGAGTGCAGGCTGAGCTGTAACCATGGGCCTAGACTGGAGAGAGTGCATGCTGAGCTATAACCATAGGCCCAGACTGGAGAGAGTGCAGGCTGAGCTGTGACAATGAGCCAAGACTGGAGAGAGTGCAGGCTGAGCTGTAACAATGAGCCTAGACTGGAGAGAGTGCAGGCTGAGCTGTAACCATGGGCCTAGACTGGAGAGAGTGCAGGCTGAGCTAAAACCATGGGCCCAGACTGGAGAGAGTGCAGGCTGAGCTGTAACAATGAGCCTAAACTGGAGAGAGTGCAGGCTGAGCTGTAACCATGGGCCTAGACTGGAGAATGCAGGCTGAGCTGTAACCATGGGCCTAGACTGGAGAGAGTGCAGGCTGAGCTGTAACCATGGGCCTAGACTGGAGAGAGTGCAGGCTGAGCTGTAACCATGGGCCTAGACTGGAGAATGCAGGCTGAACTGTAACCATGGGCCTAGACTGGAGAGAGTGCAGGCTGAGCTAAAACCATGGGCCCAGACTGGAGAGAGTGCAGGCTGAGCTGTAACAATGAGCCTAGACTGGAGAGAGTGCAGGCTGAGCTGTAACCATGGGCCTAGACTGGAGAGAGTGCAGGCTGAGCTGTAACCATGGGCCTAGACTGGAGAATGCAGGCTGAACTGTAACCATGGGCCTAGACTGGAGAGAGTGCAGGCTGAGCTAAAACCATGGGCCCAGACTGGAGAGAGTGCAGGCTGAGCTGTAACAATGAGCCTAGACTGGAGAGAGTGCAGGCTGAGCTGTAACCATGGGCCTAGACTGGAGAGAGTGCAGGCTGAGCTGTAACCATGGGCCCAGACTGGAGAGAGTGCAGGCTGAACTGTAACCATGGGCCCAGACTGGAGAGAGTGCAGGCTGAGCTGTATCTATGAGCCTAGACTGGAGAGACTGCACGCTGAGTTGTAACAATGGGCCAAGACTGGAGACAGTGCATGCTGAGCTGTAACTATTGGCCTAGCCAGGAGAGTCAGGCTGGTGGCGCCCGGTCCATGAATCTTTTTTGCTGCCTTTAATGACCTCTTCCTGCACGAAACCCCTCACTGCCACCCTCCAAAGCAGCCTCTCATCTCACGATAGCTCCTCTCTCACATGCATTTTACTTATTTTATAGCGCAGCGCTACTCATTTCACTGTAAGGTGTCAGAGCACTTCACATCACACATTATACGGAGACAAAGAATCATATATGTGTAAATCAGTCTATAGAAAATGTTACATAAGACAAAGAGGGTTACAAGGTGTAGAATTCACAACAACCATACTAGTAGGCAGTATATTGTAAGAGTGCTTGGTCTGGAGAAGCACAAACTCAGGATTTAGAAAGTACCACAGTGGTTGAGGTTAGCTTTCCTAATAAGACTGTATTTCTACCCCAACAAATCCTTTTTATCGAAAATGAAAGACTGTGGAAAAAACGCGACATTCTAAACTATACCGTGCAATTTGCATGCAGCTCTGCTATTTTAGTGTTGTAACTTATAAACAGCAAGTAACAAACAGATTTGCGTGACAAAAGTAGTAACTCACTGTGCTAAATGAAATACAGTTCATGGTACTGTACATGGTCCATGGTACATGTTCTTTGCAGCAGGCATCTTCACCCTCTTCACTACCACAACGATGAATCAAAACTGCCACTAAAAAAAACTCCGATCTCTCTCCACCAGGAATATTAATCACTAGCGTTATCTTTACATTTTTACTGTTGCCTGAAAACTGATGGACACACCAGGAACTCTGCAGCAGGTGCTTTTATACAGCATAAGTTATTTCTACATACTGTTCCCCCCACCTCTCTTGAAGTCAGCTTCAGGTGGGGCTGCACCTCTGACACCGTCCTAAAACCGGCCCTGAGGAGAGTTCAGACAGAGCTGTAACCATGAGCCTACAGGAAAGTACACCTAGAGGTGTAGCTATGAGCTTAGGCAGGAGAGTGCAGGCCGAGCTGTAGGAATAAGTACAGTTGTTTTTTATGTGCTTTTTGATGTTGCCGTCTATGCAGCTGTCTGGTTTGCTACAGAGATCTTGTGGACATTCAGAAACTTGATCTAGGAATACATTCTGCCTGTTGTTCTTATCTCACCACATTTGCTGTGCATTCAAAGACTGAGGTCATATGTCAGGGGCTAGCTTCCGAGGGCACTTGTTTACTCTTTTGTCTCTGACTTCAAAGTGAGAGGATTTATGTGACAATCTTGCTGGACACTGAGGGTAGGAAAGAGTTTTTTTCTTGCACACACCAACATTTAAATGAAATGTGTAAGTATTTCAGAAGATATCAGAATTAGGACCACAAATGAAGCACACTTTTTGTTATTTCTGAAGTGTGCTGGAAACAAATGCTTAAATATGATCAAAACAAATCATTACACTAGGTGATGCAATTTCCACACTTTTTAGTCTTTGCACTGTTCAGTTTTATTAGTAAAACTGTACGTTTGTGCAAATGTAATGGTCATTTCAATTGAAAATGTGTTGTCTTTAAAGGCAGTGTGCTACCACACCATGAATACTCCACTCTACGCCACTCTACACTGCACCACCCCACACCACTGCACTCTACTCTGTACCACTCCACTTTATACCAGCCCACTGAACTCCACTCTACTCTGCACCACTCCACATCACTGCCCTCTACTCTGCACCACTTCACTTTACAGCGCTCCATGCCACTGCACTCTGCACCACTCCACTGCACTATACGCATCTCTACTCTACCCTCTACCACTCTACTCTATGCCAAGGCACTCTTCGCCACTCTACTCCAAACCACTGCACTCTTCTCCACTGCACTCTACAACATTCCAGTCTAGGTCACACCAATCTCTCTACACAATTCCACTCTACATCACTGTACTCTATACCTCTCTGCAACACTGCACTCTATGCCACAGCACTCTACGCCAATGCACTTTACACTGTAACACTTAACTCTATGCCTCTGAACTCTACACCAATCCACTGTGTGCCACTCTAATCTACTCTGCATCACTGCAGTGTATGCCACTGCACTCTACACCACTTTATGCCACTACACTTTATGCCACGGAACTTCACAACTGAACTCTACCCTGCACCACTCCACTCTACGCCACTCTATTCTACTCTGAAACAATCTACTCTATGCCACTCTACTCTTAACCACTGCGCTTCATGCCACTCTACTCTGTGCCACTGCCCTCTGATTCACTCAACTCTACTCCACACCACTTTGCGCCATTCTACTCTACGCCACTTCACTCTATGCCACTCTACTCTAAGCTACTCCACTTTGCACCACTCTACTCTGCACAACTAAAGTCTACGCCACTACACTCTACTATGCACCACTATAATATATGCCACTAAGTTCTACAACACTGCATTGTATGTCACTGAATTCAATGCCATTGCACTTAGTGGCACTGCACTCTATGCCACTACACTCTGCAACACTCTGTAGTGTAGTTCCTATTTCCTTTATAGGCTCTGGGCATTGGCATAATATACAATATAGTTTTCGTATAGGTCTAAGGTCAGTATCCTCCTATTGAGTACATTAAACCTAATTACTTGTATGTGCAAGCTAACTCAGAAGTCACTAGAAACTTCTCGATGGAACAAGAAGGGATTAGTTTCTGACAACAGCATAAACATGACAACTTTGTTTCCCTTAGAATCGGAACGCCTCTCAGAATCGTGGAAACAATAGATAACAGTTTCACTCAGTCAGTCGTGCATGCTTAGTTTCTCCAGAGTTACACAGAAATAGATAGACGGGCGTTTCAATAAAAGGGTTTATTGAACTTTCTTGTTTCTCATGTAAGAGATATGAGCTGTTACAATCGTTAGACAGAAAACAAGAAATAATACGCACAGCATAAGCAGTAAGAAGAAATACTACTTTAATTGCATTGTCTTTTAGCTATGACATATATTCATATATACTTACATAAATAACACAGGCTAAAAAGTGAATACTCGTCTGATGCTTCTAAATAGTCCTACCCCGGTGTACCTAACCTAAGTGTAGTGTGAGGTAAAAGTAAGTGCTGTTTTCTATAGTATGATATATACTAAGTTTAGTATGCCAAGAGTCCCTCTAGGTTCTAGTCGGCTCCATACCTTTAGAATGAGCGAAGTGGGAATCTCTATCCGGGTCTCAAACTCTAACACCTCGCGAAGGGAGTCAGAACACTGAAAGCTGGATTCTCTGCAAGCAGGGATGACCGCGTCTGGTCAGTGCGTCAGGCCGGGATATGGTCTCTTCCGAACTTGCCATGGCGAACCGTGCAGTCAAGTCATGCTGAGTCGTGCCGTGGTTTGCCATGGTAAGGGAAGGCATATTTATACTTGTAAGGTGCTTAGGAATGCTAGCATTGACGTAAAGTCGGGCAGAGGAAGCTGTCATGGATGAACCCCTAAGGAATAGTAGTTCATGCTTAATAGATGAGTTCTTGGAGAAATCAATAATTCTAGTTAGGGAAAGTCCTGTTCAGCTTAAGGGCCTGGTTTCTAAGAACTCGTTGTGACGTCGGATGGACAGATGTAGGTGACCATGCCTGTATTTGTTTAGCATGGCTAATACCTAAATAAGGGCTGGGATTCTATGCCTAAATAAGGGAAAAGTGATTTGTGCCTATATAAGGACATGATTCAGGGAAACCTATATACGGGTATCTAAATCGAAACACAACACCCACTCCACTGACTACTGATTGATATTACTAAATGCTAAACATGCTAAACACATAAAATTGAGTATCACATGTTCACTAAAAACATTCATAAACGCATACTATAAAGTCTTTGTTAGAAGTATGCTACACATGAAATGCAGGTGCTGTACATATTAAAGCAATGTTGCATTCTAAGCATAAATTTACAGTGAATGCTAAGAGAATGAACAGAAATGTATACACATATGTAATGAAATTGTCCATTTGTACAGAAAGGAAAAAGGTTCAGGGCCATTTCATGTCGTGATTACATAAACATGAGAAAAGGCGACAATGCGTCCCTGGAAGTGTTTCAAAGAAGTCTGTTCTCTATGAATAGTTCTACTGTAAGCAGAGCTTTTAGCCACACAAAATATCAATATTCACAAAAGTGTTCTTAGAAAAGTTCCAAATTTAGTCTTTTGTTTTGAAAAAATGAAGGACAAATTCATAGATTATATGGCACACTGTGAGCCAAATCAAAAGTTATTTGAAAATGCTGGGGAAAATATGAAACCTTCTAATCCTGTAGACAAAAAATCATCTATTGTTGTCGGTAATAGGTCGATTACCTTATTTAGAAGACTATCTGCACATAGATGTGATGCATCGTCAGTGGCAGTGTTCGTTGATACCTGTGTGCCTGTTGATCCATCTTGTACCTCAGCAGTAGCATGTTGCGTCATCAGGATCGGTAGCCGCTAGGGACATCACAGAGCATGGGCCGTTATCGGGTCCAGCAGAGTATCGATATCCGTTGGCATGACTGATAGGAGTGTTAGACAGATGTCTAGCACGCATTCTTCACCGCAAAGCAGGCAGCGTAGAACAGGTAAGATGCAATCTTGACAGATTGGTCTGAGCGACAGAAACCATGTGGTATTTAGTTCTCGTAGACGAGGTAAACCCTATAGTTGCACTATGCGTTCACAACACTTCCTTTCCAGGAGAGCAAGCTCCAAGGTGCCGGGAGTGACGCTGGTGGATTGGCTTGCCATAGCGCAGCAGTAGGAATAAAAATAGGATTTCCGCGACAATTGCTAGAATTAGCGGCAGACCACCAAACACCGAGTGCATGAGGTTTGGAATGATTCTGAGGACTGCTTGAAAAGGTGTTAACAGTCCCGAACATACGGTCTTAAATACATGCACAATACCGCTCGTATCAGACATGTTTTAGATAGGTCCCAACATTTCTGTGAAATGTGTAGGGCAATTTGTCCTTAACAGAGCCTGTATCTCAGCCGAAGTCCTTGCGACTTGTAGATCATAGGTTTCTTTGGCCAAGGTCAAAGGCACGGTTTGTTGTAAAAGAATGGCTTTTATTCTGCTTAAAGTATCAATTAGTATTGAAGAGATGTTCAGTGAAGGCTATAAAGGCGACTCCCTGACTGTGTCTATTTGGGGGAACAAGACTTGCATACAGCAAGTGACCTTGGCGGTAACTGTTACTAGATATAGGATACCTGGCAACATGCCACAACAGCTCTGATCATTCAACATGAGGTAACTCCCATTTGAAAGTTGTCCAAATGTTGGATTAATCACAGAGGCTGGTGAACCTTGCAGGTGGCAGGATAAATTTGCTGTGGAACCGCTACAGGCCCCGTGTAAACTAATATACCGACATATGAGTGAACCGTTCAGTGCATTTTCACAGTGTGTACCGCTAACAAACACTTCACGCCCCCACTCCAACATCTGTGTGTGTAAGGTAAATCCCACGATGTCCTGATGTATTCTTTACCCAACCTTTCATATTTGCTTACTGGCATGTGTTTAAGGCAATACTGAAAATGGAAAGTTGGAACAGGCAGAGTTATTTTGCCATGTATGATCCATTCAGTAGTTGGTTTTTCTGCTACCGTAAATGGCAATTTTTCCAGTCTTTCAATGCTCAGCACTGTATACTTCGCTCTCCTTTGTGCCAGTTCGATCTGTTTATCCGTGAGATTATGATCAGAAAACAGAGAAGACGTGTTGATGAAACACCAAGGCACATAGCCTGCACGCAAGTTTTGTAGCGTCCAGCCTAATGACAGAATAGAACGTAATTGAGACTGGCCATGACGCAGCAGGACCAAATCTTGTTCCACATGTCTATAGCAGAGGATACAATCAATCAATCAATCAATCAATCATTTGTAAAGCGCACTACATACCCGCGAGGGTCTTAAGGCGCTGGGAGGTGGGGGCGGGGGGCCGCTACTGGTTAAACAGCCAGGTCTTTAGTAGCCTCCTGAAGGTCAGCAGGTCTTGGGTCTGTCGTAGGCTCAGTGGGAGGGTGTTCCAGGTCTTGGCGGCGAGGTAGGAGAAGGATTTTCCGCCGGTGGTTGTTCTCCGGATGCGAGGGACGGGGGGGAGTGCGAGGTCGGCGGAGCGGAGGTGGCGGTTGGGGATGTAGAAGGAAAGTCGTCTGTTGAGGTAGGCTGGGCCGGTCTTCTGGAGTGCCTTGTGTGCGTGGATGAGGAGCTTGAAGGATATCCTCTTGTTGACAGGGAGCCAGTGCAGGTTTCTCAGGTGGGGATGATGTGGCTGTGGCGTGGTACGTCAAGGATCAGTCGTGCAGAGGCGTTTTGAATGCGTTGCAGTCGTTTGATGAGCTTAGTCGGGGCTCCCGCGTAGAGGGCGTTTCCGTAGTCGCGTCTGCTGCTGACGAGGGCCTGGGTGACTGTTCTTCTTGTGTCTGTCGGATCCATCTGTAGATCTTGCGGAGCATGTGAAGGGTGTTGAAGCAGGAGGAGGAGACGGCATTGATTTGCTTGGTCATGGAGAGCGTTGAGTCGAGGATGATTCCCAGGTTGCGTGTGTGGTCGGTGGGTGTCGGGGCTGCCCCCAGTGCCGTCCGCCACCAGGAGTCGTCCCAGGCTGAAGGATTGGAGCCGAGGATGAGGACCTCCATCTTGTCCGTGTTCAGCTTCAGTCGGCTGATCTTCAAACAGTTGGCGATGGCCTTCATTCCTTCGTGCAGATTGGATTTGGCAGTGATGGGGTCCTTGGTGAGGGAGAGGATCAATTAGGTGTCGTCGACGTAGGAGATTATGTTGAGGTCGTGCTGTCGGGCAACGTGTGCGAGCAGGGCCATGTAGATGTTGAACAGTGTCGGACTGAGGGAAGAGCCCTGGGGTACGCCGCAGATGATCTCGGAGGCTTCGGATCGGAAAGGGGGAGGCGGACGCTCTGGGTTCTGCCGGAGAGGAAGGAGGTGGTCCATTCCAGAGCCTTGTCTCGGATCCCTACGGCGTGAAGGCGTGTGCGTAGTGTGAGGTGGCAGACGGTGTCGAAGGCGGCATAGAGGTCCAGGAGGATGAGGGCCGCGGTCTCACCGTTGTCCAGCAGGGTCCTGATGCCGTCGGTGGCGGCGATGAGGGCAGTCTCGGTGCCGTGGTTGCTGCGGAATCCTACCTGGGAAGGGTCCAGGATTCTGTTTTCTTCAAGGTATCGGATTAGCTGTCTGTTGTCGAGCTTCTCGATGACCTTGGTCGGGAACGGAAGCAGGGAATGGGCTGGAAGTTCTTGAGGTCTCTTGGGTCCGCCTTGGGTTTTTTGAGTAGGGCGTTGATCGCGGCGTGTTCCAGCTCTCTGGGAAGGTCGCGGTCTTGAGGGAGAGATTGATGACGTTGCGCAGATGGGGTGCGATGGAGCTGCTGGCTTTGTTGAAGATGTGGTGCGGGAAAGGGTCTGACGGGGAGCCGGCGTGGATTGTGCTCATGGTCTTGATGGTGTCATCAAGGCTCACGTTGGCCCAGGCTAGCAGGGGGTTGTGGTCGATGGTGTGCGAGGAGTCTGTTGTGTTGATGTCTGTTGGGGCTGTCTAGGTGTTGAAGCTGTTGTGGATGTCTGGTATCTTGCGGTGGAAAAAAGCAGCGAGGGAGTCGCACAAGACTTGAGACGGCAGGATGTTGTTGGTGTTGGAGCTGGGGTTGGAAAGTTCCTTCGTGATGTTGAAGAGCTCCTTGCTATTGTGTGCGTTGTTGTCGAGACGGTCTTTGAAGGAGGTCCCCTTGGCAGTCCTGATGAGGTGATGGTGGCTGTCCGGGGTCTACTCACTGTGCCATTTCTTCTTTAATTTCCGTCAGGCTCGCTTGGAGGCTAAGAGTTCTGGGGTGAACCAGCTGGCCCTATTGCTGGTGTCTCTGTAGGAGGGTTTCTTCAGTGGGGCGAGGGTGTTGGCGCAGTCGTCGAACCAGCGTCTGAGGTTGTGGGCAGCGTCGTCGGTGTTGTAGAGTTTGGTGGGTGGGCTGAGAGCGAGGTTTGCGTGAAGTTGGTCTTCGTTGATTTTGCTCCAGCAGAGGCGAGGGATCTATTGAGTGCGGTGGTGTGTGGTGGGTTTCTGGAAGGTGAAGAGGATGCAGCGGTGGTCGGTCCAGGGGAGTTCGGTGGTGTGGCTGAAGGAGATGTGGGAGCTTGAGGAGAAGACGGGGTCGAGCGTGTGGCCGGCAGAGTGGGTAGGCGTTATGTCGAGTTGCTTCAGTCCAAGGTTGGCAAGGTTTTCGATCAGGGTGGTGGAGTTGCTGTCGTTGTTGTTCTCAAGGTGAAAGTTCAGGTCTCCAAGGAGGATGTTGTCGGTGGAGGTCAGGGCGCGTGCTGATCAAGTCGGAGATGGAGTCGCTGAACTGGAGTCTGGGTCCAGGGGTCTGTAGACGAGGGTGCCTCTGAGGGTGGAGTTGGGGTCTGTGTGGATCTGGAAATGTATGTGTTCAGCGGTGCTGAGAATGTCGTCGGTGCTGGTCGAGACCCTGATGCTGTTCTTGTGGATGATGGCGATTCCTCCTCCGACTCCGTTGGGGCGGTCTCTGTGGGTGATCTTGTAGCCATCTGGGACGGCAATAGCGATTTCAGGTGCGGAGGAGTTGTTCATCCAGGTCTCTGTCAGGAAGGCGACGTCCGGGGATGTTGCCCAATGAATATATCCTGGATGACAGAGTCGTTAACCCATTGTCGACCACAGCGAAAGATTTCTCTAAATTAATACGATCATTCTCGTATTCTTTCTGTGGCGTTTGCTTGTGTCACCTTCCATATTTCATTATAAGCAGCATAGATGCCGGCATATATGAAACGTTTTTGACGCGGTTTTCTTGGACCTAGCAAGAATTCCCTAAGGTTTGCGTCTTCTTTAAGTAAAGATAAGTGTTGTTTGACATCCTCTAGTGTAGATGTCTGTAGACAATCAAGGCATAATTTTCCTACACTGAATGTTGTTACTACCCCTGGATGCTGTCTTTAAACATAGCGTGGGTCTGGTCTATTGATTGTTAAACCTTGTGTTTTGTTCAGGAATCTTTCTTGACAGATGTTTGTGACTGTGGGCCAGAGCAACCGTTTTTTCCATTCGGAATCTGATCTGTTGTTTTGTACGATAGTATGTACGGCGACCACCCCCTGTGTAGTGCTATTACTTGCATGTGTAGGTATGGACGGTGTGTTCATGTCTTTGATCTTGGCTAACCCAAGGCAAGATGTTTGTTGGATAGTGTCATTCAAAAACATTATCTGCTATGGGATGATGCAGGCTCTAAACAAAGCTTCTATCCCCTGCACTTGCCAATCTTTTGTACCCCAGACAGATTTCGTGTCAATTGTCTTTTTCCAAAACTCGAAACCCTGTCTAGACAGTTGGGCAATAAAGGCTGCAGAAAAAATCTGTTTCGTATTGGTTAACATATTTTTTGTTCCTGTTTTGTTCACATTTTTAAAGTAAAACGTTTCTGGATTGGATATATTGTACCCTGAAAAATATGGAAACTTAATTTCAAATGTTTTTGAGCTACCCCTTGGTGGTGTAGGACAATGTTCCTATTGGTTATACATAAATACATTTCTAGGTGTCGCAGATTTATGCAAGAAATGATGTCCATAGTGGTTGTAACAATAAGCTGTTCATAGTCTGTTGAACTCTCTAAGTATTCATGTTTAAAGAATGCAGCAGATCGTTCTAGATCAGACATCATGTTATTAACAGTCTCAAAGTCCCAATCATCAGAATAGGTACTAGAGGTAATAAAGTCACTTAATGATATCTTAAATAAGTGTTGAATCTTCAAAAGTTCTGACGTACCGAATATATCATAATCCGTTTTGTCCCAAACTATATCATCTTGTATAGGAACGGCTGTGATGTTCACTGCAGACAAGTCTCTTGCTTCACGATGGGATGATTTGTATGGTTTCAAAAGTAAGTTCACATGTTTACTTCCTGTGTCCAAATGAATATATCTTCCATCTATCAACATGCTCAGAGTTATTAGTAAATCTAGCCAAATCAGAAAGAAAAAATATTCCAGAAATAATCCATAGTTCAATCCATGGTGAAACCAGATAAGTCTTTTTCAAGTGTTGAAAAAAGTCATGTGCTTGTTCTTTGAAAGTTCTTTTAGCTGTCGTCGGTTCAGGTTCGCTGGGATCCTCAGAAAACATATCAAAGTTAATGAAATAGCCAGAAGCATTTCTGTCAATGGTTGAAATTGCATCAGGATTCGTTGAAATCACTGGAACCAGTGGATCACTTGCTATGTTGGTGTAGACCGGTGTATCAGGACGAACTGTTATTTCAGTTTCAAGAGGAATGAGTTCCATAGCATTGTTGCTTAGTCTTTCATTTCTTATTGTTGGATTCTCAATGGTGATGAGTCTTTCAATTTGAACCTCTTGGATAGTAGCTAGAGGAGTGCGTTTGCTACTTGGTCGGAGTCCACATGGCCTACTGTTTAGTATCGGCCACATAGTGTGGTTTGATGAGGTCGATGGACACAAATCTTTTCTCCTTTTTACCAGCAAGGGGCAGCAGAAGTACTGTTCTTGATCCGTGGATTGCTAGGACAGGTACTGGTTGACTGTAAGAAGGCCCAAATTCCTTCTTGTCCGCGATCTTTACTCTGACTAGATCCCCAAGCTTAGGGATCCAGACAGGCCTTGCTGGGACGGCTGGATTATCCCTAGTGGTGGTTGGCTTCAGGAACACGTTGCTTTGTTTTGATCTTAGTTCATTTAAGTCCTGTAAAATAGCCAAACGATCTTTGATATCAAATGGTTTATTTTCCAACACTGTGCCTTTACATTCGATATCAGGAACCCACATTCTTGTCCCAAATAGGACCTCATATGGAGTGAACACCCCTAGAGAACTTCTTGGCAAATAGTTTAATGAGCGTTGGACCCCATAAAAATGTTTGACCCACCCATCACCCAAACCTAATACCCTAGCTGTTATAGACCGCTTTATGTCCCGGGTTTTCCTTTCCACATCCGAATTTCCCTCAGGATGGAATGGACAGGAGTACCGCAATGCAACGCCCAAACTGGCCATGGCTTCTTTGTAAGCCCGAGAGCTAAACGCAGGGCCCTGGTCAGAGTGTAGTGTGCTTATTGCATATGTGCCAATAAAGACTCGCAAATCTTTTATAACAGTTCGAGCGTCAGCCGAGCGCTGAGGCCATATCCATAGGAACCTTGAGCATGAATCTACTGTGACCATGATATATTTATAGTTACCATCCCTTTGCAAGGGACCGCAGTGATCCAGGTAAACACATGCTAAAGGGAAATCTGAAATTAACAGGAGCGTCTGTGCAGGACGTTTCACTGTAGAGACTTTCATCTTTTGGCATATTTCACATTCAAAAACATCGTTTTTGGTCTGTTTCCTAATGCCAGGCCACCAATATCTCTGTTTTAATAACGATACTGTGGCGGAAACACCTGCATGGGCAGAGGCTATCCCTTCATGTGCTGCTAGGATTAGTCCTAATCTACGTTCCTTGTTTGGAATTACCCTATCACCCACTCCAGGGATTCGAGCAAACGGAACGTTGTTCGCATCAATTATATACGAGTGGAATTTTTTTAGGTAACGCTGCACCGCTGCCTTTGCTTGAAGCATTGACAGCCAACAATATCTCACTGTCTTTTTTTCGTTTTTGAACGAGTGATCGCAGCTATGGAAGCCGTTTGCACAGCCCCCTCCGTGGCTACGCCAGCCAGTGAATTCCCTGCAACGTGAACGCCATCACGTTGATGACTCAGCGTGTGTCTCACGTGAGGGTTTTGTAGTCCGTTTTGCAATTGAACTACTTGTTCCCAAAGCGTTTTATGCTTGATTGTGCCACCTTTTGCATCTTTGAAACCATTTTGAAGCCAATTCTGTAAATATTCATGATTTGATTGAACACAGTAAAAAGAATCGCACACTATAAGTGTGGGGAATTCGCGATCCGTATTTTCAAGTGCCAATTTGAATGCTTGTAGTTCAGCTCGCTGACTTGTACAATCTCCTGAAGATTGTGTTTTTGTAACCATCGGTCGAAATTTACCATTGCGCATACGACCTTTAACGATCGCGCAGGCTACACTGTAAGCTTGCTTACTTTCCGTAGCGGGTTGTGCTGATCCGTCAGTATAAATTATGAATTAATACTGGTCAAGAGGGAGAATCTCAATAGGCAGAGGACATTTGTGTTCGTATTGCAGGAATGCTTGTGTTTTTAAATAAGGATCAAAAACATATTCAACATCTGTTGCAGCAAGAGAATTAACCCATTGTATCTATCTTGGATGTAAAGCTTTTGCATTTGGAATGCTCGCTCTTGTAACTGCCTCTAAGGCTGGTACTGGAGCCACAACAATAATGCGTTTCCCCTGAGCTAGAGCTCTTTCTTTTGCTACAGTGGTTTGAACTGCTGTCAGAATTTTTTCTGTTGAAGTGAAGTCCATTTCCGTTTGTGTATACAAATGTGATTTGTATGCAATCGGTACTTTTTCACCTTCAATAAAAGTTAAGTAGGTGAATCCGCATTGACCCGAAATTATTCGGATCACTAAATTGCGTGTATTTACGCGTGTTTGTAAGTGATTTGTTGCTAACAAGTCAGCTTGTAGTGAACGCAGGATTTCTGTGTGTTCCTGTGTCCAATCCTTGATTCTGAAATCAGGTTTGATTAATTCGTAGAGAGGTTTAACCCTGTCTGTGTAATTTAGAATGCAAGTTCTTCCAAAATTCAGGAAACCTAGAATCGACTGTAAATATTTCCGCGTTTTTGGAGGTTGGAGCAGCGCACATTTTCCTAAAAAATTCGCTGCCAGTATTTTGCCTTCACTTGAAAGTTCATATCCTAGGAAAAGGATATTGAGATGGGCAATTCTAGATTTCTTTAAATTAAAATTGTAGCCCTCAGAAGCGAAGCCCAGTATAATGGTGTTCACCCTGTTCAAGTGCCTAGCCAGGTCATTGTCTGTCAGATATATATTATCGACATATGACAATGCCTTGTCATCATAAATTTGTAGTAACTCCGTTACTCTTGCTGAGAATAACCCCGGGCTGTTCTTGAACCCTTGTGGGAATCAACAGAAGTGACGCTGGGTCCCGATTATTGAGAAAGCTGTCAAGTACCTACTTTCAGGTGCTATGTTTTGACAAAAGAAACCATTTGGATTATCCAATGTGGTTTTATATTTTTTACGCACAATGTTATCCATTAATGCTGTGCTGTGTGCATTTTGTACTGCAAATGTCTTAGAACAAGTGTTCAGGTGTCTGTAATCCAAAACAAGACGATATGTGTTGTCAGGTTTGGAAACAGGAAACAAAGGATTGTTCATTGATGAGCTGCATGTTTCAATCACCCCTTGGTATTTAAGATCTCCCTGACCTGTTTTTTAGCTTCTTGCTTAATTGGGTACTGCCTTTGTGCAATAGGTTGACATTTTAATTGGATTTTGTGGTGAGGTGAGTCCTTCTCCCATCCTACATGATTTTTGTATAATGCTAGGGCCTGGGCTACTGCCCATTTCCTGGCATAAGTATATTTTAAATGTATAGGCACATGGTTGGCACATGGTTGGAGAAGGCTGGCATAATGATGTCCTCTCCATTTGGGCACTCCCTGACAAATTCCGGTGGCCAGTCTTTTTTATGCTAGAAGTATATCATAACCCCTTGAAAGCTTCCCCCAAAATAGTGCTTTCACTTTTCTTGGTATGTCTCCCTCCATCCGGAGTATTATCTCATATAACCTTTGTGGAGAACTAACCCTGGTGTCTACAGTTTCAACTGTTATGTATTCATTCAAGTCCACTGTCTCCAGAAGTTCCTTCAGGTTCTGGCGAGCTATTGTTACTTCTGCTGCACTGTCCAGCATTATCTGAGCCCATTCTCCGTTCTTGAGTAGTGTCCTCAGGATTTTCGGCATGTCTGATCTTCAGACCGGCTACCTTCTTCTTAGTGAATTGAGGTTTTTGGTTTGTTTTTCTGAATGCGCTGATCGTCTCTGGACTTCACGCGTTCTTCTTTGTGATCTGACCGTCCTCTTCTTTCGGATGTCTGTAAAGATGTCTGAAAGGTGCGAGAGGAGCGTGTATCAGTATCTTGTTACCTGTCAGTTTTTTTCAAATTAGCCCTATTCCTGAGGTTATACCTCCTTTCAGAGGGCTCCTGTTGAGGAGACCTACCTCGGGATTGAGAACGTTTCTCTTTTGAATGTTGTTGTTTTTTTCCCACTTCTTTTTAGAAGATGTAGGATTGTGAGTCTTTTTCTTGACCTTCAGACAGTTCAGGGGTGTGGAATTTAATAAAATATCTACTTGTCCATGGGGCAGGTTGCTTCATAAATCTACTAGTCCTGTAACAAAATTCACTTGCCTCTTTGGTGACATATAGTGCAGCAACAAATTATGGCAGCAATCTCATTATATAATAGTTCTGATATAGCCTCTCTGATTATGCCAAAGTTCATACCATAGTAGTGTTTGAATCCATGCAATCCCCTTATGATGCCACGTTTCTGCAGATCTACAAACTGGGGCTGAAGCGGTTGGTAAGCAATCGTTCTAGGGTTAGAATGCCCTTTTGAGTCGGTGCAAACCTACTAACTTGCATGTTTTAAGGGTTCAACAACTCTTCTCTAATCTTTTCCCATACTGAGAAATGTTGACACTTTACTCCTGACAATGGCAGACATAAACCTTCTTCCAAAGTTGGGAAAAAAGTAGTTGGAGGAAAAGTGAACTGGCAAACACTCAGATTTTCGCATGGGGAAATTTATACATGCACATTTGCCCATGCTAAAATGCAGTTCACAAATATTTTCTAGGAGTACTATTTCTTGTCCTACTTCTGTAAAGTCTTGGGAAATCACGACAGCCGTATAGCTGCACTTAATGCAAGAACATATACCATGGGTGCACTTTTGAGACTTGCTGTGATAATTTGGTCCCTAATTTGGTCTGGCGTTGACCGTGACCTTTTAGTGTTTATTAAAATTCTGTCTCTCTCTCTGTATCAGCTGGCTCACTGTGAGTGACAGCATTCTGCTATTTCACAAGGAGCATATTGGCACACAAAGTAGTTTTGTTCAGTGCCAGTAACTACTGTGGCAGTGTGTGCTTTTTGAGGCCAAAAAACAATTTTTGCTTTTGCCAATATTTGTTATAATGGTGATGGCCCGGCAGCTCCCACACCAATAAGGTTTTACAAAAACCATGCCAAAACAAGTTACACATTGGCAAAACTAAAAAGCTGACCACCAATTTCAGGCTTACTGGCTTTGCCAATGCTTGTTTATTTTTGTTTCCCATAACCTTATTGAAACTGGTTACATTGGTTTTCCATTATGAATATTTTTGGGAAGTACTAGCATGAATCAACACGTTACTAAATGATGGTGCAAAGAAATGGTACGTGAAACTTTACAGTAGTTTAGCAAAATGTTTTTTATATCCTGCTTTCATTTTTTATGAACATTTTATTTTGAAAGCAAAGAATCATCAATCTTGCTTTCAAGCTTCTGCAAATATTTGCATCAAATTAGAGAGCATTCTGGGAGCATTATACTTTGCCTCATATTGCTAAACTTTGGAAACGTGTGTACACATTTTTATACTGGAACCACTGTCAGTAGTGCAGTTGGAGCGTACAACATTTACTTAGAGCGCTCACCCTAATAATAAAGGGTTTCAATTAATGAACCATAAATACAAGTTTGAACAGCATTAACATATGGGCAAAAATATTACCTTGATTGCAGACAGTGCCCTTCCCTGATCCATAATGTAGTACTGCAAGCTGGCATCCAAAGGGTTTGTGCTGCAGGGGGTTGGGCCTACTTGTCCAAAGGATAAAATACACAAGAAAAGTTGTTGCCCTTGACCCCGAACAATATGTCCTGGGCGTTGGGCTATAGGAATTCCCCATCCCTGACAGTTGTGGTTTAACTGGTTTCCCACCTAAACTGTCTCTGCCTAATTCTTCATAGGATTTTTCTATTATTCTGAGTAGTTCATGTTGATGTTCTGTTACATCAAATTCCCTTAATTTCTGGCGGATCGCCACTGATGCTGCCTCCCCTTTAATATTATATTATATTATTGTTGAAACCTGGTCGAAGTTTTTCAGTAATTTCATACCGAAGTTCAGAGCAGGCACTGCCCCGTATTCGCTTTGAATTTGTTTCAAGACATCAGGTATTCCCACAATAGACGGAACACCATGTGTTTTAGTATAGATGGCAGCAAAGACTGTGCCCCAAGTGGTGCAGTCTTCCAGATGTGGTGTGATCCCCATTGGTAAACAGATTGTTAGGATTCTGTGTTTCTCATAAGGGCTAGTATTAGGAAATACTGCTTTGATTTGAGTAATTTTTTGAGCTATCCAGAATGGAATTTGTTCATGTTTTGTGGGTATTTTACCCATGACTGCGTGTAACGTCTGTGGAGTAATTTGTAGTGTATTCCCCTGATTAGGAGTTTGATTTGGAATGGTTATTGGTGGTTGGACCGTTAAAGTCTGCATGACATATTGTACTAACTGTCTGTAAATTTTTATCAACTCTTTGAGTTGGGTGAGTAACTCACCGTCTGACATTGTTTCAATGTCAGGATGAGGTGTGTAGCCAGCTAAAATCGTCCATGTTGCTCCTGGTCTACCTGTTTTAGAGCGCTTTTAAACCAGAGTTGATGCTCCTGGTATGTGAGTGGAATTTCAATATACTTGAAGGGAATGTATTCCTCAGGTGGTTCATCTTCTTTGAAGAAGTGAAACATTTTTGTTACTGGATTTGATTCTGGAGATGTAATCCATGAATAGAATGCCTCTGTCTGAAAAGATTCATGTGCCTCTATCACAAAAACTGCTCTACCACCTCTTGGTGTTAGGCCATGTTTTATACGTTTTAGAGTGATGGCTCTCCTTAGATTTGGATGGATGTTTATAACACCCTCATCAGTTTCAGACATTATGTTTAATGAAAAATGTAGAACAAGTTTCAAGGAAACAAAGATAAGGTGCACAATATTTTGGAACACTGTATCCTTCAACGTTGAATAAACCAAACAGCTAATACATAGGATTTTCGTCCTATTCAGCTACGGCGGATATTATCCCTACCCACTCCAGACGTCTTATGGAGTATTATGAGTAGGGGTCTCTGAGAAAAGCACAACTGAGTTACTCCAGTATCTCGTGTTAAATTAGTGCCTTACCAAACCGTTGGGCGCCATGTAGTGTAGTTCCTATTTCCCTTATAGGCTCTGCGCATTGGAATAATATACACTATAGTTTTCGCATAGGACTAAGGTCAGTATGCTCCTATCGAGTACATTAAACTTAATTACTTGTATGTGCCAGCTAACTCAGAGGTCACTGGAAACTTCTCGAATGAACAAGAAGGGATTAGTTTCTGACAACCGCATAAACATGACAACTTTGTTTCCCTTAGAATCGAAACGCGTCTCAGAATCGTAGAAACAATAGATAACAGTTTCACTCAGTCAATCGTGCATACTTAGTTTCTCCAGAGTTACACAGAAATAGATAGATGGCCGTTTCAATAAAAGGGTTTATTGAACAGTCTTGTTTCTCGTGTAAGAGATATGAGCTGTTACAATCGTTAGACAGAAAACAAGATATAATACGTACAGCATAAGCAGTAAGAAGAAATAATACTGCAATTGCATTGTCTTTTAGCTATGACATATATTCATATATACATACATAAATAACACAGGCTAAAAAGTGAATACACATCTGATGCTTCTAAATAGTCCTACCCCGGTGTACCTAACCTAAGTGTAGTGCGAGGTAAAAGTAGGTGCTGTTTTCTATAGTACGGTATATACTAAGTTTAGTATGCCAAGAGTCCCTCTAGGTTCTAGTCGGCTCCATACCTTTAGAATGAGCGAGGTGGGAATCACTATCCAGGTCTCAAACTCTAACACCCCGCGAAGGGAGTCAGAACACTGGAAGCTGGATTCGCTGTGAGCAGGGATGACAGCGTCTGGAGAGTGCGTCAGGCCGGGATATGGTCTCTTCCGAACTTGCCGTGGCGAACCGTGCAGTCAAGTCGTGCTGAGTCGTGCCGTGGTTTGCCATGGTAAGGGAAGGCATATTTATACCTCAAAGGTGCTTAGGAATGCTAGCATTGACGTAAAGTCGGGCAGAGGAAGACGTCATGGATGAATCCCTAAGGAATAGTAGTTCATGCATAATAAATGAGTTCTTGGAGAAATCAATAATACTAGCTAGGGAAAGTCCAGTTCGGCTTAAGGGTCTGGTTTCTAAGAACTCGGTGTGACGTGGGATGGACGGATGTAGATGACCATGCCTGTATTTGGTTAGCATGGCTAATGCCTAAATAAGGGCTGGGATTCTATGCCTAAATAAGAGCAAAGCGATTTGTGCCTATATAAAGACATGATTCAGGGAAACCTATATACGGGTATCTAAATCGAAACACAACAACTCTATGCTAATGTACTCCACACCAATGTACTCTACACAACTGCACTCTATGTCACTGCACTGCACTATACGCTACTGCACTTTACTATGCATCACTGTACTCTACACCACTGCTCTCTATGCCACTCTACTACACTCTACACCACTGCACTCTGACACTCCACTCTGCAACATTGCACTCTGTGCCACAGAACTATACGCCACTCTACCGTACTCCACTCTATACCACCGCACACTATGCCACTGCACTCTACGGCACTGTACTCTACTCTTCACCACTCTATGCTACTCTACACTGCACCACTCTACGCCACAGCTCTCTATGCCACTTGACTCTACCCTTCACTCTATGCCACTCAACTCTACTCTGCGCCACTGCCCTCTGAATCAATCAACTCTATGCTACTCCACTCTATACCACTCTATTCCACTCCACTCTACGCCACTACACTCTATGCCACTACTTTCTGTGCCACTGCACTCTGCACCACTACATTGTACTATACACCACTCTAATCTATGCTACTGCATTCTGACACTGCATAGAACGCCACTGAATTCAATGACACTGCATTCAATGCCACCGCACTCCACATCACTTTAGTCTGCAGCACTATGCCACTGCACTCTACACAGCTGCACTCTTCCACTGAACTCAATGCCACTGCTTTCTACGCCACTCTACTACACTCTGCACCACTGATCTCTGACACTCTCCTCAGCAAAACTGCACTCTCCGCCACTGAACTCTCTACCACTCTACTCTGCACTACTCCTCTCTATGCTACTGCACTCTGTGCCACTGCACTCTATGGCACTACACTCTATGACACTCTACTCTGCACCACTGTATGCCACTGCACACAATGCCACTCGTCTCTACTCTGCACTCTAAACTCTATGCCATTCAACTCTATTCTGCTCCATTGCCCTCTGCATCACTCAACTCTACGTCACTCCACTCTGCACCACTCTTCTCTATTGCACTGCACTCTACGCCACACCACTCTACGCCACACCACTCTATGCCACTCTACTCTGCACCACTCCAGTCTGCGCCACTTGCTCTCTGCATCACTGCACTCTACTATGCAGCACTCTAATCTACGCAACTGCATTCTAAGACTGCATTGTATGCCACTGAATTCAATGGCATTACCATCAATGCCACTGCACTCTACGCCACTATACTCTGCAACAATCTACAACAATCCACTCTCCTCTATGCTACTCCAGTGTATGCTACTCTACGTGACACCACATTATGCCACTCGAATACACAACACTCTCTGTCACTCCCCTCTACAGCACTCTCCTCCACTCTTTGCCATTCCACTCTACAACACTCCATGCCACTCTCGCCTATGCCATTAACTTTCAGCCATGCTGAACAGCAGTCACGCTTTTGTACAACATGCCTAAAACACATTGGCAAAGCCAATAGCTCCTGCATAGGCGCGACCTATTGACTTTGCCACTGCTTGTTTGCCGCAGGGATTTGTTAGTCCAATGTCTTTGGAGCAAGGACTGTTCAAATGAGACATTCGATTATTGCTGGCAAGCTATCTTGTCTACTTCTAAGGAAACCTAGTTGGGAAAGGTTTACTAACCCAGGGATTCTGAACTGTGCTTTGAGATATTGTGGTTGACATTGACGTCACGGTTATTTCAGGCCAAAACCACACAAGTAGCAGCTTCAGAAACATATCAGCCTCTACAGAGACAAGACTGCTTCTTATCATCCCTTACATGTGACTTAAGGAAATAGGGGTTCACCTTGTGTGGAAAAGGGGGTAGGACTTTCATCCATGCCAACTACTGGAAGCACCTGGGGCAGACCTTTCAGTAAAGAACAAGGGAGACTCTAGTTTTCCTGCTTACAATGAGAGAGGAAGAAGGAAAGGAGGCAGGGAAGTACTGGGAGAGGGGAGGGGCAGGAAAGGACTGGGAGAGGGGAGGGGCAGAGAAGAACTGGGAGGGGGAGGGGAGGGGCAGAGAAGGGGCTGAGAAGAACTGGGAGGGAGGGGCAAGGAAGGACTGTGGGGAGAAGGAGGGAAGGGGGCAGGGAAGGAATGTGGGAAGAGGGAGTGAAAGAGTAGGGAAGGAGTGTGCGGATGGTAGGGAAGGGGACAGGGAAGAGGTGTGGGAGGGGAGGGGACTGTGAAGGTGTGCAAGGAGAGAAGGAGACAGGGACGGCTGTAGGGAGAGTGAGTGGTGGAGAAGGAGTATGTGGGAAGGGGACAGGAAAGGAGTGTGTGGAGAGGGAGAAATGGAGCAGGAAAGGAATGGGGAGATGTAGGGAAGGGGGCAACGAAAGAGTGTGAGGAGAGGAAGGGAAGGGGCAGGGAAGGAGTGGGGAGAAGGAGGGAAGGGGAGTGAAGAACTGTGAGGAGAGGAGTGGACAGGGAGGGCTGTGGGGAGAGCGAGGGGTGGGGAAGGAATGTGAGGAAAGGGAATGGGACAGGGAAGAAGTGTGTGAGAGGGAGGGAGGGGGCAGAGAAGGAGGGTGGGGACATTACGGGGTGCAGAGAGACAGGGACATGGAAACATGTGGGTAAGGGGCACAGCAGGGACCAGAAGGCAGGAAGATTTAAGGCACTGAAAAGGGGAAATTTAGGGTCAGACAGGCAAGGGGACAGGGAGACAGAAATGCACAAGGAGAAGTCAGAATTGAAAATGGGGACATGAGGCCGGGTGCACGTGCTCATGGCCAGTTGTAGTACCCATTTACCAGTGAGTTTCGTCTGTTCCTGAGGCATGTGGGGCCGAAGGCCCGAACTACACAGCGATGATACAGAGACTGGGACACAAGTTGGCAGAAATACAGACGACGGTGAGACATAGGAAGGCTGGATGATAGCAGACATGGGACAGTGTGATACAGGGAGAGGGTGAGGCAAAGACAGAGGGGCATGGGGACTTTGAAATCTTGGGAGACGGGGGGGAACTTGTGGGCAAGAGGGAGAGGACAAAAGGTCAGGGAAATGAAACGACTCTCGGATGTACAGAGACCAGGCCAGAGGAGCAGGGGAAGCTCAGTGTAAGTTGGTACGGCTAAGAATGAAATAGAAAGACAAGGGAGGGCAGGATTTGTGGACAGAGACAAAAGCAATACAGTGGGCCGGGAGACAGAGAAAACTTCATGGCAGACTGACAGGGTACTGGTTAGACAGGGACGGTGCGTCCATTGGGGCGTTGGGGCGTAGGCCCCCCGCCCGCAGCTCCCTCGGCGTCTCTGAAGTTCAGAGACGGCGAGGGAGAACAACTGACAATTATGTCAGTCAGCATGACGTCGGACCGCCCACCCCCTTCAGAGTCTGAAGGGGGTGGGCGGTCCGGCGTCATGTTGACTGACATGATTGTCAGACGGACCCGGGGCATCAGGCAGCAGCACAAGTGCGCATGAGTGGGGAAGGTGCGCAAATTTTTGCACCGTCCCCAGTCATGCTCACTAGTGGCTGCACAGGCTGGCGCATGCCCATTAGGAGAGCGAGGGTTGAGCAAAGGCTCAAACCTCGGTCTCCTAATGGGCAGGCAGGCAAGGAGTAACCATGCCCTAAGCCAATCCTGGCGCTGCTGGCAGCGCCAGGATTGGCTGAGAGGGGCTGTAGGCGCCAACGGACCCGAGGCGGCGCGGACGGCGGACCTGCTCAGGACAGGTAGGATTTTTTTCCATTTATTTTAAAACTCCCCCCCCCCGCCCCCACCCCTGTGCAACCCCCCCCTTCACCCCCCCCCCCGCCGCGACTGGATGCAAAGAGCTGCAGGCACCCACAGCGAACTATGCTTTTTCTGCCCAGTGTCACCCCACCTCTTCGGGGCCCCAGGTACCACATTTAGAGAGAACAGGAGAAACAAGGGGCTCGAGGAGGGCATAGGTTTGGGCTCGAGAAGGGGGGCTCCTCTGTGAGGCGCCATGAATCTTGATTTTTGGAATCGAAGGCTTGGACTGGATGCAGAACTCACTCATGGACCTGGTAACTCGAGGGCTCCGGTTTGTGAAGCAGTCTTTCACCCAAGATGTCTGCCATACCCTCGTGGGGTTCACGAGTGCTTGTAGACCCCAGGGCACTGCTGATAGTCCTGCAGGGTACATTACTTTCTGCTAACCACCTGGGTCAAAAGAACCAGAGGTATATCCAGGGCTTTAAGTGGGATGAAAAAACTGGGGGTCTCTCAAAGGGACGTAGTTAATGTAATTAAGGGCGTGGCTTAAAAACACATGAGCTAGAAATCTGTGTTTAGCACAGTGTGCCGCCCGACTTGTATTTTGCTGTTCCTGTCAATCCGTCCTGATATATGATACAACAAGTCATATCATACTTACAAGTCAGGACTATTGGCTTTGTTAATGGTTGTTAGTTGCATAAGATAAATAAACAGCAACCATGTCTTACATATAATATTGAAAAAGCTTCCACTTAAAGCCCTGTAGACACCACAACAATGTTGCTGCCCCTGAGTTTCAAAAAGAGAAGGGAAATCCAGAGAGAAAATGACTCTCTTGAAAGGATTTCTCTTCCTCTATAACGCTCACCAGGCGCACATGGATGTGCCTGCTGTCACTGCAGTCCGGAAAAAACAAACGGCCTGTGCCAGGGCACAAAACAGAGCCCGATAGAGACTCATTTCGAGGCCCCCTTAAAAAAAACTGTCGGTGCTCAGACCCGGTGAGATCCTGGCCCACTTAAAGCCCTGGGTATATCGTTCCAGGCGCGAGTGTTACGCCCTGTCTTCAAGTCGTATTCCGGTGCCAGTAGTTTTCATTCTCCCCTTTACAAAATGGCTGCTCTGCAAGTATCAAAATACAAAGGAGAAGACAGGACTAGCGGAGTTTGCCCACGCCGGCCTTTAGACACCTACAGGCCCCTGATTTTTAAAATCACAAAGAAGAAGAAGGACTGACAACAATCACAGCACAGCAGCGCTTTTTGTTCAGCTCCTCCTGCAGAAACCGTGCTCCAATGCTGCGGGTCAGCCCTGGCCTCCATCCTAGCTACATCTGTCCGATCATGTTAACTTAGAGTGGCCATAGCGCTGTCATCAGGAGAGCTTTTTATGACCCATTTACAACTTAATGTGGTTACGGTGTGAAATGTAAATGATGTTCGGTGATGCAGCTGGTTTGTGAGCGGTATTTATAGGTTAGCAATATATTCAAGTGTGTGTCTAGATGGCAGGCAGTGAAGAGCGTCATTAGAGCTGTTATAATGAATGCAACTTTTATTAGACGTTTGCATAATTACAATTCTCCTTCTGTGGTTGTAATAACATGCACAAAGTCAGGTGTTCCAGGCATAAAACCATCATATAGTAACGTTTTTCGTGTTTTTCATTGAAGGGCTTTATTCTTTTGTGGCACATGGTTGATTGGTAAATCAAAGGTTACAATAGTTTGTATTCATAAATCCGGAAAGACTAGTTCTAAACACATGAAACCTTCAGTTTGGGATTTTCCTCTTGCTTTGATCTGAGGGCTGGGAGGGGCAGTAACTCGCTAGAAGTGCAACTACGAGACAGTCCAGAAAGTCGGGTATTTCTTGATCGTCTTGATTTGGGTTGCATTTTTTGGTTTGGTGCTCCGTTTTAGATTAGCTTGGTTCTCACATAGTGTCTGTTGTTCAAAGATGAGCGCGCCTCACTTGCAAACATTGCGCACCTCACTTTGCAAACATTGCGCGCCTCACTTTGCAAACATTGCGCGCCTCACTTTGCATACACTGCGCATGCATCTGCTATGTTTCAGTCACTTGAACGGATCATTAGATTACCAGAATCAAGTTTAGACCGTCCAAGGTGACGTTTAATGACGCGTTCATGCTTGTTGAATGATAATACAAAGGGGCAGTACACATTCCCATCCAAGTACTGCATCAAAGGTGAAGTTGAGCAGAAACGGTGTTTGTGGCACTTAATTTTACTTTTCGAGTTTAGGAGAGATTGTGCTTGCATTCCTGCGAAAATTCCCCTCCGGTAACACTCGGAGAAATTTGAGAAAAAGCAAAGCATAAAGTGACATGCTATGCGCTTCCATCAGGTCAGGAAGGCAGAAGCGGCATATTATCCAGCCACACATGTAAGTCGTATACTGGGGGGACATGGGTCCTCCCTGGAGTGGCCGTTCCTCAAGCTTCCAGTTATCAATCCAGGGCACGAAGATACACTCACGCTGAAGGAGAGGGGGGGTAGAGTGATCCATGTGCAGGCCCCACACTCAAGGAATGCCCCTGCGATCTCAGCCGTGCCTTCAATGTTGTGACCAGGACGGTAGCGAGCAGATTTATGTTGCGCAGTGAGTCTACTGATAAAATGCTAAAGCTTACAATATGTGGAATTTATTTTCCTAATTGTTGATATATTTTGAAACCTATGTACAGTTTATTTGAAGGAATTTATAAAATTTTACTCTGCTACAAATCTGTTTTGATAATACAGCCTTTTCCTCAGTTTCACACCTCCTTTAGCACACGCAGCGAGATTGTCACGCATTTGGTTCCCATTACAAAATCCTCTCACTTTGCAGTCAGAGCAAACATCAGTGTCAATCAGAAGAGAAGAGCATCAATTTGTCAAAAGATACTGCCTGACATTTCACCTCTGAACCCCAGCAAATCATGTGCAAGTGACAATATAAAGACATTTAAAGGCCTCCTTCCTGCAGCTTCACCTGAACTCCAGCAGGGTTATTGTTGCTGAACATGTATTTGCCAACATTCAAACACTAAGGAGCCTCTTCAATCATTTTTCTCTGATGTGATGTTGTCAGCATACTATGAATTAACTTCTGTGCGGTACTCAGCATTGTAATCTTATTATGAAGTTCTGTGGTTATACTGAATAAGCACCTACCTATGTCATTATCATATGAAGCCTCTTTAGTTATTAACCCTCTTGCTTTCTCAAATATGCTTGAAAATGCACCAATTGCCCACTCTCTTTTCAAAATTTTCTTGGGGGGAGACCCCCCCCCCGAAACCCCCTTATGACAGTATGGCTCGCTCGCTGCACTCGCTTACACGCATTACAAACTTTACGCCCTACCTCTTTCAAATGTCACCAGCCGCCACTGTGGTTAGATGAGACCCAGGGACATGGGTTCGTGGAGAGATGTGGAGTAGTAGGCATGCGATAGAGACACTCGGCCGGAAAGACTGAGAAACCCCGGGCATGGAGACACAGCACAGTGGGACACAGAAACTCAGAGTCATTGGGCGTTGGGTCAGGGAGACAGGGAGACACAGGGACAGGCAGGAATAGAAGACGGGTACTCGCAGGCACAGACAGTGGAATACAGAGGAAGCGGAAACACAAGGACAAGCAGAGGAAGGCAGACAGAACAGGAGACACATGATCATGTAGAGACGTGGAGAAGCCTGGGACAGGAGAATTGGGACCCCAGTCACGAAGAATGGGAGCCTCTGCGGAAGGGTAACAAAAGATGGTAGTGGAACAGGAAAACTTGGAGTCCGGGGTGGAGGACAGGCAGACACAGGTTTAGGAAACAATGGGACGTGCAGACACAAGAACATGATTGTTTCAGGGAAGTAATGCACAATACTAGGAAAGTGCACCCAATAAAAGGCGAAGACAATGAGTTTCACCGTGTATTTGTTTACACACCCATATCAAAAATGGAATTATTAGAAATGAAAAAAGTAGTACCTAGTCATGACAAAGACCCAGCGGGTTTCCACCGAGAAATTAAAGACATGTTACTGATGGGAGAGTACACCTTTCCTGATATTATGACGATATTAAAGGTGCTTTTGCCTTTAATAGGCCGAGGAGGACAGATCGAGGTTGATCGCGGGAGTGTGCGAGCATGGAAATACTATAGCTCACTACCCCCCTCCCGGACCCATGATGTTAGTAACAACAACAGCATAAACATTCTGAGCCCCGGATAATAGGAGGCTCCTGGGTAAAACCGTGAGTTTTACCTTTTGATCTCCACAGGTCAGGGTGCGCCTTAGAGTGTGCATACCGCCGTGGAGACTACCTTGGTCCTGATGAAAGCTTAGCCGAATAGGCACCATAAGCAGAAACATGTCGACCTAAAAATTGGTCAAGCCCTGGTCAACATCACTGGCCAGAACTTGCCCAATTCACGTTTTTATTGGTTTTTGATTTGCCAAGAATAAACTTGTCATTGGTTAAAATCATTCACCTTTTAATCTCACTTCCCTTCACAACCAGAAACCCGCTCCGCTGTAACACAGGCGTCGCAGCACACCAGAGAGGCATTCGGCCTCTCTGGTGGGAACCCGATGATGAAGCATGTCACCAACTAGGTTGGTGAGTGAGGGTTCTTTTAACAAATATTTTTGGTTTTTGCCCGTGCCTCTCCTTTTTTTGCTCCCTATCCCTTTGTCACTCTTTTGTTGTTTAATCAATACTAGGAAAGGCCATCTTTTAAAGGACATATTTTACAGAATAGAAAACGTATTCACCTAGCAAGATGGTGACTGCCTAGCACGCCCCGCAAGCCACTCACTTCTAGCTCTAGCCGTTTCTGTTTCAATGCAGCTGGAAAGTAAACAGTGAGAAACGTATCAAGCTCTGAGGCATGTGGAGCTATCCCTGTTCAGAGAAGTCAAGCCCTGCAACGAAATACTCAGGGATCGTAGGTCCAGGTCTTGTTTGGGGAAAAGGGGAGCAGCACAGACCACTGACGCCAGGTTTGCATAAAAAAGGCCACTTTATTGAAACAGGTGCACATCACAAAACAACCTTGCCCTTTGCCTTACAAAACTACAATCTCTCTATACAAAGTTAATCACTTACGTTAAGCATACCCGTCCTAAAATGTCCCCCCCCAACACAGCTTAATTCAGCAATTTCGTACATGCTCGAGAGCAGGTGAACTGCAACTGAGACCTTTAAACTTCCTTCCTTCTTTACTACATCTATTAACCAATTAAACTACCTACCGGATCTTAAACTTCCTGGCTCATCCAGGCGTGAACTTGCCTACCTGTTCCCTTTCAGCCTGAATTGTAGCAGACAACAACAATAAACTTTGGTAAACCATGGCAACTTCTTTGCCATCTGCCTAAGCACCTGCTTCAAGCGACAACCTTAACAACATAACCCCTTTGGCACACCTGTATTCAACAAAACTTGTCCAATGAAGATGATGCACAAGAAAAGGGGAACCCCCCACCCAAAAAAGCCTAAGTATAGGGATGGGAGGGTGGGACAAAAATGTTATCTACCAGGTACCAGCCACCGTGTCACCAAGATAAAATGGTGGCTGGTACTGTAAAATGGCAGCATATACACTCTCGGGCTACATAAGTAGCCCAAAAACCGCCTGAACCCTGAGCAGTTTTCTGACTGCTCCACTTCCCCCAAAATACCTGGGGGCAGACCTCCTTGTATTCGGCTGTACCCCAAGTCCCCCTTGGGGAAGAGGGGAGCAGCATAGACCACTGACACAGGTTTGTGTGAAAAAGGACGTTTTATTGAAACAGGTGCACATCACAAAACAACCTTGGGCTTTGCCTTACAAAACTACAACCTCACTATACACATTTAATCGACTACATTAAGCTACCTCTTCCCCTAAACTGTCCCCTCCCCTCCACAACCTAATTCAGGAATATCATACATGCTCCAAAGCTGGTCAACTGCAACTAAGACCTTTAAACTCCCTTCTCTCTTTCCTACATCTATTAACCAATTAAACTTTCTATAGACCTTAAACTTTCTGGCTCATCCAGGCGTGAACAGCCTACCCATTCCCTTTCCGCCTGAATTGCCGCTGACAACAGCAATAAACTTCAGTAAACCATGGCAACTTCTCTGCCAGCCCCCACCCAGGAAAAGAGGGCCCACTAGTGTGCCCTTTTTCTGCCCCATTCATAAGGAATGAGCTTCAAACTAACGATTGTTGAGTACCTTCAGCAACACCAGCTTTAGCTGCAACACGTAGAGTTCAATGCCTATGGAGGAGAACTTTACCTTATCTCCTCGCAAATACCACATCCTCCTAATGAAGATCAGAATGCTCAACTCTGTCCAGGACGATGTACTTGCAAAAAAAGGGGGGTGCACTTCCTAGAACCGCTACCTCCTAGCCTTGACTATGACTGCTGGCTTGACAGTCCTATGCTCAACCCTTCATGGAACAATCACCATCTACCAAATGTGGCAACCAGCCCATATCTCCTGAATTCCCCACGAGTCCTCCTACATGGAGTTAACACTGACCAACCTTATGAAGCCCTAACTCGTTCCTACCAAAATGTATAAGCAGTATGTCAGGACACATTTCCCCTATTGGTAATCTAATTCCAAAGGGGGAGAGGGCCCCTTTCCTCTCAGTCCCCTTATTCTTACCAGCTGATGGAGTGCATAGCGACAAAGACGACCCAAAATTGCCCCATGACTGCTGGACCTCCAGTGTCTTCCTGCCCCACTTGACCCACAATCCATATCTTAAAAACTGCAGCCTAAGGCCTGGAGGCAAAACCTGTAAAACAGAAACAAATTGACAACCTGTACAATTATTGAACTAACGCTCCTCCCACCCCCTAACATGGAGCTCCCCCAGCACTAAACGAGTCTGCATGGCTGCCTCCAGTGAACCAAGCAAACTTAACTATGGGACATAACCGGAGCCACAATTTCCTGCCTGCACTCTTATGATCTACCTAAGAACTGTAGATCTAGACCCACAGGCCCACGACAGACCAACCGTCTACCTCCCAGAGAATGGCCCTACTCTCAAAAGTTCATGAACCCACAAAGCTCTTGAAAAACATCCTGGCCATTGGGGCTGAGAACAAAAACGGACTCACCAGTCCCACTGCATATCCTGGGAAGAACCCAGTGCCTGCACTTAAATAGCCGAATGACAAAGGGCTCCTTTTAGGATCCCCAGCCTACTTCCCTGGACCCGCCCTCTAAATGTTCCTCTCCCAATCTCGCCTGCAGAGGGTGCATAATCCCATCAAAGCTAGCCTGAAAAGGCAATATCTGCCTGGTTGCCATAAACGGTCAACCTTGACTGTCCTTTGTCCATGAGAGAATTATAAATCGTATTATTTGCCCTGTCCTACCCTGTTCCTATGACCTTCCTGTGGCTCCACCTGCTAAACTTCAGACCATGACTGGGCATAAGCCGTCCTCGTCTACACTGCTAGAGAAACGGCTATTAACTAAAGCATTCTTTCCCCATAATGACTAAAGATCCTGAGTCATCCTAGTCCTGACCATGTCCACCTCAGTGGCCAGCCCATGTAACCTCTCCCACTGTGCACTAAACTGAGCATCGGCATTGCTGGTGTCCCCACATGGTACCTGTCTCGCTCCCAACATGATATTAAGTTGCCTGTATTTTAGAACAAAACCCACTGATTCTTCAAAGTTGCCTTGCTGACCAGCTATTCCCCACCCATACCACTGACGTGGCGTCAACTTTAAAGTGAACTTTCCTGTGTGCCCACTGCTCCCCCATAAAGCCTCTGCCACTCCCAAAGAAACATTTTTAGAAGGCAATGCTGCAGAAACTCCGCGTCCCCTCTGGTGGTCATAGCTCAGCTCACCAATGCCCCTGCCAAGAAGGACAAAAACAAAATCCACCGCCGCTCCTGCAAAGATCTGAGCTACCAAGTCCCTGTTTGTCAATACTGCTAGAGGAATCCCATTAAGGAGTTGTAAAAAACACTCCCCACCTCTGCAGCCAGCATGATAAGATAGTGTGGTAATGGCAACCCGAAAGTGACAACTCAACCTCTTACCCCTGCCCACCCCGTTCTCATTACCCTGCATGCAAGGTTCCTAATGTCTTAACAGGATCTGCATCTCCCTGACTATTTCTTTCATCTGCCCCAACATTGCCTCCAGAAGCCTCTGTCTGAGAAGCTGGCCTGGTATATGATGTCCACTACGGTAAGTGGGCACCTTGCACCAGTCCAGACAACCCTTATGGTGATTTAAGAGGTCAAAGATAACCTTAGAAAGCTATCCAAGTGGCAGCTGTGGAGAGCAGCCTTCAGGCGTAGTCCAGAAGGAGTGTAAAGCAACTTGTTTTACCAGAATGCAATCTTATAGTATAGATTAAGTGAAAAGAACCACACCAAGTATTTATAAAATATGTATTTATTATGTAATACTCTCTAGTACGTTCCAATATCTCCATCACGGAGATAAACACAATGCACACAATACTCTAGCAAAGAAAAACAGTAAATAGCGGTGAGTGGGGTTGCATGATGGATGACGAGGACCTTGAGTCTGCAGCTGTGGGGATCAGGTGACACTGAGGAGAACCAGGAACTGTGCACAAGCTGTCCCACAAAGGATGTTGAGTACTAAGGGGTCGGTGTCCGGAGGGAGCACCAACAAGCCTTGGTAAAGGCAAGCCACGCAGGAATCAAAGAAGGAGCAACATCAGGACCAGCAAGGTCCAGGGGACCTAACAAACAGCAGGGGAGTCAGAGCAGGCCCTGAGCAATCAGGGGAGCCTAGAAGAAACAAGTGTGACCCTCAAGTGGACCCACAGGCCGGAGGCGCTGGAGTCACGAGAGGACCTCAAGAGGCTCACCAAAAGATACGGGCCACGATGCACACGACATGGTGTGGCTGAAGATTCTGGTCACTGGAGGTGCTCGAGGTTTGAGCTACTTGGAGCTCAAAGGTCTTCTTGGAAAGAAGCCAACAAGCCTTTGCAACTGCAAGTTGGACGTGGTGCACAGGGGTTCGGTTATTGCAACCCCAACGAGGGATACTGGCCTCAAACCTGGTGAGAGGGCAAGGCAGGCCTCAGCAGCTGTGGAAAACCACCACCTATGTTGCAGAGCTCACGGAGTGCAGAGGAGCTCAGGATCTGCAGACCGGTCGACTTAGTTGCAGTGCGTGCAAATGCAGTGAAGTGACTCCTTCACTCCAAGAGAGATTTTCTTCAAGCGTCTTTGATGCTTTACAGGCCTTGGAATGTTCCTGTATGATGCACAGGTACAGACGATGCAGCAGACTGGAAGAGAGACGAAGTCAGACCCAAACGAAGTCCAGCAAAGTCCAGAGTGCCCAGACGGTAGAAGTGCAGTGGTGTCTGATCTGAATCTTCTCCCACAACGAATCTAGGGACCTACACCAAGACAAGCCTTTAAGTACCCTAGGGAAAGGGTTGGGAAGCTTCAGGGGACCCTCCCAGGGGAGGCTCTGGACAGGGAGGACGTTACTCCCATGTCCTTTGTCCAGTTTCGCGTCAGAGCGGGAGCCAACGGCTCCCAGGACTGCTTTGAACTGGACTATGCACAGGGACACCAAATGGGCCCCTCATGCAGACTGAGTGGCACTGACAAACGCACTCACACCATCCCAATACATTAAATCCTGTCTGGGAGGTGGTCACACCTCCCTGTAACAGGATGCCTGTTGTTCTGCCTTTCCCTCCCCGAACTTGGCTCAGCAACAGGAGGGCAGAATCATGTCTCTGGTGGGCAGCAATAATTTTTTGCTG
The DNA here is from genome assembly GCF_964204655.1 of Triturus cristatus. Classification (NCBI taxonomy): domain Eukaryota; kingdom Metazoa; phylum Chordata; class Amphibia; order Caudata; family Salamandridae; genus Triturus; species Triturus cristatus. The sequence continues at coordinate 402,536,838 of NC_140594.1, read as the reverse complement.
TCCGGGTCAAGAAGGCTGGTACCAGGAGCACTGAGAGCCTAACAGAGGGCTCTTACAGTGCTTGGAATCATACCTTCCACACTGTTTACACTGTGGGGGTATGATTCCAACATGTTTGATACCAAACATGATAGGATTCGTTGCAGCCATTTTTTTAAATGGTCATTGCGTAAATACGCGGTGCCCCTCTACATAGTGTATGGCTGCCTCACTGACAACCTGGGAGAATGGACTCTGTAGGCTGCAGGGGTGTCCTACTCACGCAGGGGCACCAACTCACTTAGAACCAAGCACTTTGTCTTCAGGATTGGAAAAGGCCTGCTATAGGGGTGACTTATAGGTTTTAAGTGCAGTGACCCTAGATATAGGGAACCTATATCTTTAGTAAGTGCAGGCTGCAATGGCAGGCCTGTAGTACCATTTTGAATGGTCTCCCATGGGTGGCATAATACATACTTCAGCCCCTGGGGGATCTCTGGGGTACCTCCGCTTGGGGTACCTTAGTACCATATACTAGGGACTTATAAGGGTATCTTAGTATCCAATCTGGGATGTGCCTAAGTACTGAACATACCAATTTAGGGAGAAAGCAGATAGACTGGGGTCCTGATTAGCAGGATCCCAGTCAGACTAGTCAAAATACAGCTTAGCGTCATGCAAAAATGTGGGGGTAACCATAGACGCAGATCCTACTTTTCTGCACTCTGCTTGTAACTCTCCTGTACCCCAGCAACCAGGATTCCATAGTCCTTGAATCAAGCTCTATACCAATAAGAAGCATGACCGTTTTGGGTCCCATCGTGTTCTTCTGCTGCCAATGGCAAACCTGCTCACCCATGAGCTCCTGGAACTTACCAGCCTGTGCTGGCTGTCCGCGTCATCAGGTTTCCCTTCAACCAGGAAGTTATCCAAGTAATGCGTTACATGCCTGTGAACCATGTTGAACTCCATTGCAAGAACATCCTGAGATACTCTAAGAGAGCACCCAAAAAGAAGCGACCCCTTAGACACGGTTTTCCACCCTACGTATCTGACCAGGCATTGGATTCTCACACAGGTGAAGGTCCGCAGGGTGTACTGGCAACAAACGGAAGGCCGTTCTTTGCCATAAGCGCCCCCTGTCCCACTCTTTCCCGTAAGGTTAATGCTACGTACATTCACTGATGAGTATGTCACCAAGACTTGTTCCACAGATATAAATTTACCGACTGACTATCCGTCCGACCACAAAATGTATTGAAGCAACCTAACAGCCCCTTTTTCTCTTCGGTACCCCTCCGAAAAGGGGGGGCACACAACTAACTCAGCCCCCCTAAAAAGAACCCCACCATCCTACCTTATCGAATCTCTTTGCCCACTTTGCCTCTCGCTACCTGTCTATGCGTACTGGCTAATTGCAAGGTAGCTGCCCAGTGTAGCCCTCTTGGGCCTTCCCCCCAGACTGAAACCCCACGGGGAGCCTTGTAACCACAGCCTTGTGTCTTCCTTCCATTTATAGTTGGAACGCCCGATTCCAGTCTGTCCAACTTGCCTAGCATAAGAGCCTGTACCTCCGGACCCTGTCTGCCCCTCCCTGCCTGTGGAAAACTACAGCTGCCCATGTCTTGCTGGACCACTGGACCGACCCCGGCACCCAGCCATGTACCCATGCATGTCTGTCTGCGCCTTTGTAAGATTCATGTCAAACTTTATTTTGCTCTCTCGTGCAGTGCCCTTCATTGCAATCCTAATATGCTCCAAATTGAGCACTCCATTCTTTGCCAAACACCCCTACCCCTCCTGGGTTGGGGCGCCCCTGGAATGACTGTATACAAATGGTGTACCTAAAGCCTTAAAATAGGTTTACCAACATAGCTGGACCCATATTATGGAAGCATAGCCACAGTCAAATGTGCCACTAAATAGTAAGCCGTAGGAGCCCTGCATTCATCAGTCAGCCTCCATAATTTATTTGGACTTTATGATGATGTCCACTTTGAAATTAGTGACACTGTCAGAGAACTTTTCAGAACACTAGCATAGATAAAATGTTGCCATCCACATCTCTATAAACGTTGGCACCTTCAGCTGTCTGCACAACTCAAATTCTTCCTCGTCTGATCTTAGCTGCCCTAGGTAATAGTTTCAGTGTCTCCTCTCACTCCCATCCTCTTGCCATCCCCTTAGTAACAACATGTGATGAGCCCCAATGGCCATGAATCCCCATGTAAGGTAGTAACTCCTTACAACCTGTATGTCCGTCTTCCCCAACTCTGCCGCATGGTCCCTGGTGCCAAACCCCCAGTCTCTGACTTGTGCTTCTGTATGCGGCATGAATGGGGAACCCAGATTGTTCTGAAACTGGCTCCATTTACCCTACGGTCCAAGTACCTCCTGATGTTTGTCCCCACTCCACCGCAGTGAAGCACCTGTATGTTGAGCCCTTCGAACAAAGCCTACTGTCCTCCCATTGCAGCCTTCCTTGAGACGGGCCTCTCCGCTCATACCAATACCAGCTTAGGTAGGCGACCCCACTCATATCTCTCAGGCGGGCCTCCCTTCTCATGCAGACACTAGCTTAGGTGGGCCTCCTTGCTCGTACCGCTGTAGCGGGCCTCCCCACTCCCATGAGGCTCCTTCGCCTCCACCAGCTTAGGCGGGCTTCCTCGCCTGTACCGTTTAGGAAGGCCTGCTCCCAGGAGGCTCCATCGCCTCCTCTAACAGATACCCTTTTTTGCGGTGTCTGCCCCGTGTCAGCTTACCTGGCATCATAGCCAGTACCCACTCCGGGACACGCCGCTATGCCATGTCTTCGTGCCTCAAGGTTCCACCCCTTCCGCCTTGAGGGTTCTGAGAACCTGCAAAATATTACTGGAATGTGGATTAATAGTACCCCCGGCCCAGATCCTTGTTAGCAACAACTTGGCACCTCCAATTGTATCTCATCCTCACTCTCAATTCCCCTACCTCATCTTCAGGCACTCAATTGTATAAACCATGTTTCACCACCAGAATTTGTTGTAACCAGCTGATGCTGGGGGCTGTACCCCGCCCTCCAAAGCAATCTAATGAGGCGGGATGATCCATCTCATTTGCTGGTCTGCTGTGGATTGTATTTAGCCCTCCAGCGTGTTGCATCGTCAAAGTCACGCCAGACCTGCTTGGGGCGATGATCTTGCTGTCCACCGTCGCCATCTAGCTGGCCACACGGGCTGTGCTTTCTCTTCCCCTCGGGCCCTAAGCCACTCTAAGCTCTCTCAAGTCTACCACTAAAGGTACCCTGTCAATCTGTGGAAAGTAATAACAGACCGGGTGTGCTGATACCACCTAAACTGAATGCCTCTAACCACCCTGTCCTAAGTTCGATAGTCATGCCAACTCCACCTTCTGCCTGAGCCTGCTACACCAAATTCCCAATGTCCTCTGTCAGGCCCCTGCCAGTCTCTCTCTGCTCTATGCTTCCCCACCCACACAAAGTAAAAACTCCTTAAAAGCAGTCCTCCTGCACCCTGCCTTAAACCGGGCCTTGATCCCAGATGACCCTCCTTCAAGGCAGCTATCCCTGACCCAGTCACAGTTGTGCCATTAACTGCCCATACCATGAGGTCCACCTCAATGCCCCCTAAAAGTATGTGTAGGCTCCTGCTAGTAGCACTCCCCAGAATTTTACTGGGATAAAAAACTGGGGGTTCTCTCAAAGGGGTGTGGCTGATGTAATTAGGGGCACAGCTGACAACATGCAAACGGAAAATCGGTGCTTAGTATAGGATGCCGCCTGAGTGGTATTCTGCTGCTTCTGTCACTGCATCCAGATATATAGAACAAGTAACCTTACACCTACAATAAGCCAGGGCTATCTGTGGGCAAAATGGAGAGCCCGATAAGGACCGGTGTCCGCACCAGCTTTTTGAACTGCTGGCAGGACCCGGCCCACTCGAAGCCCTGGTGTTTCCCATAGCACTCCGTCCCTTTTCCCTACCCTTTCCTGGGGCTGCGTTCACTTCCTCTGTGGCCCTGCCCACCTTACACACTGCAAGGCCTCTACCAATTACCAAGAGGCCTCGCGTTCGCACAGTGCAGCCCCTGCGGTCCTGTCGCAAAGTGGAGATGGAGGCCTAGCCCTCCCCCAGGCTACCACAGATGTTGGTGCGCCGCCGTCCACCGGCCCTGCCCGATTACGGGGAGCCCTAGGCATCCCACAACAAAATTAGACCCATAGGCCATCTGAGTTTCCGGGGGCCGCTCACCGGGTGCGAGAGCGGACCCGCAACCCTATCTGGATCGCTGCCATTACAGGGGGCCGAAGCCGCGGTAAAATGACCCATGCCACCACCACGACCAGTCAGCCGTCTTATAACCATGCGGTGTACCATCAACAACGAAACTGCTACTGCCCCATGCTTTCCACATGTGTGCAAGTCCTATCCGTAATAGCGCAAAGTATTCCATATTCATAGCTCTCCTCTTGTGTTGAACCCAAACCACCCCCCTAAGAACCCTACCAGGACCAGCTCCCTCCTCCTACCCAACACACAAAACACCCCTTCTCGTCCCCCCACCATGAAGTAGTCAGGTCAGCCATGACCTGAGTGATGGCTCCCGTTGTCATTCCAAGCACCCCCCCCCCCCCCAACTCACGAACAAGTTTTTGGGGATACTTATGTTGTTGTGGGAGGAAGAAAGGCCCTACATGATAAAAGAACAATGTGCAAGGAATGCTGTGCACACTTTAGGACAGCTCTGGTGCATCTGTGGAATTTAAAAAGAAGGTGCAGCTTGTTTGCTGTGTACCTGAGATTAAGTCGTGAGTAAGATTTGTATAGCTACTCTGAATATTAACGGGATGAATGACAGCCTTCAGAGGCAAAGGGCAGCCCTCGACCTGCAGATACCGCAGGCTGATATATTATGTCTGCAGGAAAAGCACATTGAAGGGGCAAGGAAACATCTGCTTGAATCAGTGGGTTTCCAGGTGGTTGGCTGTACAACCCCTAGGACAAGGACTCATGGTGTAGCCATTTTGGCTCAAAGGAATCTTTTTAGGTTTAAGCAGACCCAGGCTACAAGTTATGGCAGATGGGTGATCACTCAGTGTTATATTATTCAAGTGGGGTATTCACGCTGTGCTCTGTATATGGATCGTTTACCGATGATCTCACGTTTTTGATTGGCTGGACAATGAAATTGTGCGCTGGCCTACTCCGATCTTTATTTGTGGTGATTTTATTATTCACTTGGGGAGGTTCACTGGAGGTGGGTGTTAATTTTTATTCGGGTCGGAAACCCAGTGTTTAGATAATTGTTCCATATGTGGAGAGATCATGGCCTAATTGATACCTGGAATAAGGGCAAGGTGGCAGATCCAAGGCTCACTTACTTCTCTGCCCCACAGAGGAAATATGTACATTTAGATTTTTTTTTTTATCCCCCATGGTCTTCTCCAAAACCCACTGGTACTGGAGATAGTAGTAAAGGGGTTAGTGAGAAAACCTTTGAATTGGACTTTTGAGCACGCATTACTGTCCGATGAAGAATGTGTCTGATACAATGAAAACTAGATACATGTATTTATGGAAGATAATAGGGGGAACATTCTTGCGGGGGTAGTATGGGATGCCTTCGAGGCGGTTGTGCAAGGGGAGATGATCAGGTTCAGTTTGAACCAGCATAAAAAAGAAAAGCAGCAAATGCTGGCATGGTATGGCGCTCTGGCCTAAGCTGAAGCAAAGTTAATTCAGGCTGCATCCAATGGAGTGGATTTTGAGAAAGTACAGCATAATGTTTCCCTCACTAAGGCTGCGACGATGAGGATATCTACAAAAAAGGCTGCAGATAAATATGTTGCATGGAAACAAGGTTGCTATGAGTATAGCGAATGTGCGAGTCAAAAGTCGACACAACGAGAGATAATAGGACTGAGGGCTGCAAGCGGGGGCACAGCTGAGGATACTGAGGGTATACGGGAGGCCTTCCAAGGATATTATCAAATGTTCTACAGTGAGGAAGAGGAGTTGGGAGACTGGGATATTTCACAATATTTAGAGTCTACCCCAACTGTGAAATTTATTGCTCGAGATCAAGAATTGTTTGGTACTGCCCTCCTCGAGGGAAGAAATACAGATGGCTTTAAAAAGCTTGCCCTCAGGGAAAGTTGTAGGTACGTACAAGATCCCCATTGAGTTTTACAGGGTGTTCTCCTGTCAGTTAGGGGCAATCCTGATGGACTTGTTTTTACAAATCTACGATCGCCTGTACCCCCCAGAGTCGCGGTCAACAGCAAACATAGTAGTCTTTCTAAAAAGAGATAAAAGATATCGACCGTCTACGCTGATGCACAGTGACAGCAAAATATACTCTAAGGTATTGGCCATGTGTCTATGCCAGATAACAGGTAAAGACGTCTCCCCTAGGGCAACATGGCTTTATACCAGGGAGGGGGACCACGGATCAAATCTGCCGGGTTATAACTCTTTTAGATGCTTCTTCTATTGCAGGGGACCCTATGGCTTTGATATTATTTGATGCAGAAAAAGAGTTTGGCAGGGTCTCTGGAAGTATTTATGGGTCGTCGTGAACTGGTTTGGAATAGGGCCTGGCTATATCATTGAAGTAAAAGCACTGTACAACAATCCCACAGCTAGGATTTTATTAATGGGGGAAAAACAGAACAAATTCAGATTAAACGAGGTACAAGGCAACGGTGTCCCTGCTCCCTGCTGCTTTTTGCTTTATATAGCCCCCCTAATACAGAAGTTTGACAACAACATTGCAATCACACCTATGCATTATCATGGATGGGACACAAAGGTACTCTCCTATGCTGATGATGTTGCTGTCGTTTCTCCTGATCCAGCGACGGCATTGAAAGTGATTGAAAAAGAGGCGGGTATCTTCGGTAGATTCTCCGGATATTCCTTAAATCGCAATTAAACCCCAGTGGTTATCAAAAGGAGTATACAGTTTAATGATATCCGAGTGGTGGAGAAGCTGTATATCTGTGTGTTATCATAGCAGCAGAGGTTGATCAAATAGTTGAGAATAATCTAGCCCCAGTTATCGGAATAGCAAGAAAAGATTTAGCAAGAATGGATAATCTGCACCTATCTATAATTGGCAGGAGTAATGTTGTTAAAATTATATTTCTCCCTAAAGTGTTATATTTCTTCCGGGCCATCTCACTCGAGTTTGGGAGTCACTGGTTCAAGCTAATCAATGATATGGTGACTAGATTTATTTGGGCTTACTCTGAAACTAGAAGGGCTCTTAAGGTTTTGACACTTTCTAAAGAAAAAGGGGGGGTGGGCCAACTTAAATTTCAAACTATAATACTGGGTGGCGGCTCTGCAATATATGGTTACTTTAATAGGGGGGAAAGAGCCTGACCAGCAAGTGGAGAGATCCCCTTGAGTTTGATTTTCTACTTGGAGTGGATGCTAGGGGGTGTCTTCTCCGACAAACAGAACACAGCTATTTTAAAAAGATTTGCTTTAAGACTAGGGGTGGGTGGAGGTCTCAGAATTCCACTACCGGGAATTCTGTGGAGTTGCATAAAAACTGTGTGGAATTCCACAGCGTTCAGTGAGTGGGCCGAGTTGCTCCACTCGCTGACACCCACCCCTAATCTGGACCCTGTTTTAGCGGAACAGTGTGCAGGGGGTGGAGATGTCCCCGATTAGCTCCTCCATGTCAGGGCATTATGAAGACAGGTAGCATGCACATACTGTAGTAGGGTCTGAACTGTGCAGAAGAGGTATAACTGGAGGGAACCAGTGTGTTGGCCGGCATCAAGTTGGTATGTCATTTACAGTTTGGGACAAGATTTCACTAATGAACATATGGCTGTTCTATTGGCACTATCTCTCGTACGCTGGTGGGTCAGTCAGCAAGCGTAGCCAGTTGGCGCTGCTGGAGTTGTCTAATCTGTCCACTCATGGACCGCTCTAAGGGGAAGTGAACACTGCGTGTCAAGCCTCGATCTAGAGAAGTATCACCATGGTTATACGTCTCTAGATCAAGGCTTGACACGCAGCGTTCACTTCGAGCTGCCATCTTTTGCCACAGCTGGAGCCACTGCCCTCCACCCTTCCAACTTAACTCTTCCTGCATCCAGCAGCCCCGCCGACAGCGTGACAGGACTTCGTCCTGGGGCATCTGGACCCGGCCCCATCCCCACTGCCTGGTTTCCACCCTGTCAGGCTGACTACGCAGCCTGGCCCATTGCACAGCTCTGCGCCTTGATTCCACCATGGCAGGTCTTCAGGCATTTCAGTGCTAGCAGCAAGGTGTGTCTGAGCGGCCAATTCAGCAGGGGTGCATCAGTGCAGAGGTGTGACTGTAGCGCTATTGCTGCAGCCAGAGGGTTGAACAGGAGGGGGAGGGAGACAGCCAGGTCAGGTTCTGTTCCACAGTCTACCTCACAGGCTGCTGTTCTATTGCCAGCCATGCAGTACCACCCCTCCTCCTGTGCCACGAACCGCAGCAACCCCCTATCTCTGGGTAGCACAGATAGACAATGCAGGTAGAGCGGCAATGATGGGCTGGCGGTCCCTCCTCCCCGCGCATTGCCTCAGCAGGCAGCAGCAGCATGCAGCGTAGTCCCGGCACACCTGCCCACCGCAGCACCGGCAGGTAAGGGGTGACCCCCGGGGCTGGCCTGCCATACAAGGTTTACTGCGTCATTAACAGCGTGAGTTAGAAGGCTTGAGCTTTAGCGTATATGTTTGGCAATTTGTTGCAAAAGCTATAACACTACAAGAGAAGTTAATAATGTCTGAGGTAAAGAAATACTCTTGATTCTACCGCATTGCTATGGAAAAACAGATTTATAATCATTTTTTATTGGTGTTTTACAGGGTTCCTAATTAGTGGTGGGTGCCGGTAGTCTCTGCTAAAACTCCGCCCTCCAAGCGGAGTACCGAGTGACAAAAACTTCATGAACTTAGCCGGCAGAGTGGAGTTTACCGCCCACCCCTATTGAAGACCATCCAGGGAGCTTACAAAGTCTGGACAGCACTCCGGAAGAAACTGGGGTTAGGGGATTCAATTACTACACTCCACTGCGAGAAAAACCCCATTCTCCTGGGTGTTTTTTGGGACACTTATGCACTGTGATGGAAGTGCCATGGAACAGGAGACTAGGGGAATTTTATTCCGATGAGAGAATATTTCCTTTGAGGAACTGAGGCCACAGTATGAGCTTAATCGCAAGGAATTCTTTAAATATTTGCAAGTTCAGGATTTGCTAATTAAGAAAGGTGGGGGTCCACAAGCTTTTATTAGAACAGAACTGTTGGATTTAATAGTGTGGGGGTTACCCTGCACAGTAGGTCGAATTTATAGTGCAATAAGCTCCTTCTCACAGGATGATCTTGAGAGGCAATCTGTGAAATGGCAAACAGAATTGTGGGCCACGGACAGTCCTTTTTTGGAGACCCTTGAGTTAGGTCATTCTGTCTTACTGCCAGCTAATTTACAGGCTCAACAATACAAAGCCATTTCTGGCTTAAACTATACCCCCAGGAAAATCGCTAAGTGGCGTGGGTGCGGTGGGTACTAGATGTCCAGGATGCCAGTGCTTGGGAGCAGATTTGATACACATGTACGATAGCTGTCCCTCACGAGAACCACTCAGAACAGAGATTACTAAATTCATCGACAAAAGCCTGAAGTTCAACGCATCCCTTACTCCCCAACTCATACTGCTGGGTGTACACAGCAGACAGGTTCCCAGTTCTGCCCAGCTCTTTATGTTTGTGGCCTTGGCTGTATATCGCTTATACATTGCATCCGCTTGGCTTAACCATTCCCCACCTTCTTTTCATCAATGGCTAGCGGATTATTGGCAAATTATAATCTGGAGATATCACTGTATTCACGTAAAGGGAAGAAGGCCAGTAAGAAGGGGAATCGGATCTGGGCGCCCTTTGTTGATTGGATAGCGGACCAGCAGGATAGGTAGAGCTATTTGGTAATGAAGTAACCAAAAGGCGCTCTTGGCCTCACTGTTTCTGTCTTTTCCTCTAAGGGACCTGTCTGCAATGTATCTACTATAGGAATTATTACCCACAGCCGGAATTGTGTAAACTTGGGGCTGAAAATAGCTGATATCAGGATCTCTGTAGAAGTTATATCTAGATGAATGTGTTATTTTATATTGTCAGTTATCCCTTGTGTGCACCCTGTATATATTAGGGATTTTGGGTAGGATCCGTATCAGTTTTATTGAATGAAGATAATGCATACATTATTACATTACAGCTGCTAGTTACTAGTTAATTATATAATATAATGCTGCTTGATTTGATTCGCAGGACTGCTGTTTTTTTGTAATGAATGTTGATAGTATGCTCTCAGTGGCTTTCTGACTTTTCTTCTCGATTCTCTCCTCTTGTGTTGTTTGTAAAAATGAAAAATTCTGTGCAATAAATTTTTTTTTTAAACAAAATGTATTCGAACAAAAGTCACATAGAGCAAAGCACGGAAAATATAAATAATTGAAAGTATATAATGGTTTAGGAGACGGCGTAGGGCCAGGATTTAAGGTTCGGTTGCAGGTTAGGGTTAGTAGTTTAGTTAAAATCATTATTGGGAGTTTTCAGTTTGATTTTAATTGTGCTTTAAAAAATTAGGACGCCTGCAACAGATCTGTGTGTTCAAGGAACGATTAAGACTCAACTACACGGCAAGCAAACTCTACAACTGAAAGCAAACACTAATCATGTTTATGTGCAACACCAGTGGACAAACCCAACACCAACAGATGGCACAAACCACAGTCATGGAGCATGATTGTAGGGAAAACTCTCAACCTACAGACAACATTGACCACACATACATAGCACCACCTGAACCCACAACCTACAGATGACATGAGGTGGCCACACACACACACAAAGCACCACTGCTGGGAGAACTCACAAGCTACAGATGACATTGACCACACACACAAAGAGCACCAGTGCAAGAAAACTCAGAGCTGACCACACTCATAAACACCATCACAGGGAAAACCCACAAACTACAGACGTCACTGCCACTCACTCAGCATCGCTGCCTAGAAAACCCACAACCTACAGGTGTCATTCACCACACACACACACCAAGCACTACTACAAGGAAAACACACAATCTACAGATGACACTGACCACTTACATAGGGCACAACCACAAGAAAAATGTATCAGACAACAATGACCACACTCAAAGGAGCATCCCCTGAGGTCAACTAAACAGACAACAGGAACTACACTCAAAGGACACCACTACAGAGCATAACCATACTTGAAGAGTAGCATCGCAGAACACAACTAAAGACAACATTGACCACACTCATGGAGCAACCCTGCAGGTAACACCCACACACTGAAGACTCCATTGACTTCATACAAAGCATCTCCTCAGGGCAAACTTATCTGTTACCAACAGATGTCACTGACAACACTAACAAAGCACCAGCTCAGAACAAACCTACAACCTACAGAGAACAAAAAGCACATTACCGTAGCACAGGAACAAAAAACCCATCAACGACACTGACCTAATTCACAAAGCATAACCGCAGGGCAAGAACACTACCAACAGAGAACAGTAACCACACATAGGGGCGCCGAACGAGAGCAAACTCACAACCTATCACTGCAGGACAAAATCAAGACCTACAAACAACAGTGACCACAGGCACATAGCATGACCATAGGACAAACCCACTAGTGACAGCAGTCCAATTGGTCGCACACTGCTCTACCTACTAGCGTGTTGCCCCAAAGAATTGTGGTCCCTGAAGTCAGCGTCAGCGGGTACGCCTATGCCCGAGTAATGAGTGCAAGTAAGAGTAGCGTTAGCCATCCCTGGACACGTGTTTCGAGGTAGTTGCCTCTCGTCAGCAGGGAGTAGGTAAGTGTGTAGGGTTGCTGTGTAGGCTGCTAAAATAAGTGTTCTCAGGTGAAGTACCTCTCGTAGCGCGCAGGTGCGTAACCATGAGCTCGTCAGCTCCACCGGCTCAAGGAGCCTGAATATTAACAAAAGTCCAATTGGTCGCACACTGCTCTACCTACCAGCGTGTTGCCCCAAAGAATTGTGGTCCCTGAAGTCAGCGTCGGCGGGTACGCCTATGCCCGAGTAATGAGTGCAAGTAAGAGTAGCGTTAGCCATCCCTGGACACGTGTTTTGAGGTAGTTGCCTCTCGTCAGCAGGGAGTAGGTAAGTGTGTAGGGTTGCTGTGTAGGCTGCTAAAATAAGTGTTCTCAGGTAAAGTACCTCTCGTAGCGCGCAGGTGCGTAACCATGAGCTCGTCAGCTCCACCGGCTCAAGGAGCCTGAATATTAACAAAAGTCCAATTGGTCGCACACTGCTCTACCTACCAGCGTGTTGCCCCAAAGAATTGTGGTCCCTGAAGTCAGCGTCGGTGGGTACGCCTATGCCCGAGTAATGAGTGCAAGTAAGAGTAGCGTTAGCCATCCCTGGACACGTGTTTCGAGGTAGTTGCCTCTCGTCAGCAGGGAGTAGGTAAGTGTGTAGGGTTGCTGTGTAGGCTGCTAAAATAAGTGTTCTCAGGTAAAGTACCTCTCGTAGCGCGCAGGTGCGTAACCATGAGCTCGTCAGCTCCACCGGCTCAAGGAGCCTGAATATTAACAAAAGTCCAATTGGTCGCACACTGCTCTACCTACCAGCGTGTTGCCCCAAAGAATTGTGGTCCCTGGAATCAGCGTCGGCGGGTACGCCTATGCTCGAGTAATGAGTGCAAGTAAGAGTAGCGTTAGCCATCCCTGGACACGTGTTTCGAGGTAGTTGCCTCTCGTCAGCAGGGAGTAGGTAAGTGTGTAGGGTTGCTGTGTAGGCTGCTAAAATAAGTGTTCTCAGGTAAAGTACCTCTCGTAGTGCGCAGGTGCGTAACCATGAGCTCGTCAGCTCCACCGGCTCAAGGAGCCTGAATATTAACAAAAGTCCAATTGGTCGCACACTGCTCTACCTACCAGCGTGTTGCCCCAAAGAATTGTGGTCCCTGAAGTCAGCGTCGGCGGGTACGCCTATGCCCGAGTAATGAGTGCAAGTAAGAGTAGCGTTAGCCATCCCTGGACACGTGTTTCGAGGTAGTTGCCTCTCGTCAGCAGGGAGTAGGTAAGTGTGTAGGGTTGCTGTGTAGGCTGCTAAAATAAGTGTTCGCAGGTAAAGTACCTCTCGTAGCGCGCAGGTGCGTAACCATGAGCTCGTCAGCTCCACCGGCTCAAGGAGCCTGAATATTAACAAAAGTCCAATTGGTCACACACTGCTCTACCTACCAGCGTGTTGTCCCAAAGAATTGTGGTCCCTGAAGTCAGCGTCGGCGGGTAGGCCTATGCCCGAGTAATGAGTGCAAGTAAGAGTAGCGTTAGCCATCCCTGGACACGTGTTTCGAGGTAGTTGCCTCTCGTCAGCAGGGAGTAGGTAAGTGTGTAGGGTTGCTGTGTAGGCTGCTAAAATAAGTGTTCTCAGGTAAAGTACCTCTCGTAGCGCGAAGGTGCGTAACCATGAGCTCGTCAGCTCCACCGGCTCAAGGAGCCTGAATATTAAAAAAAAGTCCAATTGGTCGCACACTGCTCTACCTACCAGCGTGTTGCCCCAAAGAGTCCAATTGGTCGCACACTGCTCTACCTACCAGCGTGTTGTTCTTTGGGGCAACACGCTGATAGGACTAGCAGAGTGCAGCCAATTGGATTTTTGTTTATATTCAGGCTCCCTTGAGCCGGTGGGGCTGACGAGCCCATGGCTACGCACCTGCGCGCCTTGAGTGGTACTTTACCTGTGAATATTTTTTGGGCAGCCTACGCAGCAACCCCACACACATACCTACTCCCTGCTGACGAGAGGCAACTACCTCGAAACACGTGTCCAGGGATGGCTAACGCGACACTCATTTTCATTTTAAACTTTTGGCATAGGCGTACCCGCCGACGCTACTTCATGGACCACAATTCTTTGGGGCAACACGCTGATAGGACTAGCAGAGTGCGGCCAATCGGATTTTTGTTTATATTCAGGCTCCCTTGAGCCGGTGGGGCTGACGAGCCCATGGCCACGCACCTGCGCGCCTTGAGTGGTACTTTACCTGAGAATATTTTTTTGGCAGCCTACGCAGCAACCCCACACACATACCTACTCCCTGCTGACGAGAGGCAACTACCTCGAAACACGTGTCCAGGGATGGCTAACGCCACACTCATTTTCATTTTAAACTTTTGGCATAGGCGTACCCGCCGACGCTACTTCATGGACCACAATTCTTTGGGGCAACACGCTGATAGGACTAGCAGAGTGCGGCCAATCGGATTTTTGTTTATATTCAGGCTCCCTTGAGCCGGTGGGGCTGACGAGCCCATGGCTACGCACCTGCGCACCTTGAGTGGTACTTTACCTGAAAATATTTTTTTGGCAGCCTACGCAGCAACCCCACACACATACCTACTCCCTGCTGACGAGAGGCAACTACCTCGAAACACGTGTCCAGGGATGGCTAACGCGACACTCATTTTCATTTTAAACTTTTGGCATAGGCGTACCCGCCGACGCTACTTCATGGACCACAATTCTTTTGGGCAACACGCTGATAGGACTAGCAGAGTGCGGCCAATCGGATTTTTGTTTATATTCAGGCTCCCTTGAGCCGGTGGGGCTGACGAGCCCATGGCTACGCACCTGCGCGCCTAGAGTGGTACTTTACCTGAGAATATTTTTTTGGCAGCCTACGCAGCAACCCCACACACATACCTACTCCCTGCTGACGAGAGGCAACTACCTCGAAACACGTGTCCAGGGATGGCTAACGCGACACTCATTTTCATTTTAAACTTTTGGCATAGGCGTACCCGCCGACGCTACTTCATGGCCACAATTCTTTGGGGCAACATGCTGAGAGGACTAGCAGAGTGCGGCCAATCGGATTTCCACTAGTGACAGCAATACCAGCCATGCTCACAGAGCACCACTGCAGGGCAAAGCCGCTACTGACATATGACATGACCACACTCACGGAGCACCACCTGGGAGGATACCAATAAAATACAGACAGCACTGACCACAGGCACACACCACAACCGTAGGGCAAGCACACCACTAACAGCAGAAGACAGTGCATACACTCAGAAGTGCTAACTCAAGGCAAAACTACAACCCTGAGACAACACTCACGAAGCAAAATCACAACCTACAGATGACACAGAACACTCTGTTATGGCCTGTGAATGGTGGAGGATCTGGAGAAAGGTCACAAGACTTGCACATTACGGAGTCCTTGCCACTTGGAAAGCCCTCAGTCTGCAGAAGGCATTCTGCCTCCTGAGTCCTGCACAGCATCAAGAATCTTAAGATATATGCGTGGGGCGGAGGGGGTTGGGGGTGCAGGGATGTGACAAGTGTCCATCCGATGGTGAGAGGGGGGGCACTTAGGTAGTTTCTTAATGGCTGCTGAGTTTGTTTCATATGAACATGTATGAGTCTTCTATATTCTTTTGACTTTTAAAAAACAATACAAAGTTTTGCAACAACAACACACCAAAAAATATAGCTACCCATGTATTATACAAAAACTGTTTAAGACGACAGCAAAAGGGATGAACACCTCTGAGCGGGGCCTACATTTTACACTGATATATCTTTTGAAAGGGCCCTAAATCTTATGCATATATACTTTTCTGAGTGTCCTAAACTTCGAATAGAAGGAGCTTCTTCTGACAGTAACCGACACTCTTTACACAGAGAGTGAGTGGCTGCTGACAGCACCCAAGACCTTACTCGGAGAGTGACGGCTTCTGAGAGCGCCCCACTCTTTACACAGAGAGTGAGCGGCTTCGGACAGCACCCCACACCTTACACAGAGTGAGCTGCTTATGAGAGCGCCCCACCGTTTACACAGAGAGTGAGTGGCTTCTGACAGCACCCAAGACGTTACACAGAGTGAGCTGCTTATGAGAGCGTCCCACAGTTTACACAGAGAGTGAGTGGCTTCTGACAGCACCCACGACGTTACTCGGAGAGTGACGGCTTCTGAGAGCGCCCCACTCTTGACACAGAGAGTGAGTGGCTTCTGACAGCACCCAAGACGTTACACAGAGTGAGCTGCTTATGAGAGCGCCCCACAGTTTACACAGAGAGTGAGTGGCTTCTGACAGCACCCAAGACGTTACTCGGAGAGTGACGGCTTCTGAGAGCGCCCCACTCTTTACACAGAGAGTGAGCGGCTTCTGACAGCACCCAAGACCTTATTCGGAGAGTGACGGCTTCTGAGAGCGCCCCACTCTTTACACAGAGAGTGAGCGGCTTAGGACAGCACCCAAGACCTTACTCGGAGAGTGACGGCTTCTGAGAGCGCCCCACTCTTGACACAGAGAGTGAGTGGCTTCTGACAGCACCCAAGACGTTACACAGAGTGAGCTGCTTATGAGAGCGCCCCACAGTTTACACAGAGAGTGAGTGGCTTCTGACAGCACCCAAGACCTTACTCGGAGAGTGACGGCTTCTGAGAGCGCCCCACTCTTTACACAGAGAGTGAGCGGCTTCTGACAGCACCCAAGACCTTATTCGGAGAGTGACGGCTTCTGAGAGCGCCCCACTCTTTACACAGAGAGTGAGCGGCTTCGGACAGCACCCCACACCTTACACAGAGTGAGCTGCTTATGAGAGCGCCCCACAGTTTACACAGAGAGTGAGTGGCTTCTGACAGCACCCAAGACGTTACTCGGAGAGTGACAGCTTCTGAGAGAGCCCCACTCTTTACACAGAGAGTGAGCGGCTTCGGACAGCACCCAAGACCTTACTCGGAGAGTGACGGCTTCTGAGAGCGCCCCACTCTTTACACATAGAGTGAGTGGCTTCGGACAGCACCCCGCACCTTACACAGAGTGAACTGCTTATGAGAGCGCCCCACAGTTTACACAGAGAGTTAGTGGCTTCTGACAGCACCCAAGATGTTACTCGGAGAGTGACGGCTTCTGAGAGCGCCCTACTATTTAAACAGAGAGTGAGTGGCTTCTGACAGCACCCAAGACGTTATTCGGAGAGTGAGTGACGGCTTCTGAGAGCACCCCACTCTTTACACAGAGAGTGAGTGGCTTCTGACAGCACCCAAGACGTTATTCGGAGAGTGACGGCTTCTGAGAGCGCCCCACTCTTTACACAGAGAGTGAGCGGCTTCGGACAGCACCCCACACCTTACACAGAGTGAGATGCTTATGAGAGCGTCCCACACTTACACAGTGAGCGGCATCTGACAGCACCTCACACCTTACAGAGTGAGCTGCTTCCGAAAATGCACCAAACTCTGCAGAGTGAGCTGATTCTAAGACCTAGCACCCCACAGTTTACACAAGAAGGAGCTGTTTCCGCGAGCGCCCATACTTTACAGAGTGAGTCACTTCTGTCCGCGCCTCACACTTTACACAGAGAGCGTTGCTTCTGTAGGCGCACCGCGCACCACACTTTACACAGAGTGAGTCACTTCTGTAGGCGCACCACACTTTACACAGAGTGAGTCACTTCTGTAGGCGCACCACACTTTACACAGAGTGAGTTACTTCTGTACGCGCCTCACACTTTACACAGGGTGAGTTGCTTCTGTAGGCGCACCACACTTTACACAGAGTGAGTTACTTCTGTACGCGCCTCACACTTTACACAGGGTGAGTTGCTTCTGTAGGCGTGCCACACCTTACACAGAAAGCGATCTGCTTTGTGGAAGCAAATAGACTTTACACAGGATGAACAGATCCTGCGTACAAAGGGCCTTACATTTTAGGCAGCAAGATGTAGATACTAACAGTTTTTTTTAATGTAGTGAATGATTGCATTCCACTATTGTGATGTCTCAGAGCCGAGACCTCTTCGCCGCCCTTTAAATGGTCATCAACAAGACAACGAGGTGGAACAGGGCGGATAAAACAGGATTAAACGCAGAATCCGCGCTAACACTGACATGCTTAGCCGGGACGGCGAGGGCGCCATCATGGGTTAGACTGCGAGGTAAACAATGAGAAACTGCACAACAAGGGCTGGTGAGAGAGGATGGGACATGGGGAGGGCGAGGGAAAGAGCTGGAGTCCATTGTGTGTGGTAAACAATGCGAACACGCGCACCTCTGACTGAGAGGGGTGGGGCGGAGGGGTCAGGAAAGGTGGGGAGTGGATGGAACAATGCAGAGACGCGAGGTCGGGAGGCCTATTGTGCGATAAAGACCGAGTAAACTGCACGAAGAAGTGTGAGGAGAGGTGGCGGGAGGGAAAGAGGGGAGGTACAGACTTGTTCGTAACAACGAACAGTGAACTAAGTGCATCATGGGGGAGACGCCAGGCCAGACAAGCAAACGAAGGGGAGGAACTGAACTGTGCAAGGCCAGGGAGATACAAGGTTGAATTGGGGGTGCACGCAGCACAAGTGGCAAGGGGTTTACGCGGGAAACAAATGATAGAGATGAAAGTAGAATAACATTTAAAATGATGTCTCCAGGGGCCAGTAAGAGCATGGGAGATGAGAAGGCAAGGGCTCCAAAATAAATAAAAACAAGCATTGGCATAGCCAATAGGTCTCGCCTTTGGGACCTTATAAGTGTTTAGCCATGCAACAGTTGCATAACTAAAAACTTATAAGGTCCCAAAAGCGAGACCTATTGGCTATGCCAATGCTTGTTTTAACTGCTGCAATCTATTGAAGCCTCACGGACAACATCTTCGCGGCCGCGAAAGTGATCGCGATCAAACATCTTCGCGGCCGCAAAAGTGAAGCGCGCCCGCGCACATGGGCCAAAGTGATCGCCATTGCGATCAAACATCTTCGCGGCCGCGAAAGTGAAAGTAGTCGCGGTAAAGCGCGACGCGCGTGCCCGCGCACATGCACTGTAGCTCTAGGCTGGCGTGGTAGCACTTTTTGGAGCCCTCACAAAATGTCTCGCCAGACCAGCGCATGCGCTGGGTCAGGCGAGACCTAACCACCAAGGTGAGGGCTGATCCTGAGTCGTACACCTGTGTGCTGCAACTCCTCAGACCACCCACATACCACGTGGAGGAACCATCACCCCATGTGGCCGATAATGGCAAAGCTATTCTAGTAAGGAGGCCAGAAAGCGCATGAACGCCCTCGATGCAAGCCCTTACAAAATCCACTGTGTGCGCCTTCAGGCCTCATTCTCGATTCTTGACAGTCGGTAGCCCATGGGCCATAGCAGCGGGGATGGGTCCTAGGCAGTGAAGGAAGCTAGGAACAAGAGAGGAGAAAAGTACACATACCACAAAAATTACACCTCCTTACCTCATGGAGTATGTCAAACTCCAACGGCGGCAAGATAAATGAAGCTGCAAAGCAGAACTGACTAAGAGGGCAGAGAAGCAACACACTGTGAGAGAACCAGACAGAGTTTTCTGAAATCTGCTGATCAACACTGGGCATCCACCCTGGATACAGTATCATGGGGAAGTGATTGCATAATGCATGTGGTACAACTCAAACTGCTGCCTTTTACAGTGCCTAGATGGCTACATGGCAACAGGCCAAGGAGCCTGATGCTAAAAAAAACATCTGGAATGAAGCAGCATTCTGCTATTACAAGACTATCTAATGAGAAACAGTTGTCTCTTTTCCTCGGGTGTTTCCACCAGTAGGAGGCATCGATTCTAGGAGAACTCATGATGTCTTGGGATAAAGGTTCAGCGTTCTCCTGATGGATTGTACTACTGAATACCACAAGATACACGACTATCGTGGACAGAGTATCGAAGACCTAAATATCGATGAAGTAAATAATTATACTGTACCTAACTCCACATCTCTGTACGTTACCGATACACATAAACATACATAAATAAAAAAAATAAAAAAATAAATACAAATATATATATATATATATATATATATATATATATATATATATATATAGGCAAAATACGGAGATGTGGTAACTCCACATGGCTCTACCTTGCTGATATATGTATCAGCAAGATACAGAGATGTGGAGTTAAGTATCGAAAATCTATACTTACTAATCTTTCGATATTTTGTCCTAAATTTGTGTATGCCTCCATATTCTAGCTTAGATATTCAGGGGACATACCCTTCTGATGTTCTGTGCTCTTTTGAAACTGTGCAGTACAAAAAAGTGGACCTATAAACCTACTGATTGATGTTAAAAGGAGAAGCAGGTTTTGGGTATTTCTTGAGCAGCACGTTATCCCTGTGAAGAAATGTGTACGGTCAGAGTCAATAATGCAACTCACTAACGTCATGTGCAGAGGTAGAAACCAACCAAAACATTTACTTCCTAAGTAACTAGCCGGAAATTAACAGCTACATAGGGCTCAAAGGGCAGCTTTCCTAAGGCTGCCTTGTCTTTCATCATTTGCCTAACTCGTTTGGATTTCTCTTTGAAGCACAGAATAAAATATAAGGTGGAATAGAAAACAAAGTTTAAATAACAGATGGATTGAGTTTTCTGAAAATGTAAAAATAACAATGAAAAAAAACACCACTAAGCACAGTATAAATAACAGAGTGGTGATCCCTTGATTTTTTCCTATAATTCTCCAATACATAACAGCAATGGCACATTACTTTGTACTTCAGAAATGTACTGCCTGGAAACAAATGCTAAAAGGGTAATCATCAGCTCCATGATAGGGCCTTTAATCCACCCAGGAGGTGCAGAAATTGGATTTCCAGATCCATGTCACCACTCTGCAGAGCAGGGGGGATAGTCCACCAACCTCTCAGCTAATCCCAGACTGGAAAGCACGACGGCAACTAGAAACTGGTTTCAACTTATTATTCATTGCATAACTTGGTCCTTCAAGAAGGCAAAGCATCTTAAGAATAGTTAGCTTGACTACAGGTATTCGCATAAGGCAGCGAGGATGAAGCTGTCATCCATGGTAGTACTAAGGGCCCCTAACTTTAGCAACATGGTTTACTCCCCAGTTAAGAAGGGACTTCCTCTCACCTTCTTCCATTTCTGCTAAAAGACTTCACTTACTGAGAGCCAGCCCTGACAGGGCTTCTTAGTGGGTTTACCCAAAAGGGTACAAATAGCACCCTTTAGAAGAACGCTCAACCAATCGGCAACTAAGTGATTTGATAAGGTGCTCCAGAGCCCTGGGAGAGGATAAGTTACAAGGTGAATTTTCCAATTAATTCTCCGATATCAGGCAACAGCTATGAGTTAAGAAATAATAGATCTAATACCACACTCTCCTCTCAAGAGAAATGAGATGTACCTCTGGAAAGCTTCAGTGGGACTCTAAAGAAAATATTCTCTTTAGTTTGTACGGAGGATACATCCCACAGATTCCCTTCCCAAATTTGTTCATCAGGTGGCACCAAACTCAGCTCTCATCTAAGCCAAATAGGCTGGAAGTAGAGGTCCAACATAGAGGTTCCCGCATTTCCTATAAAGGCAACGGAAAACAATCAGTGTGTATAATTCGTTCTTCTCTTGAGATAGGAGACATTATCAAACAGTTTACGGTTGAAGTTAAAATGGGGAGCCAGCACTGAAATGAGTAACGAGACCTTAATATTAGAAACTTTATTAAAGCGGTCCTCTCTTTTGGGGGTGGATGAGGAGGTGAGCCAGTCGGTTTTCTGACGACCTGCTAAATTTAGTTTATCTGTTGTGTAGGACAATGAACAAGACACTGCATTGGTGCTTCTGTAGGCTTTAGGATCTAATGTTTTCCACCACTGAATTTAACTGAGGGTGGAAGGATATATTCTGATCAAAGATGATTCCAAGATTTTGGGGGCTTTCAGTTGTGTCTGACATCGTCGTGATACTACAGGGTCTGTGAAATAGGCTTGAGATAGGTTTGTTTTTTGAGATCGGATCTCTGTTTTATCTACATTTAGGCAAAGGAAGCTTTCCCACTCCCAAGAGAAGTTGTATTTAATACATATAAGGAAGTTGTTTTGGTTGGACAATTTTCTATGTAATCTGAGGAAACCTTGGGAGTGCAAGCACACTGCTGGAACTGAAGTTGGTCTGCTTTGTCCATTTTGGCCAGAGGGTGAATGTATACGTGAAATAGCACAGATGACACTGGTGAACCTTGTAGGACCATGCATCAAAGAGGTTTCCAACTGAATTCCATGAGCCCGTTCTTAAACTGGTGTTTCCTATTGGACAATAATGGGAAGATCCAGTCTGATAATCCTACTCATGTCTTCCAGGCGAGAAATCAGTGTCTGGTGGTCAACAGCGTCATATGTGGGTAAAAGGTACAGAAAGATCAACGCTGCTGGCTGATCTGCATAAGATGTAGTACTTCAAATGAAAGAGAAAACGGACTAGTGCTCACAGGAAGCAGAATGCACTCATACGAGGGAGCCATATTGTCCAATAGGTGCAAATTCTTTCTCGTGTTCATGGTCCTTAGCGGCCCAACAGCTGGACCCCTGTCCCCTAGTTAAAATAGTGCAGCCCTCTTTACACATATGAGCTCTCTCATCCCACAGTTATGGCAGAACGTATCTTTTTCCTAATAGGGGCAGCTACCGCAATTTTGACAGATGCACTGCACTTGTCTTGTGGGCCGAGGGGTGCTTCCCTCTCATTCCCTTGCTGAGTTAATCCCATACTCTCACAGCTGCCCCATTCAATTATGTGGAGATGTCTTTCATTTAGGTACTGACCCATCCCTTTCACGAGGTAAAGTTTTTCACATGATGCAGTTACTTCGGCTTCAGACAGGGCGGCGCCCCTCCCCACTGATGTCATTGCTCGTGATCACAATAATTATTTCTTAACCTGCTGCCTGCCTCCTCTGTGAGGTAGAGTTCCTTCCTTTGAGCTCTTCCCGCCTTTTCCGTTTATTGTCCTATGGGTCCATATCTGAATCTCTTCAGGGGTCTTTTCTGGGGAGGGTTAAGGGGGCACGACAGCCTTCTCCTTCAAGACTTTGTCTGAACCCCCAGCTCAGCCCTCCCCTTTCACGAGTCATGACCTATGACCCCTTCACGGTATTGTCTTCTTGTCTCGGGCATGCCTTTGAATTCTCAGGACGCCACCCAAGCCGATCCTTGCCAGTACATTTCTCATACCAATGCCCCCCTCCCCCGCCACCCGCAGTAACTTGCTTTATGGAACATAAGCAATCCACAACAGCATGCAAAAACATACCTCCTTTGCATGGCAAGCCACGCCAGCGTTGCCAAAGTAAATACTAAAGCACACAGCGTGATACAGAAGCAACAACAACACACACACGACCTTAAGGGCTAACCCTCAGCCTTTCTTTCTCCACTGAAGTAGGTTTTGAGATATGGAGGTGGAGGGAAGAGACCGGGGAGCCACTTGAAACCACCTCTCCCCGCTGCTGATAGTGACAGACTGACAGTGACGCAGACATCAGCTGAGTTCCCCCCGCTAACACCCTCCTATCACTTACACAACGTGACGAACAGTAAGTACCTTTTGTAGCACAGGACATTATATATTTATAAATCAAACAGCCTGAGGGAAATTCCACGGATCCCCCGCCCCTTTTTTTGGGAGGATAAACATTTTTAGGTACTCTACACACACGCGCGCGCCCACACACTCTCCGTTACGCCGTAAACTCGCGGTTTACTGCTCCCCACCTCTGCCTCGCTCACCACAGCACCAGGCGCTCATTGGTTGCCTTTTCTCCTCCGCTGGCTCCATATTCCTTACGTCATCTCTGACACCAGATGTTTATTTTTCCTGGTGGTAGCTTCATTCCCCATCAAACACACGTTATTTGTCAAACGCTCCTGTTCCCATTACTCAGATACATACATGATGTCTATTTTCTCTCCACCCTTTCTTTCCCTGTGGCATGCAGCTGAAGCCCTCCTTTCCCTCCCCACATTCTCCTCTTGACACACACATCGCCCCCTTACCACTTCCCACGCCCCCACAACAAACACACACCGATTTCCCCCCCTCCTTCTGTATCTCTTCCGCCTTACACATTGCACACACATTTTCCTGCTCTGCTAGATGGTACATATCAACAAGCTCAGCTGTAATATCTACTGCTTAATTTGAGCCGGTGGTTACAGGTGGGGCGCACCAGCACTCATTCATGGAGACCCGCGCTTATTTAAAAAAATTATGCTTCGACCAAGAGCAAGAGAAAGACATGAAAGGGCGAAAGGAGGAGGAGGAGGAAGGGGAAGAAGACAGAAAACCAGCACAAATGGAGAAAGCAGGGATGAAAAAGACCCTGTAAGAGTGAGACTGAACGGGCAGGGATGAAAGAGCTATGAGGTGGAATTAAAACGATGTAGCCTTGGTAATCGACAACTCTGGCATTCAGTAGCACAGACTGCAGGATTCTGAACAGAACTATGGCCTTCTGCGCTTATTTTTTTTACAAACGAAACACTGGTAATATCTATAAATGCCCGGTCACAGAGTGCAGTGTCATTTCCTGCCGGATGCAATGATGGGCGATGTAGTCGTTTTAGTCTCAAAGGATTTTGCAGACCGATTTCACTTAACACAGTAGCAGTCCTGATCCTTTCTCCCCTCATCACTTAGACTCTTATCACCCACTAAAAGGCAGCTGTACACCCAGTACTGCCTTTGGCATGGGTGCAGCAAGCTGGCTTCTACAGGTCATACCGGTATATTATCTACTGGCGGTCGCCAGTAGATAGTTATAGTTAGGACCGTGTTTCCATAGGAAATCTCAAAATTCTATTTTGAATAACTTTGGCGCCGGTTGACGAATCTTCGCAAAATTTTCAAAACTAATGGGGCGCTCCGCTCAGCTCCTACCCTGAAAGTCTCGGGGGGATTCGTCAAGCGGGGGCCGAGAAAAAAGGGGGGTCCCAAAACGCGTTTTCCCCATGCATTTTCCCTTAGGACCTTTAGTCGAAGGTACAGCCCGAACGGCTGAACAGAATTACTTGAAATTTGGCAGAGAGGTAGTCCTCAGGTCAGGGATGTGCCTTTTGCATATATGGAGTCAATCTGTTCAGTAGTTCCTGAGAAAATTGGAGTTAAAAGCACATACATATCTATAGCCGCGCACCATGCGCGCACCTTAACGTGCGCGAGCGTAATTCTGATTGGTTGTTACATGTCAGTCAACGTTTGAATCGGTCGAAATCAGGAAGTATCGGCCGCCATTTCGTTTGTTTTCAGTGCGAGAGTGGAAAAGGAAGGTGGCGAACATGAAAAGTGGGCAGGGTAGAGAGTTCTTGACCCCCTAGCCTTTGTCAGGGGGTCCCTGAAGGACCCCGAAGGCAGAAAAAAACATTTTAATTTTTTTTTTTTTAAATCGCGGGGGTGCGCGCACCGTGTGCGCACAGTGAAAAACCATAAAAAATAAAATAACATTTTTAATATGCAGTATATTGTAAAATAAATATATAAAAAAAAATAATAATACATACATAACTTAGCATTTAAAAAAACGTACAAATTCACTGAAAAAACCATAGGTTTCACACACGTTATAGTTAGGAATTAGCATTTAAAAAGCCTTGCAAATCCACTTAAAAAACCATAGGTTTCACACATGTTATAGTTAGGTAGATATTTCACTCGTAAAAAACCAATGAAATTCCCCCGTTATAGTTAGTTCAGATAACTATAACTCACGCGACCGCCACTCTATCACAAGGATGATGTCATCAGTGATGTCAAGAGTGATGCCACTGACCATGTCATGAGTGATGTAATATGTGACGTCATGAGCAGAGGATTGCGGGCGCGCGAGTTATAGTTATCTGAACTAACTATAACGGGGGAATTTCATTGTTTTTTTACGAGTGAAATATCCACCTAACTATAACACGTGTGAAACCTATGGTTTTTTAAGTGAATATATATTATCTACTGGCGGTCGCCAGTAGATAGTTATAGTTACAACCTAGTTTCCATAGGAAATCTCAAAATTCTATTTTGAATAACTTTGGCGCCGGTTGAAGAATCCTCGCGAAATTTTCAAAACTAATGGGGCGCTCCGTTCAGCTCCTACCCTGAAAGTCTCGGGGTGATTCGTCAAGCGGGCGCCGAGAAAAAGGGGGGGTCCCAAAACACGTTTTCCCCATGCATTTTTCCATAGGACCTTTAGTCGCAGCTACAGCCCGAACGGCTGAACAGAATTACGTGGAATTTGGCAGAGAGGTAGCCATAAGGTCAAGGAAGTGCCTTTTGCAGGTCTGGTGTAAATCTGTTCAGTATTTCCTGAGAAAATAGCATTTAAAAGCATATCAATATCTATACGCGCGCACGGTGCGCGCACCCTGCCGTGCGCGAGCGCAATTCTGATTGGTTGTTAGATGTCGGTAAACATTCTAATCGGTCGAAACCAGGAAGTGTCAGCCGCCATTTTGTTTCTCGCAGTCTGAGGGGGTGAAAAACAAAGGCGGAGAACGTGAAAAGGGGGCAGAGTGGACAGTTCCTGACCCCCTAGCCTTGGTCAGGGGGTCACAGAAGGACCCCCAAGGGAGAAAAAAACAATTATTATTTTTTTTAAATCGCGAGGTGCGCGCACCCTGCGTGCACTGCGAACCGTGGGTGCTCGGTGCGCGAAGCGCACCGAGTGCCCACAGAGCGGTGTAAAACCTGAAAAAAACAAAAAAAATCATAACTTAGCATTTAAAAAACCGTACAAATTCACTGAAAAAACCATAGGTTTCACACACGTTATAGTTACGAATTAGCATTTAAAAAACCTTGCAAATTCACTTAAAAAAACATAGGTTTCACACATGTTATAGTTAGCTGGACATTTCACTCGTAAAAAACCAATGAAATTCCCCCGTTATAGTTACTGCAGGCAACTATAACTCACGCGACCGCAATCCTCTGCTGATGACGTCAGATATTACATCACTGATGACATATGTGTCTTTCTGAAAAATAAATATTTGTAATATATGTATAGCTAAAGATTAATGGAAGAAGACATGGGTAAATAAGTGTCTAAATACAGTGATGTAATATCTGACGTCATCAGCAGAGGATTGCGGTCGCGTGAGTTATAGTTGCCTGCAGTAACTACAACGGGGGAATTTCATTGGTTTTTTACGAGTGAAATGTCCAGCTAACTATAACATGTGTGAAACCTATGGTTTTTTAAGTGAATATATATATAAATATATATATATTTTTTTACAGCTGGAAATGCTGTATTACATGCAGCTAGCTACCATCCCAGAAGCCTTAGAAGATATATTCCATTTGGAGAACTAGTGCGCATTAAACGCAATTGTTCTAACCAAACAGATTTTAAGATAGCCAAAAAAGGAGCTATAGAAAGATTCAAAAGGCGGGGATACAGTAATGCTCCCTACAACAAGCAGAAAGAAAAGTGGGGGAAATAGATAGAAAGACGCTATTGGTAGCAAAAACCAAAACATCTTCTTTACAAGATAGCAGTGTAAGAATGATTACAACATATAACAGTAAATCTAGTTCAGTTGTACATATCTTCCAGAAGAACTAGCATATTTTACAGACAGCTAATATTCTAAAATACCATCTTCCGTCTCGCCCATTAATTACTTATAAACGCTGCCAATCGATTAGTGACCATTTAATACATAGTCACTTTGATCCCATGATGAAGACAAGGAATAAAATTAATATCTTGGGATTTTATCCTTGTTTACGGTGTAAAGCCTGCAAAAACAGTAAGAAAACGACCACCTACAGGGGGAGGCCAGGGGACCCTAGGCCCACCAGAACAATTAAAAAGTTCCTTAACTGCAACTTAGATTTTGCAGTATATTGCTTAGAATGTCCCTGTCTAAAACGTTACCTTGGGAGTACTATACACCCAGTAAAAAAGCGCATCCTTGAGCACTTGCGCACAATTACAAATAAAGATGCCACCTATGCAGTTGCGCGCCATTTCGAGCAATATCATCAGAGTAATCGGGACCTCCTCAAATATTATTGCATTGATCAGGCAGATAGGGGAGAGAGAGGAGGCGAAGGGACTAAAAAACGAAGGGTGTTAGAGTCCAGATATATCATAGATCTACAAACGAAGGCCCCGATTGGGCTGAACAACGATGAAGAGTTGTGGGTTCATTTGGACTAACAGGGAATATGAACTTATGAAGGGAACAGAAAACTGATAGGTGGGATATATCTTAAAAAACTGTGTCAAAAATTGTATTAAAATTGTATATAATGTATATATTGTATACATTATATATCTATTGATCGCTGACTAAGGATGATTGAAATGAATTGCCCATCAGGGCTGAATAAGAACATAGCCAATATAAATGAAATCTAAATTGCTGCTTATGCCCATTCAGGGCTTAATTTAAATACAAATGGAATTAATTATGAAAAGAATTAGATCTTTTGAAATTATTGTATAACAGTTTTTACCCCTTTTTCTTCAGTGGCATATGTCTGTTAATGAAAATGTAATGGAAATTTACTGAAGGGTAAATAACTGTTTATATGAATTCCATTGTATATCATTTTAATCTTCTTTCATATCACTTATTGCACATTTAAAAACTTGGCAGTATGAGAATCACGAGATGTAAAACATGTTATAAGATGGCCGCCATTCTTTGGCATAGCAGCGCAAGGATTAGTCCGTCATTTATGTTAGTCATTAATCATGTGACACGCTGTGGATTTGAAATACTGCTAGTTGAGTACAGGGCAACTGACATCGAAAAAGCCGCAAGGCGAAACGTGCCTGTCAGTAAGCGGGGGGTCTGCACCAATAAAGTATTTTAAACTTGGAAATTGTTCCCGTGAGTGCTTTCCATTGGGTACTAAGGAAGAAAATGTACCTTGTTGCAGCATATAAATTTAGATACAGCATCAGTGACTAATTTGTTTTCTCACGGAGTACGTTTTGATGTAATTGGTTCCCATATATATGTTACAGCACTCACAGGAACAATTTCTAAGTATAAAATACTTTAATGGTGATCCAGTGTGTATTCAGTTATACTCACGTTTCCGGTTCCTTTTCCTACCTTCTTTCTTTCCCTTCTTTCCCTCCCCAACCCTCTTTTTCCTTCCTTTCCTCCCTCTCCCTTCCCTATCCAATCTTTCTTTCTTCTTTTATTCCTTTTGTTCTTTCCTCTTCTGGTGCTACATTAACCAGCAATATTTTTGTATTTAAACAGATATACTGGTTTTTATATCATACCAAAATGAGCTTTGTATTGGCATTTATGCTGCTTAAAGAAAAATACAAAAAATATATTTTGTATATATTTTATTCACCATTTGCACTATTTTGCACCAATTTGCACTTTGATCTATTATTTTTGCATTGATTTAATTATGGACGACATTGAGGGTATTAATATACATGATGTTAAATTAAATCAGAAATTGTGTATGCTTTAGTTATTTATGTAATTAAGGAATATTATGGACTCTTAATTGTGATTCTATTGTGATATTTTACACATCTTCGCTTTTCAAAAAGACGCAAAGTGAAACTAGAAAGGAAAAAAGACAGATTTGTAGTTCACCAAGTGAATATGTTTTCTATTTCTATCATGCTTGCATGCTTCTGTATCCAATGAATATGTCGTCACGCACAAACTATTTAAACCAATGCACTGCTTTCACTGTGTCATGTGATCAAGGCCCGTGGGAAGGGCTGAAACGCGTCATGGCGACTAACCACTCAAAATAAAATTCAAGCACTGAATTGTGGTCCTTATCCGTTTGGTCTTTTTGCGCTGGATTGTGCATAGGAAGCGGAATATCAGGATATATATATATATATATATATATATATATATATTACCTACTGGCGGTCGCCAGTAGGTAGTTATAGTTAGGACCCCTTTTCCATAGGAAAACCTCAACATTCTATTTTGAATAACTTTGGCGCCGGTCGATGAATCCTCGCGAATTTCTCAAAATAGGTGGGGCGCTACGCTCCGCTCCTACCCTGAAAGTCTCGGGGGGATCCGTCAAGCGGGGGCTGAGATAAAAGGGGGGTCCCAAAACGCGTTTTCCCCATGCATTTTTCCATAGGACCTTTAGAACGAGCTACAGCCCGAACGGCTGAACAGAATTACTCGAAATTTGGCAGAGAGGTAGTCCCTAGGTCAAGGAAGTGCCTTTTGTAGGTTTGGTGTAAATCTGTTCAGTAGATTCTGAGAAAATAGCCTTTAAATCAATATATATATCTGAGCCCGCTTACGGTACGCTTACCGTACGCTTACCGTAAGCGTACGGTGGCGTGCGCGAGCGCGATTCTGATTGGCTCTTAGATCTTAGTAAACATTCGAATCGGCCGAAACCAGGAAGCGGCGGCCGCCATTTTGTGTATTTCACTCAGAAAAAAAAGAGTGAAAACAAGAAAAGGGGGCAATGAGGAGAGTTACAGACCCCCTTACATTTGTGAGGGGGTCAAAGAAGGACTGTAAAGTACAAAGAAAACATTTATTGATTTTAAAAAAAATCACGGGGTACGCGTACGGTAAGCTTACGGTAAGCGTACGGTAGAAAAAAATAAAAAAAAAAATGAAAATCAGATTTAAGTGTTTAGATATTAGGGGGCTCTAAAAAGAGCCGTTGTGTTTATGAAATGATTTTTTAGTGGTACCTACAAGTAAGTACCGATGCAGAGTCTAAGGTTCAAGAGGAAGACTCTGTTCCCTTCATCATTGAAGTGCACACCATCTCCTCTATAAATGTCTTGCATGTCATAACGCAAGTTGTTGTGGTAAATGGCACCCATACCATAGTCACGGAGGAAAGCAGAAACAGATTTGTTGACGTGCTTTCTTGCTTTGTCATCGCACCGCGTGCCCACCGTGCGTGCACGGCACTAACTGCGTAAAGTGGGCGCGCGGTGCGCGAAGCGCACCGCATGCTCACTGTGCGCGCACGGTGCGCGAAGCGCACCGTGCGCGCACGGAACGAACTGCGTTAAGTGGGCGCGCACGCCACGAATGGCGTAAAGTAACTTAGCATTTAAAAAACCGTACAAATTCACTGAAAAAACCATAGGTTTCACACACGTTATAGTTAGGAATTAGCATTTAAAAAACCTTGCAAATTCACTGAAAAAACCATAGGTTTCACACATGTTATAGTTAGCGGAAATTTTACTGATAAAAAACCAATGAAATTCCCCCGTTATAGTTAGTGCAGGCAACTATAACTCACGCGACCGCAATCTTCTGCTGATGACATATGTGTCTTTATGAAAAAAAAATATTTGTAATATATGTATAGCTAAAAATGTATGGAAGAAGACATGGGCAAATAAGTGTCTAAATACAGTATTAGCATCAGCAGAGGATTGCAGTCGCGTGAGTTATAGTTGCCTGCACTAACTATAACGGGGGAATTTCATTGGTTTTTTATCAGTAAAATTTCCGCTAACTATAACATGTGTGAAACCTATGGTTTTTTCAGTGAATATATATATATATATCACTTTGAACTCGTGACACCTTCCCGCTGCTTCGCGCAGAAATGACGAGTGCAGACCAACAATGGTGCAATAATTATTTATTCCAGCAGTTTGTCTTGACGCGTTTCGGACGTTCAAGTGGCCTTGATCACATGACTGCGCTTGGCATCAACCCCAGTTTTTAAAGTGACATTGCATATACACAACTATGAACATAGAAAAAATATTTGTAAAATAGTTGTAGTGGGTCATTGAATAAATTTTTTTCCAAATATAAATATTATCAACTTATGTATGCTTAAATGCTTGTGATGACATAATAATCACAGATCTAGATAAATCACATATTACCTGGACAATATGAGTTTTTTTATATATAAAAGCCTAAATGCATTCCTGACCTCATTTCTACCGTTCACAGGTGGTACAATTAATAATTCAAAGTGACAAAAACTTAGCGTGCTCCCCAAAGGTGAAATTAAAAAGCTTATATATATATGGGAACCAATTACATCAAAACGTACTCCGTGAGAAAACAAATTAGTCACTGATGCTGTACCTAAATTTACCAAGCATCATTTATTATGACTCATCAACAAGCAGACAAAACCATCACTCCTGGTTTCTGTACCTACAATGTGTATAGACATAGGTCGCTTATATTGTACGTAAAAAAAAATATATACACAGTATTGGACACATAAGAAAGTAACAAAACATACATCCACAGTATACCAATGTATAAAATCAATGTAACAGCTAGAAATGTTTCTTCTGTCTTCCAGTGGTTAGGACAATTATGGCCGTATTTCTCATTTATCACATAGTCCATGTGGAAGGTAGTCCATTTGGAGTCCACACATGAGGGCCCGTCCTGCTCTCTTGACCTAAATGTCTGTCCATAGAATCCTTAATGTGTTTAATTTTGAAAAGGACTCCTCCAATGTGGAAAGTCGACGCGCTTCAGCCTGGCATTGAAGACACTGATTAAGGACTGGCATGGGATGTGAGCTCTGGACCTTCATGGAACCATTGATTGGTACTCTGGGAAAACAACACAACATAAAATAATCAGTATATGCCGAACACAAATAACAGGTGTGTGATATTTTGCATTTATTGATGAATTAACCCCTTTCTCAGCGCGAATGATGGGCTCTGTGTGTAATCTGGAACCAGAACTGGAGCCACAGGCCATTGAGAGGGGGTAGCCATGCTCAAAAACATCTACAATTCAAGTTTAGAGTTAATTAAGCAAGTCCATGTGAACATAACGTAAGTTCAGAAGGCAGAGGGAAGGGAACGGAAAGGGAAAACACAACATAAGTGAAGGGAAGAAGTTGGTGGTAAATTAAGAGCCAACGATGTAACCAAAACAATGAGTAATAGTGCCAGGCACCTGAACTAGTGCCATAGGATGTGTTATACTGCTGCTTCTACTGTTACCCCGGAAGCACTGCCTTTGAACCTGGAAGTGATACCATGTAAGCAGTAGCGGTCCGTGGAGGGAGTTCGGTGGGGCAGTGAGGCGGGGCGGGTGAGGGGCAGGGTGGGGAAATGTAAACACCAGATTATGGATGAACGGAGGTAAGTACACATTTAAATAAGTTAATTTGGCGTAATGAGCTAACCTCCAACTACTTGTTTTCCATAACTTCCACTACTGACCTCTGCTGACTTTAAAAGATATATGGGAACCATTTACTAAATCAGGAGTGGAAAGCTAATTTCTTTGTTGTTCTTTCTCGAGTAGCCCCGCGTGTCTGTAAACCCTAGCAGTGAGAGCGTTTGTAACTTTTAAGCCAATCTGATAAGTTGTTTGGCAATTTCATGCAAATGTGTAGTCACTTCATTATATACATGGACATGTTCACAGATCACGTGGAGGCCACTTTTATTTCAGGAATGTGGTCATACTACGACTTACAGCCAAAGTGTGCTGCTCCTGGTGACATCATGCGGCTTATATTGCATAGGTCCTGCTTGCATGTGGGTGAATTTAATGGCTCGCCTTAGGGCAATTTTCTGTCCAATGATTAAGGAGTTGCCGATCTTGTAGAGATAATATTCTGGGTCATGTGGAGGCAGTTCTTGATCTTGTGCATATGGAAACCTCCTGGCTTACGTAGTTGGGGAAGATTCATGGTTCATACACTGCAAACACGTTATGATTGATGTAGTAAGGGCACCACCTCACGGTTCATGCCCTGAAGCAAACTCATGGCACGCCTAACATGAGAAAAACGTCAGTCTGATGCAGGAATAATAACATGTTACTATAACCCAACTTCACAGTACCCATCTTAATGCTCTTAAAAGGATGAGAATGTGACAGCTATGTGCTCCCCACAGCACACCAAGCACGGCAGCGAGTGCATTGGCCAACTGAGCGATCTCACTGCTATCTTCATGCTATATAATATGTCATATAAATCAAGTAGGATGCAATATCTTACAGTTTATGGGAGAAGTTTGACTGATGCGAGGCATATTTTTTGTTCAACACCCCGATTCCAAATTAGAATTTGCTCCGAATATGTAACAAATTGGTCATTGGTTATACTGGGTGATATCACCAGCAAGTTCTCAACGAGATGGGAACGTTCTTAGGTTAGCACATGCAAACTTGTCTATATCGGCCCAATACCCTTGGTCACCACATCTTCTTTCACCAAGCCTGGGAGATTTTGGAGGCCTCACATCTGTTCTCTGTTCTGCTTGGGTTCATAACTTTGATTTCACATATGCCAAAACCAAAAACAAAGAGCACGTAAAGAAAGAGTTAATAAAGTAGTAAGACACCAAAAAAGAGCTATTATCATTGTCTGTATCTTCTAATACAAATACTTAAGTATCATTACTTAAAAGGTTATTCCAGTAAAAACAAAAAGAAGATTATGAAAGTGATTTTAATAGTGAGAAGGTCTTGGAGACTTTTGGATAGAGTTTCGCCTCATTTAAAAGTAAGTAATGTCAGGTTTAGCGGCTGCTCTGAATGAAAAAGTGAAGTTTTGGGTATAACAGAGGATTCTTCTCTCTACTCTCAGGCAGTCGTAGTGGTAGGTGCACCTAATTGCACATAATATGTTTTGGGGCACCCTTTGATCTGTACCTTTGTGGGCAACTTAGGGGCATAACGGAAAAAATATATTTGAAATATAGAAGTGGTTGGCTCGAAATTTGGTGACAGAAAATTATATCAAAATACAAAAAAAAGCATTTTCATGATAGAGAGGACGAAAGTGTGGCTGCCACAGCCTTAGGCAGCAAATTTTTGCTTAATATACGTATAGTAACTAAATATTCAAAACGTTGTTAGATGTTTAGGCGCTGTGTTTCAACTCAATGTTTTTGGCTTCATATTCAAGTCTATGC
The DNA here is from genome assembly GCF_964204655.1 of Triturus cristatus. Classification (NCBI taxonomy): domain Eukaryota; kingdom Metazoa; phylum Chordata; class Amphibia; order Caudata; family Salamandridae; genus Triturus; species Triturus cristatus. Next base: position 402,502,135 of record NC_140594.1, on the reverse strand, counting down.
GTCTAATTTGATTATTCGCAAAACCAAGGGTTAATTGTAAAGAGTAACCTGGATCTCAGTGTGTCATTAAGAATGACTGCTCTATACTTTTCACTCCCACCATATTCAAGATGGCTTCCGACGGCCTACACTGTGTCTTCCAATACCAAGTCAAGTCAAAGAAGTCTTTATTGCGAATATTTCATCATAAAAGACATACTAACATTTCATCATATGCAATTAATTGAAAGTAGGAATATAAATTGACACAATAGACATAATAAACCAGTTAAATAAATAACACATTAAAATCAGTAATAATAAAAAGATATTAAATATACAATTTTACAAGCGACTTGAATCTATTTAAAACCTATACCACGTTAGTCTCAGCATTATTTGGGGCCAGGAAGTTTGTGACTAATCCTCCGGTTCCGTAGGAGCCATGCCCAACTAATAAATTTAGCCACACCAATAACCACAAGTATTGATGTATCAGACTTCAGTATTCTGCTGGCAGCCTGCGCTGATCTAACGCCCAGTTCGCGGCATACAGGGCGCAACCACAGCTGTCTTGGTTGGAGATACTCTGGGCAAACAAAGAGAAAATGATCAACTGTTTCAATCTTATCCTCACATAGGGGACATTTATCATTACCAGATGTATTCCAACTTTTTGTAAAACAGCGTAACGGAAGGGTGCCAAGTCTAAATTGATGATAAAGTTTTCGATCCTGCAGCTTTGTTATTACGTCCCAATACACTTCAAAAAAAGGATTCATCCTTGACAGCCAAGTATGTTATAGTCAAAGAGCTGCCAGTCAGGGAAGCATGAGGCTTTACTTTAATCCATTGCCAATAGGTGTCCCTAAGGATCTTTTTCGGGGGGAAGACTGCCGTCTCCGGGTTGGTCCATAGCTCACCCATACACAGGTAAATCAAAATAGTTTTGATTTCAGACAGCCAGCTAATTCTATGAGAGCCCCCAAGGGCCTTGGCATATAGGGACAGTTCTGGGGTAGTCCACAGGCGTCGCCAAAACGCCAGCGGCCTATACCGCACCATGTCCTCGACAGGCTGACAACCTAGGTCATATAGGAGATCTACCGCCCAAGTCTCCTGAAAACACCATATGTCCGCCTGGTCAGCAAAAACCACCCAATCGGGTACAGCCAATCTGGATTGTAATCCGGCTATATTCCAGGAGGAGATCGTTACATTATGGCAATCAGATGTTTTATTCACCACCTGGTTGGCCAGGTTAGAGTGGAAAGCAGGACGGGCACTGGGTAAACCTTCATATGTGGGGTTTAAAATTGGAACAGATTCCTCTCCTTGGGCCATTGGATTCATTTGAACTAGTAACTCCTGACATGATGGTATTAGACACCCAGTTACTCCAGACCAGGGGAGGTCAATACTATCCCTCAGTCAGTCATTATCCTCCAGGGTAGATAAGGCGGAAAAACGGTTATGTGACATAATAGACTTAATAGACTGCAGACCCTGCTGGGGAGCACTATGCAGAACACGGGTCTGTTTGTTAAGCATGGCCCTTGCTGGTCTGTAAAAATAGCCCAGGGGTAGAATCATAATCTCACTGGGGGTGGGAGCATAATGGGAGGCCATCTCTAGTATATGTTCTACCAATAGTGGAGACCTAAAGCTCAGTACCACACAATCCCCTGCCATGGTCTTTTGGGAATGGCCAACCCAATTTACCCACCTAACCATTTTGAATTCCTCAAACAATGTTTTACTGGCCCCAAATTTGTTCCCAAGACAGTGCAGGGCTTTATTTTTAAGATTAGACCAATGCTCCCTAGACCCTTCTGGAAGTGTTGGAACATTAGCTAGAATAACTGTGTAGGGTGTAGCTTCCGGGGGAAGATGTAAACTTATTAACACATCAGGGTCCTCTGTGTCTTGGGCAACAGGCCTTAACATATTCCCCATTGACTGATGTTCGGTCGACGGTCTACTACCAGTACTGGGATGGGCCATAGACCGATTTGTGTGAGCCCTGGACACTATGGGATCATGAGGGTTATCTACTTGGGGTCTTAAGTCATAGTGGCAATTAATAGCCCCTTCACCAGCGTGACTAGCCACTTCCTTAGGATTCTGCTCGGGTAGTGATGCGGCTAAAGATTGTGTACTTTTTAGGTTTGCTTCGATACAATTAAGCCTTACCACCACAGATTCTAACTTTTCCAAGACGGGTTGTATAAGAGATACTAACTGTTCTCTAAGTAGAGAGCATAATAGCTCAAAATTCTGCTGGGCCATAGGTTGCAATGGTGTAGTGCTTACAGAGGCGGTAGGATTCCCATAAGATTGAGCCCCTATGATACCGGGAACAACCTTAGGAGCACTTAACTTACTAGGACCCCGACCTTTGCTTTTCTTACAGGGCGGTTCTCTAGCTTTGGCTCCAGTAACTTTTTGTTTCGCCCGTGTGGTTACCATAGCTGGGCTAGAGGGGCTACTTACAATTAAAGAGGGATCTGTGAGCCCGAACCTAGACGTTAAACTTACAGGTCCCACCGGGGAACAATTACCAGACCGAGTATTCTTTGTGTTATCCTGTACAGCCATGGGCTGTACACAAGGTAACATTGGGGCTGGTTCCAAGGATAGTCTTCGTTCCACGGCTAATATCTTGTCATTAATTACTGTTTATGCCCTTGTTAGGTAGTCGTCGAGAGTCCCCACCATCCTACCCTCAGCCTTCCTCTTACTCAGATTAATTAATTTCTTAACACCTGACAGACCTGTAATGAAAATAGATAAAAACAGAAACAGATACCCCACAGTTAATACTGAGTAGATTAGTAAAGCCCTACAACGGCCACACTGAACACCGGATCCAAGGGCCAAGAGAGGGGGCCCAGTCCGGCCTCAACCGGTCACTGACGGGCAAGGATACCATTCATCGCAAGCCTTCCATCACACTCTATCGTGCAAAAGTTCAAGGGCGTCATTCCCAAAGGCAGACCACAGGGCACGAGGAATTATGTCCATATGTGATATAACCACCCTCTCACTACTAAAATAACCATTACACGTGCCCGTTAACAACCAAGCCATATCGAAGTGTTTCGATCTAGTGCCAGATTGTCCAAAACCACAGAGACATTTCCAGCTTCAGCCTGACAAGGTGTGCTATTCCCATTTCTGAATGAGTGAACTGTGGTCATCGGGAACATAACACAGGTGCTTACTGTCATGACTCACGAGCTGATCATATCAAGGAAATCACGAGCGCACATCAAGATCATGTTCAGAGACATTGACACTGTGGTCAATGTACCCAGAGGCAAGAAGGCCTGGACAGATGTGATAAAACAATTAACATCAGCCTCCAAGAACATGCTAGCAAGGCGGTGTGCCAGCGAGGGACTCAGTTGCATCTCTTCATGACTTTACAGCATCTGGTGGGGCTTGTACTTGGCATCTGCTTTGGGTTAGTAGCATTTGTGCAGATCCCTGCTGGTGAACAACTATTTAAAGATGGCGTCCTCCCGCACACAATGACTGCATGCCAGTTCAGTTGCAAGTCAACGCAAATCTACGGATGTTGACACTTATACAATACAAAAGTAATATCCTGTATACACACTGTTGCTCTCTCTTATCTTTCTTTCTTTCTTTCTTTCTTTGTTTTTTTTTTCTTTCTTTCTTTCTTTCTTCCATTCTCTCTCTGTCTCCCTTTCATTTTCAGATTACAACTGTATGGAAGCAAAGCCTTCTGAGCTAGCTCAGTTTATTTGTCTTTGCTGTGTTGTTGGTAGGGCTTCCACCTGACCACTTCGTTACCTGAATCCTATCAAATGCAATCCGACACGACTGTCTACCAGACTCATAGTCTATATCTTCTACCACAAGCAGCCAGAAAGTGCCAACTGACTGCTGGCACTCATTTTGGCATACAGCATATTTCTTGCATCATAGGTGCATGTGCATGGGACACCTAAATGGCGGTTACTAGTTAATCAGATAGTAGACTTTTTTTAACATTAAAAGCCCTTTGTTAATCGTTAGCGTAACAAGGGTGCCATGGGTCTTAGTGCAAGCAAGGAAAATGGCCCCTTTGGCTGCTGTTGGGGTAGTAAAATATAGGAATTATCCGGGTTCAAAGGGACCCTACGGACTCGAGGTCCCGGTGAATCTGCACCTACTGACCAATGGTAGCTACTCGTCTATCGGTAATGATAACTATCGGAAAATTTCTGCCAGTAACAAAAAAAAGGCAGTCCTTGAATATTGAAATCTGCTTAAGAATCACCTTCAGCTCAAGCTTCTTCACAGACAAAAAGTGGTATATGCATAGCAAAAAAAAGTGACTTGAGTCTATTTAAAGTCTTCTATCGCACCAATAGACAAATTCTGCGCTTACAAATACCTATAAATAAATTAACAATAATATTTCCAGCAGATATGTGGATATATGTGCAGATGTGGGTGTTAATGTCATGTCCATGGGACATATTGAGTGGATGTGGAGTAAATTTCAAGCAGATTTGATGGTAATTTTATAACGCTTCGCGATAATTGCATCCTGTAAAGAGAGTAAATGGGTCGTGAAATTAGATCAGCTCTCTTTATTATGTCCACCATGTACAGCACAGTACCACTGGACCAACCCTACATCCAACTGCTCTCTGGTTGTCCAAGACACCCCAGATTCTATATGATGCACCTAAGACTCCATAGGATATCAGAGTCAAAGGGGCATGAACAAATACATAGGTTAAAACACATCCCACCCTATAATAAAAACAACTAACAGTCTTTAATATTAATTGGAAACCACAAAAGTTGGTCCCTACTAAAATAAACCAATACTTTTTTTGAAAATACTTTATTTATCCAGATTCTCACTCATTCACAGTGCACAGCGCGCAGCTGTGTTATAACAAAGAACTTACAGCTGTGTCAACCCACCCAGGTGTCTGAACATAGCGACTATGAATCTGGGTGAGTTCATGCTGATGAGTTAACTGGAGGAACAAGTTTGTCGATAGGAGAGGGTCTCTTCAGGCTCAATAACTGTCTCCCAGGATCATCTCTCCAGGAGGTCCTCCATTGTCGTGATCCCCTATATCCAGATTATAGGTGGACTCCCAGACCACCCCAGCATCACTCGCCCAGATCCATGCCCTTCCAAAGCAATACACCCTTCAGTTTTCTGTACAGTTCGCTATTTGGGGATGCCCTCACCTCTCCACTCACCAGGGGCTGCGTCCCCACCTTTGGTGATGCCACATTCAATGCCCCACTCTGTGCCGCCCCACCCTCTTGGGTTATGTCCTGTATTATGCGCTCTCACTCTTGACAATCATCCTCCAAGTGCTCATCGGCATTAACTTCTTTTGTGCATCTCAGCTCTGCCCAAGACCACTCCATGAGGTCCCTGGACCATCCCAAAATCGTGGGCTCAACGGGAGAGAGCCACCTGATGGCCACTCTGCATTTCACCAGCAAGAGACACAGTTGGGTAAACCTGTAACGTATCCTCCCTTCTTTGGGTGATGGGATAAGGTCCAGTAAATAATGTTTAATCGTCGCGTCAAGCTGAATAAAGATTGCACATGTCAGGCAATCAAGGACATCCTGCCAATATTGGGTAAGCTTGTTTCAGCCCCATAGCATGTGTGTGAAGCCTGCTCCGACCCCTTTGCAGCGCGGACAGGCATTTGTGCAGGAGGTAGGATCAATTCTACTGAGTCGCATGGGTGCCAGGTACGCACGGTGGAGAACATAACAGAGAGCCTGCTTGAACCATGCATTACAAGACACTTTTTTCACCAGGGCGCAGGACCTATTCCACTCTCCATCTGTAAGGGGTCCTGGCAGTTCCGCCTTCCAGACACAATATGTGGCCCATGGACGGTCTGCCCTTAGGGCTCGATATATGTAAGATACCAATCGCCTGGAGGAGATGAGCTCCAACATGATGCCCAGTGTATTAGATGATCTCGGTGTAGTTGGGAAATCCGGGCACAATTCCCACGCAACCCTGGTCAGTGCCGCAAACTGCAAGAACTGACCCGGCCCCACCTCAAATAGTTTCTGCACCTCTTGAAATGTAAGGCAGGTTATAGGTCCCCCAGTAGCTCACATCCCCCCTCTCTCCATCTAAGTAGGGAGACCTCGCGGTCGAGGTCTGCAAACTGAGGCAACCACAACAGCGGGAGATTTCTGGGAAACTGTGGTGTGCGAAACACCCTCCTGACAGCCCTCCCCCAGGGCTGGGCAACCTGTCATACTGCAAATGGGCAGGGTCTGCTTTTTTCTGGTCCTGCTGGTATTATGGACGGCAGGTGTGCCGCCTCTGGGGTTCCGGCCAATAGGCGCTTCTCCCAATTATTCACATCTGAGCACCATCTGGGCCCATGTTCTATAGGTGAGCCAGATAATACAGCTCGAAGTCTGCATTGGGTCAAGCTTGAGGACCTGGACACTCACCCTGCTGCACTTGCACCCCCAAGACCACTGATAAACTGTCAAGTGCCTTGAAAGTGCTCCTCTGGATCAAACACTGAATTCCGCAACGTGTACAAGCATTGTGGAAGGAATACCATATAGTTAAGGAGATCCTGCCAGCCACCGACAATGGCAGCGTTTGCCAGAACACCACCGAGGCTCGAAGCCCATTGAGCACTCTACCCATGTTTTGGGAAAATGTCTGTCTTCCTCCTATGCAATTTAAATCCCCACCTTATCCAAACGCCTCTAGCTCCCAGCACAACCTGGTGTAATGCCTCTGAGAGTTGCCCCTCCAGCGCTGCCAGTGGGAACCCCAGTGATTTACCCCAACACAGTCGGGGACCTCACCCTTGCCGAAGGGTCCTTAAACAACAGGGAGACCCATTTCAGAAACTGAAAATGCCATTCGCCGCAAAACCACCTGGAGGAAGTCCCAATCCAGTGTGTTGAAAGCCATTTCTATATCCAGGGCCATCAGCGTCCCTTCTAGGGGCAAGCCCCAGACCAACTGCATGATGTGAGTCAGCCTGGGAGGTTCATAAGGGTGCTGCACTGCAGGATAAACCCACACTGATGGTCATGGATCAAACTGAGGGTCTCTGCTCGAAGGCGGTTGGCCAGGGCCTTCGCTAGCACCTTGGCATTGATGTTAATCATGGACAACGGGGTGGTAGGAGCCAATGAGCTTGGGCAACATGATGATGAGGGTTTCCCGCACAGATTTCAGCAGCGTCCCCATCTGTCGGCCCTCCCAAAACACCTCCAAAAGCTGTTCCAACAGCAGGTCCAGGTAGCTCTGGTAGAACTCAGAAGGTAGGCCACCAAGGCCCGGTGACTTACATCTGGGCATACCCTTAATGGCCTCGAGCAGTCTCTCCTTAGTGAGGTCCGCATCTAAGGCTGCTGCCTGTTTCACAGTTAAAGTCTGGAGATGCACACTAGCCAAAAACTCCCTCTGCCATGTCTACTCAATCACCTTGACATTTATAGAGCGCTGACAGATGGTGTTGCAGCTCACCGTTCATTGCAGCCGGTGTATGCAATAGTGCCAATATCGGCAACAGTTATCACAACACACATAAGTACATAAATAAAAACACACGACACTGAATGTAAGTGGAGAAATATTGCTGCAGGTTTATTAGCATAAGCAATATGCAAACATGGTGGGTTATCTTACGGGCGATCCCAGGGCAGGCCAGCCCCTATGCCGCCTGCCCGTCTGATAAGCCTAGAGTCACCATGGCAACGCCAATTGGTGTATACCTAATGTTGGGAGGGTCCCCCCCTCCCACCCGTGGACCACCAGTCCACTTGCTTCACACGCCCCCCCCGTGATGGGTGGGCGGAGCATACATGGCAGCCCCCGGTTGCTCAGACCCACAACCGCCTGTCGGATAGCGGGGCGCCGTCGGTCTTCCAGTGGACACGCTAAACATCCCTGGGTATCCTGGCTTAGCACCACGCAGTGCTGCTGCATGCTATACCCCTTGGTATGTGCAGACCCTGGATCGCCCTGTAACTCCTCCTGCAACACAAAGTGAGAATTGTTAGAAAACCTGGCCCCCCCTTTGTCCCTCCGGACGCCGGGTAAGCGGATGGGCGGGCAAGGCGAACGAGCGGACAAGAGGGCGAGGAGGGGGCGGAGACAGAATATGTACCCCCCTGGCTCCTCCCCGCCGGAAGCAGCTATCTGCTGGGGTCTCCCTTGGTCTATCCCAGGGACACGACCTCCCACCCCTGTGCCTTCCTGTGGCACTAAGGCGGCCGCCCTCAAAGGGGCGGGCCGCTGCGCAACCCCCCCCCGGGCAGCCTTACATAGTGCCAATATCGGCAACAGTTATCACAACACACATAAGTACATAAATAAAAACACACGACACTGAATGTAAGTGGAGAAATATTGCTGCAGGTTTATTAGCATAAGCAATATGCAAACATGGTGGGTTATCTTACGGGCGATCCCAGGGCAGGCCAGCCCCTATGCCGCCTGCCCGTCTGATAAGCCTAGAGTCACCATGGCAACGCCAATTGGAGTATACCTAATGTTGGGAGGGTCCCCCCCTCCCACCCGTGGACCACCAGTCCACTTGCTTCACACGCCCCCCCGTGATGGGTGGGCGGAGCATACATGGCAGCCCCCGGTTGCTCAGACCCACAACCGCCTGTCGGATAGCGGGGCGCCGTCGGTCTTCCAGTGGACACGCTAAGCATCCCTGGGTATCCTGGCTTAGCACCACGCGGTGCTGCTGCATGCTATACCCCTTGGTATGTGCAGACCCTGGATCGCCCTGTAACTCCTCCACAGCCTTGGGAGTGGCCACCGAGGAGGGGGCGGAGACAGAATATGTACCCCCCCTGGCTCCTCCCCGCCGGAAGCAGCTATCTGCTGGGGTCTCCCTTGGTCTATCCCAGGGACACGACCTCCCACCCCTGTGCCTTCCTGTGGCACTAAGGCGGCCGCCCTCAAAGGGGCGGGCCGCTGCGCAACCCCCCCCCCCGGGCAGCCTTACACATGCCACCCAAATGGCCTTTCATTGCCATTATTACAGGTGGGGGCCGTTCACTCCGCAAAAGCCAGGCCAAGAGCCTGCCCGGCCTGTCCCCCTCTCGATGCAGGTACTGCCTTTATTCCTTCCTGATGAATTTATCCAGATTGTCAAATTTTCCCTATGGTACGCCTCTCTTGCTCCGTTTCCTTTTCAGCAGTGGGACTGCCCGAGTTGTTGTGTGGCAGGCTAGCTAGTTTCTGCTCTTGTTTCCCGAGTTCCCCCTGTCGCATGCTTTTGACTCCATCTGTCTTCGTGCGACATTACCCACGTAGGACTACTTTGAGCGCATTCCAGTCGAGTGCTCTCATGGAGGCTGTCCCCCTTGCCAGTGAAGTAACCACTGAACACTCTCACATAAACTTCCACAAGCGTGTTAATTCACAACATAATCCTTAAGATAAGTTGGACTCCTCCTGGCTGGAACTCCCTCACCTTCTTTTGCACATGGTAAACTCCCCAATGATCTATGTTCAACATTCACATTAGACCTAGGTTTTATCACCCGCCCCCTCACCACCCTCCCACCTGCAAAGATCTTCTTGCCAAGCATTACATGCTCCACACCTCACCGTACAACCACATTCTTTTTTACTTTAGTTACTAGAAAAGGTTCAATAATTTGGATACATCTTTGGTGATTTTAATAGAGTAAATAAACCGTGAAATTAGCTCAGCTTTATTGGATCCACCATGTACATCACAGCCACCACTGGACCAACCCTCCAACTAACTGTCCTCTGGTTGTCCAGGACACACCACAATTCTCTATGATGCCCCTAATACTCCATAGATTACATCAGAGTTAAAGGGCCATGAACAAATACACAGACTACAACACATCCACATATGGAATAATGTCTAACTGGAATGAGTGTACATTAAAGCAGAGGCTAAGCTTATTTTAATTCATTCAGTTTTAGGGATATCTCAGGCATGGGTAGATTTAATGTAGATGGGTGTAATTTCACGCAAGAATAGGTGCAATCAAACGGAATCGGAGAGAGGGCCCCACATAACAATGGGACAAGGCACTATTTTGAACAATAAAAATAGGATTTCCCCTTGGGAAGTGCTGAACCATGAATACATACAACATTCAGTCTCACCCCAGCAGGATCTGGTAACTCCTGTGTTATGTACATTGACACCTCAGTACCACTACAGTATAGAAAAACACTAGATCAAAGTGGAGTATTTTCAAAGCTCTTCCATTATTTTATTAATGATCATATATTCAAACTGGACATCATGTAGTACAATAAAAATAAGTTTAAATCAAATTTCGGAGTTAAAAACATTTCCTACTTCTAGGATGTATTAGTTAAAAAAAACGTTCTTTCTTTCCACAATACGACACAAAATAAAATAATACAATCTATAAACCATAAAAACAGGTTCAACACAGGGGAGGGACACAAAAAGACAACACCAATGGTCTAGTTAGTACATATTACTGCAGTGTGTCAACATTATACATGATACTTCATCTAGAAATCATCTTTCGTCATAGCAGATATGTTTACAGATCCAGTCTTTTTTTTTACCTCATTGACGCGTTTCAGTGTTTCTTATGATTCTTACCACCTTCTTCAAGACAACATATACACTCTCCTACATAAAATACAGATAATTAAAACCAGTCAACGAGAGAAGCAGGGTTCCCCTATGGGACCTTTACGCGGCTACTGGTGTTTCAACAGTACTCCCACTTTTAACGGTTCAGAGAGATAAAAATGAGCCCCTTCATAAGATGACTCATTTTTAGGTCTCGGCTAGCGAAGGCTGCGCTTGCGCAGTCTCGCTCGCGAGATTTAATGACTTGGAGAAGAGGGGCTTGAACCCGCCCCTCTTCTCTCCTCTTCTCCATTGGCTGGCCTCTTAAATGCTGGCCAGCCATTGGAGAAGAGGTTTGTCTCGCAAAACAAGCCCCGTCCTTTTCGGATTCGGAGGCGTTTTTTTTTTCGATACTTTTCACTGGGCGTGTTTTTCTCTCCTCCAGCCAATGGCAAGAGGAGAGAAAAGAAAAACACGCCTCCGAATCCGAAAACGCCACTGCGTTTCTCCGAGGCATTTCTGCTTCACCTCGGAGAAAGGCAGTGGTGTGCTCGTCCTCTCGTCCGCTCGTCCTCTCCCCCTTCTCTCGGCTCCCTCGGTGCTCCCGTGTCCGGCTGCTGCTCTGGTCTCCTCCCCCTGTCCTCTCAGGCTGTGCACACAAGAAGTAGTTCACTTGTACAATTTTTACAAAAAGCATTCACAAACAAATCTATTGCTGATAATTTTAGGAAGCAGCTTTGTTTATGTGCTACAAAAAAATGTGAACAAAGCAAATGTGAAGCAACTGTGTTGTGAAAACCAACATAATGTGGTTTGTAACGTGCCGGTAACAAACTGTAAATAAAATGTGTTTATAAAAGACACCGGAAGGACAGGATCCGTCGTGTCTGCTTTAAACCCCACGTGAAGGGAGGGTGGAGGCGAGGCGACAGTGGAGTCAGTGTCTGCGGGCACTGATCGTGCCCCGTGGCAGCTACGTCAAGACTGCCCCGGCCAATCACAGCTCCCGATTAAGTGTCACAGTGAATGAGAGAGATTCAGTAAGTAACTGAAGGTTTCAGTCACTCAGTTAGAACTTCAATGAGTGAGTGAATCCGCGGATAAGCGCATCAGTGAATGGGTGGATGAATTAACCAATGAAAAGTAAACCGGTAAATAGGCCGCTGAGTGTGCAGTGCTCACCACGAACTGACACGACTCTAGGCGCTGAGCGAATGCAGCGTTTCACCACTAAATGCATTGCTCGGCGGCTTTAGTCACTGGCGGCATTTCACTCTTTACACGTGTTTTCTTGAGCGCGATGCGGGCCACCAGGGCTCCTTGGTATTTTGGTGGTCGCTGCACAAGAGAAATATTGAACATAGAATATATAGTTCTATATATTTCTATTGAATATAGAAATATGGAACACTGAGCCACGGGCAGAGGGGTCTACAGAGTGACTTCCCATCCTGCACTGTGAATTCATCTTCTAACAATGCATTCTGGGAGTTGTAGTCCTGCTTCAATCCTATTGCATGTAGCTCACCTGATAACCAGATTTGTAACTGAAACCCCCGGACCCTGCCAGCATGGATTGAGGGGATAATCTCACTCGAACCTCAGAGTTTTTTATTAGCTGTGGGGGCAGGGGGCCAGGGCCCCCTCCGAGAGACGAAATGCTGCCGTGCCGAATTTATCACGTTTATTTTTGATCTCTTGATCTATTTTTGATCTAATGTCCTTTTCGGATTCGAGGGCGTGGTTTTGTCGAAGTTTTCTCTGGGCGTGTTTTTTTTCGAGAGAGAAAGAAAACACGCCCCCGAATCCGAAAACGCCGCTGCCTTCAGCTGCTAAGCCCCACGGTGTCGCCCATCTGAAAGTAAGTTGCTGGTCGCACGAAATTGATGGCGTTTGCGGTGGAAGAAATCCTCTGAGCTTGGAAATGAACACATTAACCACAACCAGCCTCTGGGGTGGGGGAGGGGGGCGCTGATGAGGAAGCGGGGGCTTTAACTCTTAGATGTACGGTTCTTGGGCTTGAACAGATGGCGTCGGTCCTGCTCGTAAGGGGCCATTGATCTGTCTACCTCTGCTGTCCACTCTTTCATTTGTGACGGTAGACTGCGGGATTATTAAAGGAAACCCCCCCCGCCCTGCCCCCAGACGGGAGTGTGAGTCTGGCTGGCCTTGGTGTTCTCGTGTCACAAGTGGTCTCCAGTGTAATGTGAGAGGGCGCACCGTGTCCTGGTGTGAGCTGCCCTGTGCCCTCTGCTCTGACTGTAACCGCCGTCCTCCCTGTGCCCTCGGGGCCTGAGCCCGCTCGGATCTGAACGCCTCCTTATCTGATGCCGCCATGCCATCACTTGCACAAGATCGCAGTGTGCGACGGGAGCTTGCTCTTTGAATATTAATAAGTCTGTGATCAGTCTCTGGGCACCCTTGGTGCCCCTCTGCTGTCCATCCCTTTGAACCCTTGCACAAGCAAGCCTTGGCTCACCACAGTGCAGTGGTACCCGGGCACAAGCACTGTGTGGGCCCTGGGGCACCCTGAGGGTGAAGCCTGTTCTGCCTGCCGTTCCAGCCCCTTAATCACAGGCCGCGCTGGGACAGTTCATTAAAGCTTCCCGGGTCGGATCTGCCGAGGGTCAGGGATGGCGCCTTCTTTGAGGGTTAACGTACTCTCCCTCACATGGGCAGGGATGGCCTGCTGACACTAGCAGGAGGGTGGAGGTCTGCCAGCTGCTGGTGAACCTCTCCCTCACTGGAGCAGTGACTGCTTGCTGACAAAAGCAGGGGGTGGGGGGGGTGCTGTCATCTCCTGGTGACCCTCACACGGGGTGTCCTGGCTGCTCTCTCACGTAACGTGCCTACTGTTCATCACAGATAAATGTGTGCGCTACCCCCCAACAGGGATTGCTACCCTCACACCAGGGGTGCCTGCTGTCCATCACAGGTGGGTGTGTGCGCTACCCCTCACAGGGGGAATGCTACCCTCTCTCCAGGGGTGCCTGCTGTCCATCACTAGTGAATGTGTGAGCTACCCCTCACAAGGAAGGTGTTTGCTGCCCTCTCACGAGGGGTGCCTGCTGTCCATCGCAGGTGAATGTGTGCGCTCCCCTCCCAAAGGAAGTGCTACCCTCTCATGAAAGGTGCCTGCTGTCCATCCCAGGTGGCTGTGTGCACTACTCCTCACACAGTGCTACCCTCTCACGAGGGGTGCCTGCTGTCCATCCTAGGTGGACGTGTATGCTGCCCCTCACACGAAGGGTGCCACCCTCTCACCAGGGGTGCCTGCTGTCCATCACAGGTGGACGTGTGTGCTATCCCTCACACAGGGAGTTTCACCGTCTCACCTAGCGTGCCTGCTGTATGTCACAGGTGGACGTGGTGCTATCCCTCACACAGGGAGTTCCACCCTCTCACCAGGGGTGTCTGCTGTCCATTACAGGTGGATGTGTGTGCTACCACTCACACGGAGAGTGCTACCCTCTTACGAGGGGTGCCTTCTGTCCATCACAGGTGGACGTGTCTGCTGCCCCTCTCACAAGAGGTGCCTGCGGTCCATCACTGGTGGGTGTGTCTGCTGCCCATTACAGGGGGTGGAGGGCTGTCATCTGCTGGTGACACCGTCAAGAGGTGTATGTCTGCTCGCGTTAACTCTCACAAGGGGAGTGTTTACTACTGTTAGACCTGTCAGCCCTTTGGGTGGTCCCTCCTCATCATTATTTATTTTGTCCCACTTTTGCCTCAAACCTTGTTAGTATTTTTTCCTTTTTGGGAACCACCAGACTTTTTAGTATTGATGCAGATTCAGGGAGCCATTTTATCTACCCCTGGAACTTCTGTCTGAGGGCCTGGAGCACAAAATGGTGGCCACCCATTGTCACCTGTGACATCACTGGAACCTACCAGCACCTTCTAGAACATTCCAGAACCCTGTGACAGTTGGAGGCAGGTTTAGAATGTTGGGAAGGCATCTCCAGGTTGGCAGTTGGAGTTGGCAGTTGGCACCTGACTGGTGAAGAGAGAGGAGCACAGAACTGAAGGAGGAAGGAGTGAGGCAGCAGGGGTGGAAACTTGTGCCTGGAGTGGGGTCCATAAACCCACCCTTGATACTAGTCCCTACTGACTGAGCCCAGCCTGGAGCCCTGTGTGGGAGAAAGCAAGAGAAACCATCTTAAGGACCTGGACAGCAGGAACAGGCCTTAAAAGTAAAGAACAGCAAGTTCCTGACCTGGTTACTGGTAACTTCTTGAAGTCCGACGTCGAGAAGCCTGGAGACCTGGAGCCCGAGGTGGAGAAGCGGCGCTGACTGGAAAGCAGACGTCGTACCCGGAGCCGCCAGAGGTCGAGAGAGGGTGCCGACGGAGGTCGTGGAGAGTACCAGAGGTCGAGGAGGAAGTCACCCGAGGTCGAGTGTGCGGCGTCGACGGGGGAGTGAAGTCCGCCCTCCGGAGTCGCCGGAGACCGAGGTGAAGTGTGCCGGAGGTCGGGAGTGGAGATCGCACTCCGGAGTCGCCGGAACCTGAAGAGAATCGTGCCGGAGGTCGGGAGTGGAGGTCGCACTCCGGAGTCGCCGGAACCTGAGGAAAGGAGCACCGGAGGTCGGGAGTGGAGATCGCACTCCGGAGCCGCCGGAAGTCGACACCGAGCCGAGGCCGCCGACATCGAACCGGAGCCGCCCGAAGTCGACATCAAGCCAAGACTGCCCGACGTCATCGAACCGGAGGTCGACATCGAGCCGAGGCCGCCGACATCGAACCGGAACCGCCTACCGGCGTCGTCAAGAACTGTCATTGCGCCGAGGCCGCCGACATCGAACCGGAGCCGCCTCACGGCGTCGACACGACTCCAGCGGCGTCGGAACTTCATAAAAAGGGCAGTAAGTGGAATAGAGGGCGCCTAAGGCCCTGTGAAGCCCTAAGAGACCATCCTAGAGGCTAAAGAGGTGCTGGAACCAGCTTGATAGTGCCAGGGGTGAGCTGAGACTAATACAGAGGGGTTGTGTAGTGTGGGAGAGCCAGATCTCTAGATTCCCCCTTGATCTACCTCAGTTTAGGCCTCAGCCTTGTCCAAGCCAGGGAGTATACCCCTCAGGCCATCCAAATCTCTACAAGCTGGGATTGGGTCAAATCATCCCATAGTACCTCAGGAATGTGAACTGATTTTCAAGTGTCACTGTTGGCTTTTATTATTTATTGAGAGCACTGTATTTATTGTATTAATCCTATTTATTACCTCACAGTATTTATTGCCTCACAGTATTTATTGTTTCACAGTATTTATTGTCGCACAGTATTTATTGTCTCGCAGTATTTATTGCCTCATAATATTTAATTGCCTTTCATGTAATGCACTTATATTTATGCCTTGATTATTTATGATCTACCTTATTTATTGAATCGTTAAGATAGTGTTGATTTGACTTACCCTTCCACAGGAAAAGCCTTGTGTACTGTGATTGTATTATTATTTATTTAATCAGCAACTAAGAGAAAAGAAGATAAAGAGATATATTTTCAGTATAATTTTTAAGGTGTAGTGTCGTTTTTGGAACGGATGCACGCATGGTTATTGTGTGGGTATGACGTATGCTTAGCACGGTGCCTGATCCCTGACCACTCGAGCCAAGCTACCACAGTGTATGTCTGGGAGAGCACCACCACCCTTCCGGTGTGGGAGTGGTTTTCTAACATAATTGGTGTTCAGTGGTGGGATAGAGCTGTGCCTACGTATACTCGACAATAACTGTGGGTAGTCCATAGGCCTACACCGGGAGTTTTCTCCAAGCGGACCTCCTAATTGTGAGTTTTTGTTTTTTCCAAATTTACTCTGGTGGTGGGAGGAGGTATTATAAAAGGTACCCCCCTGCATAGCTTCTGTAAAAACCTGTCTTCTGTTCTGAGTGGGCAAAATGGAGTTTGTGCTAGAAGACCTGGAAACCTACACTGTGGCCCAACTCAGGGAGTTTTGTCAGCGGGAAGGGGTGTATTGTCCCCCAGGAGCAAAGAAGGGTGCACTCCAAACCAGCTTAAGGGCTAGGGGGGAGGCACGACGAGAAAGCAAGGCTGAGGAGGAGGACAGGGATAGAGAGCCCGACAGTGAGGGAGCTGGTTTGTACCAACCTGAGGTGGGGAACCTGTTAGCGGGGCCCAGGACACTTTCTAGGAAGGGCAGCAGTGCCTCTAGCGGTGGCTTGTCTGAAGTGGAGTTAACAGACCGGAGGGAGAAAAGACAGCTCACATGGGACTTAGCAAGGCTGGAGAAAGAGAAGGAGGAACAGAGGATGGCTCATGAGCTAAGGCTGAAAGAGATAGATCTTCAGATCCTACGAGCCGGGGCACACCCTATTCCTAATGGTGGCAGCGAAGAAAGAGAGTTCACCAGGGAACCCAAACCCTATTTGCCGAAAGACATAGTGGCTAGCTATGGTGTGGGCGACGATATTGCCAAGTGGCTAGCGGCCTATGAGGTCTCATTAAGGGCCCATGGGGTTCCAGAGAAGTACTGGGGAGGGGGATTGTACAGGTACATGCCTCCAGCTGGTAGGGATGCATTATTGGCCCTAGAGCAGGATGAGCAGACCCACTACCCCACCATGAAAGTGGCGCTCATACGAAAGTTTGGACTAACACCCGAGAAATACAGACAGAAGTTCCGGGGTAGCCACAAACTGGGCACACAGAATTGGGTGGACTTCCTGGATTATGCAAAGAAGGCATTAGAGGGTTGGATTCAGGGCAGTGAAGTGAGGAACTACGAGGGGTTGTTTGATTTAGTATTGAAGGAACACCTGCTCGAAAAATGTTTCCCTGAACTGCGTCAACACCTGGTGGATAGCAAGCTGACCAATCCCCGGAAGCTTGCTGAGGAGGCGGACATTTGGGCTAGTACCCGGGTGTCCACAAGGGGGACTGGAGGGGATACTCAAAAGGCCGGACAGGGCGCCCCCCAGAAGAAAGAGGGAGGGGAAAAGAAAAAGGAGTTCTCCAAAGGCCCCCAAAATAATTTCCAAGGTAAGGGAACAGGATTCACCCCTAGGGCTAACCCACCCAGAAACCCTAATCCTGGCCAGAGTCAGCAGCCAAGGGTTGTCCATTGCTTCGAGTGCGGTGGCGTTGGACACTATAAGGGAGATGCGAAGTGCCCAAAACGACCACCCCCTCCCATTGGAGGAAAGGCCCCCGGAGTAGCTAGTGTAGTGCTCGGGGAGGAGATGCCTTTAATTAAGGGAAGGGAGTGGGCGGGTGTCACTTTAGTGTCCCTGGGAGAACGGGAGATGGTTCCTAAGATCCAGGTGCCCGCAAATACCGCAAAGTATGGGCAGTGGGTCACCATCAACGGCCAAAGAGGGGAGGCTCTGAGAGACACAGGAGCCAGTATGACTATGGTGCGTAGCCAACTGGTGTCTCCAGAGCAGGTGATTCCCGATGTACTCCACCCAGCCGCGATGGCTGACGGCAGAACAGGCCACTATCCAGTGGCCGAGGTTCCCTTTGAATGGGAAGGGGTTGCAGGTTCACTTCGAGTTGCCGTAAGCCCTGCCGTGCCAGTCGATTGTCTGCTAGGGAATGACATGGAGCACAATGCTTGGAAAGAGGTGGAATACCGGACTCACACTGAGATGCTGGGTACACCTGACTGGGCCTGTGTTAGCACAAGGTCCGCGACTACCCGGAGAGGAAGTTCGTTTCGGCTGGAGCCTGGAACAAAGGCCCAGCCAGCTGCCAGTCAAGGGAAGAACCGAGGACAGGAGGAGCCTGCCTCGGCGTCCGCCCCCCGTAGGACGGATAGGCCACCGGAGGTGGTGGACCAGGAGTCCGCGGTGGGGGATGTTACCAAACTGGAGGACCTACCCATCCCGGCCGAGTGGCACGTGGAGGGAGGCCCGACCAGGGAGGAATTCTGCCAGGGCCAGGAGGAGTGCCCTACCCTTGAGGGACTGAGGCGACAGGCCGAAGCCCAGGCAGCAGGGAACGTTGAAGGGAACTACAGTGTTTACTGGGAGGATGGCCTCCTCTACAGTGAACCCAAGGCACCCCTACATGGATCGTCACGAGCCTTGGTAGTCCCTCAACGTTATCGAGCCTTCCTTCTGGAGTTGGCTCACGAGATCCCATTGGCAGGACACCTGGGGCAAGACAAGACCTTCGCCCGTCTTGTCCCACACTTTTATTGGCCTCAGATGAAAGTGTCGTCCGACATCTACTGCCGGACATGTGTGTCTTGCCAAGCCAGTGGGAAAACAGGGGTGAAGCTGAAAGCTCCCCTGGAACCACTTCCTGTCGTTAGCACCCCCTTTGAAAGGGTGGGCATCGACATTGTGGGTCCGTTAGATCCGCCTACGTCAGCTGGTCACAGGTTTATCCTGGTTCTGGTGGATCATGCCACACGGTACCCAGAGGCAATACCTCTGAGGACCATTACAGCACCTGTTGTGGCTAGGGCCCTGATGGGAATCTTTACCCGAGTGGGTTTTCCCAAGGAAGTTGTGTCCGACAGGGGGACCAACTTCATGTCAGCGTACATGCGGGCCATGTGGAAGGAGTGTGGAGTGACCTACCGGTTCACAACTCCTTACCACCCCCAGACCAATGGTCTGGTGGAGAGGTTCAACAAAACCTTGAAAGGCATGATCAGAAGTCTGCCTGAAAGCCTGCGGAGGAAATGGGACGTCCTCCTACCCTGTCTATTGTTTTCCTACAGGGAAGTGCCACAGAAGGGAGTGGGCTTCAGCCCCTTCGAGCTTTTGTATGGGCACCCTGTACGTGGACCTCTCAACCTGGTGAGAGACGGATGGGAGAGAACTCCCAGAAAGCTTCCCCAGGATGTGGTGAGCTACATGCTGGCCTTCCGGAGCCAAATGGCTAAGTTGTGGAAGCAAGCTTCTGACAACTTGGAGGCCAGCCAAGCAGTAATGAAGGCGTGGTATGACCACAACGCTCACCCGGTGGAGTTGGAGCCTGGCCAGAAGGTGTGGGTGATCGAACCAGGAGAGCTTAGCGCCCTCCAGGATCGCTGGTCAGGACCCTTTGAGGTATTGGAGAAGAAGGGTAAGGCTACCTACTTGGTGGATCTTAAGACCCCTCGTCAGCCCCTACGGGTGCTGCATGCCAACCGCCTCAAACCCCACCACGAGAGGCCCGAAGTCATTTTGATGATGGTGACTGACGGAGCAGAGGACGTGGAAAGCGAGCCTCTCCCCGATTTGTTTGCGTCTCAAGAGAAGGATGGGTCGGTGGAGGGAGTGATTCTCTCCCCATCCCTAACTCCTGAACAGCAGGAGGACTGCCGCCAGGTCCTGGGACAGTACTCTTCGTTGTTCTCCCTTGTTCCGGGTAGGACTCACCTGTGCGTCCATGACGTGGACACAGGAGACAGCCCACCTGTGAAGTCCAAGATCTACCGGATGTCAGACAAGGTGAAGGCCAGCATTAACGGTGAAGTCACTAAGATGCTGGAGCTAGGAGTGATCAAACCTTCTAGCAGCCCCTGGTCCAGTCCGGTGGTGTTAGTACCAAAAGCCGCACCACCGGGTGGCCAACCGGAACTGAGGTTCTGTGTGGACTACCGGGGACTGAATTCAGTAACCAAAACTGATGCTCATCCGATCCCAAGGGCGGATGAATTGATTGACCGGCTGGGAGCTGCCCAATATCTAAGTACCTTTGACCTTACTTGTGGGTACTGGCAGATCTCTTTGACTGATGGAGCAAGGGAAAGGTCAGCCTTCTCCACGCCCAATGGCCACTACCAGTTCTGTGTGATGCCCTTCGGGCTCAAGAACGCACCTGCCACGTTTCAGCGCCTGGTAAACCAGATCCTCACCGGAATGGAGAGTTTCTCTGCTGCTTATCTGGATGACATAGCCGTCTTCAGTAACAGCTGGGAGGATCACTTGCGTCACCTGCAAGCTGTTCTCCAGGCCCTGAGACAAGCTGGATTGACGATCAAGGCCAGCAAGTGCCGGATCGGGCAGGGGTCGGTAGTGTACCTTGGACACTTGGTGGGTAGGGGAGCGGTGCAACCCCTCCAGGTGAAGATCGAGGCCATCATGGCCTGGGAACCCCCCAAGACTCAGACTGAGGTCCGAGCATTTTTGGGCCTCACCGGATACTACCGCCGCTTCGTGAAGGGATACGGTACCATCGTGGCCCCCCTCACGGAGCTTACGTCCAAGAAACAACCTCGACGGGTAGTCTGGACGGAGGCTTGTCAGCAGGCCTTCGTCAAGCTGAAGAAAGCCATGTGCGAGGCCCCGGTCTTAAGGGCCCCAGACTTTTCCAAGAAGTTCATTGTCCAGACAGATGCATCAGAACATGGCATTGGGGCAGTGTTATCGCAACTCAATGAAGAGGGTCTGGATCAACCCGTGGTCTTCCTATCCCGGAGACTACTTCCCAGGGAACAGAAGTGGAGTGCAATAGAGCGTGAAGCCTTTGCAGTGGTATGGGCTCTGAAGAAGTTGCGGCCATACCTGTTTGGCTCGCACTTCCTAGTTCAGACCGGCCACAGACCCCTTCGTTGGCTGATGCAGATGAAGGGGGAGAATCCCAAGTTGTTGAGGTGGTCTATCTCCCTACAGGGAATGGACTTTCAGGTGGAACATCGGCCTGGAGTGGACCACGCCAATGCAGACGGTCTCTCAAGGTATTTCCGCCTTAGTGATGAGAACTCCCAAGGGGTTGGGTAGCTCTCCCCACTTTCAGCTGGGGGGGACGCGTGTTAGACCTGTCAGCCCTTTGGGTGGTCCCTCCTCATCATTATTTATTTTGTTCCACTTTTGCCTCAAACCCTGTTAGTATTTTTTCCTTTTTGGGAACCACCAGACTTTTCAGTATTGATGCAGATTCAGGGAGCCATTTTATCTACCCCTGGAACTTCTGTCTGAGGGCCTGGAGCACAAAATGGTGGCCACCCATTGTCACCTGTGACATCACTGGAACCTACCAGTACCTTCCAGAACATTCCAGAACCCTGTGACAGTTGGAGGCAGGTTTAGAATGTTGGGAAGGCATCTCCAGGTTGGCAGTTGGAGTTGGCAGTTGGCACCTGACTGGTGAAGAGAGAGGAGCACAGAACTGAAGGAGGAAGGAGTGAGGCAGCAGGGGTGGAAACTTGTGCCTGGAGTGGGGTCCATAAACCCACCCTTGATACTAGTCCCTACTGACTGAGCCCAGCCTGGAGCCCTGTGTGGGAGAAAGCAAGAGAAACCATCTTAAGGACCTGGACAGCAGGAACAGGCCTTAAAAGTAAAGAACAGCAAGTTCCTGACCTGGTTACTGGTAACTTCTTGAAGTCCGACGTCGAGAAGCCTGGAGACCTGGAGCCCGAGGTGGAGAAGCGGCGCTGACTGGAAAGCAGACGTCATACCCGGAGCCGCCAGAGGTCGAGAGAGGGCGCCGACGGAGGTCGTGGAGAGTACCAGAGGTCGAGGAGGAAGTCACCCGAGGTCGAGTGTGCGGCGTCGACGGGGGAGTGAAGTCCGCCCTCCGGAGTCGCCGGAGACCGAGGTGAAGTGTGCCGGAGGTCGGGAGTGGAGATCGCACTCCGGAGTCGCCGGAACCTGAAGAGAATCGTGCCGGAGGTCGGGAGTGGAGGTTGCACTCCGGAGTCGCCGGAACCTGAGGAAAGGAGCACCGGAGGTCGGGAGTGGAGATCTCACTCCGGAGCCGCCGGAAGTCGACACCGAGCCGAGGCCGCCGACATCGAACCGGAGCCGCCCGAAGTCGACATCAAGCCAAGACTGCCCGACGTCATCGAACCGGAGGTCGACATCGAGCCGAGGCCGCCGACATCGAACCGGAACCGCCTACCGGCGTCGTCAAGAACTGTCATTGCGCCGAGGCCGTCGACATCGAACCGGAGCCGCCTCACGGCGTCGACACGACTCCAGCGGCGTCGGAACTTCATAAAAAGGGCAGTAAGTGGAATAGAGGGCGCCTAAGGCCCTGTGAAGCCCTAAGAGACCATCCTAGAGGCTAAAGAGGTGCTGGAACCAGCTTGATAGTGCCAGGGGTGAGCTGAGACTAATACAGAGGGGTTGTGTAGTGTGGGAGAGCCAGATCTCTAGATTCCCCCTTGATCTACCTCAGTTTAGGCCTCAGCCTTGTCCAAGCCAGGGAGTATACCCCTCAGGCCATCCAAATCTCTACAAGCTGGGATTGGGTCAAATCATCCCATAGTACCTCAGGAATGTGAACTGATTTTCAAGTGTCACTGTTGGCTTTTATTATTTATTGAGAGCACTGTATTTATTGTATTAATCCTATTTATTACCTCACAGTATTTATTGCCTCACAGTATTTATTGTTTCACAGTATTTATTGTCGCACAGTATTTATTGTCTCGCAGTATTTATTGCCTCATAATATTTAATTGCCTTTCATGTAATGCACTTATATTTATGCCTTGATTATTTATGATCTACCTTATTTATTGAATCGTTAAGATAGTATTGATTTGACTTACCCTTCCACAGGAAAAGCCTTGTGTACTGTGATTGTATTATTATTTATTTAATCAGCAACTAAGAGAAAAGAAGATAAAGAGATATATTTTCAGTATAATTTTTAAGGTGTAGTGTCGTTTTTGGAACGGATGCACGCATGGTTATTGTGTGGGTATGACGTATGCTTAGCACGGTGCCTGATCCCTGACCACTCGAGCCAAGCTACCACAGTGTATGTCTGGGAGAGCACCACCACCCTTCCGGTGTGGGAGTGGTTTTCTAACAACTACCCTCTCTCGAAGTGTGCTTGGGCCGTTAATTTCCCTTCACATGACGAGGGGCTGCTGCCCTTCTCAGGGGAGGTGGTGCCTACTTCCAGGGAAACTGTCAGAACAACGCGGGCAGAGGCATTTTCACGCTTGCCTTAACCACAGTGCGCGGTCTAGCTGCCCAAATGTGCAGCAACAGGGAGGATAGGGAGAGGACGCAATTAGGTAAGGGGGGTTGGGGCAGGGTTTTGGGGGGTGGGCGTCGTTTTTAACTGCTGGGTGTAGTTTTTAGGGCTGGCGGGGTTGGGGTTGTTTTCAGGGTGGGGGTCGAAAGTTTTTAGGGCTGGGGGCGGGGTAGTTTTTAGGTCTCGGCTCGAAGGCTGCGCTTGCGCAGTCTCGCTCCGAGATTTAATGTTTAGGAGTGGGGCTTTAACCCGCCCCTTTTTTTTACCTCTTCTCCATTGGCTGGCCTCTTAAATGCTGGTCAGCCATTGGAGAAGAGGGTTGTCTCTCCAAACAAGCCCCGTTCTTTTCGGATTCAGGGGCGTGTTTTTTTTATTCTTTCTCTCCTCTGGAATGTAAACATTCCAGCCAATGGCAAGAGGAGAGAAAGAAAACACGGCCCCGAATCCGAAAACGCCGCTGTTTTCAGCTGCTGAGCCCCACGGTGTCGCCCATCTGAAAGTAAGTTGGTTCATACTTGGGTGGGGGTAGACCCTTTTGCGACGTACCACTTTTGAAGATTTACTCTATTTAGACAGCCATGCTTACTATCGAGCTTGAGACGGTATGAATAAACTAATAGAGTGTAGTGCCCTCTTTAAACACATTGGCTTCATGGCGCTTGGGCCCTGGTCGCACGAAATTGAAGGCGTTTGCGGTCTTAAGGCTTGAAGCCAAATACCATTGCGGCTCCTAACACTGCATGTGAATAATCTTCCAGCCGTGACATGGTCTGCCCGAGTGCTCCTAGCTCCCATGCTCGTGCACTGCCTCTCTACGTGCCCATGCTCCTCGCAGCCGCTCTCCAAGACTCCTCACACTGCACACCCCCACGCTGTCTCACTGTCTGTCCCCTATGCCTCGACTTCACACCACTTCACGCTGTCAGTTCTGAACCTCCGATCCCAACCTGCCCTCACCCAGCGCCCCACGCAGCAGTTATCACCCTCTCCGCGCCACAGCAACCAAATCTCCTCTATCCAATCCACAAGCCCTGAATCTGTACACGTCAGCAGGTGCCCGGAGGAATCCTGGGAAGCAACACCATAGAGAGGCTGCATCCTTTCTTCTCCAGGTGCGCCATTGTTGAGAAATAATTAGAATGAAGGGCAGGCTGGTATGTCTTTAGAAATGCGGAAAACCACATAATGTAAATAGGTCAGTGGGCTACTGCGTGTGTGTGTGTGGGTTGCTCTGTGAGTGGCTCTGTGGGTGGCTCTGTGTGTGTGGGTGGCTTTGTGTGTGGCTCTGTGTGGGTGCAAATGCAATAGGTCTCGCATTTGAGAGTGATTAAGCTATTGACATTGTAAATAACAATGCCATTTCTTTAAATGTTTTTTTTAAAAAACATAAACAAAAATAATGTCAGGAGCAATGCCAATAGCTCTAACTTTAACAATGCCGAGACCATTGCATTGTAAATGCTTGTTAGTCCTTTCAGTGGCGTAGCGGGGTGGTGGGTGGTGGGTGGTTCCCGCCAGGTGGCACGAGGTTTGGGGGTGGCGGCCTACCCCTGCTCTTACCTGCCGTCTCGAGGAAGCAATAGCAAGCACCCCCAACGCCCCCCCACCCCGCTCCTCAATACATTGGCGGCAAATGGAGAAAACTCGTAAGCACCAGTACACCCCCCCCGCGCTCTTCACTGCGGCCGCAGGGCAGCAAACGCAGGGACTGGGCAGCCAGAGGGCTAGCTCTGCCACTGAGTCCTTTACTACTGGATCCACTCTCACTGGACTAAAGAGATTGTGTGGGGGAGCTTAGTCCTCCCCACCCTTTGTCGTTAGTTGCCACCCTAATGTCCTTTATGTGAATAAGAATTTTTTAGGGCAGTGTATTACTTGAGAGACTCTTTCTGCCGCATGGACGCCGATATACATTCCAATTCAGGCAATAGGTGCAATCCCATGTCTTTTCATGCACATGAAAGAGACATTTCAAGCAAATATAGAAAAAAAATTTTTGCAAATGGTTGGGACTTCTCTGCACACTTTAGATTCATTTTATGGACTGTAGTGGTAATTTCATGTAGCCATCGTTTCTCCATATGGATCGAGATAATACCATGCAGATGTGGGGAGATTAATGGTCAATAATGGTGGTCTTCAAGTATATATAGGAGCAATTTCATTCAGATTTGAGGTCTTGTCATAAGGTCATTTCCTAAATTCATTTACAGATCATTTTGACCAAAATATTTTTTATAAAAACCAATAACTAATCTGTGAATCCCATTTTGAACTAAAGCTATTTTTGGTTTAGGTTCTTAGAGAGGGCAAGCCCTGCTCTCTTTTGAATGCTATTTCTAAAATGTGCCATGTTTTGTGCAGTGATTTTGTGATTTGTTTCTGGACGTTCCTTTTCGTGGAACATAAGTGGAATACCTTTATTTCGCATGAATACATTTGATCCTGTTTTCGTGCTTTTTGTTGGAACAGATTATGTCATTTCATCTGCATTTCAAAGCCCACGGTTGCATAACATGTTGCCCGGCTGTGCCTCTTGAAAAAGCCTCTGCGGAGCAGCCAGCCTTCGCCGGTTTCTAAGTCGTGAGAGCAGAGTCGAGGTGGAGGGGCCTTGGTGGTGACTCAAGAGAGACCCCAATGTCAGATTAAGTCATGATGTACAAGGATACATATGACTCTATGCTCGCCCAAGATCACACGGAGTGCCACTGTGGTGATGATATACACGAGTTAGGCATGGATCCAGGGGTCCTTTCGTATCACCCCAAAACACGTTGTCGACCCTCTAGTCCGCTTATTCACATGGCATGCGGACCTCAGCTACATAAAACGTACTGAGACAGGTTCTCTCCGTCCCCGCCCCACCTCAAAAAAAATTGTGGTCTGGAGTTACTAACAGCCATCTGCCCTGCGTCACAATATTACGTTGGTGTATTTTCTGTTTTCTCACATTTATGAACGCGTTTGGGCCGTTTCTTTTTTTATTCCAAGAGAGATATCATACACGGGAGATAGAAACCTAGAAACAGCAGCACGCCGGCCAATTAGCATTCAGCAAGCACAGAGCACGCGCTGCTGGCGTGAATCACCCAGCCTGACCTTGTTCTAATCCTTCCGGCTCCAGTCCAGGCCAACAGGTTCTTTGAACAGAACGGAGCAACTGCTCCGAGGGAGGGCCGAGGACGCTCATGTGATCCCGCTCACGCCTGCCCCTGACCCGCGCCGGCTCCCGTGCTCCTCAGCAGGTGCAGCTGACCAAGAAGACCTCTCCTTTAACCTGTTGAAACTAGACTACAGTCACCGCCAATAGCAAACGTGCTGCAGAGCGCGCTCCACTGAAAATCAAAGGACTGAACCAATTCAGCGCTGTCATTGCACAGATCAGTGGTGGACGTGGATGGGGATGGACGGAATCCCCCCACAAAATTCAGAAAGAGGACTCCGTCCCCCTAAAACCAGGCTGAGACGTTGTCAGTTGGTGCACCCGCCACTGAATCTGCTTGCATTTCTAAACAATTTAAGCATGTAACCTCACCTCAGGATGTAACATCCCACGTGTAGCATCCCCTTTATTTGTAGGACTGGGCATTAGGGGTTATATTTTATTCTCTTATTTGAGGAAGTTGGAACCTGATACCATCAAGGTTTCTATTGTTTAATAAACTTAAAATGTGGTACACTTTTGTTCGTTGTAGCTAGATGAAGCACAGCAGCAGGAAACTAACTTGCAGTAAGTATAGGGTGACCAGACGTCCCCGTTTTCCCAGGACGGTCCCCGTTTTTGGGGAAGTGTCCCCGTGTCCCGACACTTTTCTCCAAGTGACTCAAATGTCCCTGTTTTCAAACAGTGTCCCCGTTAAACACAGAAATGTCCCTGTTTTTCATTGTTCCGGTTGAGCATGCGCGCGCATGCTCTCTTTGCACTGTTTATGGCATGTGTCGTCACTGAGGTGAGCACTGTAGCAAGAAGGGAAATCCTTTGAAGAGAGACATTTTACACGCAGCGCCACCTACGTCATCGTGCCAGCCAAAGTTTCTACTTTGGATAAAACAATTTTTCTTCATCCTGTAGCTTGTATTCATAGTCATACAAACTTTTCAGTAGCCCTTATGCATACCGTGCAAGGATTAAGGCATTGCTCATTGCATGTTTTATTCATAACCAATTGATGCATGCTTTGTGTTCTCCATATCAACGCTATGACTTGACCTTTTGACTGATCTTTCAGATCACGGCAAACTGTTTAGCTGGAAAGGACTTAAAGGAGCAGGGTTAACGCCTGTGGGAGAGGTGAGCAGCGCTGCTCGAGCTTGTTGCTCAGGTCTTCACACTATTGCATTATGAGATGATATCAATGGCTAGAGTGCACTATACATACCCCAGTAAGGTAACATGACATCTCAGCAGTGACTACGCAAATGTGGGAGGACAGTGTGGTCGGCCAACCTTTGCCACCCTTAAGACCCTAAGGCAGTAATACCTGGAGAGAAGGTTTTTTTTGTACATTGGTCCATGGCTGCCATTTGGCAATTTAGCATTCCGCAGTTTACCTCCAATGCTTTTCTGTCATGAGCAACTAAGCAACATTGGTGAGTTGTACTTTATGTGGTGCTGACGTGCAGCTATAGAAACGAGCATGGATAAAGCTAGTAAATCTGGCATTTGCTAACCTGTGATGTTTTATTGATTTTTGGCAAATATATGCTACAGTCCTTAAAAGTGTAAATGTAATAAAAAGTACTAATGCTGCTGTGTGAAGGAGAGGGTTGCCAATAAAAGACCACAGATTTGTTGTCTGTAATGCTTCATCTCGGTCTGTGGAGGGAGCTGTAATTGTAGTCCTTTTTCTATTTCTATGACAGCTGTCAAATAGTCCTACTTTTATGTCGATTGTTACTGCAAACCGTAGTCCTACTTCTATGTCTATGACCTGTCCCCGTTTTTTGTTTTGAGAATCTGGTCACCCTAAGTAAGTAACAAGTTTAATGTTTAAGATACTCCAGCACATTTTCTTTACTCACTAAAATCAGATGTTTACAAATGTAATATGCAGGTTACCAGTGGCTGTTTAGAAACTATTGCCACTTTCAGCCATTTCCAAGCTCAGTAACACCTATGAGATGTGGGAAAAAAATACACGTGATTTATAGAAAGTTAAACAAAAAGTATTGTTTTAATTTTTGTGTGTAATTTATTTTAATTTGTTGTTTCTGTAAAATAGGCTTTTTACTTTTTGAGTAATGATTATTCTAAAGCTACAGTATCAATACGTTTGTCGTCACTTCCTGCGTTGCTGTTTGTGTATTGCATATGATAATTAGTCTCCCTACTATTGTTTTTTGGGCTTGTGCATGGGTTGGAATGGTCCGACTCTCATTTTTTTGCCTTTAGATAAGGTAGCCCGGCTTTTTAATTCTAGTAGCCCTGACACTTTTAAAGCTCTGCAGAGTGGTTTGAGGGCTGTCATGACAATAAAATCATAAATCACAGTTCCCTGTGAAATATGATTGTTGCCACTGTATTCTGCGCAATAAAAGCACCTAAGCATGATATATATATATATATATATATATTTATATATATACATACATAGTATAAACATGATGTAAATACTTATTGTAGAAGGAAAATCCAGCTAGGGAAAATGTTGTCGGATATGGAAGGTTTAAAATAGGCTTCTCAAACGAATACCTCAGAAGCTACAGTTAGCTCTCAGATATTTGTTCAATACCAAAATCTCAAGACAAGGCGTTGCTTTGGTATGTCAGTCTCATCCAAAGGCATTGTTCACTTAGTCCTTGTAGCATGCATGTGACGTCACCCCCTCCACTTACGTGTGTGGCAAGCCCAGCTGCAAGCTTGGGCAGGCCTGGCCCCATGATCATCGCTGACTCCTTTGGGCCTAACCAGACTTTCCAGGAATCCCGTACATCGGCTCTGAAAAAAATGCAATACCTAATTTTTTAGGTCTCGTCTAGGCAATAATGTCTTATTGGTTATTTATAAAGTATCAAAAATGCTTCTGACACTTTTTTGTTCTCATTTTTCAACATGCTGCACAACACCCACGCTGCTCTACAACATAGCTTAAAGACATTAGCAAAGCCAATAGCTCTAGCTAAACACTTATAAGGTCCCAAAAGCGAGACCTATTGGCTATGCCAATGCTTGTTTTTGGAGACAGCACTCTGCACACCCCTGCTAACCATAGCTTAAGTGCTTGTGATCTCCCTTCCAATCCTAGTAAAACTGGAGTACGCGTTTCATTTACTTATCATTGTCCAGTAGATGGTACTACATGTACTTAAGAGGCTGTAAATTAAATGCGACTAGTGGATTACAGCACTCATTATGCCTCCCACTAAAGAATCTCCCTAAACATATCTCAGACCTGCTATTACAGCTTTCATTGACGTTTTAAAATGCCATTTCTGTTGCATAAACTGAGTCTCTGGCGCAGCACTTCAATGTTTGTTTTCACACCCACAGGTGATACAAGTGAACTTAGTCCAATGCACCAGTGTTGAATGTGAAAGAAGGTTATTGTAGCCCTGCAGAACTCCACCCAATACATAAATGAGGTGGTGTCAATGCTTATGGGTTACTAACAGGGATCAGTGATGACACTCAAGTACTCCTTAAACTGGAAAGCCCCAGAGGCATTGGAAACTCACAATTTTCAGTTGCCTCAGAGCCATTGATCAGTGGATGACATGGAGCCATCTCAAATTGAATGCTTCCAAAATGGAAATACTCATATATGGCTACTGGAAAAACTATGACCAACTCGCTGCCTAGCCTCACGATCTGGGAACATCGCCTAAAGTATATAATAAAGTAAGAAACCTTGGAATTACCATGGATTCCAAGCTATCAATGAATGCACAAGTGGGCAAATTAGCAAGATCAAGCCTCATTATTATGAAAAGTCTGGAATGCATATTCCCCCACCTGGGATTTCCACTCAAGGTCCAGGCTACTATCTCTCTTGTACTATCTAAACTTGGTTACACCAATGGCCTCCACCATGGATCATCTTTATCAACTATGAAAAGACTACATCGGATTCAGAACCCTGCTACCAGACTTCTCCTACCTGTAAAGCCACAAGCCCACATCTCCCCTGCCCTGAGGGCCCTACATTGCTTACCGGTTGCCAGTAGATCCACATTCAAGCTGCTTTGTATCACCCACAAAGCAATACATGGAACAGGGTCGCTCTTCATCAGGAGTAAAATCACCAAATACATTCAACAAAGAAACCTCCACTCCAGATTGGCACCTTGCCTCCAAATCCCAACATGGAAGAACAAAACCATTGGTGGCACATCCTTCTCTGTTCAAGCAGCCAAACGATGGAACTCATAACCCCTGATGGAGCATTTTGTATTTTTCTCAGATCAACTCACTATACTATCTCATTGTATGGAAGCATATAATTAATTTCCTCTACTTCACTCCAACCGCACTGGGCCCTCCTACGATTAGAGTAAACTTAACTGCATTCGTCTCTCCCGATGGATCCTTTTATGACAATAGGAGGGGTGATTCTAGAAATTACCAAACCTCTCCATCACTTCCTCTCTTAGGTCCAATTCCTCCCAAATTGCACAGTTTCATTGAAGAAATATAGACACAAATTAAAGTCACAGTCCAATTTAGTTTTCAAGTTACTGTATTAAACAATCAAAATTCATTAGTATACGCAATTTCTTCAGCATTTCAGTTAGAAATACAATTGTTTTTATAAGAATACTCCGCATTTGTGCAGAAAAGCTTTTAAGCTTCACAATACAGAGGTACAAGGTCCATCTACCATTAAGCTAGAAGCATGGTTCTTCAATCTGTCAGTGAGAACCTACTCTAATCCAGGAATGAACATCTTTAAAGTCTCTAAGGGCATTGTCCATTAGCTAATGAAAAGAAAAGTCTAGCTCGAGTTCAGTTCATGTTTGGCAAGAAAGGGCTCAGTCCATCTGCTACCAATTGTAGCACTGAGTCTTAAAGCCAAAAAGAAAATAGTTGTGAAACTTAAAAGTATAAGTCACCATAGGATAGCAATAAAATAAAATCATGTGTTCCATAAAGCAAAATAAATTGATGGTGGTGCGGTGCCCCTCCTCTGTGGTTTTGACCTTTTATTAGTTCATGATAAACTGTTCAGCTGTATAATTCAGATGGTGTCACACCACTGTCGAAAGACCATTGCCAGTTCATTGATGCGCATTAAATCATCAAGAGAATAGAAACATCAGCATAGTTTCCCACGCATGCCATAAGAATGGAAGATTTACCTGTCCACATCAGCTGTCAAAGAGAAACATAATAGCAACATATAACATTGTAGAAAACTCAGTTCAGGGTCTCAATATTCTCATGGGGATCGAATTATGTAGAGATCATAGAATGTACAATTTGCAAATAAGAAAAGCAACATTATTTATAGTCACTAGGTCACTGTTAAAGACTTAGAACAAGTTTAAACTAGTCATCATAGCATGAAGCCTTACTTGATTTCACAGTCAATTCATCTAATGCATTTACAAGTATTTCTAATAGTGATATAAACTCAAAATAACTTTCATAAATTAGTATTAATATTTATGTATTATCATTATAATGCATCTCTTATGCCTAGATATGCTTGATTACTACTAATTTCATTATTACTATAAAATCTCACGTTTTTCTATTTTCAAGATCTAAAATTTGTTTCAACATTTTCATCATCTATATCACCTCTATCGTTCTCTAAAATTTCAAGCTTCTAGCACGTAATTTAGTACTAATACCACCACATTTTCTTCTCTATGTTATTTCCCCATAGCACTCTATTAGGACACTAGGCCATATTTTTTTCTTTTCTTGTATTATATGTAAGTGTATAAATTTGCATGTATACTTTTCTCTTATTTAGAAAACAGCACTCTTTTACGGTGCTTCTGCTACTCTGAACTCCAATTTCTTGATGTTTTCTACACGTGAGCAACGTATGAATTCCAAATTCCTGTTTTCCTTTCATTTGTTCATGTAAAATATTCTCAAGATTCACGCTCTATCACAGATAACTATTTTATCTTCAGAAGACTACTCAAGAGTTGGCTCTTACCCGACATGGCCACCATACTCAAACATCAATGTACAGTATATCCCTACGTATATAAGCGTTTAGCGGATGTGGTGCGGTGCCCAGAGCTGTCAGCTCTGGAGCTGGGGATCCGGGTACCCGTCTTGGGGTTGGCTCAACATCCTGTGATTCTGGGCAAATCACTTAATCTCCCTGTGCCCATTGACAGCGCCTGGATACCCTCAAGGGTGATAAGATGCGCTATATAAATCTCCTAATTAATTAATTAATATCTACCTATGTGTATTCCTTTGTATAAATGTGTATAATAAATATGTTTATAAATGCATAAGATATTCTTTTGGTCAGCTTAACAAATTTACATATTAGTTATGGTTATATTATTCTATGCTTAACATGTATATAGGTCACTGCATAGTTTTTCATATAAGTTATTTGATTAGATGCATATGGTTCTCCATTTATTTATGTATCGTAATATGTAATTTTTTATCATAACTATTTAGCTACAATTGCTTCACCATTGAATTATTGAAAGAAAAAAGTTTTAAATAAACACACAAATAAATTGACTTAAAGTACAACACTTGAAAGTCTCAGTTTATTAAATACAACTTAAATATTTATACATGTTATATTACCTTCCTTATACTTTTATACCTTCCATGTACTCATATATCTATATATTTATTAGTTTACTCCTACTGTACAAAAATAATCTTGAACTTCTCCAATGCACTACACTATATCTCTCCATATACCTCTCTCAATATACCCGCTACCTCCACTCTCTGACTCATCCCAAACCTCACTGCTACTATGATCTCCAAAATATCTCTTTCTAGACTCCTCCCTACTCTATCACTTCTTGCATCATCTCAAACCTCATTTTACTATTCAGAGTTCCCAAACACTCCTTACTAAACCCTTTGCTCATATATCCCTCCTTAGACACACCTGAGACCCAATTTTTCTCCCTAATCCACTTCTAGAGACTGTTCCCCCCACTTCCATCCCAAACCTCCTCCTACTACTATGATCTTGAAATCAATACTTTCTTAGACTCTTCCCTTTTCTATCCCTCCATTATCCATTTTATTCCAACTAACAGACTCACATGTCCACCGCTCAAATGAATTCTTTTTTCCCTATACTAATTCACCACTTTGTGGTACTGTAAATTCCGGAACCATGTTGGATGCATGGTCCTACCATGCCGATTTTAGTATCAACGAACCGCAAATGACTAATGCAGTATGTATGAGTGTTTTCGTCATGTTTCACCGATGAATTCACCGTGTATGCGATACTACATATCGAACCCTGGTGTTCCATTTTAAAACGGTAGCCATTTTGTGGTTGCCCTCACATAGGCTGCGCACTAAGGCAATGCCTAGGCCTAAAGGACACGTACACCTTCTGTGACTTCTTTGTGACCTGTGCAAACTGACTCCACTGCCCGAGATCAGTCCCGTCCGGCCGGTTTCACTTACAGCGGCCAAATGGGATTAGCATTAGGGCTTGACACACCATAAAGTCGTTCTTCCCACACGAACTCTGACTAATCTCTTTCACACCTGACTCTGTTTCCTACTTTATGGCTTTCTTTACGAGGAGGAGGTGCCCGTTTATTGGGGTCCGCTGAAATCGGATGAAGGTTCTGAGCCTCGCTGGGTAAATAATTGTGGGCTGACCGAGCTGAAATGTGGGATTATCAGCATGACTTTGCTGTTCCTTTGAAGCGAAAATATGCGAATGACCACTTGTAAAATGGGGGCGGTGTTGCCCAGAGCGTAATATTTTGTATATAAGAAAAGACTGGTTTTTGGTTTGGAGCAGTCTCCTGAGAACATACATCGTGTTGTACTTCTCGGATACCTGTGATTGGTCTGCAGCCAATAAATACGATCTTTGACTTCACCTAGAAGACTCTGTGTTTCTGTAGTCTGAAACAGGAAGAACTCGAAGTCTTCGGGTGTGTCCCCTGGCACCGCTGGGTTGGTTCTGAAAACCCCAGTACTTCAGTTGGCGCCCAACGTGGGGCGATTTCAGCGGTACCGGTCCAAGCCAGAGGTTCGCGAGGAGCTTTGTGTGAAAATTCTGGAGGAAGGCCGCCACTTCATCGACCCCTGCATGTCGACGTGGTCTGAAAGTCTTTACTGCGAGGTTCTCCGGGTCCCGACGGCTACGAAGGACTGCTGCCCTGACTATCTCCCTGTTTTGGACCCTTGATTATTTGGTAGAGCGAAACGATTAAACGAGTCTTCTGGTGACGTCATCGATACCTCAGTTAAGTATAAGTGGAGCGTCTCCCAGTTCTTAGTTTGGTTCTTAGTTTGGTATCCCTTCGGGATCGCTTTGATATGGAACTTGCAAGTGCCAAAGCCGAAGGACTCGTGTATTCACGAGACTATCGTATTCGATAATCCTTTGATGTTTGAAACTAGACTAGTGAGCAACGATGCCTGGTTCTAGTATATTTGGAAATTTGTTTTGTTTGGGTTGTAATAGGGACTCCCGATTAGAGGATTCGTGTCCGGTTCCTCCAATTGGAACTCCAACGTATGAGCTTTATGTGAAACACGGCGTGGCCCCATTGCGTATAATGAAGTATGGATCCGATACACCAGAAAGGATGGTGTTTTAAAATGGCCCCAAAATGGTAGTTTCGACACAGAAATCCTAGATAACTTAGAAGTTAAATTATTTAAAAAGAAAGCCCGGCCGGCGATGTTAGATTCTTTCCGCCTATGGCGAAAGGAAGCCAAACAGAAATAAATTAAATTAGCAAAGAAAAATAAAAGAGAGAAAGGTATGTCGATAATGCAAGCAGCTTTGCAGTTTAAGGATAATGAAGAAGAACAAATGAATGAGCAGTTACGCAGGCAACGTGAATTAGTGATTGATAAATGTTACCCAGTTTTGCCGCCCCTTCAGCAAGATGCGTCAAAAGAAAAGGAGAAAGATCCCCTAATGTCACATTTGCTGAGTTCACCACCCCCGTATGTGCAGAGTGCTACAGCACCTCCGCAACCCTTAAATGTACAGCCTCCAGTTAATTTCCCGCAAGCTTTCCCGCAGCCGCCAGCTCCTCCTCAGCCGGCTCCTATGCCTACGGCGCACCCCTCTCAAGGTCCGCCGGTTTCGCTACCTATCTCTTCTGCGCTTCCTGCGACTTTACCTAGTACATCAGCTGCCTCCCTCGGCACTCTTCCTGATACGACCCCTGTACCTGTATCTGCACCCGTTTTTCTTCCCTCTATCTTTCCCCCTGTTCTTGCCTCAACTTCTCCTTCTACACGACAACGAATAGCTAGTGCGGTCACTAGTTTTATATCGCCTCTCTTTGGGTCACCTAGTACGACCCCTGGTTCCCAACGTAAGCAGTTGCGTAGTCAGCTGCCTGATTCTGGAGAGAAAGAAGTCTTAGACCGCATGGCACGTAGATGGATTGTTTTTCCTTCAAGATATGATGTGGAGTCTGTTGTAAATGTTTTTCATCAATGGGA
Source organism: Triturus cristatus (assembly GCF_964204655.1). Classification (NCBI taxonomy): domain Eukaryota; kingdom Metazoa; phylum Chordata; class Amphibia; order Caudata; family Salamandridae; genus Triturus; species Triturus cristatus. The sequence goes on along the minus strand of NC_140594.1, from coordinate 402,466,073 downwards.
AGCACCAAAACAGAGGTACGTTTTTGAGAAAATGTGTGAATTCCTCTGTGAGGAATTGGAAGATCATGGTCTAGATTCAAGCCCACAGGAGTTGTGTCATGTACGGTTTGAATTTGGAAAAGGCACGATTGTGGGCGCCGATGTCGAGAACGCAGTCACGACATTGTTGTCCTTCAGGAAGGGGGATTGTCATCAGTCGTTGTTCGACCAAGAGCTCCCTGTGGGGAAACAGGTGAAGGCGCGCCAATATCCAATGCGGGAGGTTCCCCCAGTTTGGAGACCTGGTGATTTAAATGCTAACCCACCTGTTCAGCCATATTTTCTGCGTGTTTGGGTACATGTTCCTTGGAAGCGATCAGAAGTTTTAGCCCTTAAGCAGACATTGCCTGACCCCCGTAAAAACCCTGCAGGGTATTATAAGGAGTTATCACAGACTGCAGAATCGTGTGTCATGAACCTAGCTGACATAGATCTGTTGTTCGGGAATGTTGTTCCGCAGCCTTTGTGGGGGTTGATTCAAAATGCAGATCATGTTGCAGAACTAGGTGGCACATGGGCTAATATCATTGCTACAGACACTGCACAAGTTGGTGGTGCAAAACCGGAGCCCTTAGTAGCAGAACTCCCTGGTAGAATTATTACCTACTTGAAGACTTTAATGCCGGCGATGCGTGTGAATTGGGATAAATTATCGGCATGCAAACAAAAGAAAGACGAAACAATGTCTGATTTCTTCACCAGGTTTGAAGAAACATTTATCGACCACAGTGGTCAAGACATGAGTACGGAAGGTGGTCAACGGTTATTTGTTGATAAATTTGTGCATAATTTGCTTCCCGAGTTGTGTAAGAAATTAAAGGATTCAGAGAGTTCCTGGGCTGTTTCCTCATCAGCGCAAATACTGGCCACTGCACAGTATTACGAAAATAGGGATAAAGATGAGAAGGATAGAGCAGACAAGAAAACAAAAGAGTTAAAGACGAAGGTTCTTTTACAGCAGGCTTACCCGCCACGTGGAGATCAGAATAACTATAGGCAAGGTCAGAGTAACTATCAACAACCCCAACAGTTTCAGAGTAACTCGCAAAGGTTCGGGTATTCCCAACCGCGTGTTCCCGTGGGTCCCAATCAGTGTTCGTATTGCAAACAAGAAGGTCACTTTAAGTATAGTTGTCCTATATTGTTGCAGCGCACGAATAATGCTTATGGCGCGAGAGGTAGTGGTGGTCAGCAGGCTCCTAGAGGTAGAGGGCGTGGGAATGTTCCCCAGAATGCGCGTCCTCTTCCACCTCAAAATACGATGAACAGTTTTGATCAGCAGGCCAATGTAACTGGTGGGACAGCCCAGTACTATAATAATGACTATTATGCAGAAGATGGAAATGCGGAAGGTAATGATTACTAGGACAGCCGTATACAAAGAGAGGGAGTTGTTTCAGTGCCAGTGGATCAGAGTGGACCTTATGTTAAGGTGACTACAGCGGGTGTGTCAGAGCCCTTTTTGTTGGATACTGGTGCTGCAAAAAGTTCAATTATGCACTCAAAACTCCCTGGCGCACCTTTTTCTGGCGAAATGAATGTTTCAGTAGGTTTTTCTGGCGCCCCGGTTAGAAATCCGATCTCTAGTCCTATGTCCCTTTCTGTTGGACCTTGTGAGCTGAAAGCACCCCTTATCCTAACGACAGGATGTGGTGAAAATCTGTTAGGATTGGATTTGTTAAAAAGATTACATGCGACATTATATTGTTCCCCCTCGGGAGTACAACTTACACTGGGTAGGGAAGTGATTTCTCCCATGTATTTGTCAAAGAATAAACTGCCAGCTGAATTGTCGTCTCTTCCGGATGTCCTTTGGGCTACTGGTCCTAACGATGTGGGTCTCTTGGAAATACCGCCATATGTGGTCACTTTGAAAGCCAATGTTAAATTGCCACGCATTCCCCAGTACAAGATTTCTAATGAAGGTGAGAAAGCGTTGTTAGCGATCATCTATGACTTGATTGAAAGACAAGAGGTAACGTTTGCAATACTCCTGTTTTGCCTGTTTTAAAATGTACTGACCCTTCTCAGCCACCTGTTTACAGGTTTGTGATCGATCTCAGAGAGGTCAATAAGATAGTTGTGCCACAGTTTCCAGTTGTCCCTGATATAACTGCCTTGTTAACTATGATCCCAGCTTCCGCTGCTTGGTTCTCAGTGATTGATTTAGAGAATGCTTTCTTTAGCATCCCGATTGCAGAGGAAAGCAGGGATATTTTTGGTTTTAGTTTAGGAGGTCGCAGCTTCCGCTTTAAACGCGCTCCACAGGGCTACTGTGAAAGTCCATCTATATACAGTCAGGCTTTAAAAGCGCAGCTTGATGCAATTGTTTTACCTAGTGGTGCTACCCTTATTCAGTATGTTGACGATTTACTAATCGCCGCGGATACTGAAGAGATTTGTAAAGAAGCCACATTGTCATTGTTGCGTCATTTGTCTGCCTTTCATCACAAAGTGTCTCTCTCAAAACTGCAATATTGTCGACAAGAAGTGACCTACTTAGGTCATCTCTTATCGAAGGAGGGAAGGAAACTGACCCCAGAAAGAATTCAGGCCATTGCACAATTGAGCGTGCCAAGAACACAGAGAGAAGTGCGTGCTTTCATGGGTATTACTTCATACTGTAGGCAGTGGATCCCGAGTTTTTCTTTGCTGGCAAAACCTTTGATAGCACTAACATGCAAAGATACACCGAATCCCGTCCCATGGTCTGAAGAGTGTCAGAAAAGTTTTTCGGAATTACGTAAGGCATTATGTTCGGCTCCTGTGTTGGGTACCCCCGACTACAGTAAACCTTTTACATTGTATGTCCACGAGAAAGAAGGTTGCGCTTTGTCAGTGCTGACACAGTCTTTTGGAGACAGACAGCGTCCGTGCGCGTATTTTTCGTCGACTTTGGATCCAGTAGCTAAGGCATTGCCAAGTTGCTTGAGAGCTACAGCGGCAGCAGCTGTGTCTATTCGACAGTCTGCTGGGTTAGTAATGAATAACACGTTGATCGTAATGGTTCCACATGCGGTGGACACATTGTTAAACAGAACCAAGACACAGCATTTAACTAGTGCTCGATTGTCAGGGTACGAGTTGACACTGCTAGCGAGTCATGTGCACATAAAGAGGTGCAATACGTTGAATCCAGCTACATTATTACCGATTTCAGCAGACACAGATGAGATTGAACAGCATGATTGTCTGTTCAGAACAGAAGAAGAAACAAAAGGGAGAGTGGATCTTAAAGATACTCCCCTGGTTGAGTGTGATGGTACCTTATGGGTGGATGGTTCGTGCTTCAAGCTTCCGAATGGTGATACGACTGCTGCATATGCTATCACGACTTTGCACACGATTGTTGAAACTGCACGTATACCACATAACTCGGCTCAAGCAGCAGAATTAATTGCACTAACAAAAGCATGCGGGTTGTCGAAAGGAATGAAAGTGAACATATATACTGACAGTCTTTATGCCTTTGGCGTGGCCCACAGTTTTGGGCGCTTGTGGAAAGAACGTGGGTTCCTGACGTCGCATGGAACTAAGATTCAGAATGGTCAGTTGGTGAATGATCTCCTTGAATCACTGACCTTACCGTTACAAGTCGCGATTGTGAAATGCAGTGCACACAAGAAGATTATTGATGATGTTGGTCGTGGTAATGCGTTTGCTGACGAAATCGCGAAAGAAACAGCAAAAGATGTGACGAATCGAATGTATGTTGCAGGCCTTGCAAGATGGGTTGGTGATGTTGGAATGTGTGAAGACACGATAGAGAGTGTGAAGTCCCTTCAAGCTGAAGCCACAGAGAAAGAATTGAGCATGTGGGAAGAAAGTAAGGGTAAGTTGGATGAGAATGGTTGTTGGATTGATTTGTCAAAACACCGGCGATGGTTGTTACCTGATGCATATGTGCTTCCAGTGGTTACAATGGCACATGGAATGGCACATATCAGTGTGAAAGGGATTTGTAAGTTGTTAGCTCCAGTATGGCAGAATGCTGGAATCCCCAAGTGTGCGGAGAATGTGGTCAAAAATTGCATGGTATGTTTGAAATACAATCCTGGTAGGGGAACCCCAACTCCAGCTGGGCATTTTGCGCCTCCAACGTATCCGTTTGAGGTTTTGCAGCTTCATCCACATGGAAAGGTGCAACAATCTGAAATATGTACTTGTTGTTGTCTGCGCTTTTTCAAGGTGGATAGAAGCATATCCCCTAAAAGACAATACTGCCTTATCCACAGCTAAAGCCCTTGTCAAGGAATTCTTCCCTGGGTTTGGAATGCCGAGAATGGTCTGGAGTGATAATGGGAGTGAATTTGTGGGACGAGTGATGAAGAATGTATGCGAAGGACTAGGCATTAAGCAGAAATTTCACGCTGCAAATCACCCCCAATCAGCTGGACTAGTAGAGTGCTATAATGGCACATTGAAGCTCAAATTAGCCAAGATCCAAGCGAGTTCTGGGCTTAAATGGCCTGACGCGCTACCCTTAGTACTCCTATCAACAAGAATGACTGTGCATTCACGAGTGGGACTTAGTCCGTATGAGATTGTGTTTGGCCGCCCGGCCAATATATGGGGAGTGCCAAGGCCGACAAAATTCAGTGAGATCGAACATCCAGTACTGCTTGATTATCTGTATGAATTGACGGCTAAATTGCGTGTCTTACACCAACAGGTCCATGATACTCTGCCTCAGGCCTCTGAAGCTCCAGGACATCCTATCAGTCCTGGATCGTGGGTGCTGGTCAGAAATTTCCAAAGGACAAAAAATGATGAGCCCCGTTGGACCGGCCCCCATCTCGTCCTCCTTTCGACAAGATCAGCTGTTCGAGTGAAAGGGAAAAAGAACTGGATTCACGGCGTATATTATAAAAGAGTTCCTTTGCCTCTGCCGTATGACCGGTGGGTCCAGGAGGGTATCGCTGATTCTGAGACTGACACTGTGCCCCGTTTCGTGCCATTTAGCGATGCACGTGTAAAAGGAGCAATTTCAGAACAAGAGAACGACGACATTCTGCAGGAAGCTGTGCCGCCATCAAACCAATTGGACACCACAGAGCCTGAACTCTTGTTTCAAGACCAGACAGTACCTACTTTTTGATATTTTTCTTAGAAGTGCAGCTCTCTCTTCCATCTGAAAGACTTTCTTATTTTTGCTTTTTCGAACCACCATCCGGGTTCAGCTGTAGGGTCGCGGTGCCAAGACTTTAGGGTACAAGCCGGAGACGTTAGGTCAACGGTTCTGGTTGGTCTAGGGCGTTCCCTGGACTGACAAGTGTACTCCTTAGCAGAAGACACTCATCCGCCGCGAACAGCATGATTAGAGGATGGAGTTTTTCAAGATGAAGAGACCCGCTGAGGAAATTAATTTTAAGAGCAGAATATGTAAAGTAATGAATAGCAAACGTTTTGTAATATTATGTATGTTTTTCCTATTTAGCATGATGATGTTTTCTGTAGGTTATGTATTATTGTCTTTTCAAGTGCCGTTTGCACCCACTATACAGCCCATACCTCCTCCTACTGTTTCCTCACACTCTTTCCACCCTCTGCCTGAACACGAACAAGTTAGACGTTCTGAGTTCGTAAACAATTTGTTTATTCAACTTCCGCACCAACATCAACTAGTTATGAATACGACAAATTGCTGGGTGTGTGGTTTGATGCCGCATACCATTAATAAGGGTATCCCATATCTAGTGCTGCCGTTTAGCTATAATGGGTCGTCATGGGCATTCCAGACTATGTTTCTTTTTGCGCTTGAAACCTACTCCCCGCGACCACCGCGTTCCACTAGACCTAGCACGAACAATAAGGCCTTGATGAAAGGAGTTGCTGATATGAGCAGAGATATCGATGCATATTCATCTATTCCCAAGGATGAGTTGCGGGCTTATGTAGGTTGGAACGCGACGGGGTATAGCATTAGTCTGGGCGAGAAACAGCGTAAGAGTTCATCCCCAATTTGGTACGTACCCCACATAGGTCGGTTCTGTTTACAAGGCAATGGTCAGAATCCAAGAGCTCAACTAGGGAAGAGTGACGGTACTGAAACGTACACTTTTCCTTTACAGTTTTCCCCTGCGTTTTTGGCTGCCAAGGGTACATACTTTGTTTGCAATGACCGAGCATATACATGGTTGCCCCCTGATTTCTCGGGCACATGCTATGTCGCAAATTTACTGCCACCGACATTTACTGCTGCCTCTGATTAACACAAGACCAGAGTTGTGAGAGGCGTTGTTAGTAAGGAGGATACTGCCGGTCAGGAAGCGGGAGACTTTTTCTTGGGTTTCCTGCCGTTTTGGGGACCAATGGTCAATAGTAGGAACCTGAGACAACTGACTTGTGTAGTTGAATCCACTGTTAATGTAACGGCTGGTGCCCTTGGTAACTTGACAGCTGAGCTTCAAGCGGATCGCCTCATGACGTTGCAGAACCGTATGGTTCTAGATGTAATACTTGCAGACCGTGGTGGAGTATGTAAGGTCATCCAATCAAGCTGCTGTATTTTCATACCAGATAACGCTCCGACAGTCTATCAAGCCATCTCCAAACTGCATAAGATTTCCGAATCCATTCACGTGGATAAAGGAGACTGGTCGATGATGGGGTGGTTCTGGGGACTGATATCAGCTTGGGGATGGAAGATTCTAATAGCCACTGGGATGATCTTAGCCATTCTTTTCCTGTTCTGTCTATGTGTACAGTGTGCTCCTGTAGTGTGTAGCCTCTGTGTTACATCATGTGTAAGGAAACCTGTATCAAGAGACGAGCTGAGCAATAGGATGATGCTACAGCAACATCTCCATGGCCTTATGAATATAGACCTGGACTCAGATTAGTATGAGTATAGTTATTGCCTATGTAAGGGCAAAAGGAGGGTCTGTGGTACTGTAAATTCCGTAACCATGTTGGAGGCATGGTCCCACCATGCCGATTTTAGTATCAACGAACCGCAAATGACTAATGCAGTATGTATGAGTGTTTTCGTCATGTTTCACCGATGAATTCACCGTGTATGCGATACTACATATCGAACCCTGGTGTTCCATTTTAAAACGGTAGCCATTTTGTGGTTGCCCTCACATAGGCTGCGCACTAAGGCCATGCCTAGGCCTAAAGGACACGTACACCTTCTGTGACTTCTTTGTGACCTGTGCAAACTGACTCCACTGCCCGAGATCAGTCCCATCCGGCCGGTTTCTCTTACAGCGGCCAAATGGGATTAGCATTAGGGCTTGACACACCATAAAGTCGTTCTTCCCACACGAACTCTGACTAATCTCTTTCACACCTGACTCTGTTTCCTACTTTATGGCTTTCTTTACGAGGAGGAGGTGCCCGTTTATTGGGGTCTGCTGAAATCGGATGAAGGTTCTGAGCCTCGCTGGGAAAATAATTGTGGGCTGACCGAGCTGAAATGTGGGATTATCATCATGACTTTGCTGTTCCTTTGAAGCGAAAATATGCGAATGACCACTTGTAAAATGGGGGCGGTGTTGCCCAGAGCGTAATATTTTGTATATAAGAAAAGACTGTTTTTTGGTTTGGAGCAGTCTCCTGAGAACATACATCGTGTTGTACTTCTCGGATACCTGTGATTGGTCTGCAGCCAATAAATACGATCTTTGACTTCACCTAGAAAACTCTGTGTTTCTGTAGTCTGAAACAGGAAGAACTCGAAGTCTTCGGGTGTGTCCCCTGGCACCGCTGAGTTGGTTCTGAAAAACCCAGTACTTCAACTTATCCTATACTAATTCACCACTAATCTTTTTTGGGTTCTGAAGAAGCATGCTGCTTGCTGAGAGGTACTTCGACGCCTCATTAGGGGTGGTAGGCACTGTATATATGCAATTGCAATTCCAATTTCACCTGCTTGCCTCATCGTATTAAAATAAAACCTTCTAGAATCTTCCCTCTTCTATCCCTCCATTATCCTATTCAATCCAACTAACAGACTCACATGTCCACCACTCAAATGAGCAATTTTTTTACATATACTAACACACCACTAATCCTTTTTGGGTTCCGGATTAGTGTGCTACTCGCCAAAAAGCGATTAGATGCCTCGTCAGGGGTAGTGTGCGCTATATAAATACCAATTACAATAACAATCCAACACTACATTACTATTCCATCTCAGCAAATTCACTCTAAATCTGGTTGACCAATCCAAATCCACTCAACCAATCCAAGTCAGCAGAATCAACCCTACTCAACTGAACCAATTCAACTCTCACAAACAAATAAAACTCTACCATGCTGATCCAATTCTATTAAACTAATCTGATTTTGTAGAAGAAATCCAACTCTGCCAAACCAATTTAACTTTGTCAAAGTGATATAACTCAACTTATCCGATTCACAGGATTCAATTCTATAAAACCACTCAAATTCAGAGGAGGAAATCCAAATCTGTAGAAACAATCCAACTATTCATATCTACCCACTTGTTCTGAAGCAGTCCAACTCTACCAAACAAACCCAGTGCTGAACAGCCAACCCATCTCTTCCTCGCACTAACATTTGAATGCAAATCTGGCCAGCCAGTACAACAAACCTAAATCACCTAACCCAACCAATGTCTGCTAAACAATCTAGCTCTTCCTAAACCCTAACAAACCAAATCCAAATCTACTAAATCAATCCAATTCTATGGGAACAAATTCCTCTGTATTCCAACTCCCACTAACTAATCCAACATCCATCTGATTTCCCTCAATGGCTCCAACACAACTCATTGAATTATACTTTCCTGAATGGTCAAACGCCACAGAAGCAGACTTTGTTAAACGATTGCAATGCACAAAATCCACCCAAATCTGTCAAACTTTTATAATACCCGACCAAGTCCAAGCTCTCTGACCTAATTTGATCCTATTGACTAGACCATATAAATTGATTTAATTTGTTCAACCCAATAGCACGCCTACAAAACCACTCAAACTCTGATTCATTAATTCCACTCCCTCAAACCTAACAGTCTCTATCTACTCTCTCAGACCAAACTAACTCTGCACAACTGACCAAATTCTCTTGAACTCATCCACCTCTGTCCAGCTGATCCATGTGGTAGGATTCAATCCAGAAATTGTAAATCAATCCAACTCTTGCAATGGATAAAACTCTGCAGCTCAAAGCCAACTAACTAACAAAATGTTATTATACTGTGGCCAATATTTCCTAACCAGATTGATCTAAGTGATGGAAACGGTGGCTGCAAAAGGGTTCTGGGTCTTGCTCTTAAAGGTGTCTGGCCATGGCAACTTCCCTAAATTTAGATCTACAGCACAGTTAAAAGTTAGTGTCCCATGCACTCTTATTCTTCTTGGACACGTACTTACTGTCTACTAGTTGCAGAACATGTGCATAGCAGAGGAGGCCATTTTGAAACTGACTCACCACTGGATTGTTTGGTGAACATTTTGTTAGCACTAATGATGGCATTTTTATCCAACAGTGAAATTAAGTCTTTTCAACAATCCTTCCTCCCTCATCCCAAAATGGCACCTGAATCTGCAAACATCCCTAGATGGCACCTGGTACTGTGGCATCCCTAACCACAGTGAAGATATATCTCATCCCTCACAGGCCTTCTCAAGTAACATACTAACCTTGCACCTGTCACTGTTCCTAACCTTGCACCTGTCACTGTTTCTAACCTTGCACCTGTCACTGCTCGGGGCAGTCGGCATCAATCAATTCTCATAGTTTTTCCATAATTCTATCTAGCAAAACCTTGCAAAAAGTGTGATTTGGCAGCTATCTGAGATGCAGTTTTTCATAAAAGTTACACCCTTCTTATGCAACTCACTATGTTTAGGAATTTATACAAAAGTACCCAGAGGGCCTTATTGTTCCAGACACTCCACTCCACTCGAAATCCTGGGGCCCTTAGTTGGCTTATTCCTCTCTGCAAACCCCAACTCCATTTCTGTGGCCATCACTATTGTTTACAGCTGTGATTCCGTATCTGTACATTTAGCAGCAGTAATAACTGGAAAAGACAATCATTGACAAAGCCTAGAAATCTGCTCTGACACTGGGTGCAAGCCAATTGGCTTGGCTAATGCTCATTTGTGTTAACGTTTTAAAGTGTCTATTACAAAAACAGTAAAAAGAGGTAGTTTGTGCATGCTCACATTCACACTCACAGGTGGTCGTCTTTAAATATTTTGTAATAAAGTCTTACAGGAACATTCATAGATAGCTGCCCATACATGCAAAAACATGGCTGGGTCTGGAGAGCTACTAGGCCCTCACAGAATTTCAAAAAGTAAAAAAAATAAGCACAACAGTCTGGGGCACCTAAGGAGGCTACTGTTTGTTGGCAGATGTACATGTTGTGCACCAGCTGAATGTCGTCACTTATAGGGGAGGAAGCCAAAGGTTCAAGTAGGGTGACTTCTTGCCCCATGCTCTCTGGTGTGGTGGGAGGAAGCAGAACTTGAGAAACACAACAACAAAGCAGTGGATGAATAGGGCTGACTGAGAGTAAATATACATTTATAATACATGGGATAATGTAATCCCTGTATAAACTGCAGTCACAAATTTCTTTATAATCGACGATTTTTGACACACCAATTTGCCGATTATAAAGAAAAGACTTCAAAACTCGACTATTATAAGGTTATTACAGACGAGTTCTGATGTAACAATGCCTGCTGTCAAAGGCAGAGGCCGAGGTGAAAGCCACCAGAAACAGAATGTTACTTTGCTTTCTTCTGCTCTATGTTTTTTGTTTGCAATGACAAGCAGAGAGAACATGTTTTTTTGTTCTCCATTGAAAGAGAAAAGCCAGACTCTTTCTGCATGTTTCTACAACTTCCAAGCTACTGTGGCTTTTAAAATTTTGTATTTTGTATTGATCTGTTTCTAATATACGTTTGCATCAAATATCTAACAGATTGTTGACGTGTTTAATTTTGCACTAGAGATTTTATTTGTATTACTCATGTTTGCAAACATGCTAGCTCTTTCATATGAAAGGGCTCCATTCTAAGTAATTTAAGTGGTTTGTAGGAAAAGTGATGATGTGACCATGTAGTTTGAGTGATAAAGAACACCCTGGCAAGTTCCATAACCTTATAGAGGAACTCGGCCTTTGGCCTTGTTCCTCTATATGGAACTCCTCGGTGACTTGCAATATCCTGTGATTGGGGTTGTTTGCACTAATAAGAATGTACTACTCGTCGAAGGAACCCTTTGTAGCAACTTGAGAATAATGAAGATTGAAGGAAAAAGAACAAATAAGGCTCAAAACCTATGCTTTGAGGTTTGCATGTCAGCTCTTTTATGCTGGGCCATAGCTCTCTGGCTGTATTAGAGCCAGAAGTAAAGAAAACAAATCTGCGTATTAAATGCTGTGCTTTGCAGCAGGTGCATTAACCCTCCTTGCTTATGATGAGTCAAAACTGAGACTAGGCAAAACTCAGACCTCTTCACAAAGTACAGTATTCACCACGGTCATCTTGACATTTTTTAGTCTAAAACTTGCTGGCCGCACAAAGAATTATGCCGGAGGTACCTTTAGCCTTGTAAGATATTGTAAAATGCTGTGGCACTAGTCGCACCGCCTTAGGACTAACTCATGGACCCCACGTTGCACACAAAGTCACCAGAGCACTCGACACAAGCAAGGCAACAACAAAGCTGGGTGTAATGCTTACACCACCAAGCCCTAGTTCTTGTATATGAGCTGTGAAAAGGAAGCAAATTAAAAGAAAGACAAACAAAGGGAGTGAAAGCCAATGCACAAGAAGAGAGTATTATCGTGTGCTCCAGGCGTAAACCTCCCCACAAAAACGTTCTGTACACCTCAACAACAGACAAAACCTGAAACTGGAGAACTGTTTGTTCTGCGGCCCAGGGTATGTTGTGTGATGTCCGAGGGTCAATAATGTTCAAGTACATAAATAATACGCAAGGAAGCATTTATTGTTGTCATTATTATCACAATGTTCCCCAGGCGTAGAAAACGTAAGCTTCCGGGAATGGAGTGAGTGGGAGTGGGAAAGCGGGAGGGTGGAGGAGCGTGAGAGAGTAAGAGAGAGAGAGATAAGGTTTCAAGTGGAATGGGTGGTGACAAAAGAGGGCATCACACAGCTTCTGCAGGAGACTCCAAACTCAAGTTTCTGACCTTGACATTGACTTGACCTTGAAACAATTGCAATTTATGAACATACTATCTTCTAGGACAGTTTCATTGAAACCTAGGAAATGGAATACACTGTATCTCGCAATGGCAGTGTGCTACCAGAATACACAGCATCATTTATACACCCCCCCATCTAATCAAGATATTGTCACAGAGGATCCTTCAAACCATATGCAGGCACAAGACAGCAGCTTGAGTGCCTATAGAAAGTCTCAGAACCTTAAGGTAATTTGCAGTATTCCTATTCATGAAAGGTTGAAGCACCTCATTCCTTAAAGCATAATTAAACATAATATCCCATATGTATGGTGTTAACTTTTGTCTGTCTCTGGATAGCCTCTTGTGCTGACTCAAATATTGAGTGTTATGCTGCCATTTCAGGTATCCTTTAGAAGGACATTGGTTATGGCACAGAGTTAGACTCTATTCATGTGGCAGCCATCTTTCAGTTACATTACATGGCTATACATAAATATGTGTTACCTTTCATCATTTTCTGTCACTATTTGCGTCTGTAATTAATGCGCTCCCAAAGACAATAATAAAGTGTTGCTTGTACTACATTTTAGGATTGTAAGATGGCACCCTATAATTGCGTACGTGGAGCGGGAGCTTATTAGGTTGGAGCCTACCAGGCAGCACAGCTGTCTGGTTTGTTAAAGACATCGTCGGGACATTCGGAAAGCTTCCCTGGGAATGAATTCCGCCCGTTGCTTATCATTGGCTTTGTGGTTTGTGACTCACATTTTCTGGCTTTCTATGCTGGCTTTATTTGTTTTAGGCTATCCAGGTTCTGTTTGTCCCTCCCACGGAGCAAAGCTTTTTCGCACTACCTTATCTTGTGTTCTTCCATGGGTGCTCATGTCTGTAAACAGGCCTGTAAATCTTGTTCTTATCTTGTCACATTTGCTGTACATTCAAAACAGCAGCAGCAGCCTGGAAGGTCAGGCTCTGTCTTCTGAGGGAGCTTGATATTTACTTTTCTTTCTCTGACTTTAAAGTGAGAGATTTATGTGACCATCTTGCTGGATACTGGGGTAGAGGAAAGCCTTTCATTTCTGCACATAACAACCTGTAAATGAACTGTGCAAGTATTTCAGAATATACAAGAATTAGCAAAACACAAATGAAGGCCATTTTTTGGTAATTCTGAAGAGTGCTGGAAACAAACACTTTAATATGATCAAAACAAATCAGGCGATGCCATTTCCACACATTCTCATTTGTGCACTGTATAATTTTGTTAGTAAAATTGTATGTCTATGCAAATGTCTATGCGAATGGCAGAGGAGTTGACCTAATGGCTTGGGCGGTCGACCTCGAATCTGGGGAACTGGGTTCGAGTCTCGGCAATGACGCTGAACATTCTGTGGTTCTGGGCAAATCACGTAATCTCTCCCTGCCTAACAAAAACAACAAAAAAAAGAATGTGTCCTCATGTAATGCAACTGGTGCTATGTAAAGCGCTCTGATACCCGATTTGAATAAATAAATAGATAAATAAATAGTGAGAGGAGTTGGCCTAATGGCTAGGGCGGTCGACCTCGAATCTGGGGAACTGGGTTCGAGTCTCAGCAATGACGCTGAATATCCTGTGATTCTGGGCAAATCTCTTATTCTCCCCGTGCCTAACAATAAATGAATGTGTCCTCATGTAATGCAACTGGTGCTATGTAAAGCTCTCTGATACCCGATTCGAGTCAAGTTCGCGCTATATAAAACTTAAAAACAACAAAAACAAATGTAATGGTCATTTCAATTGAATGTGTTTTCTGTAATGGCAGTGTGCTACCACACCATTCATACTCCACTCTGCGCCACTTCACTTTACTCTGCACCACCCCATTTTACACCACCCCACTGCACTCTGTACCACTTCCCTATGCCACTGCACTCTTTGACTCTCTACTCTACACAGTACCACTGTACTCTATACCAGTTCACTCTATACCAGTTCACTCTATACCACTCTACTCTACACCACTCCAGTCTAGGCCACTCTACTCTGCCCACCTCTGCTCTACGCCACTCCACGCCACTCTCTAACATTGAACTATATGCCACTGCACACTATGTCAATGCGCTCTACTCTGCACCACTCCACTCTACAATCTTGCACTCTATGCCAATTAACTGTACGCCACTCTAATCTACCCTGCATCACTGCACTCTACACACCTTTATGCCATTACTCTACAACACTTTATTCTACGCCACTACACTCTACGCCAATGCACTCTACTCTGTTCCACTGTAGTCTACGCTAGTGCTCTCTACACCACTCTACTCAATACCACTACACTCTATGCCAATGCACTCAACACCAATGCAGTCTATGCTACTATACACCACTGCACTCTATGACACTACTCTGCAACACTGCACTGTCCACCACTGAACTCTACACCACTCTACTCTGCACTATTGCACTCTACGCCACTGCACTCTGCAGCACTCCACTCTACTCCACTGTACTCTATGCCACTCCACTCTACACCATTATATTGTACTCTGCACCACTCTACGCAACAGCACTATATTCTACTCTACTCTGCACCACTCCACACTACTCCACACCACTGCACTCCACTATGCACCGCTCTAATCAAAGCCACTGCATTCTACAACGCTGCATTTAACGCTGGTGAATTCCATGCTGCTACCCTCTATGCCACTGCACTTTACACCACCATACTCTGCAACACCCTATGCCAATACGCTCTGCACCAGTCCACTCTACTCTGCGCCACTTCACTGTAAGCTGCTGCACTGTACTCAACACCACTCTACTCTACTGTACTCTACTCTTCTTTTTGCTACTGCACTCTACTCTGCACCGAGGTACTCAACGCCACTGTACTCTACGCCACTCTACTCCACTGCACTCTATGACATTCTACTCTGAAACACTGCACTCTGCGCCACTGAACTCTGCCCCATTGTACTCTGCCCCATTGTACTCTGCAATACTGCACTACTGCATTCTATTACAATGCACTCTTAGCTACAGCATTCTACTCTACTTCAATGCACTCTGCAGCACTCCACTCTACCCCACTGCACTCTATGGCACTATACTATTCTCTACACCACTCTATGCCACTCTGCTCTGCACCATATTACGCCACTGCACCCTATGTAACTCTACTCTATTCTGCATTTACGCCACTGTACTTAATGCCATGCTACTCTGCATTCTATTATGAACACTCTTATCTATGCCACTGTAGTCTATGATGTTGCATTGTACACCACTGAATTCTTTGCTGCTGTACTCTATGCCACTATACTCTGAACACTCTACGACAATGCCCTCTACACCAGTCCACTCTACTCTAAGCCACTCCACTGTACACCACTCTATGCAACTCCACTCTATGCCACTTCAATACACAACACTCTATGCCATTCCACTCTACTCCACTCTTCATCATTTCCCTCTATGACAAGCCATAGAAAGCCAAAACTGGGGGTATGGTGGATGTTTTTTTAATCTTTTAAGCCCACACCTGCTAAGGAATTGTACATGGACATGATTCACCTGCCTTTAGCTTGCACATTGTTTATTAAATTCAGGTTGGGAACACTATTGGTCAACAAATTCACCAACAGAAGGAAAACCCATTGCCCTGATTCACTAGCTTTTGTATTCTATTATAGGATTGAAGATGTTGAACGCACCCTATTATTCTGCCCTGTGAATGAGAGGCCCAGGCGGTTCTGGCGCAAACCACTCTGCATTTCTACTGGTGTGAGACATTACAAGAAGATCTATCGAATTTTGCGGTCTGACACCAGTCAGCTATGGGTATTTGGCATAAGCCGAAACCTATATCTAGCATGTCTGCTCAGGAAAAGGGTGGGTGTTACGCTCTGAAAATTATATATACTATCCCTATAAACCTCTTTTGGTTTTTTGCTTTTACCTGCCTACATAAACATTTGGGAAGCTTTAAGCATCATGACCTGAAAATTTCACCTATCCCAACCTTCCGATCTGTCTCATGCTGCTAGTGCACTTTTTAAACTGTTTATAACAATTTTAACATTCTGTCATCAATGTCACAGTTTTAAATTTTGATTGTCTTTATGTAGCATATTTATTCCAAAGATATTTAATGACTTGTGTGATGTTTTATAACATTGTTTGCTATGTTGCATGGGCTAGTTCCTGAAATAAACAGTTTTGATGATGACACTCCATACCACTCTCTTCTACGCCACTAATCTTTAGCCATGCTGACCAGCAGCCACGCTGGTGTACAACATAGCTAAAACAGATTGGCAAAGCTAATAGCTCTTGCATCGGCGAGACCTATTGGCTTAGCCAATGCTAGTTTAGATATCTTCTTTGTTGACATGGCCTACCGCAGAGGGTGTTAAGAGTGTTAAGAATGCATTTTCAACATTCCAGCTTAAAGGATTTAGATTTAAGTCTTCCCATGGAGTACTGTGCACAAGGCACTTTGATGGCCATGCATTTCATTAATCGCAGAGGCCTGGATTGACTGCCCCACCCAGGTGGGATTTTTGACATGTTCGAGGACGTTCCTCTTCACTATTCCTCGTTAAAAGGGGAAGGTCTTGCAGAACGGGATGAGCAAGGGGCACTCGCAAACGTACTCCTTTTCAGGAGGGTATAGTCCAGATTGGTTCTTTTCCCCCTGAAAACATTGGGAGGCACATGCTTCCCTTCTTTACCCAATTACCTACACTCACCTTGGATCAGTGTGTTTTTCAAACAGGCAACAAAATTAACAAATGTTTTCAAGATAGTGTTTATATGCTTAATTCTGGGAGAGGCAGCTGGGTCCTTCCAGGTTTTAATTTTTTTAAATACATTTTATTCGTTTGAGATTCCACTACAACATGGATCGGTGATACTGAGAAAAATGGAAGATCGATATCAGCATATGAGCTACAATTGAACAGAAAGCTATTATGCAACAGATATAGGAGTTGAGTACAACACTGATGCATTGGACCCAATGTCTCGTATTAGTGTGAGCGTGTTCACGGTCTCTCTTAAGCCTTCTCCCCTTCTGTCAGCAGATAGGCTGTTAGAGGGGTCCATATAGCCTTAGGGCGGGATGCTAGCGGCAGCTCCTCTGCGTACCTTTTAAGTTGGTCTCTACAGGAGACAAGATCTGATATCCTTTGTTGTTTCGTCGGTAGTCTGCGTTTACCCCAGCACATTGCCACTCTTCTTTTTGCCAGCAGCAACAACTTTGCTGCCAGCCTCCACGCTGCCAGGGACCCATTCTCAACTAAGTGCAATAGGCATATTTGGGGTCGCTGTTCTATCCGTTCCATTAACATGTTTGACAGTGCGTCCGTTATTTGTGTCCAGTAGCGGAAGACTGGGGGACACATCAAGGCTAGGTGGACAAAGTCAGCATCTACCTCCCAGCATTTCACACAGTGCGAGTCTTCCCTTACTCCATATCTGTGCAGTCTAAATGGGATAGAGCAGAATTGGTTCAAATACTTAAAGTGTATTATGTGCAGGTTACCATTAGGCAGTAGCATGCCTGTTTGTGTACAACAGAAGACCCACTCTGCTTGTGTCAATGCTGGATTCAGTGCCTTGGTCCACCGGGTCAATGCATCTCTGCTGTTATTTGGCTCTATGTTTGAGTGGCATTGTAGAGCATGGTTATCAGTCTCTGGAGTGTAATGGTGGTCAACATTATGTGCGGTGCATTTAGAGTGGGGGGCTCTTTCGGGAACTGAAGGAATGCAGCTCAAACTGTGGTACGAAGATAATAATATGTGAAAGTTAGCAGCGGAGTATGATATTGTGGGTGAGGGATATCCTCTAATTGAATGAACTCTCCTCTTGGGTAAATATCTTTCATGTAGCGCAGTTGCAGTTTTGTCTAGGATCTTTAATATTTTTTCTTCATGAGTTGCTGATTTAAGGGGGTGGGTACACAAGCAGGAGCTCTGTGAATAGAGCAGCTCACGAGTGACCCGTGCTGGTAATCGCGGTCATGCTCGCACAGTGCAAGAAACTGTGTTGATCTCGCTCTTATTTCCACTATTCCCCTAATGAGTCAAAATGGCATTTAAAAGGATTGGGCTTACGCTGTGTGCTTCCACCGCAACATGTGGGATGTATGCACGGCTGTACCAGCAGTGTTCAAATTGGGCTTGGGCACATAAATAGCGAAGTTCTAAATCAGATGCATCAAAGCCTCCTTGTGTATAGGGCAAGTTCTCCTATCATAGTCTAGTTTGTTTACCCGCCCAGACAAAGGTGTTGAGGCATGTGCGTAGTTTCTGAAAGAAATGTTGTGGTAGGGCTATAGGGATATTTACAAATATGTGTAGAAACGTTGGCAGTATAATCATTTACAGGATGGCTACTCTATCTGCCATAGACAATGGAAGTTTTGAAAATCTTTGTACCTTGTCCTTAAGACTCGATATAGCAGTACCATAATTGCGACATGCAATCTCATCTGGGTCTCGGTGTAGCCATGTCCGGGCCAGCACTCCACCACAGTGTGTACTCCAATTTGGATGGCACGGTGGCAGGTGTCAGCAGGAAGATCAGGGATTTGTCCCAGTTAATACTGAGGCCTGAATATCTCCCAAGTGTTATGCATTCCCAAATCAGTGGTGTGAGGTGGGTCTTGGGGGTCTTACCATATAAAACCATGTCGTCAGCATATAGGGAGATGGCAAGTGGTCTCTGATAGAAGCACAGAGACAAAGCAGCAGGGCGCTGTCATATGGTACAGGCCAGTGGTTGCTATGCTATAGCGAATAGTAAGGGAGAGAGGGGGATCCCTGCCTCGTCCCTCTTCCAGATTGTAATGGGTTTGAAGGTATGCCTATTTATTCATGCTCAGGCAGTTGGACTGGTGTGCAATAGTTTAATCCATTGTATGAAGTTTGCAGGCATACCCATTTGTTACAAATTCGTAAACATGTAACCCCACTCTATAGAATCATGGGCCATAGCGGCATTCAATAGCACGCCGCAGCATCCAGTTGAAGGTTGAGTAGTGCGAAGATGGTACTAAAACTTGTGTGGCGTAGACCTCGTCGGCACAAATCCCAACTGATCCGGCAATATGAAGTTAGGCAGGAGGCATTAGACTTTTGTAGCTTGAGGAGTGTAATTATAAGCGCTTCTTTTAGTGTGGGTGGTAATAGTTGTGTGTTATAAGCTTCCTTGCATAGCACAAGCGTGGTGCTAGGAGGGGAGCAAATTCTTTGTAGAATATGCCTGGTAGGCCATCCAGTCCTGGGGTTTTGCCAGTTGGAAGATTCGACATAGCCTCTTTAACCTCATTTATTGTAATGGGTATAGCAAGATATTCCTTTAACCCTCTGACAGCTAGGCTATCACAATCTCATTCAAGTAGCTACTCAGCTCTTCAGTGGAGCCCATGTTATGCATTTGGTATAGGTTAGTATAATATTAAAAATAACATAAAGGTTTAGGCATAAGATAAAATCATAAAAACTATACTGAGTAGAAAGAGTGGTGACTCACTTTGCTACCTTTTGGTCTCTTCTGGGGACTTCGCTGAGTTTCTTCATCCAGTTGTGGCCTCTTTAAAGTGCACAGAAGATATAGGTCTATTGAGGACCCATATTGGACAGACAAAGCACATTCTGCAGGGTACCAGGGGATATTGCTGTTGGAGCCTCAGCAGCAGATGAGGTTTTTAGGTTTTGTCAGATTAAGTTCCACAACTCACATGAACTTCCCAAGCAGAAGTTGAATACAGTAAAAAAGAAGATTCATAATATGATAAAGTCTTTGGTTTGGACAGCAGGAATATTGGCAGGTAATATTTCCAGACCAGTTGCAATACATGGCTCTTCAGAGTTTCAAGGGCTTGCATCCCTAGGGGCCTGTATCTGTATGTAACAAGCTTATTGGATCTTGCCTGCTGTGTATAAAGCTATAAATAAATAAGCAGGTAGGCTTTGTGTGAAGCACAGCGGGAAAAGAGGATACCAGTTTGCATCTTCATTCAAATGTATTCAATAGTCTAAGAATGCTGAGGATCGTCTGGCTGCTCAGGGAGTGATTTTAGTCATTAAGGATGATATACAGCCCGAAACTCTTGATTGAATTGTTTCCACCAGAATTAACCAAGTCCCCAGTTCTGTTGTTTATCACCCTTTTCCCCATCTCTTTCTCCTCAGCACTCTTTTTATCAAAATAATCAGATGAAATTCCATTATGTCAGTCAATCCCTGTCTGGGAAAGAGAATTAAACTGTTGTTACCACCAGTGTTTTTTAAGGCCCATTACCGTCTCATAAAAATTGATTTGCTCCCATATTTCAGCATGATACCCATGACTGTTATGATACCTTCTATTTTAATGATATAGCATAAGATAAAAATCACCCATGCTGCCTTTGTCTCCTGGTTTGGAACATCCACAGATTCAACAACTGTGCATCAAAATCCAGCCACATGAATGAAAGTTTCTCGGACTATGATCTCATTTGTTTCCAGTAGACTTGGTTTCCTACACAAATAATTTTCCTTCAATCATGCTAGGAGCCCCCTGATACTAAATTTTAGGATTTTTCAGGAGGAATTTTGATGCTTGTTTCTTCTACAGTTGCAAGAAATTTGGAGACAATGTCTACAGAATGTCGCTGGTTGTTGCATATATAATACCTTTATACACTTCAGTCCATGACATCTCCACATTAACTATTTTTAATGTCTATGTTATATTAGCAGATTCTCTTCATTTGTCTGGGTTTTAGTCAAGACTTCAAAATAACTGAATGCAATTATGACTCCTTAAAAGCTTAATTGTTTTCAGCCTATAATGTTTCCACTGCAACTTTTCCATCTGGTATTTGTTCCCGGCAAATTATCCATTTTTGTTACTTCCATCACAGTGCTTTGCCAGTAGGAATGATCATTTCACTGGGGATTCCCCTGCAGAAAAAACATTCACTTTGGAGTCCAGTTTGGCCCTATTGATTACATTTTTGCTCCTGCATGAATGTCCGCTCCTCCAGATGGGAGTGATCACTGGCCACTTGCCATCAGTCTTTGTTATAACCCCCACCCTTTCCCTGACAGAGTTATCAAATTAGCATTAGAATTTGCTCTTTGTTCCACTATAAGACTGGATAATTGTCAACCTGAGTCATTATGTTTATTTCAAATGTACTCCCTTTCCAGACACTCATTTTATCCAATAACATTATCATACAATTTAACAATCTCATCAGCTCTGATGTTGAATAATTATCACATCCCCTACAGACTGTAAATGTAATATGTCCAAATCTCCTTGATGAATTTCTTAAATGCCATTTAAGGTTTTTATGGGAATTGTCAAATGGAAAAAGAGACTCCAACTAAAAAAGAACTGGAGGTTACTAATTAAAATTAGAATATACTTACCTTCATAAATAATACTTAATTATGGAAAAGCGTGCATGTTACCAAAAATGTGGGGACTTGATTAGATAAATAATCTCTTCACCTGACCATAAGACTTTTTAAAATCATGTGAGAACAGGGACCTCAAATAATGAGCCCCCACCTCTAAAATGTAATTCCTGAAGAAATGTGAGCAAGGTATATTAGTAAGCTATATAGCTACACTGGAATCTTCTTGTTCCGACAGGTTCAAAGTTGAGACGACTCTGTTGTAAACTTAGTTTCAATAAACTAAATAAAAAGAATGGTAATTATTTTAATCTGACTAGGGCTGTATACCCTGATAACCCTCCTGCAGTAATAATGCAATCTAATTTATATTAGTTGATCCCCTGAATCTCATTTGTATTTCAAGATGTCAAAATATCAGTAATCTCCACAGATTCAAGGAAAGGTGCTGTAATTAGGCTCACTAAAAAGAAAAGGTTGACTATGGATCCCTAACCTGGTTTGCCTTTTGCTTGGCAGACCTGCTGTCCAATTTAGGAGGCAAGCACTATTTTTTGCCAAGTATAGAGGTGTGCATGTGCCTTACCTCCTGTAAGCAGACAATCGTATAGTCCCTTGCTCGATGCGCCACTGGATTCAAGCTAGCCTGGCTGATGAGGGGTGATACCCTGAAACCGATCCCAGCATGCTCTTCTCCGCTCCATGGAGGACCTGGCTTAGCAGTTTGGGATAGACTGTTCCCATGGGGGCAAGGTCAAGACTGATTTGCGTATGGCTGGGTCCAAACTGGGGTGACTTGGCGAGCAAAGAAGAATACATACTAACCTTTTCCTTGGTGTTATAGTTCATCTTGGGTGCTCGAGGTGGACTCATATAAACTTTACACCGACTTTCCATTCAAATTAGCTATGATATCTTATCTTATCATAAACTTTATTCGACAATTGAGTCATCAAAGTATATCTATAAAATACATCAGTCATTCATAAATACATCAAATTCCATACACAGTTAAAAAAAAGTATTAAATTCAATAATATAACTCATGAAGAATAGGTTTAAAACACAATATCTAAAAATCTCATTTACTAAATATAATACAATACAATTTCATCATGTCTAAAACGTACCAGTAACTAATATATGGTTAGTGGGTGAAAGGTGTCATTTCATCACAACAGGAAACAGAGGACTTTGCAGTTAAGCTCTGGGCAAGGAAAGTAATTTGATTCGAATTGTCCAGGCCCAATGCAAAAATTTCGCCATAGCAATTCAATTACAATTGTAAGTTTCGGGTCTGTCCTTAAAATTCTCAGAGCATCAACATATCTCTGTGTGCCCATAAGTTTACAAATAGGTTTGATCCACATCCGGCGTGGTGCAACATATTGGGGACATCCAAACAAAATGTGACCAAATGTTTCTTGGTGACCCGGGCACCAGGGGCATCTATCACTTTGGGACCCATCCCATTTCCCCGTAAACTGTCTAGTTGGTAATGTACCAATCCTAAATTGAAAGTATAATTTACGGTCATAGGGTCTTTCAATTGCATCCCAATATTCTTCAAAATCAGGTGCATTTTTAAATTAAAAAAACCGACCCGTAAGATTTGTAGAAAGCTTTTCCTTCATGGATGCATAATGCACCATTTCCCAATATCTTGCTTTCATAATCTTTTGAGATGGGAAACTTGCATTTTGGGGATTATTCCACAATTCAGACATTCCCATAGCTATGATATCAATCATCCTGCATTGTGGGTTAACGGATTGATAAATGGTCTTAGGAAATTCATTGGAGCTTTTGGAGGCGCTACCCAAGAGTAATTTTAAAAGCTTTTAATTGTAAGGTCCCTCAGCAAGTAATTAATGGTGCAGAACTTTGAATTTGCAACACAACGGTATCTTTGAATTCGTTAGAAAGTAGTTCTTTGGACAATTACTAAGCTTATCTTAAAGTACAATGTAACTGGCAATCAGAGTAGAAATCAGAACTCCATCCAAGCGTTTCATAAGAGCTAAACGCTCACATTGTTTCCCTTAACCCTTATCCGAACGTGACTGTTTGGAAATATCAGTTTTGTGTTTCAAGGAACTTATTGGGCAAATTAAACAAGAAATCAAATAACTTCAATTAGGAATATGTTCAATTGCGTTTTTACCATCCCTCCAGGGATCTGGAGCTCATTCAAGCATCAAATGTCCTAGAATGCTCGAAATGCCTCTATTAAAAGTTATTAAAAAAACACCTATAGTCAAAGCAATCAGTATTCCTTATCTGTGAATACTTTGTGTGCTGATTATCAGTTCCAATATAAGGTCTGTAATACGTGTGCAGCTATTTTTAATTTTAGGCTTACGGTTGAATCCCCGGAATTTGTAACGACTGTTACTGATATCAATATTAAAGATAAACAAATGAAGCCAAAACATCGACAACCATAACATCGTTAATGGTATGCCTATCATTAAATTAACCAAAATAATGACTCCAAAATATTGTTATATAGAGATAACTACCCCAATAAACCCAAAATATAGATACCTATAATATATACTTTTAACATTAACATTAAAGATATTGTATTTAAAATATGCCAAACATATAACAAAATAAAAACATCTATTTTAATAAATTAACATATATTTAGTGGCGACAAATTATTATTTGTGAGGGAATAATCAATAAAATAGGAAAGGAAAATTATGTATATATATCAATTCCACAGTCCGGAAAACATGCGAAGATCGCATAAATCAGGAACAGACCACTCCGTGACAAAAAATAAAGTGCTTTTATTCCTTGGATGACAGCAACATGACGCGTTTCCACCGGAAAAACTGGTCTTGATCTATATCCCGCTCCACGAAAATAGGAGGCGGGATTGCTATTATTCATAAGCAAGAAATTAATTGTCTGGTTCTAACTGAACTAAGTACTCCGGATATTGAATTAATGATTTTCAAATCCTTTTCATCTCCAAAAAATATACAGATGGGTGCCTTGGTTTATCGCCCTCCGGGCCCGTGTACGAATTTTTCTAATACGCTACTTGAGATCCTTGCTCCATATATCAGTAATGATAGACACTTCCTATTGGTTGGAGATTTTAATATACATAGTGAACAGAAAGACTGCAAGGAGGCACAGTCTATACTAAACGACCTATCTTTACTTGGGCTAACACAGCTAAATTCAGGGCCAACGCACAACGCAGGACACACCTTAGATCTGATATTAGCTAACTTTCCCACAGTCACTTGCTTACCCCCCACCCAAGTCAGCTGGACTGACCATTTTATTATTGAATTTTATACCTCTCATTCCACGCATACTCCTTACAGACAAACTTCCCTTTCTAGTAAACGACGCCAATGGCACAAAGTCAATCAAGAAGTCTTTAAAGAGAACTTCATAGAGCCCTCTATTACCATATCGGAGAACATCGAAAGTGCTCTAAGGAAGTTTGAAAAAGCAACTGGGTTGGCTATAGATAACATAGCTCCTTTAAAAACATTTAAACCCCGTCCCGAAAATAAACAAGAAATTTGGTTCTCTGATGACCTCAGAGTTTTAAAACAAGCAGCAAGGAAGCTGGAGAAAAATGGAGAACCTCCCACTTAGTGAAGGACAGGAGTCACTACTGGGAAGCATTATCTACTTATCATAAAGCTATTCGTAATGCGAGAAAAACTTACATTGCATCCCAGATTACTGCTGCAGGGAATTCTCCCAGGGTTTTGTATCAGGTACTCCAATCATTCATTAAACCTGTAGCCTGTGAAAGCTCTGAGCTGGTGTCTCAACAGCTCTGTGATAGTATCTCTTCGTTTTTTTCCAACAAAATAGATACTATCTACGAGAAAATAGTTGCCTCAAATAATGCCTTGACTACCGACACAGCTCTTATTTTTAAAGATTTGGAACATAATCATAATACACATACTTTAGACATTTTTCCTCCCATTACCCCCAAGGATTTATTAGCACTGACTATGCAGATTAAGAGTGGCAGCCCGGACGATAAAATTCCAGCCAGATTAATGCCTATTTTATTAGAAACATTATGCCCTATGATTGAACAACTTGTCAATCTATCTCTTAATACAGGCTCCGTCCCCAGAGAATGGAAGCGTGCGTTAGTAAGGCCTATTAGGAAAAACACTGCTACCCCATGGACTGAACTGGCTAACCTTAGGCCCATCTCACTGCTACCTTTTCTGGGAAAGTTGACGGAAAAATATGTTAACAAACTCTTATCTAGCTTTATCGAAACTGCTGGTGGCCTGGACTACTCTCAATCTGGGTTCAGGCCAAAACACAGCACTGAGTCCACCCTTTTGTCCGTTATGGATGATTTACATATGTTTCAAGACAAAGGCCACTCTGTGATCTTAGTGTTATTAGATCTGTCGGCAGCGTTCGACACCGTGTCACATAACATCCTTATTAACCGGTTATCGAACGTAGGAATTAAGGACAAAGCCCTTGCTTGGCTGAGGAGCTTCCTTTACGATCGTACACAGACTGTCACCATGGGTACATACCGTTCTACGGAGGTAGAAATTACGAAAAGGGTGCCACAAGGCTCCTGTTTAAGCCCAACACTCTTTAACATCTACGTGGCACCCCTGGCAAGAGTGATGCGCAAATTTGGTTTCATCCCCGTGTCATATGCTGATGACACGCAGCACCTCTTCCCATTTAAAACCCTTACCACGGAATTAATGAGTTCCTTCTCTGCAGGCATGAAGGCTGTAGCACAATGGATGTCCTCCAACTACCTACAGTGTAACGTCAGTATAACTGAAGTTATGCTGTTCGGAGAAGCTAATATACTGTGGACTCCAGATTGGTGGCCACCTGATCTTGGCATAGTACCAGAGCCCAAACAGGTCGTTAAAAACCTGGGGATTCGCCTTGATCAGGATTTGTCACTAAAACAACATACCAACAACGTTGCAGGCATATGCTTCCACACCATCAACCTATTACGCAAGGTCTTCCCCTTGCTGCCGGACTATTTCAGAAACATTTTAGTGCAAGCCCTTATCCTGAGTCGGATCGACTATTGTAATGGCCTGCTGCTCTCTGCCAATGAGGGAGTGTTGACTAGACTCCAGGTTATACAGAATGCGGCAGCTCGCCTGGTCCTTAATGCCCCTCCTAGAACAGCATCTAAGCCTCTACTGGATAAACTACATTGGCTCCCAATCCGTCAAAGGATAAAATTCAAGATATGCTGTCTGATTCAGAAGAGCATAAATGGACAAGGTCCCTCTTACCTGGAAAAGAAATTTATACCCTATACTCCTTCCAGATTGCTCAGATCCAGAAGTGGACATCTGCTGGTAGTACCACGTGGCAAGAAAGCTAGGCACGGGAGCAAAGCTCTATCTGTGGTGGGACCTACATTGTGGAATAGTCTCCCTTCGACTCTTCGACTATGCTCTGAACATCTGACATTTAGGAAACAACTCAAAACTCTGCTGTTTAAAAATAAGATTTAGTTCAGCTCTCTCTTGTTCTGCTGGAGGGAAGGACCAACTGGCCCAAAAGCTAAGAGATACTCCTGTTGGAGTCGATTCTAGCGCTATACAAACTCAAAAATAAATAAATAAATAAATAAATAAATAAATAAATATATATATAGATAGATATTTGCCCCCCCACAGACACGGCAGTGGCATACCCCTTTCTGTGTCCTAAAAATGAATTAGTAACCTTGTTCAATACCGACAACAGTGCCATAAAAACAGATCAGTAAACCTATGCAATACCCATCTCCACCCCCGAAAAGGAATTAGTAACCTGGTGCAATAGTCATACTAGTGCCGTAAAAATTATTCAGTAACACAGTGCAATCTCATCCCTGTACTCTAGAAACCAATCACTAACCAGGTGCAAAACCCATCCCTGCTATCTAAAAGCGAATCAGTAATCCAATGCAACGCCAATACCAGTGCCCTAAAAACTAATCAGTAACCCAGTGAAATACCCAATGTGCAGCCTACAAAAACCACAACATTGCCATGAACACTAATCAGTACACTGGTGCAACACTCATCCCTACATCCAAAATACTAATTAATAACCTAGTGCAATACCCCACCTGCATCCTAAAAACTAATCAGTAACCAGGTGTAATAATCATCTCTGCACCCTAAATATAATCAGTAACCAAGTACAACAGTAACACACGGGCCCTAAAAACTAATCAAACAACCTGTGCAAAACCCATTCCTGCACCCTAAAAACGAATCAGTAACCCCACATGATATCGATCGAGGCACCCTAAAAACTAAATATAAACGTGTGCAATACCCATCCCTGAACCCTATAAACGTATCCAGTGCCACACCCACAACGGTGCCCAAAAAGCGAATCAATAATCGGGTAAAAAAAACAATTGCTGAAGCCTAAAAATGAATCAGCGCAATAGCCATCCCTGCGCCTGAAAAAACAAATCATAAAACTGGTAAAATACCCAGTGCTGCCCTCTAAAAAAAGTTATTAAACAGTGCACCATCATTCAGGCAAATCTTATGGAATCTAAAAGCAAAATAACTTGTTCACAATTTACAAATTGAAAAAAAAAAAAAAAAAAAAAAAAATATATATATATATATATATATATATATATATATATATATATATATATATATATATATATATATATATATATATATATATATATATATATATATATATATATATATATATATATATATATATATATATATATATATATATATATATATATATGTAGAAACAGGTTGCCCAAGAAGAGAGGCCACACTCGAGAGGGTTGACACACACTTGCTGCCGGCGGTGGTGTAACAGCGTGGACCACACCCGCCCTCTGACTTGCCAAACGCGTTTCGGGCGTGGATTCCGCCCTTGTTCACTGGCTACACAAAAGGAGGACAAGACTTTATTTCACGCACCTGTTTTATTGCACGTAACAAGTCCCGCCCATGTGGGCTGTGGCAAGGCATGCTGGTATTTGAAGTTCCTGCCCACAAACATTGCAAGGTGCCAAACCCCAGTGGGTATCTTGATACTCCCAAAGTTCAAATGTCTACCCCAGTGGGTGGGGTGACGCTGGGAGGCCCCGTCGCTGCTTCTGGCGGATCGCTGAGCTGTTGGTACATATTGGAGATGTTGCAGCGATGTGATCACATCACCCCACCCACTGGGGTAGACATTTGAACTTTGGGAGTATCAAGACACCCACTGGGGTTTGGCACCTTGCAATGTTTGTGGGCAGGAACTTCAAATACCAGCATGCCTTGCCACAGCCCACATGGGCGGGACTTGTTAACGTGCAATAAAACAGGTGCGTGAAATGAAGTCTTGTCCTCCTTTTGTGTAGCCAGTGAACAAGGGCGGAATCCACGCCCGAAACACGTATGGCAAGTCAGAGGGCGGGTGTGGTCCACGCTGTTACACCACCGCCGGCAGCAAGTGTGTGTCAACCCTCTCGAGTGTGGCCTCTCTTCTTGGGCAACCTGTTTCTACACATTATGCGACTCGTCCGGTCGCTGGGAGGCCCCGCCGCTGCTTCTGGCGGATCGACACTGCTCAGCAATCAGAGCGGTAAATTGAACGAGAGGGGCCTGAGCTGTTGGTACATATTGGAGATGTTGCAGCGATGTGATCACATCACCCCACCCACTGGGGTAGACATTTGAACTTTGGGAGTATCAAGACACCCACTGGGGTTTGGCACCTTGCAATGTTTGTGGGCAGGGACTTCAAATTCCAGCATGCCTTGCCACAGCCCACATGGGCGGGACTTGTTAATGTGCAATAAAACAGGTGCGTGAAATGAAGTCTTGTCCTCCTTTTGTGTAGCCAGTGAACAAGGGCGTAATCCACGCCCGAAACGCGTATGGCAAGTCAGAGGGCGGGTGTGGCCCACGCTGTTACACCTCCGCCGGCAGCAAGTGTGTGTCAACCCTCTCGAGTGTGGCCTCTCTTCTTGGGCAACCTGTTTCTACACATATATATATATCTCTTTCCCATAAGGCAGCAAGCATGGAACTCATCTGGGCGGCCCATCGAGGGGCGTGTCATAGTGCCAATTAATGGTGGGAGAGTGTTCGCAATTGCAACCATCAACGTCCAGCCTCTGAAGAAGAGATTATACTCGAAACGCGTAAGGCAAAGCGTTGGGACTGTTCGTTTCTTGCGTGCTGAGTTCGTCTGTACCGAAGATTAAAGGTTGTGAGGTTAACCTTACCTGGTGTCCGAGTGCTTCCTGCTTGTGTGGCAAACCTCAAGAGCGTTGATCTATAGGCGGCAGCCCAGCCGCTAGGAATGCACCACCCTTTTATGACTAGGGGCCACAGGGGACCTGGCTTCACCCGTCCTCGTGTGGGGCAACAGGTCGTGGATGAAGACGAACCAGCAAGCTAGGGGCTCATCCAGAGCCTGAATAAACGACAGACAAGTAAGCACCGATTCACGGCGAAATAAGTGAACTCTCTTTCCCATAAGGCAGCAAGCATGGAACTCATCTGGGCGGCCCATCGAGGGGCGTGTCATAGTGCCAATTAATGGTGGGAGAGTGTTCGCAATTGCAACCATCAACGTCCAGCCTCTGAAGAAGAGATTATACTCGAAACGCGTATGGCAAAGCGTTGGGACTGTTCGTTTCTTGCGTGCTGAGTTCGTCTGTACCGAAGATTAAAGGTTGTGAGGTTAACCTTACCTGGTGTCCGAGTGCTTCCTGCTTGTGTGGCAAACCTCAAGAGCGTTGATCTATAGGCGGCAGCCCAGCCGCTAGGAATGCACCACCCTTTTATGACTAGGGGCCACAGGGGACCTGGCTTCACCCGTCCTCGTGTGGGGCAACAGGTCGTGGATGAAGACGAACCAGCAAGCTAGGGGCTCATCCAGAGCCTGTATAAACGACAGACAAGTAAGCACCGATTCACGGCGAAATAAGTGAACTCTCTTTCCCATAAGGCAGCAAGCATGGAACTCATCTGGGCGGCCCATCGAGGGGCGTGTCATAGTGCCAATTAATGGTGGGAGAGTGTTCGCAATTGCAACCATCAACGTCCAGCCTCTGAAGAAGAGATTATACTCGAAACGCGTAAGGCAAAGCGTTGGGACTGTTCGTTTCTTGCGTGCTGAGTTCGTCTGTACCGAAGATTAAAGGTTGTGAGGTTAACCTTACCTGGTGTCCGAGTGCTTCCTGCTTGTGTGGCAAACCTCAAGAGCGTTGATCTATAGGCGGCAGCCCAGCCGCTAGGAATGCACCACCCTTTTATGACTAGGGGCCACAGGGGACCTGGCTTCACCCGTCCTCGTGTGGGGCAACAGGTCGTGGATGAAGACGAACCAGCAAGCTAGGGGCTCATCCAGAGCCTGAATAAACGACAGACAAGTAAGCACCGATTCACGGCGAAATAAGTGAACTCTCTTTCCCATAAGGCAGCAAGCATGGAACTCATCTGGGCGGCCCATCGAGGGGCGTGTCATAGTGCCAATTAATGGTGGGAGAGTGTTCGCAATTGCAACCATCAACGTCCAGCCTCTGAAGAAGAGATTATACTCGAAACGCGTAAGGCAAAGCGTTGGGACTGTTCGTTTCTTGCGTGCTGAGTTCGTCTGTACCGAAGATTAAAGGTTGTGAGGTTAACCTTACCTGGTGTCCGAGTGCTTCCTGCTTGTGTGGCAAACCTCAAGAGCGTTGATCTATAGGCGGCAGCCCAGCCGCTAGGAATGCACCACCCTTTTATGACTAGGGGCCACAGGGGACCTGGCTTCACCCGTCCTCGTGTGGGGCAACAGGTCGTGGATGAAGACGAACCAGCAAGCTAGGGGCTCATCCAGAGCCTGAATAAACGACAGACAAGTAAGCACCGATTCACGGCGAAATAAGTGAACTCTCTTTCCCATAAGGCAGCAAGCATGGAACTCATCTGGGCGGCCCATCGAGGGGCGTGTCATAGTGCCAATTAATGGTGGGAGAGTGTTCGCAATTGCAACCATCAACGTCCAGCCTCTGAAGAAGAGATTATACTCGAAACGCGTAAGGCAAAGCGTTGGGACTGTTCGTTTCTTGCGTGCTGAGTTCGTCTGTACCGAAGATTAAAGGTTGTGAGGTTAACCTTACCTGGTGTCCGAGTGCTTCCTGCTTGTGTGGCAAACCTCAAGAGCGTTGATCTATAGGCGGCAGCCCAGCCGCTAGGAATGCACCACCCTTTTATGACTAGGGGCCACAGGGGACCTGGCTTCACCCGTCCTCGTGTGGGGCAACAGGTCGTGGATGAAGACGAACCAGCAAGCTAGGGGCTCATCCAGAGCCTGAATAAACGACAGACAAGTAAGCACCGATTCACGGCGAAATAAGTGAACTCTCTTTCCCATAAGGCAGCAAGCATGGAACTCATCTGGGCGGCCCATCGAGGGGCGTGTCATAGTGCCAATTAATGGTGGGAGAGTGTTCGCAATTGCAACCATCAACGTCCAGCCTCTGAAGAAGAGATTATACTCGAAACGCGTAAGGCAAAGCGTTGGGACTGTTCGTTTCTTGCGTGCTGAGTTCGTCTGTACCGAAGATTAAAGGTTGTGAGGTTAACCTTACCTGGTGTCCGAGTGCTTCCTGCTTGTGTGGCAAACCTCAAGAGCGTTGATATATATATATATATATATATATATATATTGGTTTTTGTTTTAACAGTGCACTGTAGGATGCTAGCAAAACAACCTCTAAAACACAACATTCCAAAGAGAAATAACATATAAAACATTTAAAAAACTAACATTATATTAAAATTAATACAACTTAATTTTAAAATGTTAATAACAGTTGAAAATGTTATAAACTGCCAACCCAAAACCCTATTAAAACCGAACTATAACACAATTCATGTTTAAGTTTAAAAACTTTGAAATTCTCTAAAAGATTAATAAAATTATAAAATAGAATTTAATAAATTAAATTACAACCCAAAGCCCCAAAATAATGTAAAACCCTACAAAATGGTAATTCATTAAAAATAATAAATTCAAGTAAAATAAAAAAGAATACATTTCTGAACAATCATTTTTGGGAGAAATGCAATTTAAATTGGGACCCTTCCAAAACCCCTGCAAAACCCCAAAACTTAGCATTTTTATATGTATAACAATTATCAAAAAATAAATTTGCATTTTTAAAAACCTACTTAAGTAAACTACCCACCCAAACCCCAAAATACTCACTTCCTGAATAATAAATAACAAAAATAAACATGAAACACCTAAAATAACAAGAAAGTTCATATATTTAAAAAAGCACTATTAAAACAATTAATTATATAGTAACCTAATCCTTTACAATACTGTTAGAAATGGGATTCTTGGTCGACTAGGGCATGTGCCAAAGTCGGGTAGAAACCACCACTCTAGTCAGGATAAGGGAGTTACACTCCTAAAATAACCCCTGCTCACCCCATTGGTAGCTTGGCACGAGCAGTCAGGCTTATCTTAGAGGCAGTGTGTAAAGCATTTGCACATAACCAACAATAAAACAGTGTAAGTGTGACAGCCCAGCAGCGGATCCACAGCCAGAGTGCCCCGGGGGCACTCCAGCGTCCCGACTGGTGCTGACGCTGCTGCCAGCAGGGGGGCGGGGCCAACGCGAGTATGAGAACCCGGAAGAGGGAGAAGGACGGTGTGGAAGCGAGGAGACGGAGAGACCCACAGGAGGCGACGCGGCGGAGACCCGTGGAGAA
Source organism: Triturus cristatus (assembly GCF_964204655.1). Taxonomy (NCBI): domain Eukaryota; kingdom Metazoa; phylum Chordata; class Amphibia; order Caudata; family Salamandridae; genus Triturus; species Triturus cristatus. The sequence continues at coordinate 402,432,752 of NC_140594.1, read as the reverse complement.
GACGAAGGAAGCAGGAGAGTGACGACGGAGACGAGCGAGGAAGCAGCTGGCAGCAGGACGTCGGCAGGAAGCGGCGAGGAGGCCGAAACGAGGGCCCGGGCGAACCCCGAGGAGGACGCGCTGGACAAGGCGACCGGGTCCCTGTCAGCGGGCTCCGGTTTCAAGCGAGTGGTGGGGAGTACAGGGAGATCTTTGGTCGGGTGGTGGACGAGGGAGGCGGGCTTCTCTGGTCTTTAACGGGGTGGGTTAAGGCAGACAGGACGCGGGGAAGCGACAGCCTAGCACCCACATCACCCGCCCTGATTAGCGAGGCAGTCAAGAAACAAGGGGGGGAGGAAGAACTCACACAAAAAGAAACCCCGCTGGGAGGTCCCTGAAGTAAGGGCCCAGGGAGGTAAAGAAAGGGGGTGAACCTCTGGAGGCAAGAACCCAACCATACCCAGGGAGAGGTATCCCTGTCTAGACCCAGGCAGCATAGGGTGCGAGAAACCCGTGAGGCAGATAACCTAACCGCCTGTCCTTTTCTCTTTCCGAGGGGACGCCCGGCGACACCAGCCCCACGAAGAGCCCCGGACAGACATTAGAAGCCCCGAGGACCCAGAGGAGCAACCAACGTCAAGAAGGGACATCCCTGATCTACGGGAAGACAACGAACCTGCGGCCACTGCCACTGCCTTGTATCGGGTTTAATAAAACCTCTCAACCACCTAACCTTGTCCTCTGCTTCTGTGGTCGGTGACAGTGGTGTCAGAAGTGGGATTCCTCATACCCAAACGCCATGTCGCAGCCCATCGGATTAAACGACATGCTGACGCAATTAGCAGAGGGACAGCGACACCTACAACTGGTACTGGAGGCACAGTCCACGGAAGCCAAACGCGACAGAGAACACCTACAGGAGGCTCTCCAAACCCAGGCCGGTCTCATGGTGCAGAATCAAGTAGTCCAGGACACGGCCATCCAGAAATTGACAGAGACCATCACGAGTACCAAAGTGCATCCCAATGTCCCGAGCTCTGTCCTGCAGAAGTATAGGGCCGGAGAAGACCCGGACTTCTTTTTTACCAACTTCGAGCGAGTGGCAAGCACAGCACAGTGGCCTATGGAGAGATGGGGCCAGTACATCGCCCCCTTACTGTCTGGGGACCTACAGACGGCGTATCAGGCTGCAAACCCCGGTGGCATGACACCCTACGAAACAATAAAGAAAACTATCCTGGAGAGATTAGGGTGTGACCCGGAACACTACCGTGCCCGGTTTCGGAGAGAGAAGTGGCAAGCCCAGGACAATCCCCGAGCTTTCTATTATCGCATCCAGGACCTCTGGACTAGGTGGCTACAGCCACACTCCTCCAGTATGGACGACGTCATGGATAAAATACTGCTGGAACAGTTCATAGACGGACTCCCGACGACCACCCGACTCTGGGTCCGACAACACCCAAACCTTACAGCACCCTATGCTATCGAGCTCGCGTGTGCACATCAGCGGAACCCTGAAACAAGACCTTTCACACCCCGGCTCCCGACCACTCTCGTCCATCGGTGGAGAGCAACCACCCCAAGTCCTTCCTCTCCTGCCCCTCATCCCCTTATTGACCCCCGGTTCTTACCCCGTCCACCACCACAGAAAGAAGGAGTACAAGGACCCCAGTGCTTCCACTGTGCAGAATGGGGTCACATCTCCCGCAATTGCCCACAGAAGCAGGGTAGCACCGAACCCATGGACATCGGGTACACGAAGGGGAGGATCCTCTGGGCGGGAGAAGGGAAAGAGGCCTACCACCTGACCCTACAGATAAATGACGTAGACACCAAGGTCCTGATAGACTCGGGGTGTAGGCATTCGGTCATCTCTCATGAGCGGATACAACCCCGCCAGTGGCGGGAGGGGGAGACTGTATCCATCACGTGTGTCCACGGGGATCAGAAAGACTACCCCGTAGCTGTGGTGTGTCTCAGCAACGGCGAAACCAAAGAATGGATCAGGGTAGGGGGCATTCCCCGAATGGCGGAGGATATGATTATCGGGACTGACTATGTTCACTTCCCCTCCCTGCTCTCTAGGGCCCTCAAAGAGAAAAACACCCGGGAATGGCTACAGGACGCACCCCTGTATAACACCGTGATACATCCGGGTGGGTGTAAAACGAAGAAAACCAGGAAGGAAAAAAGAGAACAGGGTAGGCTTATGGTATTAAATGGTCTGTCTAACACAGCCTCTTCCTCCTCCCTAGGTACGGATACGCCACCTACGCCACCACTCAGCTTCAAGGCTGCGCAAAGAGAAGATCCGGTTTTGGGACAAGCCTGGGCTAGAGCTGCGGCCGGCGACGATAGTCAGGTAGGCCCTTGTTTTCTTATCAGAAATGGACTGTTATACAGGACGATTACAAAGTCCGGAGACACCATAAGACAGCTCCTAGTCCCTGCCTCGTTTCGGGAACAGGTACTCTATTTGGCCCACAACCAAGCTGGAGGGGGCCACTATGGGAGGGAAAAAACCGAGGAATACCTCTTGCGACGGTTCTACTGGCCAGGGGTATTTTCCGACATCCGGAGATACTGCACGGCTTGCCCCACCTGTCAAGTAACCAATCCCCCTCATGTCCCCAAAGCCCCGCTACAACCCCTTCCTATTATTGACATACCCTTTTCCCGAGTAGGTATGGACCTGGTAGGCCCCTTGCTCGCTTCGTCACGGGGCTATAGGTATATACTCGTACTAGTTGACTATGCGACCCGCTACCCCGAGGCCATCCCCCTCACCAGCATGACCACCAGTAGCGTAGCCCAAGCCATGATCACGTTCTTCAGTCGAGTGGGGTTTCCCAAGGAACTCCTCACCGACCAGGGAACACCCTTCATGTCCCGCCTAATGGCCCAGATATGTTCTCTGCTAGGGGTACAACAGATCCGCACTTCCGTTTATCACCCCCAGACGGATGGCCTCGTGGAAAGATATAACCAAACAGTGAAGCTCATTCTGAGGAAGACCATATCCGAGACCAGGAGGGATTGGGATAGACAGCTGCCCCTGACCCTTTTTGCGAAACGAACACATACGCAATCCTCTACCGGGTTCAGCCCCTTTGAACTGGTGTTCGGTAGAAAGCCTAGGACTCTGGTAGATATGGCAGCCGAACAGTGGGAGGAGGAGGAGGATGAGGGAAAACCCCTTCTCGCATACAGCGCCCAGTTGAAAGCCCGCTTGTCGACTCTCTGGGACCAAGTAAGGGACAACCTCAATGCGGCCCAACACAAACAAAAATAAATATATGACCGACACACCACCCTTCGACACTTCAGCGTGGGAGACAAAGTACTGCTCCTTCTGCCCTCCTCCGATAATAAACTACTGGCCCGTTGGCAAGGTCCTTACGTGGTCCTTGCCCAAATCACGCCTGTCACCTACAGAGTAGCCGCCCCGCACAGCGGCACGAAAGGGCAGATATACCACGTTAACTTGTTGAAACTGTGGGTAGACGACGCAGACGGCCCGCGCAAACCAGCCCCTGCCCTACTCGTCACAGACAGCAAACCTCTGGCCATACCCTTTCCTTCCAAGGACAGTGACACCGTTCTGGAGACTATACCCAAGGGAACCCACTTAAGCCCCGAACAGAACCGTACCCTCCTACACCTCCTTCAACACTATCATGACGTGTTCTCCACACAACCCTTGTACACCATGATATCCGAACTGAGGGGGCAACACCGATAAGACAACGACCCTATCGCATCCCAGAGACAAGACGACAGGTCGTGGAAAGAGAAGTGCAGGACATGCTTGCGGCTGGTATCATACAGCCCTCATGTAGTCCCTGGTGTTCACCCATCGTACTGGTACCCAAACCGAACGGCACTGTGCGCTTCTGTGTTGATTATAGGCGCCTTAATGCCGTATCCCGGTTCGACTCCTATCCGATGCCTCGGGTCGACGAGATGCTCGACCGCTTAGGGACAGCCCGGTACATGACAACACTAGACCTGACGAAGGGATACTGGCAAATAGCTCTATCACCGGACGCCCGTGAAAAGACCGCCTTCGCCACCCCTTCAGGACTATACCACTTTTGCGTCCTTCCCTTTGGGTTACACGGGCCCCTGCCACCTTTCAGCGCCTGATGGACGTTGTACTAAAGCCTCACCACGAGTATGCAGCCGCGTATTTAGACGACATAGTCGTCTTTAGCACAACCTGGGAGAGCCACTTGGTGCATCTAGGGGCTGTCCTCCTTAGTCTTCGGGACGCCGGACTCACTGCCAACCCAGAGAAATGCATGTTAGCTACAGACAAAATTAAATTCTTGGGTTACCACGTACAACATGGACACATTAAACCACAGGTGGACAAAGTGCACGCCATCCAAGCCCTAACCAAACCAAGCACCAAACGGGGTATCAGGGCGTTCTTGGGGCTCGTGGGGTATTATCGCCGCTTTATCCCCAGGTTTTCCGAAGAGGCCGCCCCACTCACGGACATGTTGAAGAAATCACAGCCAAACGCGGTCCGTGCGTGGACCCCCGAACAATCCCACAGCTTCGACACCCTCAAGGCCCGATTGTGTAACAATCCCCACCTGATCTGTCCAGATTTCACCCGCCCGTTCACACTCCAAACTGATGCCTCAGACAGGGGCTTGGGAGCGGTCCTTTCCCAGGCAGCCCCCACCGGGGAGTCTCACCCCGTTGTCTACTTGAGCCGCAAGCTCCTACCCCGGGAAGCCCACTACTCTACGGTGGAAAAGGAGTGCTTGGCGATCCGGTGGGCGGTACAAGCCCTGCAGTACTACCTCCTGGGCCGTTCCTTTACCCTGTTGACTGATCATGCCCCTCTGGTGTGGCTGGCTAAACATAAAGACACCAATCCCCGGGTGCTGCGCTGGTTCTTAGCCCTGCAACCTTTCTCCTTCCAGGTCGTTCATCGTCCGGGGAGCCAGCAGACCAACGTGGACTTCCTCTCCCACTGCCCGGTCCCTTCATGGCCCGATCGGCCATGCCGAGAGGGGAGGCACTGTGACAGCCCAGCAGCGGATCCACAGCCAGAGTGCCCCGGGGGCACTCCAGCGTCCCGACTGGTGCTGACGCTGCCACCAGCAGGGGGGCGGGGCCAATGCGAGTATGAGAACCCGGAAGAGGGAGAAGGACGGTGTGGAAGCGAGGAGACGGAGAGACCCACAGGAGGCGACGCGGCGGAGACCCGTGGAGAAGACGAAGGAAGCAGGAGAGTGACGACGGAGATGAGCGAGGAAGCAGCTGGCAGCAGGACGTCGGGAGGAAGCGGCGAGGAGGCCGAAACGAGGGCCCGGGCGAACCCCGAGGAGGACGCGCTGGACGAGGCGACCGGGTCGCTGTCAGCGGGCTCCGGTTTCAGGCGAGTGGTGGGGAGTACAGGGAGATCTTTGGTCGGGTGGTGGACGAGGGAGGCGGGCTTCTCTGGTCTTTAGCGGGGTGGGTTAAGGCAGGCAGGACGCAGGGAAGCGACAGCCCTGATTAGCGAGGCAGTCAAGAAACAAGGGGGGGAGGAAGAACTCACACAAAAAGAAACCCCGCTGGGAGGTCCCTGAAGTAAGGGCCCAGGGAGGTAAAGAAAGGGGTTGAACCTCTGGAGGCAAGAACCCAACCATACCCAGGGAGAGGTATCCCTGTCTAGACCCAGGCAGCATAGGGTGCGAGAAACCCGTGAGGCAGATAACCTAACCGCCTGTCCTTTTCTCTTTCCGAGGGGACGCCCGGCGACACCATCCCCACGAAGAGCCCCGGACAGACGTTAGAAGCCCCGAGGACCCAGAGGAGCAACCAACGTCAAGAAGGGACATCCCTGATCTACGGGAAGACAACGAACCTGCGGCCACTGCCACTGCCTTGTATCGGGTTTAATAAAACCTCTCAACCACCTAACCTTGTCCTCTGCTTCTGTGGTCGGTGACAGTAAGCACTACAAAAGGACACCACACCAGTTAAGAAAAATATCCAATATTTTATATACTTAAGACACGACCAAAAACGATAAAAATCCACAATGCAGTACTTAAAAAGCTTCAGTTATCAAAATATGCTTGAAAAACAGTTCCTTAATGTCGATAGCTCCGTCCGGGGCTATCGCAGCGTCGTGAACAAACAAATCCAAACAGTTCTGACTGACCGCAGAGTTGCGGGCCAGCTGCGGTGTAGGGAAGACACGCAAACAGTACCTTTTAGAAATGCAGGGCGTCGGCGACCTCTCGTTGAGCTTCCGAAGGCACGGCTTCCGCAGGCGTCGGTTCCGGAGGTCAGGTCGAGGAGTCGTCGGGGCCCTTGAAGTAACACGCGTTGCAGATCGAACTCCTCTCTGATGAAGTCAGGAGCGCTGGCGTCGGCAGGCGTCAAGTGCGGCAGTGCGAAGTGCAGCGGTACGGTGTGCAGTGCCCTCAGGTCTTGGTGAGAGCAGCAGCTCAGTGGCGGGCGTTCGATGGCATCGTCGGTGAGACCAGGGTCGCGGTGCGAAGTGAATACGGCTTTTGTCACGGTGCTGGCAGGTTGCAGTGCAAGCAGCGGCGTAGTCGTTGCTGAAGTGCTGTCGTCGGCTGACGAACTGGAGTCGATGGCGCCGGAGTTGGTAGGCCAAGACTGCGGTGCGGGATAAGGGCGCTGCATCGTGTAACTTTACGAGCGGTGCCCTCGAAGCATGGTGCAAGCAGCGGCGTAGATTTTGGCGTGGAGTGTCGTCGTCGGGTATACCAAGGCATCATCGTGAAGCGAGGCGGTGCGTAGTGTGGTGCCCACCAGTCGCGGTGTGAGCAGCGGCTCGGTGACGGCGTCAGCAGGCGGAATCAGTGAGACCGGAGTCATGGTGCGGCATTGCGGTGGTGCCGTCTGCGGTGCCTTCAGGACACGGAGTCAGCAGCAGCATCGTAGATGGTGTCAGGTTGCTTTTTCCTCTGCTGCAGCACAAATCACAAAGTCCCCAGTGTTGAGGGCAGAAGAGCTTGAAGTCTTTGCTGTTCCTGAGACTTCTTGAACAGGGGGCAAACTCTACCTCAAGCCCTTGGAGAAACTCCCAAAAGTAGATTGCAGAAAGTTCAGTCCAGTCCTTTCACTGCCCAAGACAGAGGCAGACCAGGCCATTTGAGGTGCGAGGAAATCTCCTCCTCCTTCCCCAAATGCAGCCCAGGTCTATTCAGCCCTTTCCTAGCCTACCTAGACTATCTGGAGCCACTCCTGCTGCTCCCCAGCTGTCTGTCATCCAAAACCCAGACAGGCAAGCTACATTCCAGCAGAGGCACACGGGAAGACTGAGAAAGAAAATACCTACTTTCTAAAAGAAGTATTTTCAAACACAGAATGTAAAAATCACCTTCACTAAAAGATGCATCTTTAGATTCTGAGTTCAGGCATACTAAACTTTATTTTCCTACCTAGTTCCCAGGGCCAGTTATGTTTATAAGATGTTATAAACAAACTTCCCAATGTGTCCTATGGGGAACAGGTAGCCTTGCAATAGAGAAAAACGAAATTGGGAGTAATTCACTATCAGGACATGCCACACACACCAGGGCATGCCCTACCTTTCACATACACTGCACCCTGCCCACAGGGGTACCTTGGACCTAATTTAGGGGTGGCTGACATGTAAGAAAAGAGAAGGTTAGAGCCGGGCAAGTGGGTGCACTTGCCAAGTCGACATGGCAGTACTAGACTGCGCACAGGCTCTGCAATGGCAGGCCAGAGTCACATTTACGGGCTGTTTGGGTGGATGGCACAATCCAGTGCTGCAGCCCACCAACAGCATTTGATCTACAGGCCCTGGCACACACAGTGCACTTTACTAGGGACTGACACATAAATCAAATAGGCCAATCATGGAAACACTAACCCATAACACATTGTACCACAGGTGCACTTGCACTTTACCACTGATCAGCAGTGAGAAAAGTGTGCAGAAACACTAAGCCAGCACAAACAGAGTCAAAACTGGGAGGTCAGAAAGCAAAAACTCAAGGGAAACACACCAAAAGATGCCAAGTCTAACACATGTCCCCTCCAGCTGAAAGTAGGGAGAACTACCCAACCTCCTGGGAGTTCTCTTCACTAAGACGGAAGAACCTGGACAGACCATCTGCATTGGCGTGTTCTGAGCCAGGGCGGTGTTCCACTGTAAAGTCCATTCCCTGTAGGGAGATGGACCACTTCAGCAGTATTGGATTCTCACCCCTCATTTGCATCAACCATCTGAGGGGCCTGTGGTCTGTCTGAACCCGGAAGTGAGTCCCAAACAGGTAGGTCCTCAGCTTCTTCAGTGCCCAGACCACAGCAAAAGCTTCCCTTTCTATGGCACTCCACCTCTGGTCTCGGTGGAGTAGTCTCCTGCTAAGGAAGGCCACAGCCTGGTGTAGGCCCTCTTCGTTCAGTTGTGAGACCACCGCTCCCACACCATGCTCTGAAGCGTCAGTCTGCACGACAAATTCCTTGGAGAAGTCGGGGGCCTTGAGCACAGGTGCCATGCACATGGCGACCTACAGGGCATCAAAAGCCTTCTGGCAGGACTCAGTTCAGATCACCTTCTTGGGCTACTTCCTGGAAGTCAACTCTGTTAAGGGGGCAACAATGGTGCCATACCCCTTAACAAACCTCCTGTAGTACCCGATGAGTCCTAAGAAGGCCCTCAACTCTGTCTGGGTCTTGGGGGGCTCCCAAGCCAGAATGGTGTCAATCTTGGGTTGTAAGGGCGCCACCTGGCCGCTTCCTTCCTAGTGGCCTAAGTACACCACCGAACCCTGCCTGATCTGGCACTTACTGACCTTGATCATGAGGCCTGCCTTCTGCAGCGCCTTCAACACTTCACCGAGGTGCTGCAAGTGTTCTTCCCAGCTGGGACTGAACACTGTAATGTCATCCAGGTAGTTGACACTGAAATCCTCCAGCCCAGCCAACACCTAGTTGACCAACCTCTGAAAGGTGGCAGGGGCATTCTTCAACCCAAAGGGCATCACCCGGTACTGGTAATGTCCTTCTGGGGTGGAAAAAGCTATCCTCTCCTTGGCCCCATCGGTTAAGGCAATCTGCCAGTAGCCAGACGTTAAATCAAACGTGCTGAGGAACTTGGCAGCCCCCAATCCATCGATGAGCTCATCAGCTCTGGGGATGGGGTGTGCATCAGTCCTGGTGACGGCATTGAGCCCATGGTAGTCCACACAAAACCGCATTTCTGGAGTGGCACCGGGTGCAGCAGCCTTTGGGACCAAGACCACTGGGCTGGCCCAAGGACTGTTGGAAGGCTCGATCACCCCTAATGCCAACATCTTAGAGACCTCCTCTTTAATGCTGGCCTTGACCCGGTCAGTCAACCTGTAAATCTTGAGCTTCACAGGAGAGCTGTCACCGGTGTCCATGTCATGGGTACACCAGTGAGTAACGCCTGGGGTCAGAGAGAATAGAGGGGCAAACTGTCCCAACAACTTGTGACAGTCGCTCTGCTGCTCTGGAGTCAGTGTAGGGGAGAGGATCACACCTTCCACTGATCCATTGCGCTCCTTGGTAGACAGGAGGTCAGGGAGAGGTTCACTTTCCTCTTCCACCCCATCATCTGTCGCCAAGAGCATGCTCACTTCGGACCTCTCGAAGTGGAACTTGAGGCGGTTCACGTGGAACACCCTAAAAGGGTTCCTTGGAGTCCCCAAATCCACCAGGTAGGTGACATCACTTTTGCGCTCCACCACCTCAAATGGCCCAGTCCACTTGTCCTGCAAGGCACAATGTTCCACTGGGGCCATGACCCACACTTTTTGTCCAGGTTGAAATTCGAGTGGCATTCTGGTCATACCACTTCCTCATTTCTTCCTGGCTGGCTTCTAGGTTCGCCTGAGCGAGTTTCCTGAAGCAGGCAGTTTGGTTTCGGAAGGCCAGCATGTAACTAAACACCTCCTGGGGAGTTTTCCTAGGGGATGCCTCCCAACCTTCCTTCACCAAACTCAGATGTTCTCTCACATGGTAACCATACAGAAGCTCAAAGGGACTGAACCCGAGAGACTTCTGTGGTACCTCCCTGTATGCAAAGAGAAGGCACGGCAAGAGGACATCCCACTTACGCCTCATGGGTTCTGTTAGACTCTTAATCATGCCTTTCAAGGTCTGGTTGAATCTCTCCACCAGACCGTTACTTTGGGGGTGGCAAGGGGTAGTGAACTTGTAGGTTACACCACACTCCTTCCACAGAGATGTCATATACTTGGATATGAAATTGGTCCCCCTGTCAGAAACTACCTTTCTGGGGAACCCTACTTGGGATAAGATTCCCATCAACGCCCGGCCCACCACTGGCACCGTCGTTGTCCTGAGAGGGATTGCCTCCGGGTACAGGGTGGCATGGTCCACCAGGACCAGGATGTACCTGTTGCCCATGGCAGTCTTAGGATCCAGTGGCCCCACAATGTCAATCCCTACCCTTTCAAAGGGCGTTCCAACAACTGGAAAAGGTTGAAGAGGAACTTTGACCTTCCTCTCACCCTTACCACTTGCCTGGCAAGTTGGGCAAGACCTGCAATGTCCATCTGACTGCCTTCGCATTTGGGGCCAGAAGAAGTGGGTGACAAGCCTGTCAAAGCTCTTGTCCTGCCCCAATTATCCTGCCAAAGGCAAATCATGAGTCAGACCCAGTAGGAAGGTCCTGAAGTGCTGGGGTACCACCAGCACACGGGCTGACCCAGGCTCAGCGACTTTAGGCTCGCTGTACAGGAGATCATTCTCCCAGTCGATCCAATGTGATCCGGACTGATCACCAGCTGCCTGGTCTGCAGCCTGCCGCCGCAGATCCTCCAGAGAAGGGCACTCCTTCTGCTCCTTGAAGAATTCCTCCCTGGTGGGACCCCCTTCTTGCTGTCAAAGGGTCAGCTCAGAGATGTACCCCAGTTCAGCTACCTGCTTCCCTGTAGGCACCGGGGCGTCCCCCTCAAGGTCTGCCACCTCCCACTCCGTGGGAACTTGAGGGGCCGGTTACCCACGCCCCTTGCTCTTTTTCTTGGCAGGGACTTGGGCCACTGTTTCAGGCTCCAAGTCCTCTTGATCACCCTCTCTGGCCGCCATTGACTGAGTGGACACACATGCCCACTCTGGCAACCCAAGCATCTCGAAGTGAGACCTGAGCTCAACATCCTTTCATAAGGACTGCTCCAGGTCGTTACCTAGCAGACAATCTACAGGCATGGAAGGGCTCACAACCACCCTCAAGTGACCTGAGACCCCCCCCCCCCACTTGAAGGGAACCTGCGCCACCAGACACTGGCGCTCTGAATTGTCTACAGCAATTACTTGGTGGAATGCCCCTGAGACTACCTGCTTCTCAGTGACTCCGGGCTGAGGTCACACTAGCTCCAGTATCTCTGAGAGCCTCTACCCTTTTCCCATTGAGGGTCATCCAGGTGCTGTATTTCTTTGTGTTAGGGGGCACCTGGTTTCCTGGGATCATCTCACTGTCCCCTAGTGAGACGAGGGTCATTTCAGCAGGATCCCCACCCTCCTGTGGGTACTCCTCCTCCCCAAGCGCTACACTAGCCAACGCCTTGGCCTGCCCACCGGTGGGTGGCTGCGCCCCCTTAGGGCACCTGGGGTCCCCCTTCATGTGGACCACCTGGTCACATGAAAAACACTTGTGGGGGGGGCGGTCTCAGCAGGCTTTCCTGAAGAGACCCCTTGCTTCTTATCTCCTGGAGGATGGGAACCTTTACCCTGGGTGTTAGTTTGGGGCCCTTTAGAGAACTCCTGTGCTTTACCCTTGTCCAACCCACTTTTGAGTCTCCCCCAAATGCTTTCTTGTGGACCCGGGAACTCACCCAGTGGTCCGCCTCCATAGCAAGCTTCCTGGGGTCAGTCAGCTTACTATCGACTAGGTGCTGGCGCAGATCTGCAAAACATAGACTAGACAAGTGCTCTCATAGAATTAAATTGTAGAGACCCTGATCACATTACTGCACCTCACCCAGCCATCTAATTACCTGCAGAACGAATCTACACATTCCAACCAAGTGTTGGTGTCAGACGTTTTACTGGACCTAAACTGATCCCTGTTCTTCTCAGGAGTAAGTCCATATCTGGTGAGGAGAGCGTCCTTCATGTCAGCATAGGTGAGGTTCTGCCCCTTACCCAAAGCTATCAGGTATCCCTAGCTTCTTCCGGAAAGAGAGGCCACAACCCTGCCCTCCAGTTCCTTGCAGGGACCCCATTCATATGAATAGCCACCTTGTGCCCTTGAAACCACCTTTGTATGTCATCCCCCTTCTAGTACTCTTTACCTACATTCTTGGGAATGTGCACAATACTATCGGCCTGCACTGAAGAGTTGCTACCACCATCCGTGCTGGATTTGCTTTTGAAATCCAGCTCCTTGAGCCCACGCTCATGGTCTAATACCATCCTCTGTGACTCCATCTTGAGCCTCTCAAGCTCTGTCTCATGCCTCCTAGCTTTCCGTCTGTCCTCCAGCTCATCTGGGGACAAACCACTGCTACCTGGCCTAGAGGGATCCCCCCTCTCAAAAGTACATCCACCATAGGAATAGGCTCCTCCGCCTCTCCACTGAGAATACCAGATTGCTCGCTGGCATGTCTGGCTGCTACCCAGGTCCTCAGTGCCTTTTGTAGCTCCTCCTTCCTAGTGAGGCCTCTGACTTGGACTTTTAGGTTTTTGCAAATCGCTTTCAACTCCTTCACATTATAGGATCCCAACCTATCCTCCTCAAAGGCAATTTTCATGGATGCAACGGATGATGCTCTTGATTCAGGCATGATGAAGGCGCAAGTTCAAGTTGACAAGGTCTAAAATAGGCCAAAAACAAAAGTATGTGGAACGTAATGGTCTGCGATAAGGTACTAGTGCACACCAATCACTGTAAGTCAAGTGCAAGCGCAAGTCCTATCCTCACCGCTGACAACCAATGTTAGAAATGGGATTTTTGGTCGGCTAGGGCATGTGCCAAAGTCGGGCAGAAACCACCACTCTAGTCAGGATAAGTGAGTTACACTCCTAAAATAACCCCTGTTCACCCCCTTGGTAGCTTGGCACGAGCAGTCAGTCTTATCTTAGAGGCAGTGTGTAAAGCATTTGCACATAACCAACAAGAAAACAGTATAAGCACTACAAAAGGACACCACACCAGTTTAGAAAAATATCCAATATTTTTATATACTTAAGACATGGTCAAAAACGATAAAAATCCACAATACAGGGCTTAAAAATCTTCAGTTATCAAAATATGCTTGAAAAACAGTTCCTTCATGTCGATAGCTCTGTCTGGGGCTATCACAGCGTAGTGAACAAACAAATCCCAAACAGTTCTGGCTGACCATAGCGTTGCGGGCCAGCTGCGGTGTCGGGAAGACCCGCAAACAGTACCTTTTAGAAATGCAGGGCGTCGGCGACCTCTCGTTGAGCTTCCAAAAGCACGGCATCTGCAGGCGTCGGTTCTGGAGGTCGGTGCAGGGGTCGTCGGGGCCCTTTCAAGTCACACGCATTGCAGATCGAACTCCTCTCTGATGAAGTCAGGAGCGCTGGCGTCGGCAGGCGTCGAGTGCTGTGGTGCGAAGTGTAGCGGTGAGGCATGCAGTGCCCTCAGGTCCCGGTGCGAGCAGTAGCTCGGTGGCGGCGTCCGATGGCGGCGGCCGGTGGAGACCAGGGTTGCAGTGCAAAGTGAATGTGGCGTTCGTCGCGGTGCTGGCAAGCAGCGTCGTCGTCATTGTTGAAGCGCTGTCGTCGGCTGACAAACTGGCGTTGGTAGGCCAAGCCTGCGGTGCGGGATGAGGATAGTGCGTCGTGTAACTTTACAAGCGGTGCCCTCGAACCACGGTGCAAGCACCGGTATAGATTATGGCGTGGAGAGTTGTCATCGGGGATACCAAGACGTCGTCGTGAAGCGAGGCGGTGCGGAGTGCAGTGCCCACAGGTCGCGGTGCGAGCAGCGGCTCTGTGGCGGTATCAGCAGGTGTCGTCGGTGAGACCAGGGTCACAGTGCGGAGTTGGGGCGGTGCCCTCTGTGGTGCCTTCAGGACACGGAGTCAGCAGCGGCATCGTAGACGGCGTCGGGTTGCATTTTCCTCTGTTCCAGCAAAAAACACACAGTCCCCAGTGCTGAGGGCAGAAAAGTTTGAAGTCTTTGCTGTTCCTGAGACTTCTTAAACAGGGGCCAAGCTCTACCTCAAGCCTTTGGAGAAACTCCCGAAAGTAGATTGCAGAAAGTTCAGTCCAGTCCTTTCACTGCCCAAGACAGAAGCAGCCACTGCAGGCCAACACAGCAAAGTACACAGCAAAGTGGTAGTTCTTCCTCACAGCTTCTCCAGCTCTTCTTCTTGGCATTCTTCGTGATCCAAAAGAGTTCTAAAGTTCAGGGGTCTGAGCACCAATATGTATATCCCAAAATCCTTTGATCTCTTAGACAGAGAGTGTCTGTGCCCTGCCAGAACAAGTTCTGCCTTCTCTGGTGTGACTTCCTGGCAGGAGGTGGAGACGGCATTGTCAGAGGCAGACCAGGCCCTTTGAGGTGCGAGGAAATCTCCTCCACCTTCCCCAATTGCAGCCCAGGTCTATTCAGCCCTTTCCTGACCCACCTAGACTATCTGGAGCCACTCCTGCTCCCCAGCCGTCTGTCATCCAAAACCCAGACAGGCAATCCACATTCCAGCAGAGGCACACGGGATGACTGAGCAAGAAAATACCTACTTTCTTAAAGTGATATTTTCAAACACAGAATGTAAAAATCACCTTCACTAAAATATACATCTTTAGATTCTGAGTTCAGGCATACTAAACTTTATTTTCCGACCTACTTCCCAGGGCCAGTTATGTTTATAAGATTTAATAAACAAACTTCCCATTCTGTCCTATGAGGAACAGGTAGCCTTGCAATAGTGAAAAACGAAATTGGCAGTAATTCACTATCAGGACATGCCACACACACATGGGCATGTCCTACCTTTCACATACACTGCACCCTGCCCACAGGGGTACCCTGGGCCTACCTTGGGCGTGGATGACATGTAGGAAAAGGGAAGGTTAGGGCCTGGCAAGTTGGTGCACTTGCCAAGTCGACATGGCAGTACCAGACTGCGCACAGGCTCTGCAGTGGCAGGCCAGAGTCACATTTATGGGATGTTTGGGTGGGTGGCACAATCCAGTGCTGCAGCCCACCAACAGCATTTGATTTACAGGCCCTGGCACACACAGTGCACTTTACTAGGGACTGACACATAAATCAAATAGTCCAATCATGGAAACACCCATCCATAACACATTGTACTACAGGAGCGCTTGCACTTTACTACTGATCAGCAGTGAGGAAAGTGCGCAGAAACTCTAAGCCAGCACAAACAGAGTCAAAACCGGGAGCTCAGAAAGCAAAAACTCTGGGGAAAGACGCCAAAAGATGCCAAGTCTAACAAAAACCCAACACCCTGAAACAAAAAAAACCATCATTTAAAATATATTAACATTAATAATTTGTATAAAAAAAACACATATATTACCTACTGGCAGTCGTCTGTAGGTAATTATAGTTAAGACCATGTTTCCATAGGAAAAGCGCTTTTTGACTTGCCTATATATTTGGCACCATTTGACAAATGTTTACAAACTTTTCAGTGCTTCGGTGATTCTAGTTGTGCATGGACAGTCTTGGGGCGATCTGTTAAGCAGGGGCCAAGAAAAAGGCAGGGGGGCAAAAAAAGTGTTTCTCTCATGTTAATTCCCATAGGGATTTTGAACACGACTACAGCCCGAACTGCTGGACGGAATGACACCAAGCCCGGGGGCCACCACCTTCCTGGGGCTAAGTTAAATATGGAGCGGGGGCACGTGGATCCCCTATGCCCCTGGAACCACCAACTCTCCGGGGCTTTCTTTTTTGACTGTGTCATGAGTGATGTAACATATGAGGTCATAAGCAGTGCATTGAGGGGAAGTAAGTTATAGTTAACTCAGCTAACTATAACTGCTGAATTTCACTGGTTTTGTAGGAGCTAAGTCTGAGCATAACTATAACGTCCCTGTAACCTTTAGTTGTTTCAGTGAATTTCTAAGGTTTTTTTAATTTTCTTTCCTAACTATAATGTCCCAGTAAACTTTGTTTTTTATCAATGAATATATAACTGACCCACCAGCACCCTGGAGCCTGTGGCCTACCACCCTGGTGGTTATGGCACGCCCAACCGCAAATCCTCTGAATCATACTACACGCCCTACTCAGGCCGGGTTTACCTGCCCTACCCTAATGCCAAGCCCGACCCTGGAGGCCCCCAGCGATTCCTAGGGGGTTCCCCCACTGCCACCCAGGCTCTGAACCAGTTGCTGACCTCGCCTGCCTGCGCCTACCCTTGCTATCCACCCGAGGGTCCTGACAGAGCCCCCGCCCCCCAATATTAAGGTCCACCTGGAGCTGGAGGCAGGGGTGCCGCGCAGCAGAGATGACACGACGGGCCTGCCAGTCCCGGCAGCAGCGGGCGACCCCTGTCCAGGATTAAGTAGGTAAGGGGGCGGGAGTAATGGGGCCAAACTACAAAGAAAATGTGATTATAGTGTCATGCGCCTCCAAGGGAATGTATGGCTGGTGAGGGGAATGGAGGCGGAAGGGTGTATAGAAAAATGGGACAAAAAGTCACCAGTATCGGGTAGGGGTTGGAGCTTGAAAGGGATCCTATTCTTGGCATCAGGTCATGATTCTAACGAAAGGACTGGCAGTAGTTGAGAATCTAGGAATATCTTGAAAATCTGTTACCCGGTATGTATGAGAGCCATCGTCATCAAGAGGATGTTCCTTTAAGCACATTTTCAGTTGGTTGTTTGTGCTTACATCGTATCTGATGGTTGTTGGGACCAACTATTTGGAGCTGGTATGCACTAACCTGCATATGCATTTTGTTGCTCAAATGGTGAGCAGGTTCAGGGCACTGAGGCCTGTGTTCATAGAACAGGGTAGGCAGGGTATTTCTTCTAAATATACTAGGGCATTTATACTGCTATGTCATTGTTAAGTTTAGGGTGTAATACTTTAAAACCCCCAAAAAAGTGTAGCCATTTGGTGCAGTTATGTGACTTTCTGAAATCAGGTGTTGTATAGATAATAGTATGAGGGATGGTGTTGGGGTCACTTAATGTACACAGCCCAGCAGCGCGGCAGGGTGCCGAGCAGCGTTAGGTGGATAGGGCTTTAAATGAAAGCTCCCTGGTGGTTTAGGTTTGTGCACAGGAGTGTTTGCTGGGGTGGCCTTAGTGCTTGCACTTTTCAGAGTCTAGCTAATCTGTTAGCGTGTGCGAGTCCTGGTGCAGGGGGTACAGAGCTCGGGTGTACCCTGTGTTGGGTTGTAATTATCATGACAGGCAAGGTTTGTCCCCCATATTACTTCCTCCAGCTCTGTTTTCTGCTATTGTGTGCTCTCTAAAATGGCTGCCTGTGCCTTGTTCTCCCTCACTGTCATCCAATTTACATGAGTGTTTATGAAGGAAGTTCTGTAATATATCCTCTGACTCATCTCAAACCTCATTCAACTACTCTCTCCAATGCAGTACCCTATGTCTCACCCTATACCGCTCTCAATATATCCTCTTCCTCAACTCTGACTCATCTCACACCTCATTCTACTACTCATTCCAATGCACTACCCTATTTCTCAGCCTATACCTCTCTCAATATATCCTCTACCTCCACACTCTCATTTATCCCAAAGCCCATACCGCTACTATGATCCCCAAAATAACCCTTTCTAGACTTTTCCCTCCTCTACCCTTCCTTGCATCATGTCATACCTTTTACTATTTAGATCTCCCAAACAAGCCTTTCTAAACCCTTCCCACTGACTCTTCCCCCTCCACCTCCCCTTAACTCATCCCCAGCCCCCTCCTACTGCTATGAACTCCCTCCAAAAAAACTTACTAGACCCTTCCCTCTTCCATTCCGCCACTATTCCTTTTCAATCCAAATAACAGACTAACATGTCCACTGCTAAAATTAATTTAATATTTCCATATAATAATTCCCTACTAATCCTGTTTGGGTTCTGGAGTAGTGTGGTACCCACCAAAAAGAACTTCAACACCTCCCCTTTCTCTGAAGAGTACAGAGAGGAGACAATGTTGTGACCCTTCCCTCTTCTATCCCTTTACTATCCGTTTACATTCCAAATAACAGACTAACATGTCCACCGCTCAAATTAATTTCGTACTTCCCTAAAATAATTCACCACTAATCCTGTTTGGGTTCTGGAGTAGCATGCTACCTGCCAAAAAGGGGTAGCAAGCGCTATATAAATTCAAACCTTTCCCTTGTCTCTCCCTCCACTATCATTCTCAATCCAAATTGCAGACTAACATATCCACCGCTCAAATTAACTTCATATTTCACTATACTAATTCACCACTAATCCTTTTGGGATCTGGAGTAGCGTGCTACTCGCCTAAAAAGTGCGCCAATACCTCATGAGGGGTAGCAAGTGCTATATAAATGCAAACCTTTCCCTTGTCTATCCCTCCACTACCCTTCTCAATCCAAATAACAGACTAACATAACCACAGCTCAAATTAATTTCATATTTCATTGTACTAATTCACTACTAATCCTTTTGGGTTCTGGAGTAGCGTGCTACGCACTGAAAAGCGCTTTGACGCCTTGCAGGGTTAGTAAGTGCTATATAAATACAATTGCAATACAATACAATATTTATATCAAAACTATATTAAACATATTTAAAAAACACAAACATTTTAACAATCAAATAAAAAATTTAAAACTACACATAAATAATACATCACGAACTCTTAAAAACAAAAAACAACAATATTTAAGTTTTAGATATTTAGAACTTTGATATTAATTTAAAAAAATAGGAAAACAATATACTTACCAATTATAACACGTACCTCGATATAATGATACT